>NC_067196.1:46802863-47498363 GCF_000699445.3 Schistosoma haematobium | reverse complement strand
ATCCCAGCTTGTTTATTATTATTACTATCATCATTTGTCAATATACACATATATAGGCTTTTTAACTGTTTAGAATTACAGTTAATTTTTTCACTATTATTATCATTATTATTATTACTGTTAATAGGTTGGTTATCCTTTGTTGGAATAATACTTAATGCATAATATAATCGAATGATTTAAGGTTATAACCAGAGAAAAACCCAGTTGTATAACATATTAATCGGTATGTTATCGTTTTCTTTTAAAGCATTATTCTTTAGTCATTATTTTTTTCGTATGTTATATTGTTTTATAAAGTATGTTAATAATAACAATAATAGTATCAATAATAATTCTATTTCACAGTTATACCCTGAAAGAAGTGATTTATTATTACACCACTTTTCAGGAGAACTAACCACCATCCATTCTTTTTAAAATTTAAATAACGTCTTATCTTTTAATGTAACTACATAAATACTGAAAACCTCAGTGCAGCAATTCATTTTGCGAAGGAAAACAAATTGATTGAGTACTTAAATCAAAATTTATTGATTTTTGAAAATACACTAATGGAAATAGAGCATTATGTTCGGTGTTAAGTGTTTACATATGATTAATTACATACTTACGCCTGTTACTCCTCGTGAAGGAGCATAGGCCACTCTCCAGCATTCTCCATCCAACCCTGTCCAGGACAATCTTTCCAGCTCCCTCCAGTTGTTATTCATTGTTTTCATATCTGCTTCTATTTCCCGACGTATGTGTTATTTGGCCTTCCTCTTTTCCGCCTTCCTTCAGGATTCCAAGTTAGGACTTGTCTCGTGATGCAGTTTGACGATTTGCGTGGTGTATGTCCTATCCATTTCCATCGTCTTTTCCTGATTTCCTAGTCAGCCGGAAGCTGGTTTGTTCTCTCCCACAGAAGGCTGTTGCCGATGACATTCGGCCAATGGATGTTGAGTATCTTGTGTAGACAACCATTTATAAATACTTGTACCTTCTTGATGATGGTTGTAGTAGTTCTCCAAGCTTCAGCTCCGAACAGTAGAACTGCCTTGACGTTCGTATTGAAGATTCTGACTTTGATATTGGTTGAAAGTTGTTTTGAGTTCCATATGTTCTTCAATTGTAGGAATGCGACACTTGCTTTGCCAATCCTTGCCTTTACGTCTGCATCTGATCCTCCTTGTTCATCGATGATGCTCCCCAGGTATGTGAAGGATTCTACATCTTCCAGAGTTTCGCCATCAAGAGTGATTGGATTACTGTTCTCCGTGTTGTATTTGAGAACCTTGTTTTTCCCCTCGTGTATGTTGAGGCCTACTGATGCAGAGACTGATGCAGAGACTGCTGCTACACTGGCTGTCTTTATCTGCACTTGCACGTGTGTATGTGATAGGAGGGCCAGGTCATCTGCGAAGTCTGAATCGTCTAATTGATTCTGAGCTGTCCATTGTATGCCCTGTTTTCCCTCAGATGTCGAGGTCTTCATAATCCAGTCGACCACTAGAAGAAAGAGGAGAGGAAAGAGTAGACAGCCTTGTCTGACTCCGGTCCTTACTTGGAATGCATCTGTCAGCTGTCCTCCATGCACGACTTTTCACTGTAGTCCATCGTATGAGATCCGGATAATGTTGACAATCTTCTCAGGAACTCCGTAGTGTCGAAGAAGTTTCCATAACGTCCTCCTATCCACACAGTCAAATGCCTTTTCATAATCAATGAAGTTGATGTGTAGTAATGAGTTCCACTCAACTGATTGTTCGACGATTATCCGTAGTGTCACAATTTGGTCTGTGCACAACCGATCCTTACGGAATCCAACTTGTTGATCTCGAATTCGGGCGTCTACTGCGTCTTTCATCCGGTTTAGCAACACTCTGTCAAAAACTTTCCATGGTACTGACAGTAGTGTGATGCCTCTGTAGTTTTCACATTTGCTCAGATCTCCCTTCTTTGGGATCTTGATGAGGTGTCCTTCTTTCTGGTCCGTCGGCACTTGTTCCTCCTCCCAAATCTTTTTGAATAGAAGATGAAGCATGTTTGTAGTTACTTCGATGTCTGAGTTCAGTGCTCCAGCTGGTATGTTGTCGGGTCCTGCTGCTTTTCCTCTCTTGATTTGTCTGATGGCCATCCTGATTTTTTCCGTCGTTGGTGGATTAACATATATAGGAAGATCTTTGTGTGCTGCTTCGATGTCCATTTAAATATGATAATCAACAGAAAATGCGCAAAATAGACATGTTGTTCAGTGTCGCTTATTTGTATGGACTATTAGAGATATTTTGGAAGACTCATAGTACTACTGCTATTGACGTAAAAGTCATACCAAAATATAAAAGTGAAGCATATTTATATCGAATTAGGAAGTATGATGAAACCTAATGTGAATCTGTAAAAGAAATTATTTTATCATGATTATAAGTACGCTTTTTCATCAAATAATAATGTAAGTTAACAGGTTACTTGAAACTGTTTTTCTAACCTTTAAGAACTTTTCACAATCAGTAATATATTTATTGAAAGTTTTTTAGGAATAAAATGTTAGAATAAGTGCCCACCTCAAGACCTGACCGTCTTGTGCTAGATTCCCAATAGCTTTATGGATGCGCAGTACTAAATATTTTCATACTAGGACAGAGAAACTTTTCAGTCTTTCCTGGTTTTGAATGGCTGTTTAACCTAGATTGTTTTATGATTTCATTAACGTTCAATAATCTCCACAGTGCCCTAGTACGGTTAGTCATTCTTGTCAGCTGAAACACTTTAATCCAGTGAAGTTTCAAATTTTATGCTTCTATTAAGTGATTGAATAGTCTGTGTAAAGTCCTGTCTAGTTCAATATACTCAGTTCTGAATGTTCAATAGATAAGTACGTAAAACATAACGCATTTCATTTCGTAAGTTGTTTCTGATCTATTTCTGGCGCGTAAAAATCTGTTGACTGCAGTCTTGTCCTCATCCTTTCATCAAAATAAATCGAGTTTTTTTCAATAATGTAAAGCAGTATGTAAACAGAACTTTTCACAATTATAAAAAGCAGCCATATTTTGTTGCAAACAAGATAATCTTACACGTTAACAATTCGTGCATGCTAGTATGATCAATGAAGAAAAGAGCATTAAAAATCTATATATCACTTGAAGGAGTGGCTAGCATAAATCTTTCTGTAGCCCATCAACGATGGCAATAAACACTATAAAGATTAGTTTTATGAGAGGCTGCAGTCAATCGTGAGGAAGTGCTCAAAAAAGGACCTGGCCTGACACAGAGACAAACAAACGAGTGAAGAGGAGCATTAGAGCCGGCAAGCGGAAATACGTGGAAAACAGAGGAAACAGATGCAACAGAGGGAAATATCTAACAGCTATACGACAGAACTAAGAATCCAGCTGGAAATCACAGTAAACCAGATAGACCACACAAGCACAAATATAGCAACACAATCACTGAGACTCAAGAACAGACAAACAGGTGCAAACAACACCTTCAAAAACTCCCGAATACACTACCCTCACTGAACACACCACAAATCGTTGCTGCACACACAAACACACACACACACATCCCTGCCGATGTCACTCCACAAACAATCGAACAAATCAGCATTATCATCACACAAGTCAAGAGTAGGAAAGTAGAAACACCTGACAATATACCAACTGAAGCATTAAACTCAAACACAGAGGACACTGCAGACATGCTTCACATCCTATTCCGATAGATTTAAGAAGACGAACTAATGTCGACAGACTGGAAACAACGATATCTCATCAAGATTCCAAAGAAACCAGATCTCAACAAATGTCATAACTACACAAGCATCACACTACTATCAAACGACTACCACAAAACGTTTTCAACTGAATGTTGCTGAACTGGATGAAAAATTCAGTAAACTACTAACTGCGAGATCAGCAGACCGGATTCCATAGAAATCGGTCGAGCACAGACCAGATCGCGAAATGACGCACCATTTATGAACAATCGATTGAATGGAATTCAACACCATACATCAACTCCCCTGACTATGAGAAAGCATTTGACAGTGTGGATAGGAGAACATCATGGAAACTTCGTCGACACTATGATGTGAGTATATGAGAACATCGTCAACATCATACAGAATTCATAGGACTGACTACACTGCAAAGTGTTGTATGGAGAACAGCTGACAGATACATTGTAGGTGGTGATCGGAGTGAGACGAGGCTGTTTACTCTCCCTCTTTCTCTTTCTTTTGGTGATTGACTGGATTATGATGACGTTGACATGTGAGGGGAATCATGGAACACAATATACAGCTTGCATACAGTTACATGATTCGAACTTTGCAGATGATCTGGCCCTTCTATCCCATATGCACGAATAAATGAAGGTGAAGACCGACAGTTTAGCAGCATCTTCTACGGCAGTAGATCTCAACATGTACAAGGAAAAAATGAAGATCCTGGATTACAGCTCAGTGAACACCAACCCAATCAAGAGTATGCTTGCTCAAAAAAATTTTAAGCCAGTAAATCTGAATACTAGTAGATTTTATTCAGTAAACATTTGGTCAACTGGTTATGCGTGACGGTCTGTTGGCTGTAAAGTAATCTTTATGATTAAAGTACATACACCGCTAATAAGATGTTATCGATTTAGTGAATAAACGGGCGACGATATTGATCGAAATTTGAACTTTAAATATAAATCAGGCTCAAAAATAGATTGGAAACAGTCATTTTCAGTGTTATACAACATAAGCCGATTTATTTAATCTCCACCGTTTTTTAAAATTTTACTATAATCATTTATTATTCTGTTCAACGGTCCTGATCATGATAAACATCATGATTATTTGTTTAAAATCATACTTTTAGTGATCTGATTATCAATTATTCCAGTATAATCGATAAGTCATAAATAATACGTTGATATTAACGTGGAAAAATTTATTATTTTGATCCGATACTACGAATACTTGTAAGATGAATTTTACCACGTTTATTGATTTTGATTATTCAATTAAATGTTCACTGTAAATATAACATAGTATTTGATCCATTTTAATGATATGATACATTTGCCCAGTTCTCTCTACAAAAACAAGTGACTAAGGAATTAAGTTAGAATAAAACAACCCTGCGATGTACATTATTTCTCAGCCGAATTAATACAAACTACTCATTATTTTAATTAGTCCAAGGGTATAGCTTATAGATTTCCATTATAAAAATATGATTTATTAAATAATAAAGTCAATGTCTAAAAAACCTGATTGGTTATTAACATTGCAACTTGCTTACTTACTTACGCCTGTTACTCCCAGTGCAGCATAGGCCGCTGAAATGCATTCTCCAACACACTCAACCTGTCCTGGGCCTTCCTTTCTAGTCCTATCCAATTCTTGTTCATTTTTCTCATGTCTATCTCCATTTCTCGGCGTAATGTGTTCTTTGGTCTTCCTCCCCTCCATTGGCCTCTAGGATTCCAAGTGATGGCTTGCCTTGTGATGCAGTTGAATGTTTTCCTCAATGTGTGTCTTATCCATTTCCACCACTTTTTCCTGATTTCTTCCTCCACTGGGATCTGGTTTGTTGTCTCCCATAGTAGGTTGTTGCTCATAGTGTCTGACCAACGGATCGGAAGTATTTTGCGTAGACAACTGTTCATAAACACCTGTATCTTCTGGATGATGGCTTTCATAGTTCTCCAGGTATCCTCCCCATACAGTAGGACTGTCTTGATATTTTTATTGGAAATTCTGAGCTTGGTGTTGGTTGACAGTTGTTTTGAGTTTCAGATGTTCTTCAATTGTAGATATGTTGCTCTTGCTTTTCCGATCCGTGCCTTTACGTCTGCATCAGATCCACCGTGTTCATCAATGATGCTGCCCAAATATGTAAAGATTTTTACATCTTCCAAATCTTCTCCGTCAAGTGTGATTCGACTGGTAACCTACATAATTATAATTCAATGGATGCCTATTACACTTTTTCACCAATGATATTCCCATCCCGAAGGATGAACTTTTAAGTGAGGTTTAAAAATACATCAAGATACTTCGCTAGTCAGGAATTGAATATCATTACATGATAACAATTCGATACTTTATAATCTTAAATGAATACTTGACTGAATATTCGTATTTAAATTTTTCTCTCACTTTATTATCACTTATTTTCATTAATTACTATTGATTTATACTTCTTTTGGCCTATTTAACCTCCGTTAATTTTAGTGTATGGAACAAAATTTGAAGTCTTCTAAAAATCCACTTTTAACTATACAAAAGTAATGTTTGTAGTTGTGTTTATTACTTAGTGTGATGGAATAGATTTTACTGATTACAAGTTTATAGACAATGTTTATAAATTTAATTTCTTCTTTCCTTTTTAACTAGATACATACCGTAGAATAGTTACTGCATATTCATCGTATTTTTTTTTGAAGGGAATCTTCCTTCCTAGAATTTTATTAGTCTTCTACGCATTTTACATTACATTTAGATATATTTCTAATCTATTGAAGTATTTATACTTATATAAATGATGATTTCTTTTCAATAAAACTGTTGAGTACGGTTAAAACTAAAACTAAAAAGTAAGGAAACTTGATTGTAATAATTCATTGAATATGTAGGAGTATTATTACATGTAAAATAGATGCAATTTCATGTCTAAATAGAATACTAATAACATAAACTGAGTAAAAGTGATTTTTTTAATCGTATTTACATTTTATTATTTAACTTCATTCCGCTAATATTAATTTGTAACATAGTTTGATATATTAGTCTGATTACCGTATAATTATGATCAGAATGGAGTTTGTTGAGATTGTATTAATTTCAATAGTGCTAACTGGTGACTGGCTACAAGATCGTTTCGTGGGGTTCTAGTAAGAAGCCGTGAACAGTGGAGTCCAGTCTGTTTCAAACAGAGACAGATATCTACCTCAGACAATTGGTGAATGGTTGCGCAGCCATTCATGGATCGATGGAAGTAAGACATTAACACCCTTGGATGCCGGCTTAATGGATAGAGATTATGCATTCGCACGCGAGACCGAACGTCCTGGATCGTGGACGCTCATTGCTGAGGAATCCTATACTAGTACTAAATGGCCGTCCAGTGCTTTCAGGTTTTTAATGGTGGTTTAGCTTAGATCGGCCTATGAATTCAGCTATTAAAATTACTGTATAATTATCACTCACCGTTGGTAATATTAGAACTAATTTGAGCAATACCAAAGAATATCTGGCATTAATTTTAATGGTTCTGCAGACAGATGGCCTTAATTTTCCTTGTCGACCGATATATAAATCAACTGCTATTCATTAAGGTATATACAAATCAATTGCAGCATGTTTCAATAGGAAATTTTCATACTAAGTTATTAATGAAAAGTTTACACTGACCAAAACAAAGTACAGATGAGGAATAATAAACACCAAAGAGTAAATATATAAATGAATGGGAACAATAATATCTCATAAAAAATCAATACACCAAGGTCTTGAAAAAATGGATTTATTTTGTCACCAATAGTTTAAGTTAATTTTTTATTTTATCGATTTACAATGATCCATGTTTTTTTTGATAATTGGTCTAAGTATTTGAGCCATCCGCTTGATCACAACATATTTCTCTTATTTACCGCCTTACTTTTCTTTCGTTAGTATACATTCTTTCATGTTGACTGTCAAAAGTTTGTTCTCCGTCATTACCACTGAGTTGCAATACAAAGTGATTCTCATGAGAGATCCTGAAGTTATCTAGATAGAAGAAATCTTGATCTAAAGAGAACGTGTGGTAGTTAGAATGACTTATTCACGTCAGATAAATTGACAGATAAATGTCGAGTTGTACATTTTATTCAATAATATAATCTAAGGCCAATTGTCGCCTACTTATTAACAGTATTTTGTTGACTGATTATCATTTACTGTTTAATAATATATTACTAGTTACATGATCCAAGTGTTCGAAGTTTAATTTGTTAAGTTTGAAGTTATCCATTCATTCTTAAATCTTCAGCAAGTGTACGGTATCCAGGATTTTCGTGGATTTTTCTGTTCATTTACTAAATGAGTGTTACATAAAGATGTGTAATTCCCACTGAAGATACCATTTCAAACACATTTGTTTGATATGAAAATATTAGTTTAGAGCATTCTAACCTGGATGATGAAAAGCACAAATATAGTGGAAAGTTTGGGCTTGAAATAAAATCTTCAGCAGGATTTACACTTTAATAATGAAGCACTTACCTAACAAATGAAAGGAAAAAATGGCAGAAAATTCTAGATATGGAATACTTACTGAACATTGAGGAACGGATGAATCACCTCCTACATCAGCTAAAAGCCCCTGTAACGGGAAGAAAACAGTGAAAATCCCTTCACAGCATTTTTCTTGGACATTTATTTGTTTCTTCTCCCTGTCATGTATTTTAACCTTTGTTCAGATTTCTTTTCACCACACTTTGTGTTCTTCAGTCTTCCTCGTCTGAGTTTTTATTATGTGATTTTGATCAAACACTTATCTTTTGTTATCTAATTTTCTATTGCATATTGCCAGACTATTGACAATAAGGTCGTGTTTGACTAGGTTCAATGTCGTGGCGTGGTTCAGCGTGTGACTATTAACCTTTAACTGTCTGTTTGGAAAGATTTATGGAACCTCTGCACATAGATATCTGATCCCATCTTGTTAGGAATATTTTTATTGATTCTCAGGTATTGAACTCTTTTGTATTAACTGTTTCTTTTGTTGTTTAGCACGCTAATTTGTATTAGAGAAACCCTTGACCGTATAGCATAGGCTGTACTGTTTGAGGTATTTTGTATTGTTTTTTCGATATAATTTGTTCTGTTTCCTGAATTGAGTACAGAGTTTATGTTTTATTATAATTTAATACAAGTAACTCAAAAACGCTTCGTACGTCATACAAAAGAACATAGTCTGGTTTAATCAAATAAATTTTGGTTCATTAATTCTGCATTCAAACCGAATATTGGCATTTCAGTCATTACAATCCCTTTTACAAATACAATTTAAAAATCATAGATTTTAATATAAATAAGATCGCTCCAATTGTTGATTAGCTATTCCATAAAGGTTAGAGTCAAAATGAATACAGTCAAAATTCTTTCAATACATTTTACTTTAATCATATTGGAAATGACTTATTGAATAATGAATCCTATAAATAATTGTATACTTTTAATGAATTAATAAAATACACACTTATTTATCTCATTTATGTTAATTTTGAAAGAAACAATTACATTGTTTGTTTGTTTATTTTATTATTATTATTTAAATCGTAAGATTATCTAAAGATTATAATGAACATCAATGTAATTTGAGGTCATCTGTCTTATTAGAGAAAAAAAATGTGAGAAAAACGAGTATACAACTCAGGACAATGATAATAGAAATATGGAGAAAAAAAAACGTTATTAGTATATTCTACTTTGGAACATATCTGATTAACCTTTATCGAAGAGTTTTTAAACCTGATTTTTTAAATTATTTCTTTATTGGTAGTTCACAGTACTTTATAGTGTAAGGAAGTAATAAAAATTTCGTTGATTATTTTTTCAATTAATTTATTTTAACGAAGATACTATGAATTTCAGTTGAATTGTTGAATTTCATTGAAATAATGAACCGATCTAAACTAGACAATCATCGAATATGTGGAACAGTTAGAAGACCGATTCATCCTATTATCGAACTCCTCAATAGTGAGCACCCACGATCCCTCACGTTGGAATCGAACCAAGGATCTTCGATCTCTCATGCTAACGCTTAACTTCTAGACCACTGAGCCGGCATCCAATGGTGTTGGTGTCTAACTTTAACCAATCCATGATATTAAGCGACCATCCTCGATTGTCTTCGATAGGTACCTTCGTCACACCCTACACGATTTGTCACCACTGTTCATGACAATCTTCACAAGCCCATAGTGATGGTTATCATGTGCTCGCTAGTAGCTAGCTTCAAGAGGAAATTTTCGGAGGTCTAGTGAGAAGTTGTAAGCAGTGAAGCTAAACCGTGTTGGGAAATGTACAATTTCTCGTATTACTAAACAAATTTCTTAAATATAACAAACAAAATTTCAAGATGAAATTCTTTTACTGATATTTTTTATCAGTTTAGGGGTTGTGGAGATTGTTTTAATTTGGACTTACAATTTTTATCGTTCTACCAATTTAGTGACTTATTGGAGTTGATAATTTAAGGTCACTCAGTCATAACCAATGTAGAACATAGTACGAATGTTCATCGTTTCAATTTCCTACAATATATTAACACACGAGGTTAAACTTATCAAGACAAACGGAGGGCAAACGTTTGTAAAATTTAGAAAGGCATCTAACGACGCATTTTTATCACGAAACACTATATAGAGAGAACTCATCTCTCTGCAACTTCTCAGTAATAATTACAAATATAACTTAGATGCTACATTTAGAACACAGAATTTGAAAAGGCAGAATTATATTATTTCACGAAATAACAATTTTGAATTTTAAAGGGCCAGATCATCTGCAAAGTTCGAATCATGTAACTGTATGCAAGCTGTATATTGTGTTCCATGATTCCCCTCACATGTCAACGTCATCATAATCCAGTCAATCACCAAAAGAAAGAGAAAGAGGGAGAGTAAACAGCCTCGTCTCACTCCGATCACCACCTACAATGTATCTGTCAGCTGTTCTCCATACAACACTTTGCAGTGTAGTCAGTCCTATGAATTCTGTATGATGTTGACGATGTTCTCATATACTCACATCATAGTGTCGACGAAGTTTCCATGATGTTCTCCTATCCACACTGTCAAATGCTTTCTCATAGTCAGGGGAGTTGATGTATGGTGTTGAATTCCATTCAATCGATTGTTCATAAATGGTGCGTCATTTCGCGATCTGGTCTGTGCTCGACCGATTTCTATGGAATCCGGTCTGCTGATCTCGCAGTTAGTAGTTTACTGAATTTTTCATCCAGTTCAGCAACATTCAGTTGAAAACGTTTTGTGGTAGTCGTTTGATAGTAGTGTGATGCTTGTGTAGTTATGACATTTGTTGAGATCTGGTTTCTTTGGAATCTTGATGAGATATCGTTGTTTCCAGTCTGTCGACATTAGTTCGTCTTCTTAAATCTATCGGAATAGGATGTGAAGCATGTCTGCAGTGTCCTCTGTGTTTGAGTTTAATGCTTCAGTTGGTATATTGTCAGGTGTTTCTACTTTCCTACTCTTGACTTGTGTGATGATAATGCTGATTTGTTCGATTGTTTGTGGAGTGACATCGGCAGGGATGTGTGTGTGTGTTTGTGTGTGCAGCAACGATTTGTGGTGTGTTCAGTGAGGCTAGTGTATTCGGGAGTTTTTGAAGGTGTTGTTTGCACCTGTTTGTCTGTTCTTGAATCTCAGTGATTGTGTTGCTATATTTGTGCTTGTGTGGTCTATCTGGTTTACTGTGATTTCCAGCTGGATTCTTAGTTCTGTCGTATAGTTATTTGATATTTCCTTCTGTTACAGCTGTTTCCTTTGTCATTGCCAGGTCTTCAACGTGTTTCTGCTTGTCAGCTGTAATACTCTTCTTCATTTGCTCGTTTGATTCAGTATGTTCAACTTGTATCTTGATTTTCTTCGTTCATGTTCGACTGCTGTTGATTGCATTTTTCTTGTTCTTCCTTTCTTCAATCTTGTCCAGGGTATCATAGAGTTTCATTCCGTGTGGTGGTGATGTTTGTTGCGGTCTGGCACCCCATGACATGTTGAAATTAGTGCATCATTTATCCCTTTCTAATTGTCCTTCATAGTAGTTTCTTCTTCTTTGAGTAGATTTTGTAATTCTGGGGACCTGTTGTTAGTTAGTGGTATCAGGATTTTGATGTTATTACGTCGTTTATATAGTACACGGAATTAGTTTTTCGCTTTTTGTAGACTTCCGGTTCAGCTGGATGAAATATATAGACAGAATATGGAATTTTATGTAGATTTATAAATCTCATCATCGACAAATAAATGACTGGTTTAAGAATTTTAGGATTTAACAATGGACTATTGTGAAGTACATAAATATATATATTTTTTGGTTTATACTATTTAGCTTACTAATGTGAAACATGTGAAAAGTACTTCATTGAATATTTCCCAGCATGTAGTTTTCTTCCTATAAAAATACGATACCTGATTGCACTTTTTTCATGTCAATTAGCGATAGATCTCAGTAACTGTAAGCTTGTTTTTAGAATGTCTAGTTTTTATCACAGTAATAACGAAATTAAACTTGTACACACTTAGGTACGACTTTAATAGTGGTAATCTAATTAGTGGTAAAATACTGTTTCGAATTCATCAGTTGATTATACCATTTAGCCAACTAACTATTTTGTTCAATTAAGTTGAATTTTAGTGTCATGCTTCATTACATAGTGTCATTTATAAATTTATTAGGTTATAATAGTCACCTTATTATTTATCAAATATTAGTTGTTCTAATTGATACAATTAAATTGACCGACTAGTGTCAATCAATATGATCACTTTGTACTATTAAATCGGTATTACATCAGATTGTATTTAATTGTACTTTACACTCTACCAACTTATCTTTGCCCACTTTCATTATTATAATTTTATGTTGATATTTCTGAATATGAAATAAAACAGAATTTCAAGTTAATATATTATTTATTATAAAAGAAGTTGAAATGAAATTTTACAAGAGAATTAGATGGTGGTTGTCGACAGGAAACCTTGAACCCAGGTTTCATGCTACTTGGCACTCGTCAGGAAGGTGTACCTGTAATCTTGAGGGAAACGGTGCTCCCTGGCGGATTCGATCTCGTGTCACCCAGCTTCACAGTCAGAGACGTTACCACTGAGCTATCCGAGCCGTGACTAACCTCCTGTAGGACTGAGATGTAATCACAATTGATTGATCACTGGGTGGTGATCAATGTCATGCGTGTCTAATCCTTATTAGTGCAGATCGAATGCTATCGATCATGTTGCAATGTGGCCACCAGTCTAGGTTTCCTGTCGACTACCTCCAACCACCATCTAATCTCAATATATAGTGCCCGCAGTGTCGATCGCCACCTAGTGATCAATCAGTTGTGTTTACAAGGGAATGACTAACTCCTTAACTTCAAACGAAATTAATCCTTCAATGAGTTTAAGTTAAATTAGTAATAATAAACCGATAGATTAGTTAGTTCAATCATTATCAAATTTCCGGTCGTCATCTTTTCTTTTTAAGTTTAATGAAAGTTTATATTGTAATCCATTTTAAAGTTTTATCTTAACTATATTATTTCTTAAAATGTAATCATTCTCATTGATTAAAAAACAAAGTGAACGGACAGAATATGTATATCATCAAAACTATGAATTAATCAATTGTATTTTCACTAGTAAAATCAAGTATACTGTTATGATTTAGATAAACTTTGGTCAACAGTAAAATGTGAAATATGTGAGAAGAGTAGAAAAAGAAAAAGAAAAGAACTGACCATGCAATTGTATAGAATGTTATGAATAAAGTTGGATAAGCTTTTTTTCGTTTTTCAAAAAAGAGATTAGACAAAAGGTCAAGAGAAAAGTGTAAGAATTTGATAATAACTGAACTGAGAAGTTTTTATATAAACTATTTGAATAAGAGAAAATGCTGTGAACTAAACTTCCAAACAAGTATATTGATTGATGTCTATTACTATGATATTGTCTATGCATAGTTAACAAAAACAAAATTATTTTAGATGATTTACTATAACTTTATCAACAAAAGTGTAGGAATAATTTTAAACTTAATATAATTGACTTAGTTTTAATGAAGTATTCATAAATTAATTTACCCACTGTTTTATTTATATCATCTAATAAATAAGTTGAGAAAAGTTTACTTCATTTTTATTTGTTGTTTAGATCTTCCAGTTTGATGTTTACGAATGGAATTGTTCAATGTGTTTTGGAATACATGGATCTTGTACGGATTATTTTAATATTGCCAATAAGTCACAATCATCTTAAGCAGAGTGGAGTTCAGGACGTGTTTCTCGTCCTATTTCGAACTCGTCATCTGGATGCACTTACATCTCAGAGTATATGTTCACTCTGAGACATGAATAACCAATATATATATATATATATATATATATATATATATATATATATATATATATATGAATTAAAATTCACCCCATTGCACAAGCCAATGGCTATCATGACTCACTAGCTAAGTGGATAACATGATGGCGTTCAAAGCGAAAGGTACTAAGTTCGAGTTCTTGAACGAACATCAACCCTGTGATGTAAGTACTCCGGGCTGACGAGCCCCAAGTAGAACGACACGCAAGTCCTGAATTCCACTGACAACCACCATTCATCTCTACTTGAAAGGTGAAAAAGTGTTTTAAATTACATTTTCGAAAACAACTAGCTTGAAATTACTAGTGTAGTTGAATTCAGAAACTCATGTAAAATGGGTAGATAAAATAGATCAATCTGAAAAACTCATTTCTAATTGAAGGTAGTAAATGCGCGAGATTATGGCCAACCTGTTTGTAACACTTTATTAATCGTGTTTTATTTGAAGTTGATACTCATAACTAGAATCGTTTTTCGAATGCTAAACCTGTCCAAATTTACACTGCTATTTGCCGTGTTTCTGTGTTTCATAAATACAATTAACAATAGAGTTTTTATATAGTGAAAATTCCCATTTTGCCATTTGGTAAATAAAGAAGGAACGAATTGAGCGAAGAAATTTCTTTTCAATTAGTTTTTCATCATGGCTCTACACTAATATATATACGTTTTACAATAATAATATAATACTCATAGAGTGGATACGTTACGTAATAATTACATAATGACATTTAAATTAACATTCAGTAATTGGAAGAGAGAGGATTATTAATATTCAAAGTAATCAAGAAGTTGCTATGTTGTGTAATATAAGAAACAAAGAAGGAATAGAATTTTACCGGATGGTCAATAGGATAGTAGTTACGTAAGAATCAAGAGATGAATGTTGAGAAGTTATAAGGCTCAAAAGCGATAGAAACAAAATTACAAAATTTTTTTTTTTTAAATTAAAATAAAAATGGAAGAAGCATGAAAAATAGTTCTTCTGACGGAAATGTTATACTGAAGGCCAGGGTAGAGAAAGTGGTTGAACGAATTTCTTTTGGATGCAAAGGTCAGGTTTGTGAACATGGATTGCGATGGCTTCCGCAATGTGCAAAAGGCGCACTCGTAAACCATGTGGTAGATTTGATGGAATATTGTAGATAACCTTAAAAGCTTTATTCACTTCGACTTGATGACCTGTGTCAACCAAGTGAGAGAGAATAGAACTTTTAATCACTTTCACCTGTCCTTTGCTTAGCCATGTTGGATGATGTTCTGTAATGCGGTGACGGACCTGTCGAATTGTACGTCATGACTCAGAAACTAAGAAGAGCGGTACAAAAACATTTAATTCTGGCAGTCTGTCTTTAATGGATGTTCTTATTTTCGGGTGGTTGTAGAAGATGACATTTAATTTGGCAGCATTAAATGTTTTTTGTACCGCTCTTCTTAGTTTCTGAGTCATGACGTACAATTCGACAGGTCCGTCACCGCATTACAGAACATCATCCAACATGGCTAAGCAAAGGACAGGTGAAAGTGATTAAAAGTTCTATTCTCTCTCACTTGGTTGACACAGGTCATCAAGTCGAAGTGAATAAAGCTTTTAAGGTTATCTACAATATTCCATCAAATCTACCACATGGTTTACGAGTGCGCCTTTTGCACATTGCGGAAGCCATCGCAATCCATGTTCACAAACCTGACCTTTGCATCCAAAAGAAATTCGTTCAACCACTTTCTCTACCCTGGCCTTCAGTATAACATTTCCGTCAGAAGAACTATTTTTCATGCTTCTTCCATTTTTATTTTAATTTAAAAAAAAAAAATTTTGTAATTTTGTTTCTATCGCTTTTGAGCCTTATAACTTCTCAACATTCATCTCTTGATTCTTACGTAACTACTATCCTATTGACCATCCGGTAAAATTCTATTCCTTCTTTGTTTCTTATATTACACAACATAGCAACTTCTTGATTACTTTGAATATTAATAATCCTCTCTCTTCCAATTACTGAATGTTAATTTAAATGTCATTATGTAATTATTACGTAACGTATCCACTCTATGAGTATTATATTATTATTGTAAAACGTATATATATTAGTGTAGAGCCATGATGAAAAACTAATTGAAAAGAAATTTCTTCGCTCAATTCGTTCCTTCTTTATTTACCAAATAGAGTTTTTGTTCGTCATTTGAATAAACGTTATTGTTCTACATTAACTAATAAGATATCTTTGAGATGAACCATCATAGATTATTTCATCCTGAAAGGCTACACAGTTCATTCATAAGTTCCAAATAGCAAAAGATCCCAAAAGTTGGTTCATTCATTTTATTTTAGTCAGCATCATCTTTATTTAGTAATAATAAATGTAACTAAATATCTAAGAAATTAGTCAATAAGGTACAAACATTTTGGTAAAATTGTTAAACCTTTTCATTATCGAAATTTTCATACATAACATCATGAATTGATCCCAGCTAGACACTCATTGAAGACCAAGAAGCATTGAGAGCCGTTCTGACCTAGTATGAGGCTAGTCACCAGTACGTACCCACAAACCCATGAGGGATCGAGCCAAGGATCTTCGGATCTTGATCTGAGGGCTCGATGTTAAGAGTGCCGAGCAGGGATCCATGGTTTATATACATATAACTTTAGCCAGTTTACGATATTGCACAACCACCTTCGATTGTCTTTGACTGAAATCCATTAATCAAGTTTTCCCATATCAAACCCAGAAATTATCTGGGTCTGTCTGTGATGTAATTTATAAAATTTCAACCTTCTGTAGTTATGCAGGTTTGTTAGTGTGAATTATGAAGTAATCAGTTTGGTAGAAATACTGTGGAATAACAAGTACCTCCAACTTTATTTAATATAGAATTCAGAATTTGACGTTTTTATTCATTAGTTCCCTTTGAAATAAACAGTCTCAAATGTAATGAGTAAATTATACTTGAATTCAAAAGCAGTTCAAGTTGGATTTTCATTTTATTTCAGTCAAAGGTGAACAATACTTAGACCTCGAATAGAAGACTGAATGCTAAATAAATATTCTTTTTGTTTAGTTCAACCTTTAAACAGTACATATAATTAACATTACGGAGGTGAAACTTCTTGAATGACACAATGAATAAGTCATTTTATACCATGAGGAAATAAATAATAATGCTAGTAAAAGTCATTAAGAAAATGTTAAGTGATTTAAAGATATAAACAGATTATAAACTGAAATGGAACTATGAATTACAAATAATTTGAGGGAGTTTATGTTTTTCGATTGTCAATATTAAGAATTGCAATCGGCTATCTAGACTTAGTAGCTCAGTGGATAACGTTGAGAAGTTTAATGTGGAAGGTAACGAGTTAGAATTTATACAAACATCAACAATGGGATGGAGGTACGTTCAGTCGACGAGTCCTGAATAGGATGAAAATGTGTCCTGGATTCAACTACTAGACACTATCCAACATTAATAAAAACTGTGATTGCACACCTTACCAGAACAGGTAAAAAAATCAAAGTATGCCAATAATTATCAAGTATTATTCTAGTGAGAATGGTCAATTATGACTGGTGCTGTTAAATTTGCAATTTTATTATGACCAAATATATAAAATGGCAAGCAATATTAATATTTATAGGATACGATGTTTACATTAATCAATCAGTAATATCATGTTGATTAGTCTTTAGTAAAGGTGTAATACTATCTATCCAACAGCACTAGACATTAATTTAAGTAACTTAATACTAGAACGAACTTTATTTTTGAAGTTATTTGGTTGCATGCAGTCAGAAAACACATTCTAGACCTAGTCTTCATACTAGTTAGGACCCGTCAAAAAAGCTTATTTGTAACGCTAGGAGAACTGGTTCTCTATGTGAGATTCAAACCTGCTCCACTAAGCTTCTTAATATTTAGATAGTATTAGCACTTGAAGTTGTTTGTTGCAGAACGGATGAACTGTTTTAAACAACAGTGTTAAGTTTCGATAAGTTTTTATGTTTCTTAGGAATCAGTCTTTGTTAATCCAATTAATTTCTCAAGGTGCTTCAGGAAGTTTTATGTATCTTGTTACATTCAAAGGATGTTACTAAATTTAATAATATAAACTTTTTAACCAGGCTGTTTATGCATATATACATATAACCATTTGATAACTGGTACTTTATTTTTTTATAAGCAATAACTATTTATTTCAAATGTTACCAGTATCTTTCGTCGACAATGTATTACAGTAATCTAACTTTAACCTTAGTGTTTAACATGATTGACGCCCTAAAGTTTTTTAGTATTTTGAAATTGACTCACTTTTCTCGTCTTAATTCATAAGAAATATGATTTATATTTGTATAGGAAGGTTCGTGGGGATTACAGAACCTTTGAGCTTAGATCGCGAAATGATCTTAGCTAGACCACAACTGAAAATCAGATAGCACTGGACAACTGTTTCATTTCAGTAAAGGGGTCCTCAGCGACGCTATCACAGAGGGTAGAACCCAGGACCTTCCATCCTGCTCACAAACTCTGGGCTACCACACAGTTGTTCACAAATCTAACTCCAGTCAATTCATGACTTTGCGTAACCATCTTCAGTGCTTCCTAGTTTCCATTAGTGACCTAGCCATGATCAGTTCATGACTTAAAATTGGTTTAAGTAAATAGAATAAAATTAAGCACTCATCACTTTATGAATAGTACTATTTACAACTAATAAGACTGATGAATTAAAGTTTTTTATGAAACTGTCTATTGAGTATTAAACGGTATATTACTGGAGTGCATTTACAGTACAATCATTTTGCAGATTGCGATTTCATGTAGAATCTTAAAATACATTAGATTGTTGATGGTATACGAAAGATTTTTGTGTTATATAAGCCTATTTTAACAGCATGTTGAAGCATGAATAACTATTGCTGTATATGGCACTGGAATATAGTCAGTATTATTGAAATTTACATACAGATTATGGTTGACTGTTGACTTAAATATTTTTAGCAAGTGAATGATGATATAAGGTTTAGAATAATTGTAGATGTTGAATGATGAAATGTATTAAATGAGAGACCATGTAACTAAATTTTATAGTCATTCGTGCCTATTTGAATAGCTCTGTGGTAACTTTATTAACTGAAAACACTGAGTAGTAAAGGTTTGAGTTTATTTAGGTTTATAGACGACTAGTTTCAGGATGAATATGAAAAGAAAATTCAGATCATCCTCATCTACCCAACATAAAATAAAATACATCACGATGCTGAGTCATTTGTCGTGAAGGGAATATTGCAAACTAGCTTGTAATGGCTGGCTCTATGTCTAGCCCACATAACTTATTCTAGTTTCCGGACAGACCAATTTACTCATTCTTCTTGAGTCACTCATAACCTTGTTGCTTATTCACCTCGATTCGACTTGAGTATAAATATTGAGTAATGCTTAATTAAAGTGAGTTGGCTAATATGCCTTCTCCAATTCGTTCCGCTTCGCTTCCTTATCTCCATTTCTCTGATTGTCTGTTTTGCTCAACGATTGTACAAAATATATGTATTCAAAAATTCATTCTCGTATTTGACTTATTTTAATTCCATTATTCACTAACGTAATTTAAAACGATGATTATATACGAAAATTGACGATGTTTATAAGTTGATAAGATAATCACACAATCCAGGACCACTAAGAGCTAATTATTCTCCAGCAATTTATTGGAATAGAAATAAACACACAATCTGTCTAATGAATATTTGAGGTGAACCCATCAAATCTATATTCTACAAACTTCAGAGTCCTTCAGTCTGACCAATTTCAAAATAACCACCATTTGTGGCAGTATATTTGTTTGAACTATCCAAAGTACCTCTAAAAGTTTTTGTCTAGTCATTTCACAATTTTCTCAATTTGGAATTTCTGGATGGTTTTCCTAAACTCAGTTCCTGACCGATCATCCAGACAGAGAATTAAGAGGGTAATAGTGATCCATAGACATTCGATTTTTTCATTTACACAGTGAGTCAACAGATGTTGTGGACATGAATCATCCTTACAGTCGCTGAAATAATTGATTCACTTGAGAAGAAATATTTTTATCAATGTTTTCAATGGATCTCAACAACTAATGAATTTTTCCATAACTTATCCTAAATATTATCAAATTTTTGATATCGAGTCCTTTATTCATTGGTCCGATTAAACAATATTTCTTGGTTGTAGTCAATACCAATGATTTATTCCTTCAAAATTTCTCCAAGTGACTTATTGATGGATCTATGGAATGTTTGAAATGTTTGTGTATAGTATATGAAATTCATGATATATACTATAAACATATGAAGTTATAAAGGCTGAAAAGTTGACCAGAATAATTTAGATAAAACTTAGTCTTATGATAGCATCAGATCAATGCTAAATGCCTATTCACATATGAACGCACTCATTATGTACACTTATACAAGACATAAACACTCACACACCTATACAATAAATACCCCATAAGTGTTTGCACTTTAAAAGAGTTTTTTTTAAAAAAAAAATTGTTTTTTTTAGACCAACTATTACCGAGGTTGATGACTCATTTTTATGCACCAATTGACTGTAAAGTAAATGGTTAAAAAAAAATCCAAACAAAGAACGACTATGTCTTTATTTAGTGCATCTTTCCAATTTATTATTTAGCAAGATTTCGAGAAAAAAACACACTATAGAAATATAATATTAGTTGAAAAAGATTATCCTGTGATAAACTTACTTAATAATTTACATGAAATTGATTAGAAAGTAACTAGTTTATGAATAATGACTTTAGTATTTTGAAACTCCGCCTGTAGCTCTTCTAGAGTTACTGCCGGTCCCAAGCCCGGGTAAAGGAGGAGGGTTGGGCATGGGGTTAGCGTCCCCATCCCGTAGAAAACTAACTCGCTAAAAAAACGCTTACCAGAAAAAATAATTCAAACCATTTTAACTCTGCCCTGAGAGTTAGAAGGTCTTCACTTAGAAGAATTATGACGCTTCATGGTGAAAGCCGAGTTCGTTCGGAAGCCACGAGGCCGATGCCCCTTCTAACAACCAGAGCAAAAATTTTTATAGGTACATGGAACGTTCGAACAATGTGGGAAACTGGGAAGACCAGTCAACTTGCAACGGAAATGAGGAGATACAACTTAGCAGTACTGGGAATCAGCGAAACCCACTGGACCCAAGCTGGACAGAAAAGGCTAGCTACGGGAGAGATGCTGCTATACTCCGGTCACGAAGAGGAAAATGCTCCACACACTCAGGGAGTTGCTCTAATGCTGTCCAAAGTAGCACGAAATGCACTTGTAGGATGGGAATCCCACGGATCCAGAATCATCAAAGCATCATTCAAAACAAAGAAGGAGGGGATCTTAATGAATATTATCCAATGTCATGCACCCACCAATGGTAGCAACGACGACATTAAAGATCAATTCTACGAGCGGCTGCAGTCAATCATAGAGAAATGCTCAAGAAAGGACCTCACCATTCTGATGGGAGATCTAAATGCCAAGGTCGGAATAGACAACACTGGATATGAAGATATTATGGGACGACATGGACTGGGAGAGAGGAACGAAAATGGAGAAAGATTTGCAAATTTGTGTGCATTCAACAAATTAGTCATAGGAGGCACAATATTTCCACACAAACGTATACACAAGGCTACATGGATCTCACCGGACCACACTACAGAGAACCAGATAGACCATATTTGCATCAACAAAAATTCCGAAGGACAATGGAAGATGTGAGAACCAGGAGAGGAGCTGACGTAGCTTCAGATCACCACCTAGTTGTAGTCAATTTAAAACTGAAGCTAAAAAAGAACTGGACAAGTGGACAAACAGCACTACAAAGGTTCAATACAGCCTTCCTTCGAGATACTGACAAACTCAATGAATTCAAGATAGCTCTCAACAACAGATTCCAAGCCTTTCAAGATCTACTGAAGGAAGAAGAAACTACCATGGAGGACAACTGGAAAGGCATCAAAGAAACATTGACTTCAACGTGTCAAGAGGTTCTGGGCCTAAAGAAACACCATCATAAGGAATGGATCTCTATAGAAACACTGGACAAGATCAAAGAAAGGAAGAACAAGAAGACAGCAATTAACAACAGCCAAACACGAGCAGAGAAAGTCCAAGCACAAGCTGAATACATAGAAGCAAACAAGCAAGTGAAGAGGAGCATTAGAGCCGACAGGAAGAAATACGTGGAAGAACTAGCAACGACGGCAGAAAAAGCTGCTAGAGAAGGAAATATGAAACAGCTCTACGATACAACGAAGAAACTATCAGGGAAATACAGTAAACCAGAGAGGCCGGTCAAAGACAAAGAAGGCAAGCCAATCACTGAAATTCAACAACAGCGAAACAGATGGGTAGAATACTTCGAGGAACTCCTGAATAGGCCGGCTCCAATGAATCCACCGAACATCAAAGTAGCACACACAGATCTTCCTATAGATGTCAACCCACCAACGACGGAAGAAATTAGAATGGCCGTCAGACAAATCAAGAACGGGAAAGCAGCAGGACCCGACAACATACCAGCTGAAGCACTGAAATCAGACGTCGAAGTAACCACAAGCATGCTTTACCCTCTATTCAAAAAGATTTGGGAGGAGGAACAAGTGCCAATGGACTGGAAAGAAGGACACCTCATCAAGATTCCAAAGAAAGGAGATCTGAGCAAATATGAAAACTACAGAGGCATTACACTACTGTCAATACCAGGGAAAGTCTTCAACAGAGTGTTGCTGAACCGGATGAAGGATGCAGTAGATGCCCAACTTCGAAATCAACAAGCTGGATTCCGAAAGGATCGGTCGTGCACAGACCAAATTGCAACACTACGGATCATCGTCGAACAATCAGTTGAGTGGAACTCGTCACTATACATCAACTTCATTGATTATGAAAAGGCATTCGACAGTGTAGATAGGAGGACATTATGGAAACTTCTTCGACACTACGGAGTTCCTGAGAAGATTGTCAATATTATCCGGAACTCATACGACGGACTACAGTGCAAAGTAGTGCATGGAGGACAGCTGACAGATGCATTCCAAGTAAGGACCGGAGTCAGACAAGGCTGTTTACTCTCTCCCTTCCTCTTTCTTCTGGTGGTCGACTGGATTATGAAGACCTCGACATCTGAAGGAAAACACGGAATACAATGGACAGCTCAGAACCAATTAGACGATCTGGACTTCGCAGATGACCTAGCCCTCCTATCACGTACACGTGAACAGATTCAGATAAAGACAGCCAATGTAGCAGCAGTCTCTGCATCAGTAGGCCTCAGTATACACAAAGGGAAAACCAAGGTCCTCAAATTCAAAGCGGAGAACAGCAATCCAATCACCCTTGATGGCGAAACTCTGGAAGATGTAGAATCCTTCACATATCTGGGAAGCATCGTCGATAGACATGGAGGTTCAGATGCAGACGTAAAGGCGAGGATTGGCAAAGCAAGGGCCGCATTCCTACAATTGAAGAACATATGGAACTCAAAACAACTTTCAACCAATATCAAAGTGAGAATCTTCAATACGAACGTCAAGGCAATTCTACTGTATGGAGCTGAAACTTGTAGAACTACAACAACCACAATCAAGAAAGTACAAGTATTTATAAATAGCTGTCTACGCAAGATACTCAACATCCATTGGCCGGATACCATCAGCAATAGCCTTCTGTGGGAGAGAACAAACCAACTTCCAGCTGAAGAAGAAACTAGGAAAAGACGATGGAAATGGATAGGACATACATTACGCAAATCGTCAAACTGCATCACGAGGCAAGCTCTAACTTGGAATCCTGAAGGGAAGCGGAAAAGAGGAAGGCCAAAGAACACGTTACGTCGGATAATAGAAGCAGATATGAAAAGGATGAATTACAACTGGAAGGAGCTGGAAAGGATTGCCCAGGACAGGGTTGGATGGAGAATGCTGGTGAGCGACCTATGCTCCTTCACGAGGAGTAACAGGTGTAAGTAAACTAAGTAAGTAATTTTTGACCATTGTATGAATTTAGTTAATGCTAACCAATATGTATGGGTCGAAATATTGTAACGGTGACTAAGACCAACTTTCAAGTTGTATAGAATTTGATTCAGTTAAAATAAGGGTTCCTTTTTACTGGAATATGGTTACTTAGATGAACCAAAGAGCTACATATCCTGGTGTTACTTAGTATTAAAAAGATTGTCATATTTAGTGATAGCTAATCAGATGAGTAAATAAAGTCATATTCTAATCAGGAACTTCCAGTTGGAATTGTTGTTAATAAACCCAACAGAACACAACAAAATGTAGGATTGTGTGATTAGATTTTGGTATTGAAGGATAGCTTCTGTAAGGCAATGTAATATAAAATTACTTTCTCATTAAGTTAAAAGACATTGTCCATGGATTTAAACTGTCATCTACTTGATAGATCAACGTCTATGCACTTCACATTTACTGAAAAAGGCAACAATTCAAGGGAAATACATTTTTATCTTCTAAATCATTATCTTGTTCGTCACATTTTTAGTTTACGTGTAGTAATAAAGAAAGTCATTCAGTTGGACCTTTTAACATAGTCGACTGCTGCACAAATTATAAAATGGCATTCATGACATCTAAGCCAATAGCGTGATGGTACTTCACTATTTTGATGGCAAGCATCACTGTAGTTATATTTTACCTGTTTGGTTGTACAGTACGTGAATGGTAAACACATGTAAGTTTTTACGAATACCCTTTTTTTAAAATACGCGAGTTCCATTTTTCTCATCATTACTAACTAGATTATGTGCTAGTCATCGCTACCGTACTTAACACCGCTTTCAGTTTTTATCATAGTGTGCTATCCAGTTACACTATTTCTAAAGTAGTTAAGTGATGTGATAGGATAATAACAAATCAATCGCACTAACATGAGTAAACAACGAATAGTGATCTCTTCCCCACCTACCTCATGTTTTACCTGTGAGTAAGTATGTCAAAGACAACGTTTTACATAACATCCTCAATTCTACGATATGCATATTTCGATATGGTCAAACATAGCGACCAGTATAGAAAATGAATTGATGGAAGCGCTGAGACAGATGCATATTTTTTTATCAACTAATCTTTAGTTTTTGGTGGTGCTCCACTTGATATTGTTTCCTGGTGAAGGCTACCTTCGGTTTAAATTTATACTCATGTCTCACGCAACTGAAAAAATGTAATTTCATACGTAGTTTTATCAACCATGAAAATATCATGGGTAAAAAATGATCGAATGATCTAGTTTGATTTGATTTAACGATAGAATAATTTATGTAAAAGCCTTTTTCCTAGACCATATATAGCAGGGAAGAATCGAAATTCGGAGCAGAAAAACCCTATTTCATCGATTAACAGCTTAAAGTGTTAATATTTAATTTTATTACTTCTCGGAAATTTTCATTGATGAAGTAAGTACTCGTATGGTCGAAATCCAGGATTTCTATTCAAAAAAAGTGTTTTCTCCTTGAATTAGTGAATCTCTCAGTAAACAACTTACCTACCCTATTGATTAGATTAACTGGGTCTAATTAAAGAAGACTTGAAATTCCATAGTTGTCCATTGTTCATAATAATTAATTATATTAGACGAATGCTTAAAGATTCATCACAACAAATAAACATGACGTTAACTTGAAGTACATGATATATAATAAACGAAAGATTTTATGAATCACTTGGACAATCATTTTCATTAATAAAAGGTTCCAATTGTTGAACGTATCGATTTAATCGATACTTTGAAGATTACAAATTCAAAACCCTTTCTCTTTACAAACATTAACGTCTTTTTTTCTAACTTGAAAAAAACAACAACACAACAACTGCAAATTCTTTTAATGTGAATTCCATGTTCCTTATGTGATATGCAAAGTGTTCGCTCGCTCATTTTAGATTGTTGTATGTATTTGATAATACAGTTTACAAGTTGAATAAGTTAATAGTAAAATTATTAATCCAGTTAGTATGATAAATCAAATGGTCATTTAAGATTTGAAAACATAATTATTTCAAAGCACAGTATATTTAATGAATATCAAGATTCTGGGTGAAATGTTTCATTATCTGAAAGAAATGTATGATTGAAATTTAACTGTAAGGTAAAATTAGTGTAGATCGAAATCAAGTACGTTTAACTACTGATAAGTTAATAAATTAATAGAATTCAAAGGAGACACAGAGTTAAGTACAGAACTGTTGAAAAATGTATATCAATGAATTGACATAAAAATAAATAAATTATAGTACAATTTATAAACTACTCAAATTACTTTGGTTTAAGTTAATTATGTACAAGCAAAGTAAATAGATTTCATACAATTGTATAAGTTGAAGATAGTTTCAATTACCAACTAATACCAGATGAAAATCCCCATATTTTGTAACTTCTTAAGAAAGGATGAACAAAACCTTGTACAAGATTGAAATAATGAAATTTAGATATTTTGACAAATGCAGTACCATATAGAGATTGAATTTAAATTCAATGACCATCATAATTTTTTTATCTTTAATCAATTTTCAATGAATCACAATCACCGTACAGTGTTATCAGTGAGAAACTACCTTAATTTTATTCCATAACAAAACAACCATCCGATGTTTCTTAGTTCGTGATAACCCTTCGATAAATGAAAATAAAGCAGTGCTCTTAAATGATTTACACGAAAAGTTGTACAATCAAGGACAGAAAAATAACTCTTACATAACTTAATGATCTATTTGAGTACTTAAATTGATATACTTGAATAGTAGTGTTACAGGATTTATTGAATCAATAATTTTATATTGTTCGTTTTCATTTGAAATATTAAAATATTTTGCTAATTTTTAATATTTGAGTTCATGAGTAGATCTAAGCCTCATCACCATTAAAAACCTGTGAGAACTGGACAGTTGTTTTGTCCAAGTATAGGACTCTTCAGCTGTGCTCATCCACGATCCTGCATGCATGACTCGAAACCAGGACCTTCAGTTTCACGTGTGAACTCTAGATCGGCACCGAACGGCATTAATGTCTAACTTCAACCAATCGATGATTTAATTGTAATTAGACACTACAAAATATTCTTAAATTGTTAATTGAATTTTGTTTATTTGTTTACTTTTTTCTCATAAGAAATAAATTATAATCACAAACTAAAATGTATTACATTATTATTAGTATGGGAATTTTCGGAGATGGTAGTATTTTAACGAAACGGATATCCAATACTCCCAGGTTTTCAATGGTGATTTAGCTTAGATCGAGTTGTGCATGAAGTTAGTTTACAAAACTAATGAACAACTACTTATATGTTTATTCCATCGCTTTTTTTTAAAAAAAAGAGCAAGAACAAACATCCTAGCAGATTAGCATGAATTCATTTTTATTTCGTAGGTTCTCGTCGTTTGCTTACAACCTGTGATATTTAAAATTATAATTACATAATGAATTTAAATTACTTACATGAAAGTGTTTGGTTGGAAGTTGTATTGAAGATATATTCGTATAGTATAGCAAGGGTGTAAATAAAATTAATAGACTGAATATTGTAAATATATATCTTATGTGAAAGAAGATTTTACAACATTGATTGTGACACCAGTTCAAAGGGCTAGAAACAAGTGATTACATAAGTATAGTGAGTAGAGCTCAGTTGATCTAATATGATTACTAATTTGCAAGATAATAATAAATGTGAGGAAGAGTTTAACAAAAAGAAGAAAAAAATGAAGATGCAGCGAGAGAGTATTTGTCACCAAGGTAACGGAAGATTAATAACCGTCTCCTTTTGAACATATAGGTCAGGTTTTTGATGCCTGATGTCAACGGTTTCAGCAAACTTCAGAGAATTGGAGTTTGGTTGCTTACTAATTTTTTTTAATACATAGAATCATTTATGATTTGAAAAATTTAATGGCAGAGTTTCTAAATTTCAAATGTAACAAGAAGAATTCACTTGGTGTTGTTTTACTTGTATCTTCCCATTATTATTTAGGATTGAAGAAGAATTTGAAGTCTTTATCAATTTCAACAGAGATTGTATATAATACATACCTAATAAATGTAAACAAATTTGAATTATTTTAAATAATAATAATAAATGCTAATGATTGCATAATATGCACTAATTTAACAAATTAGAGATATTAATTGTTGTATCCCGATAGGAATAATCAATGGTAATTTTTGGGATCCATTTATGAACCAATATTATAAGTATATTTTTATCGTATAATTGTTATGTAAATAATCTGTTCATGTTCATGCCCCTCTTATTATGAGCTTTATTTTGACCTATGAACTATGATTATACGATTTATCATTCATGAACTATTCCCTGTCTGTTAATCGCTACCTCCCTCATTCACAGCCACATCTGGCTAATTCTTGTAGAAATGCTGTTTCATATTTTATTGATACGTTGTGGTCGGTTTGACTGGTATATAAACTCAGTATGATTGAAATATAATGATTCATATCTCAGAGGCTGAGACTTGCGTTCTGGACTCAACTGGCTGGGCTAGACAGGGAAGCAGGACCAGTCAGGACTCTAGGTTGTTCTCTTACGCGTCTTTGGTCCAATCGATAATGCGCTGCTCCATAATTTGCAATCACAGTTACAACACTAATATTTAGGTCATATCATTGTTGAATTACGACTATTCGATTAAAATGTATTGGAATGATTAAGTTACATATAGTTGTGTATAAAAATAAAAAAAACAAAACAACAAAAAACACGGGCATCACAGGCATTATAGTTTTAATCATTTAATTTTTAATCTAAATAGAGATTTTGATGATTAGAAGATTCACAATTAGTATTTTTTTGTTTTTATTTTTATGAAATTGACCAGGTTACCACTTTGTTTTTGATTAAAAATTAAGCAGAATAATAAATTTCATTTATTTCACATCATTACACAATTCATTTTTAATATATTTTATTATCATTTCAATATTTTAGTTATGTCCTAATTTCATACTGAGGATTTGAACTTATATATACGTATATTTATACATATATCGAGAGATTAAGGGTTCTAAATAAACACGATCCTTCAGTTGACCGATTCACAGTTTTGGGTCATTCTCGTTTAGTGCCCTTATATATATATTCATTATTATTATTATTATTGCTTTCAACGGAGTTTCGCCTTAAATAAATAAAGTGAAATAAATTATAGTTAATTTTTTTATTTGATTCTTTCTCTTAGATATTTTACTCTGGCGGTCATTTTGAGGACACAATTTTGTGATGCTTAAAAATATAAGTTCTTTTTTTAGGATAAGTAAAAGACATATTAAGAAGCATCATTGTAATCACCATCATCACATGAACTTAAGATCAAGCAAGTAATGACTTCCTCCGTAAATCAAGGTCAAATCATACTTGAGGTCATGTCTCTATTTATTTATTTATTTGTTCATGGATTAGTTTAGAACAATATAAAATTTAAAGGTTGCATTAAGATAAATAGAAAAGAATTAAGAAACTAAAATACTATTTAACAATATGATTAAAATTTATGTATAGGGATGTAAACTAAACTTATAATCGGGAAGTGGGTGCAAACCCATACACGATTATAAACATTCATAGAGGATGAAATGGATTTTCCATTCATTTCAGAATTTAAACCTGTAACTTGTCACATGGTTTAATAATAATAATATTTTAGTGTAATTTTGAATTGTGTCTTCTTACCTTGTGTATTTAGAGTTGGATCTAATTATTTTCAATGACTGACTAGTATTGCCTATCCATGGAGATGTAAAAGACTACGTCTTAAAAGATTTAAACTATGAAGATTCTACATTTTGCTTTAGATTACACGTGATATGATTCGAAACATATTTGAACTTTGTTTCATTCAACATTACTTCGAATACCTATTCAATATATTAGATACTTGTTGAAGATAATTGTAGAGCTCTTGAAACACTATACATATTTAATCTCTTTATTGACATTTAAACAATTAGAATGAAGAAAATAAGAAAATTGAACTGTTACTAGAAAAAAGATATACCTAAGAAACTGAGAATATTTCCAAAAAACTGGTTGATACATTTTGTTATGGAAAGTAAACAGTTCACACTTTTATTGTAATTGATCAATATATCAATTAGTATGGGTGATTACTTAGGTACATTCACTTAAGTCTATGTTGAAATTAAAAGACTAGAACCATTATATAACGTTAATATAATTAACGATTTAATATTAAATGTAGAAGCCCAAAATGCCCTGGTTAAGCCAAGAATGGAGGGAGGTAGCTCTCCCTCTCAAAATGTTCTCACATGGCCATGTGAATGCAATCACTGCCAGAGAAGTCCTACCTACTGTCTTCTCGAGGCGGGGGTGTTGTTTACGAAATTGAGAGGACGAAAAGCGAATGTCCGGCGCTTTAACCGGGTTGGTGGACACGGAGAGTCCACCTAGGGGAGTTGGAAAACCCTGATTCCAAACCAATGATGCACATGAGATCCAGTATCCTGAAGGAGCAAATGGCGTATGAACCAATCGTTGGTCACCGGCTACCATGGGACTTAGTCTCCTTACGTTGCTTCACTGCCTTGTGGATTAGACCTTTAGGTCAAAGACTTCGAGTGTGGCCCCCTAAGAAAACCATCTGTTTCGGTCGAGGCACCCGGGCGGTATCACAGTGCACACACAAATCTAGTGACTTGTGTGGCGCATATCTATTTGGTGCCTTCTTGTACCTATGTTTATGTGTTGAAATAAATAAATAAATAAAATGAAGAAACTTAAATGTTTTTGAATTATTATTTTTTTGAGATCATGAACCGATTGACGTTAGACTATCATTGAAAACCTGGAAGCACTGAATGGCCGTTTCATCCTATCGTGGAACTCCTCAGCAGTGTACATCCACGATCCCGCTTACGGGATTCAAATCCAGGATCTTCAGTCTCTCGCATGAACGCTTAACCTACTGGACCACTGAGCCGGCATCCAATAGAGTTAATGTCCAACCTCAACGAACCCACAACACACCCACCATTGTCTTCAGTGAATTACTATCTCACAACAGACTCGGTTGAACTCCAATGCCGGCTCAGTGATCTAGTGGTCCTGGGTTCGAATCTCGCGAGCGGGATCGTGGATGTACACTGCTGAGGAGTTCCACAATAGGATGAAACGGCCATCCAGTGCTTCCGGGTTTTCAATGATAGTCTAACATCAATCGGTTCATGATCTTAACTGAAAATAGAATATTAATTGTAATTTGTAATTTTAACAATTGACAGTAAAAATTTTTTAAAGGATATTAAAGATCATAGAAAACTCGATGAGTAAGCTCTTCCTTGTGTGATAAGTTTCAAGATATTTGTAATAGTCAGAATATGATTTGTTTGGTTAGATGCACTTTTACTGACGGTATCAAGTGATTTCTTATGAATTGTCTGATTACTGAACACCAGATTACGTCAGTAATAATTTAATATTGTATTAAGGACTCCAGTATTGACCAAATAATAAAATCTTCCTCACATTTGTCATGTCAATTAAGAAATTGATGATTTATGTGATTGAGGTCGTTTTCAGATAGGAAAGCTCTGTTTACAGTGTAACTTCTTGGTTTGGTATATTTGGATGGTTCCAGTCAATAGGTGTATTGATATTCTGACCAGTCCGAATTCGCTATCTTAATTGGCTGGGATTTAGATTATCTTCACTAAACATTGGAAGTAAAGTGTAAATTTCATGAGATTTTAGAGTACATACATCACACCGAAAATCACAAAGTATCACTCTATCAACTTGTGGATATGAAAACTCACCGGTTGTAGCATAGACATGTTAAACAGCTATTCCAATGGTCCCTAGAATTCTGCCAGAAGAAAATGATAGCCCTTCAACTTGGTTTCTTTAAAGAGGAGGACTAAAACAGTTCTCCTAAGTAGTTGTGTCCTTAGGTCCAAAGTTTGGAGAAAAGTTCTTTCATCAAACTCAAACTCGTCTTGATGCAGTATAAATACTATGTCAGCTGGTAAACCATAGAGTAACGCCTTAATAGGCTTATAAACACTTGCTCGCGGGTGAGGCGTCGACGATTTAGAATGGCTTTCTAAACCGGCTGTTACAGAATTTGAAAAATAAACTAAAAATTGGGTGTGAATAGCACCTGTTTAGTTCTTACGGTAATAAGCTTACGGTTGCTAAGATTCATGAACGAATAGCCACAAAAGCGTAAAGCTGTTTTTATGTCATAAATGTACTTACTTAATTACACCTGTTACTCCTCATGGAGGAGCATAGGTTTTTCACCATGATCCTCACTCGAACTCTGTTCTGGGCAATACTTTCCACTTGTTTCCAGTTCCTATTCATCCTTTTCATGTCTGCATCCGATTCACCACGCAGTGTGTTCCTTGGTCTTCCTCCTTTCTGTTTACCTTCAGGATTCCAAGTTAGCGCTTGCCTCGTGATGAAGTTTGATGATTTCCTCAATGTGTATCCTATCCACTTTCAGTGTCTTTTCCTAATTTCCTGTTGATCTGGAAGCTGGTTTGCTCTCTCTCACAGTAAGTTGTTGCTGATGATATCCGGTCAACGGACACTGAGTGTGTTGTGTAGACAGTTGTTTAGCAATACTTGTACCATCTTGATGATTGTGGAAGTTCTGCAAGTTTCAACTCCTCACAGCAGGACTGTTTTGACATTTGCATTAAAGATTCTGACTTTGATGTTGGCTTGCAGACAGTTGTTTTGAGTTTCATAGATTCTTCAACTGTAGGAATTCTATCCTTGCTTTGACAATCCCTGCCTTCATATCCTCTTGTTCTTCCTTTCTTCAATCTTGTTCAGGGTTTTTATAGAGATCTATTTCTTATGATGATGATGCATGTTGCGTTTCTGCACCACTTGGCAAGTTGAAATTACTGCATCTTTGATTCTTTTTCAATTACCCTCCATAGTAGTTTCTTCTTCTTTGAGTCGATTTTGTAATGTTGGGAACCGGTTGTTGAGAGATATTTCGATTTTGTTGAATTTGTCAGTAGGTCAAAGGAAGACTCTATTAGACCCTTGTAATACTGTTTTCTTTTTCAGTTTTCGAGTGCTTATTTTGTTTTAGTTTCATCTTGGCAACCACCAGGTAGATGGTGGTCTGAATCTGTGTCACTTCCTCTATTGGTTCGTACGTCTTCCATTGTCCTTCTGAATTTTTTAGTGATGTAAATATGATCGATCTGATTCTCTATATTGTGATTCGGTGAGATCTACGTAGCTTTTCTGCATGCGCTTGTGTGAGAATATTATGTATTCTATTATCATTTTGTTGAATACTCACAAAGTGGCAAATCTGTCACAATTGTCATTGGTTTCTTCCAATTAGATCATGTCGTCCCCTGATATATTTATATCCTGTATCGTCCGTTTAGACTTTGGCTTTCCGGTCTCCTATCAGGATGGTCGGGTCCTCTCATGAACACTTCTACATTGTTCGAACTAGCCATGTACCCATATGAATTGTTGTTCTGGTTGTCAGAATTGGCATCAGCCTCGTAGCCACCGAAGAATGTGGGCTTTCATCATAAGGCGTGATAATTCATTCTTGAGCTTTGTGGTCAGAGGTTACATGTGGTTGACAATTTTTAGCTTGGTTGTTTCCTACGCGATGGGGTTGCTGACCCCATACCCAACCCTCCCCATTTGTGCAGCCTTGTACTCTGCAGTAGCCCTAGAAGAGCTACAGGCGTTTTCATAAGTGTAGTGTGCCTTAATTTAGGTGTATTTGCTCATTCTAACATTAAATAGGAATTATTTATCTGGCAACCAAACATTTGAAGTTTCAAAAGCAGTTTATGATTGAAAGAAATCTCATGGGATTCATGGGTTTAAGAGATAGATTTTAACAAATGATGATAAAGTTGTGTATTATGTTTTTAACTGACTATGGTTCGATCGTTTAACATCTCGTGAATAATCACAACCTTGCGAAAATGTAATATCGACCCAGATAGAAGAATTTATTTCTGTGGATAGAGAATTCAGTGGTGACCGGACGGATAAACTAGGTATTATGATTTTTCTTTTCTCCTCACTGAGTAAATTCGATAACATAGTTGATATGCTTGGTGAACGGTCAGTAGCCTTCCAGTTTCCTCCAAACTACTAAACATAACTCCAGGAAGACCATATAAATATTTTGCATTACCCTATGTTATTCTAACTTTAAGACGTAAGTTATTACACAAATAAAATGCAAGACTACGACGTACCATAAATAATAAATCATAATACGTACAAAGCTATAACATTCACGGCATAAATTTGAATAATAAACGTATAACTATTTAACACCAGTTTATGTATGAGTGGAAAACGATATGACAACAGGTATGACATCCATTAAACGCTTGCGATTGGGACAATATCAAAGTAGCATAAGTGAGTTAATTGATGAATATATATTAACTATATATATTTATGCTATTTCACTAGAGAATAGTTTTTTTCAAGTTTCTTATTTTTAGTTATTCATGTTTTCATATCAGAGACTAAAATGGATGAGGGAGAGAGTGTCCAAGCAAAACAAAGTAATAGTGAAACAGCAAATGATTAGATCCTTAACTATACGCCCCCTGAGTTAATCAGTTTTGTAGAACTAATAATATCGGTATCAGTAAATGAAAATCGATAGAATTAATTACTTTTTTTTTCCGGGAATTTGATCATTATCACAAAACTAATCAGGATTTTCTGAAAAGTAACCGCACGATTTACTAGTACTCCCAATAAGCTTATTTTATAGGATCATTTTTAATGAACATAATAACAGGAAAATAGCATAGTTAAAATATTTTAATATTCATTAAAATACAGATGTCTATGGTCATTTATCAACTTACGTAAATCCTTATCAACAATGAATCGTCCAGAATTCTATCTTTTAATGGTTGTTAAGATTTACTGAACTGAAGGAAATCTAGTTCTTCTCACTAGTTTCTATTAAACGAAGAGTTTAATATATTAACTTTGTTCAGAACATGAGTACTTAACTGTTATTTTGCTTTCAAAAACTGTAATTAGTTTTTTGACTTTCTTTTATTCATCACCAATGGTTATTAGGTAAATTATTGAAGCTTATACTATTTTCGAGGTTCTAACTTGAATCATTCGATCAAATGTCAAAAAGTGACATATTTTAACGTGATTAATAATAGAGCTTTACTATTAAGTGATAACATATATTAAACCTAGATTTGTGACATCTTGGTTAACTGTACTACATCGCATATATTCCATTTATTCATTATTAACTTGGCATTAGCTTTTTATTTTCAGTAATCGACATTTAAGTTGCTTTAAAAATAACATACAGTAAGATATAATTGGAATAGAATAGTGGATAGCTTTACTGAAAAATTCAACTAGTTTGTATTTGAGATCATATGATCCTGGATAATAATGATCATAGTGCTAGATGTTTAACATGTGTGCGTATGTGAATACTGGTATTTGTATCACATCCACCAGCCACTAAACAGAAAAGATTTTACTCCAGTTGACTGTAATTTAGTGTGATAGCATTTTACTAAATAAAAGATTCACTATAAATTTAGTTAATTGTTCAGAGAAAGATGAAACTTGATAACTTATAAGTTCATAAGAATGCAGAGTATCACGACTGAGTGAGAAGTATTTTGTTTAGGACTTCATTTATTTCAGTTACTGTCATATTGATTTACCATATATTAAAAAAAAATTAAATGTGTTCAGAATAGGAGGATATGTTCAGTTTAACGATGAGCATATGGTTTACCATAATATCAAAGGTAAAATAGACATGTAACCGTAATTCTTCCATTTCAAGTAGACTACCAGGGATTCTTTTAATAACAATATAAAATACACTATTTGGATGGTTTTCTACATCGATCATTACATATGTAATTTCGTTCAGTTTTTCTAACGTTTTATTCATATAACATTAAGGTAATGTGCGCTTCGTAAATATTTTTTCTTCAGTGATCCATTTCCACAAGACAAGTCAGTAATGTAATAATTTTTACATTTCTTATTAATCTTCGAAAACATGACAGTGTGACTTGTATGATCTCGATTAAATAACCATACATAGTTTATTTATTTATAATTTCATTTGTACTATTATTTACATTTTCTAGGTCAAAGTTACGATCATACAAAGTGAATAATGCATACCGAAAATATCAAGTATTATTAACAAACAGATAAAATCAGTACGGCGACCTAATTATCATTTCTCGATCAAACATGTTTAACATAAGAAAAGACATGTTAACCTTAGTGATGTTAGGGTTCAACAAAAATATAATTTCAATGGTTAAGATCATGAGTCAGTTGAAGCTAGACCACCATGGAAAACCTGGAAACACTGGACAGCCGTTTCGTCCTAGTATGGGACTCCTCAGCAGTGCGCATCCACGATCCCGCACCACGCGGGGCTCGAACCCAGGACCTACTGGGACGAAACGGCCGTCCAGTGTTTCCAGGTTTTCCATGGTGGTCTAGCTTCAACTGACTCATGATCTTAACCATTGAAATTACTACAATCTCCACAAAAAAAACCCATCTGATATTAATCAACATATGCTCACTAGTGACTGGCTTCACGAGGTATATCCTGGAGTTCTAGTGAGAAGTAGTGACCAGTGGAGTTCAACCAGGTCTGTTGTGAGATAGTAACTCACTGAAGACAATGGTGAATGTGTCGCTCAATTTCGTGGATTAGTTGAAGTTAGACATTAACACCGTTGGATGCCGGCTCAGTGGTCTAGTGGTTAAGTGCTCCGACGCGAAACCAGTAGGTCCTGGGTTCGAGCCCCGCGTGGTGCGGGATCGTGGATGCGCACTGCTGAGGAGTCCCATACTAGGACGAAACGGCTGTCCAGTGTTTCCAGGTTTTCCATGGTGGTCTGGCTTCAACTGACTCATGATCTTAACCATTGAAATTACTACAATCTCCACAAAAAAAAATATAATTCTAAAAAATTTCTTTAATTTCTCGTTAATATGTAGTATTATTCAAGTTGGATGGCTTTTTTTTAATAAGAAAGAGAATTAGTTGACTGCAACACGTACTATATTTAAATAACTTTTTACTTAACACAATTACTAAATACGCTTGTTACCCCTCGTGGAGGAGCATAGGTTTTTCACCATGATCCTCACTCGAACTCTGTTCTGGGCAATACTTTCCACTTGTTTCCAGTTCCTATTCATCCTTTTCATGTCTGCATCCGATTCACCACGCAGTGTGTTCCTTGGTCTTCCTCCTTTCTGTTTACCTTCAGGATTCCAAGTTAGCGCTTGCCTCGTGATGAAGTTTGATGATTTCCTCAATGTGTATCCTATCCACTTTCAGTGTCTTTTCCTAATTTCCTGTTGATCTGGAAGCTGGTTTGCTCTCTCTCACAGTAAGTTGTTGCTGATGATATCCGGTCAACGGACACTGAGTGTGTTGTGTAGACAGTTGTTTAGCAATACTTGTACCATCTTGATGATTGTGGAAGTTCTGCAAGTTTCAACTCCTCACAGCAGGACTGTTTTGACATTTGCATTAAAGATTCTGACTTTGATGTTGGCTTGCAGACAGTTGTTTTGAGTTTCATAGATTCTTCAACTGTAGGAATTCTGCTCCTGCTTTACCTATTCGTGCTTTCAAATCTGGATCATATCCTTGTTATTTATCGACTATGCTGCTCAGGTAAGTAGAGGTCCTCACTTCTTCCATAGTATCTCCATGAAGTGTGCTGTGGTTGGTGTTGTTGTATTTTGGGATCTTTTCTCCCCTTGTGAATGCTATAGAGGCTGATGCTACACTGGTATTCAATACAGTAAATGATTTTTATATGTGTCAACATGGAATTCTTAATGTAGTCACCAATTTTTCGACATTATAGAACAAATAAAAATTACGTCTACCTACCAATAAATGAAATGCATTTGCACTTGTCCTTAATAGAATGAAAACCAACCAATCAGTTTATCTGCTTACACTATTTTTCAGGGACGTCTATGTTGTGTTTTATCCTATTCAAGACTATTCAGCTAGATGAATTTCGAGTTCAGTAATAGCGTTCATACAGGGACTTAGACGTGATTTCCATCGCCTCAAACATGCGAGTTGTTCGTCTTTATTGTGATAAATTGAGGTAGCAAATGATTCTTACCATTGTATGTAAGTCCAATGAAGTCATCTTACTCCTTGAATTATCCACATAACTGAGTGACTCTGCAAAGTAAACGCAAATGGGGGAAGGCGTTTCACTCCATCGAAATAAATACACACGTTGATTTTCATGTGGTGTTGACTGTTCCTGACTGCGTTTTATGGTGGATAACATAAACAAACAATAGATTAGTTGTCATTTAATATAATAAAGATTTGAACAGTGAAGCCATTGAAGTAATTCAAACTTTTCAATATAATTACATTGATAGAAGTATCAATGTAGGCATTTATTTAAACTGAGCATTATAAAGCTAATTGTAATCTGATAAACATGTTTACCTGGTGATTTTGAACCTATAATATTTCAATGTTATGATCTGGTTGATTTAGATCAATACCTTTTAATATGGTCATCAGTGGTGCTGAAGGAAATTTATAAAAGGCTGACTTGACTTTGTTGTATTCTTCAATCTAAATGGATTAGTTCGAGAGCTTTCTTTTATTATTCTGGACAACATTTTCAAAATTTACTTTATGTAGATTGTGTGTACTCAATTAAAGTGTATTTCTGCTTGGTCATAAACATTTTATCTCTTGATTTATTTCCTATTCCGTTTATCTTTTTATCATTAGATTATCATGTCTGTTTTAGTGCGTCATAGATTGATCATTGTTCAGTGTCAGTAGTGAGTTACAATCTCACTTAAGATTTCCTAGATATTACCGATACAACTTCCCATCTCAACTCCAGGGAATCTATCTCTAAGCTAGTGTTCTTTGAATCGCATTGTTTTTCAGCTTATGATTAAAATCCCCTAGAAATAATCGTTTAGGAAACCAAAGAAGTATACAATTCAAATCCTATATGATTGGTCAATTAATAAATGACATATGTGTCAGCAAAATTCGGGTTACCCATTTCGTCCTGTTTCAGACATGTCAGCTGGATGTACCTGGACCCCAGGGTTAATGTTCACTTCTGGACTCAAACCTAGTACCGTTCGCTCTAAACTTTACCACATTATCCACTTAGCTACTGATAGCCATTCACGTATGCAGCCGGTATGGGTTATAATTCAGTTTGAAATAGTCTCGATTGTTTCATTCGTCCAGATATAGATGAAAGAGTAAAGGATCATCTAGATACTTATTACCGATACAAAATGATAATGTAACTAAGTAAATATCTTTCGTAGTTTTAGTTTGCGAAATCTAAGAATTGTAAAACTGACTGAATTGGTCAAACTAGATAGAATACGGTATACAGATAACTGTCAATTAATAAACGGCTTATAAATTTGTATATCTTCATAGTTTAGTATTAGTCATCATTCCGATGAAATTTGATAATAAACCATAGTATTTAAAATTCATCCAACTTTAGTACATAGTACATATTTTTTAAAGTATGCAATGACATGGTTTTACTCAATGTTTCAAAAGATTTTCTTGAATTTATTTGACTCAAATCTGTTTTTGTAAGTCTTTGTAATAGTCTACAAGCTTTCATTCACAAATCAAATGATACGAATCAAGATTTGATGGAACGCTCTAGACTATGTTTGATTGTGTACATTAAAAACATGTTTAAACAGCGAAGGACGTTAAATTATTTTTCATGGTTTTTCACTTTTTGAATACGATTTTTCATCGTATCTTTAAGCTAGTCAATAATCTAATGACAACTAGGAACACTTTTATCTCAGTGTTGATTTATTTAAATATATAGTGAGGACAGGATTTAGATTTCTCAGTAGATATAATACTTTAATAGTTGAATTCATGAGTCGATGTAAGCTAGACCACCATGGAAAACCTGAAAGCACTGGACTATCGTTTTGTTCTAGTATGGGACTTCTCAGCAATTCTCATCCACGATCCTGCTCGCGAGCTTCAAACCCAGGACCTATCTGTCTCGCACGCGGACGCCTAACATCTAGACCACTGAGCCGGCGGTGTTAATGTCTAACTTCAACCGATTTACGAAATTGTTCCACCGTCTACCATTGTCTTCGGTGAGTTACTGTCTCACAAGAGACCCGTTTGAATTCCACTAGTCACTGTCTCTCAATAGAACTCTAGGATATACCTCTTGAAGCCAGTCACTAGTGAGCACATGGTGGTTATTATCTGAAAGGGGGTTTGTGGAGGTTTTAGTAATTTAATAGTTAAATTCACTAATCGATTAACGCTAGACCACCATGGGAAACCTGGAAGCACTGTTAAATCACTGATTCAATATGTGACTTCAGAAGTTCGGTTCATTGATGACACAACTGCTGTTTTCCAGTGATATCGACAATTATTATTATGTTTATTTACTACTTCAATTGAGAATGAAAGATGATTACTACTGAACCTCGATACAGTTATTCAGTGATACATTCACAGGTGGTTTAGGGGTTACTAAATCAATATTTTGAGGAGTTACTGCTTCTTAATTTTTTTTGTATAACTGATTTTCACATTTGTTTACTCATACAAGTATATTTCTGATAATAAAGTATTACGAAACAATTTCCGGTCTAGAAATTAAAATCAGTGAGTTATTGAATACATACCAAATCAGAACTTTGAACAAACGTTGGACAATGAAAAGGAAAATGTAACCCAGAAAAAAAAGCGAAAAAGTTTAAAAGATCAGAGCTATTTAATAAAATGATTTTCCTAAATAAGAAAGTCTTTAAAATTCCCATATAAATTTATCGACAGAATGTAGTTAAAAATAATCAGTGGTTTGTAATTGATTGACTTCGTCGTATAAATAAACAACGCAATTCGTTCTTCCCGTAGTTATTTACTGAGTTAACTCAAAAAGTTTTCGGACCAACGACTTTTCTTAGGTGTTTTCTTTCCCAACTATCACTTCTATTCTATGAAAAACATCCCATCAAAACTGTTTTAATTTAAACTTGCTTTAGAAATAATTTGCTTTATTTATATATTCTTAGTTAAGTGATTTCAGCTGAAGATAATCAGACGAAATATAGTGAATTTATCATTATTTTGGAAAACTTGTCATCACTGTATTGTTTATAGTTTATGATGAGTATCAGTCAAACCAAATAAATCAGTGTTGTTTGCCGAATATATAGTTACAATATAAGCTCTCTCAACTTATGCTTTGGTTGGTTACTATCTATATCTTGAGACTGAGAGATTTATATACGAAAGCTAAAACTCATATACAGAGATAATACTGACCAATATAACCATGTCGTTCAGATTTGTGGATAAGTATGTTCTAGAAATTCTAGGTTGACATGCAATTCCAACTTATTCTGAATGTTGCTAATAACTTAAGAGATACATAGAACGTTCAGCACAGTATTCAATGAATCTAGAGTGGAAAAGGTGTACAGCCACTAACTGATTGTTAGATTAAATAAATTCCTAAGATTTAACATGATTTATCTCTTGAGTTTGCAAGACACATCTCAATAAGAAGTTTAAATATGTGAAGGTTGCTGCTGTCCTAACATGAAAATATAGAATATTTCTGGAAGCTTTCATGAAGAAAATTAGTCATCGGAGATTACTTTCTTGATTTGAGACCAGTCAGTAACCAAACGAGTGATTCTCATTTTGTAAAGAATTATGCTTAAGATATACCTCAGGACAATACTTACTTATGTTTGTTATCGCTCACTGAAGAGCGTAGGCCGACCACAAGCATTCTCCACCCAACTCTGTTCTGTTCCGTTTGTTTCCAGTTCCTATTCATTTTCTTGATATTTCATTCTAACCTCCGACGCACTGTCTTCCTTTGTTTTCCTCTTTCAATTTGCCCATTGAGATTCCAAGTTAGCGCTTGCCTCGTGATGAAGTTTGATGATTTCCTCAATGTGTATCCTATCCACTTTCAGTGTCTTTTCCTGATTTCCTGTTGATCTGAAGGCTGTTTTGTTCTCTCTCACAGTAAGTTGTTGCTGATGATATCCAGTCAACGGACATTGAGTATGTTGTGTAGACAGTTGTTTAGCAATGCTTGTACTATTTTGATAATCCTTGTGTTAGTTCTCTCAGCACTTAGCACAACAGAACTAATGTAAATGATGCTTTTAGAAATCAAGTAAATTTCTTATTATAGTATTATCAGTCAAATATGAAAAAGGCAGTTTGTGGTGTAATACTATGAGAAAAAAGATATTTTACATATCCACAGTTATAAATAGTACAGATAATAGTAATAAAAATTATAATAACAATAAGTAGTAGTAATAGTAAACGAAATTCCAATAAAAAGAACAGCAGAGATGTTTTTCAGGACACTGACCTTCTCAATTTATCAAAGGACGGAACCGATCAGCATTTATTAATACTTACCAAATTTTTATAACTTCAGTTGATGAAATTACCGTAGAGAACAGGTTCGGTTCAGTCTTAAGAAAATTTTTGGTGCAAAAATGGAGGGGATAAAGTTAAAGTCTACAATTAATTAGGCTGCGTTATGCATGAAGGGGATTGGTGATGTATTTTTCAGCTCTTATAGCATCAAATATACTTTTGATACATACACAATTCAGTAAAAAGTTTACAACAGAACATGAACTTCATAATAAGTATCAAATTCTAGATCTCAGTATTTAGCTTAATGCACATGGTAAGTTTCAAAAATATACACATTAGGTGTCCAAAAAGAGTGGCTACAGAAGAGTTAAATATCTTTGAGAAACAGTCGTACGTTAAAGCTCATTGGTAAGTTTAAGTTGACAAGAACGAAGCTAAATGCACTATGAACTAGAATATGTCAGCCTTTGTGCAACATACTTCAGAGGCTAAAACAAGTACTTGAAGGATTAATTTTAAATCTGAGGCTACATTAAAAAACCCATCTGTCCGTCAAGTTAGTTTTCATGAATCATTGGGATAAATGAGTGTGAATTAGTTCTAATCTGTCGTATTTGAGACTGTCTTGCAGTTCATATATACATGGTAAAGAAAATTTATTATTTTTTCTATTATCGAGTATGTCTTATAGTTACAGAAGATAATCTGGCTCATACAACATCAACGTGTCATTATTTTAATAATAGACTTTATGATAACATATCATGTCCAGTCACAATAAGCAGAACAAACGTATGGGTTTCAATTTGTTTAAATTGTTTAATTAAAGCTAGCTCTATCAACATGCTTTTAGCACAACGTATATCTACATCCAGAAAGATACTATCATCAACCTAACATTAGATTGCTGACATTAATTCTCGTGAATCAGTTGTGTAACAATTTATTATAATTATAAGCGAATATAGATAGTGGCTAGCAGTGGAATCCATGACGCGCGTTTCGTTCTATTTGGGACTCGTCAGGTGGATGTACCTGAATCTCAGAGTTGATGTTCACTTTGGGACTCGAACTCTGTACCATTCGCTTCAAACTTCATCGCGTTACCCACTTAGCTTACTATAGCACATTATTTTTGAAAAGAAGCTACATATTAATAAATATTGATAAAAATTTCTGAGACTAAATCCAAAAATAACATAGCAGATGATTTATACAAACAAACAGAAAATCTAAATTCATTTAGTGAGTAAGTATCACTATACATGGACAATACGTTTTATTGATCATTATCAAGTGAAGAATATTAAAACTTGTTGTTGTTTAAGTTTGTGCAAACAAGTTAAAACAGAAAAGTAAATAATATGGAATAAAGTGGGACCATAGTTTGAATGAAGATCTTTGTGAAGTATACATTTAACAATTAATTTGAACGAGAAATTTTTTTATCATAACAACGTTTGTGTATAGTGTACACAAATGGAGTTCGCCGGCAAATAAAGGGGGGGGGAAAGACAATTTGTGAAAGTAGTTTTTTTTATCGGAAATCAATATTAGTTGCTTGATACTATTCTTCATATTTTGACCAATACACCTGAGTACCACCCTTTGAGTCATAGTTTGGAATGGTAATAATAAGTTAGTTACTCAACTATTAGATATTATGAGTAACTACTTACTTACTTACTTACGCCTGTTACTCCTCGTGAAGGAGCATAGGCCGCTCACCAGCATTCTCCATCCAACCAGAGCAAAATTTTTATTATGAGTAACATCTTCAGTGAAATCGTTGATAATTAGTGTATGCAAAAACCAAAGAAAATTGGTTTGTAACTTTCTTATAATTACTCTCATGTACCTAGAAATAAATACAGGAACAGAGGTCCCGTTATAATGTGACCTGTGGATCTCAGTTAGTGCAATCAGAATTCAGGTAATTTTAATCATCAACTTGATACTAATTCATGGATTTCTGGTTAAATCAACATATATACATTTTATTTAAGGTAAAAAGATCCTGACTGAATATTTTACTTCGTTGGTTAATTCGGTAGTAGGAATGCTTATAAGATCAATAATCACTTTACTTTTTGATACATCGCTATGATAATCATATTTCAATATATTTTACTTCATAATCAAATCCAAGATCTTAACAGTTGTATTGAACAGATTATCTGAAGATAAAAACTTAGTGGTTGATATATTCCAGCATTAAATTACCCAAGTTCATAATGCCATTAACATAGCATTGTTATCAATATGATCAATACATCATCCATCTCATCAGGAAGCTCAGATGTAAGTTAACTACGGCCTGCCATCGGCTTCCACGTAGTTGGCGAGATCATTTAGCAATAAACGTAAAAGCTGCCAGAAATAAAATAATATGAAATTATTTTAGCTATACATGGAAATTTATATTCAACTTTCAGAAAATGAAATGTTGAATCAAATTCATTTATAAACACTAAGCACACTAATGATTTCGCCGAAATCTGCTCATGAGTATATTCACTAGATTTAACACTTAATAATGGTCCCAGATATGTTTTCAAAAATTAAAAGTCTTGAATACAGTTTAATCTTTTAATTGCTCTATTTTCCCTTGATATTAAAGGAACTAGTACACCTTCAAGCTGACAACAACCTGGATGAACGCTTTGTACACAGAATATTGACTCCATTTATCTGCCATTGACAGAAGACAAGTTTCCTTATCTAGAAAAAAAATTGTACATAAAATGTTCGCTGCTTGTCACTTACAGATATTTTCATGAGCTTTCATAATTCTTAATTCAGATATCAATTTTAGAGTTACTATTACTATGAAATGATAACTTGTTACAGTACACTAGTAAATACTGCTCAAAGTTGTACCCACTTAGTGACAAAGTAAAATTACTAATTATGATGATTGTTGAAGTACATTTCAGTTTAAATGCTAGATGATACACATCAGTATCTTGATAAAAACAATTTATCGCTTCATATTTACTGTCTTCTTGGTATGGTATCATATGGATCTTTAATAAATTATTTCGCCAGCTTTTGAGATTACAAGTACATTTTGTTAGCCAAATGAAATCTCACTGAATAATTTATAAGTAAATCAATCAAGCATTAGAGCCGACACGAAGAAATACGTGGAAGAACTAGCAACGATGGCGGAAAAAGCTTCGAGAGAAGGAAATATGAAACAGCTTTACGATACAACGAAGAAACTAGGAGGGAAATATAGTAAACCAGAGAGACCAGTCAAAGACAAGGAAGGCAGGACAATCACTGAAATTCAACAACAACGGAACTGATGGGTAGAGTACTTCGAGGAACTCCTGAATAGGCCGGCTCCAATGAATCCACCGGACATCAAAACAACACACACAGATCTTCCTATAGATGTCAATCCACCAACGACGGGAGAAATCAGGGTGTCCGTCAAACAAATCAAGAGCGGGAAAGCAGCAGGACCCGACAACATACCAGCTGAAGCACTGAAGTCAGACATCGAAGTAACTACAAACATGCTTCATCTTCTATTCAAAAAGATTTGGGAGGAGGAACAAGTGCCGACGGACCAGAAAGAAGGACACCTCATCAAGATCCCAAAGAAAGGAGATCTGAGCAAATGTGAAAACTACAGAGGCATCACACTACTGTCAGTACCATGGAAAGTTTTTGACAGAGTGTTGCTAAACCGGATGAAAGACGCAGTAGACGCCCGAATTCGAGATCAACAAGTTGGATTCCGTAAGGATCGGTTGTGCACAGACCAAATTGTGACACTACGGATAATCGTCGAACAATCAGTTGAGTGGAACTCATTACTACACATCAACTTCATTGATTATGAAAAGGCATTTGACTGTGTGGATAGGAGGACGTTATGGAAACTTCTTCGACACTACGGAGTTCCTGAGAAGATTGTCAACATTATCCGGATCTCATACGATGGACTACAGTGAAAAGTCGTGCATGGAGGACAGCTGACAGATGCATTCCAAGTAAGGACCGGAGTCAGACAAGGCTGTCTACTCTTTCCTCTCCTCTTTCTTCTAGTGGTCGACTGGATTATGAAGACCTCGACATCTGAGGGAAAACAGGGCATACAATGGACAGCTCAGAACCAATTCGGCGATTCAGACTTCACAGCTGAACTAGCCCTCATATCGCATACACACGAACAAATGCAGATAAAGACAGCCAGTGTAGCAGCAGTCTCTGCATCAGTAGGCCTCAACATACTGTCCTGTTGTACGAAGCTGGAACTTAGAGGACTATCATCAATATCAAAAACGTACTGGTCTTGGTATACAACCGTCAGTGTAAGATGATCCAGATCCACCGCCCACAAACGTTTAGCGATAATCGACTGTGGCAGAAAATAAATTAGGTGTCATTTGAGAAGATTAGAAAAAAAGCTGAAGTTATATAGAACACACTTTACGCAAACCACTGAACTGCACTGCAAGGCAACTCCTAAATTGGAATCCTCAAGGAAGAAAGAAAAGAGACAGACCAGAGACCAAATGGCTTTGGTTATTGGGTGCAAATATCAAGAAAATGAATGTGACTCAGTAATAACTAGAAAGGAGATCTAGGTCGCTAGAAGATCCCTAGTTAGAGGCCCAAGCTACAAGAGTGGTGACAGGTTTAGGTAAGTAAATAAGGAAGTTTTGGAAAAGTCGAGTAATTGAAAAAATGCTTCATTTTGTGGATTTTCGGGTTACCCAATCTAAATGTGATTGTAATTCTGTAGCATTTCACCAGTGTTTTGATAACGTTTGAAAATGGAGATTAGTTATAGATTGCATTATGCGTAAATATATTGTACAACACATAGGATTGATAGCTACAAAGCATACGTTTTACAGTCTCTAGATAATTTCGGAACTCAACATTTTTTAGATGGTTAATGGATTAAATTATATGCAGAAAAATCTTCCATTTTTCATAGGGTTTTAAGTAGTCTCATCATATTTTAGTTAAGGATTATAGTGATAGCAACATAGCTAGCTAACTATTTATAAAAACGTAACAGAATATACCAACTGACGAAACGTACTACTTTTTGACTATCTCTAACTACTTAATAAAAACAATATGAAAAAAACACATTTCATTTACTTATCAAATGACATGAATTTCCTAAATTCACAACTTGATCAATGGATAACGGTCATATATAAAGTTCAAGGTATGACTTTTGAGTTCTCATAGATTTTTCAAATAAAATAACTCATTCACCTAGAAGTATCATAAAGTGTTTTTTTTTTGTACTATATATGTATATTAAGTACAATGATATTAAATTACAGAATATGAAGTTAAGAGGGTAAATTTCACATCATAAATATTTTCATTTTATGCTTTATACTTCACACTTGTCTACGAGACTACTAGACAGATACATTAGTTGAAAAATATATTTTACGGTTTTTTCTTGTTTTTGTTGTTGTACTACATTAGTAATCATGACTACATGAAGATACATGATGAATTCATTGTTGGAACACAGTAAAAATGATGAACTTTGTATTCTATACACAATATTGATTGAAATGAGAAATGATTGGTATTAAAGTATCATATATTGTTTTCATTTAGAATTTTTTATTTGAAAATAAGCAGTTCAGAAGGGGTTTTGTGGAAATTGTAGTAGTTTCAATAGTTTAGATCATGAGTCAACTGAAGCTAGATCATCATGGAAAGCCTGGAAGCACTGAACGGCCGTAAATGTAAATACTAATTTCACTAATTTATTATTCCATGAGTTCAAATACAACAAGAAAATTTATGCATCAGCTTACTTAGAGTAAACGACTTGATGTAATAGTCTACTCTATGCTAAATCGCAAAATAAAGAAATAGTGCATTACTGATATAAACTCCGCCTGGAGACCCTCCGGGGGCTACTGCCGGTCCCAAGCCCGGATAAAGGAAGAGGGTTGGGCATGGGGTTAGCTACCCCATCCCATAGAAAGCTAACTCGCTAAAGAAACGCTAACCCTCAATACCGGGAAAAGTCTTCAACAGGGTATTGTTAAACAGAATGAAGGACTTCGTAGACGCCCAACTTCGAGACCAACAGGCAGGATTCCGTAAGGATGGATCGTGTACAGACCAAATCGCAACTCTTCGGATCATTGTGGGACAACCAAATGAATGGAATTCATCACTTTACATCTACTTCATTGACTATAAAAAGGCATTTGATAACGTGGACAGAACAACACTATGGAAGCTTCTTCGATACTACAACGTGCCTGAGAAGATAGTCAATATCATACGGAATTCCCATGGATTAAACTGTAAAATCGTGCATGGAGGACAGTTGACAGACTCGTTCGAGGTAAAGACCGGTGTCACACAAGGTTGCTTACTCTGTAAGTAAGTAAAATATAAATGCGCTTTATTGACATATAAATTGATCCTAGTATATGTCATTGTAAATAAAACACAGACAGAATATCGTATTCAGTTTTCACGCAATTTCTTTATGTTTACAGTTTCTAACAATCAGTCATACTTTTGTTTTCCCCTATATATCATCACGTTAAGATCTTATAAACTAATATTACTATAAGGGTCTGTAGACATTATTGTATTTCAAAAGTTTGTATCACGGATTGATCCTAGTTAGGCAATCGCCGAAAACTAGGAAAAAGCTGATAGTTGTTTCATCTCGGTAAGGGACTCTTCTATAATGTGCACTCCTTATTCTAGCCAGGTTGAGTGTGTGATAGTTATTCACTAAAGGTAGTGGAAGGCCTTCGAGTAATATCATGCATTGATTTTAATAAGATGAATAAATCACTATATGCGGGTTCAGTGGCATAATGTTCAATCATTCCCTATGAGAATGAAAGTATTGGGTTCGATTCCCTTTGGTACGGTCGTGGGTGCACACTACAGAGGATTCTCATACTGGAACGAAATAGCTATTCATTGTTTCTAAAAAAATTTAAGATAGTCAAACTAAGATTAATCTCTGATGTAAATTATGAATCTGAATATTATTATCATAGAAAATTAAAGATACAATTCAATTAAAAAAGTGAACTTATAAGATAAGCAAAAATTTTTTGATTACAATTATAACTTAATTAAGAACCAAATTATTATCAGTCAGAGAGTTCAGACTAAATTGAACATGCCATTTAGTTGTATTGTGAACTATAAGTTCTTTTAGAAAATTCTTCAAATATTTCATATTAATATTGGTGCACGTATTTTCAATTCTTTCCTTTTCTTTTAAGGAATAATTTATGGCTACAATATCAGGTTTTATTATTATTATTATTATAAGATTTCAGTTCATAATTGATTCTTTCTTAGGTGACCTGTCTATAGTAAATCAAGGTTATGTATTTTTTTGATTGAAATCATGAGTCGATTGAAGCTATACTACCATGGAAAACCTGGAAGCACTGACCGGCCGTTTCGTCCTATTATGGGACGAACAAAACAATTTTATAGTTTAACATTTGATATACATGTAGTGTTAGATGAGAATACCAACTAAGTAGACTTTTAGAATATGTCGCTTTGCTTTGTTGTAATTTTGTAAAATCGTTTATCATGAATCATAATAATAATGTATGAAATCACCTGAGAAACATTGTAGTTATGTCTTCAAGAACGTCAGAAGTACAACATTATTGATTGTTTAGTTTAAACCAAAGAAATAAAACAAGATTTTTTCATTTGATATTTTCTTACTTAGCATAAGTACATTGATGATGTGAATCACTGATTTAAAGAAAGCAGCTTATTACTGATGAATAAACTCTATCTACTTACAACTAATATGTAACAAGTGAAATTATACCGGCCGTATAAAGGTGAAGTGCATAGGTTATCACTATTAGAATCCGATCATACTGTTTTAAATGTTGTATTTAATTCAGTTCTGACAAAAGTCAAATCGAAATGATACTAAATTTATTTAATGTTTATCCATAACGATTATAAAAGTAACTTGAATTGTACACAAAACTACATTTAAATTTTAGTGTTATAAGTGTAGAGTTCAATTAAAAGGTACTGAATTCTGATTTTGTGTCCATCAGCATTGATCTTCAATCGAGAATAAACTTATATTTCAACTCTTATACGCCAGTATTACAGTCAATGATACAATCGTTACGTTATTCATTACATTATTAGATTAGATAATAATCGGCCAATCATATTGGCCTTACATTTTATACAATAAATTTGTACCTGATTTAAAATAATAATGTTAGTGTTTTATCAGATTCAGAATAAGATATTTCTTAACTGAATTCATCACTAGAGCCGTACTCATTGCATACAATTACAGAAGGCACTGAACAGTCTGTTCACAACAACTTGGAGAACAGTAACTACCGAAAATTCATCTAGTTTAAAGTAAAATCGTATAATAAAGATATATGCTAAAACTGAGATTCTACTGTAGGTTTTTTTCACAAGTTTTCTCTTGTTTAATCTTTGTAAAATATACAAGTGTTAAGAAACTAAAAGCTAAAGGGATTATCATGAATGAGTTAGGTTTTAGTTTGATAATATTGAGCTTAATTAATTATAAATGAAATAGATTGTAGTTATTCATACATATAATAAGCAAATTATGAATTTTTCTATTCCAAGTGATTTAGAAACAAAAGTAGTATACAAATCTAATGTATCACATGAATAGTTTAACATTTTAGATATTAAACTGTTAAACTGATGGTGACTGATAGTTTTTAGTTCATGAATATAACTTATGTACATCTGGTCTATATTGAAAAAGGATTTCTCAAAGTGATTGTGTAGCAATGATATGGAATAAATATTTAACAAACAACTGAGTTATCCCTATTTTTTTTAAAAAAAAACAGTATGATTTTGATGTGACATTTTTGTTGTAATGAAATTCATATGTTATCACTATACAACAAGTTTATAATTTAGTTAGGATATGTTAGAAATGCATTCTTGTACAAATTCACTTGGTGTTGTTTACTTGTATCTTCCCATTGTTATTTAGGACTGCAATTGATCAATCTCATGTTGGCATATGTGCATCCTATGTGGATTGCCTTGATATCACCTTAAGTCACAAGTTTTATAAGCAAAGATGGATAGTGGCTAGCAGTGGAAGATGCAAGTAAAGAACGCCAAGTGAGTTTAAAACTTCGTCTCATTGCACAAGCAGGTAGCTATCAGGACTCAGTAGCTAAATGGATAACGCGATGGCGTTTGAACGGTACTGGGTCTGAGTCCCGGAGTGGACATAAACTCTGAGATGCAGGTACATCCAGCTGACGAGTCCCAAATAGGACGAAACGCGCGTCCTGGATCCCACTACTATCAACTATCCATCTTCACACTCTTGTACACTAATAAATAAGATAGTTTTACAGACACGTTTTTCCAAACTTTTTTTCATCTGATTCTGATATTTATTTCAACGTGAAAGATTGTAAGTGTAACTGGCTCTGTAAGATTCATAGAATAAAGCTAATAGTATAACTATGTACATTGACGCTAATTCTCAAGCATCATTGAAGACCATATCAATACTTAATTGTTCTCAGTATCGTTTGATGCAATGATAAATAATCTCCACTCTATCATAACATGGATTTCAATTGATGTTAGTCAAATTAATTTTTTAGACAAGGAATTCAGTATAAATTCAGAAATCATGTTTTTAAATTTCACTGATTGACTGTTTGCATATCCAGATGAATAATATGCATGATTATTCATAAAATTTTGGGTGAGGTAAAAAAAATGAGAAAATAGAATACAAACGACTATATTTATATTGTAAATTTATTGTTGACGGTTACACTATACGAACTATGTTTTTTTTAAAAATAGGCGTAAGTATACTGATGACGGAAATGTGTAGATAAACACCGTCCATAGATATCATGAAGGATTTGGATGGTTGCTTTTCTCATTTAAAAACGTACACAATATCCATGTACCTAGACAAATTTAACCAAATGTTTAAGCCAATTGACTTAATTTTTAAGATTATAATTAGCTAAACAATCTCCAAATTACTGTCTGATTAGAATGTTCGCATAGATATTAGTGATATCACGATTTTATTGAATTTCTCTCATAAAACACTATTATTGGATTTGCAAACGAATCCCAAAGTAAGTGAGTAAATATGGTGTGTAGCATAGACTTTCCAGTCATTTGGAGAAAACTTTTGTTTCTTTGATGCGTATTGAAATTGAAACGGCGAATAGTAGACTTAGATACAATAAAATAGGCAACTGATCAAAAGCATTCTCTAAGTAATGGGATTCAGTCATTACATTTGCAATTACTTGTTAATTTAAATAATGATAACAATAATATGATTACACTACGTTTTTACACTAAACATGTGAGCATAATCCACGAGAATATTACTCACTAGTGTGAGATACAGATGACCTGAGTAGTTTATTTGATACGAACTGACAATTGATCCACTACAAACATGTGGACATAAGATACAAATGAAAAGAAACCATATGACAAATAGTATGAAACCTATGATCGTTGAGATCACATACAAAACACTTAATCGATTTATTTGTTAAGCTTCTTTTTACAAATTAACTTCCTATTTTATAAAGAGATATTTACTGGCAACTAACTTTCGTAAATTTGTACCATTATGGTAATAAACCATTTGAATAGATCAGGTTTACTCTTTTATGCTGTCCATATATGATCGCTACAATTTCATAGTGTTTTCATTCTCTTTTGTATGATCTAGAACTATGAATTTAGTCATTAAGAAACTGTAAATAACTATTAACAAAGAATATGATACCGGAAAATCTTCCTTTTTAATTCACTATGGGTTAGTCAGTCAATCATTAACATAACATATATGTAAAGTAGTTTAGATTATCATATTTACCATCAACGCAGCAAAGTAGGAAGTTCACCAAAATGAAACTGGAAACAATGCAAATAATAATACCAATGATAACAGTAAATTAACATTAGAAAATAAAGTTCGAAAGGAAAGTATGCGATCAATAGATAAAAAGTTATTCAATGATCCTTTAGTAATCATGCACGCATTGATGTTGAGCAGTGTAGTGAAAGACAACACAAGTGAGGAAAATGGAATGTATTTGATCACAAAATTACAGAATATCTTAGTAAAATCTGAAAACCATACAATAAATACTTCATTTATAAAATATCAGTCAATCGTCTTAGACTTCATTGTTCCTTCGTTTCCACACTAATCATTCTCTGTTCTCTTTTTCTTTTCTTCGATCTTCTTAACCTTCTGTCAACTTTCACTTTCGATTGATGATATATACTATTTATATCTATCGACATCAGTAGTACATATCACAGTAGTAGTTTCAATAAGCAACAGTTTATTTCATTTTTAAACAATTAAACAGTTAATGTGGATAATATTGTTTGAATGCTTAAAAATGTTAAAAATTCATTTAATTTAAAAGTAAATCACTTATAGTTTTTTTCACGACAGATCTTTATACTACTGATATCATCTATTAATCAACTTCTTATCTTAATTTATAAAAACGTTTTCATCAGAAAATGAAATAGTTCGGAGAGAAAGAAATCAAAAAAGGCAACAACCAAACTATGAACTTTTATCCTACTTTTTCTCTCATTCAAAATGTTGGGGACAGTAAAAATCCAATTTTGGGAAGAAAAACTCTATATGAATTTCAAAATGGTTATTATATTTTATATTCTATCATTGTATCTATTTCTATAGTTCATTCTATTGTCTTTTTGAATAATAAAAGGAGACAATATGAAATGGAATAGTTGTTCAATGCTTGTTTCTTTTTCTCGTTCAACCTTGCTGGTAAATTATTTTGTTCTACTTCACGTTAACCTTGTCATCTTTTTTTCTCTTATTATAACTAGGATGATAATGATGAACATTAATATCTAAATTTGTGAAATCAGGAAGTTGTAAGGTCATCACTGAAATTGTCGATCTAACCTACTTCTTTTATTCGTATATATATATATATATATTGAAAAGGGGCTGAGTTTATGGTAGTCTTGCGGTCACCAAATCAAACCTACCTGCTAGCTAGTTAGCAAATTAAGGTAACGAAATGAAGCATGATATCATTTTGTGATAAAATTAAAAGTTATAACCAGAATCTAGGCGATTAAGTGATGCATATATATCCATATAAAGATGAAATAATAAGCAGTCAAAAAGCGGCTCAGGTCAATTTAAGGCTAAGTTATTTTATTCCTTAATGAAAATGATAATCTTGTTGATATTTGTGAATATTGTAATTACTGCTATTCTGTGTAAACTTTGAAGTGGAATTGAGATCTGATGTTATTACCCTAATATTTTGTCGTTAATTTAGTCCATCACGAATTGATCGGTTCATTTCTCTGGATCGTTTCAGTACTTGTCAGCACAGACCATATAATTTCACTGTATTTGTGTATTGGTTTTCAAAGTAATCCCAGATTTCTTGATAAATTTAGAGCTTCACGGGGTTAACCGTCTACTTGAAGTTGGCTGGAGGTCCTAAAATTTAGACCTGCTTTTTTTATTGATAGCACATAATATTGTTGTTGTACTATTTAAACTTGGATTAATTTTGATTTGGTTATTTACTCTCTGAAGAAGTGGCTTACACTGAGCCGCGAAACGTCAGAAAATCTGTTTTTTCTACTCACCGGGATATTACGAATATATTGTTTGTTTATAACAATTTATCCAATGCTCAATTTATTCGAAATTATCAAGTTAAATCTTGGTAATGATACCTAAAAATTCTAAGATGTTCAAACTAACACTTTCTAATGAGTTCAACGGATGGTTTGTTTAATGATATCCGCTTTAATGAATTCGTGATATTATGGGCGACAAACAAAACTTTTCAAAACTTAGTCTAAACACAGATCTAATCAATAACATGTTAAGACGTTTGTAACTTTATTCTGAGAAGAAAGAATGAAAAACAACACTAATGAAAATGGCAGGATAAAATCGAAATGACCTAAATTCTTTTAAGAAAATGGAATGTATATGTTGTTTTGTTTTTGTAAACTCTTGTTTTTCGTGTTCTTAAATCTATATTGATAAAATGTTGTTTTCACTTCAGAGCTTAGTGACTGATTAGTATTATGGTCACCATTTGACCTACGTAGTTTAACGTTTCAATGATCACCTTACATATTTTTGACATTATTATTCTAGTTTTAAATATGACCTAATTCGATTGTTGTTTGAGGTCAGTTCCAGTTGTTTTCCTAAATGACCTTTAAATATTATATATATATATATATATATATATATATATATATATATATATAATGCTTTGGTTATTTTTTTCAAATATTGTTCCTCTGACCGAGTGATTAATAATTTAGTTCAATGTTTCATCAACATTCCTATCCCGACGTTTATGTGTATGATGATCATAATCTATATCGTAATACATACTACTGAATGTTTCGAATCCACCAAAACTGATTAGTCTTGTAGCTAATACAACTGGTGTTTAATTTATTTGAGTTCTATCTAAAGTAATTGAGCTGAGATGACTGAACCGCTCATAAACCTACATTAATTATAAGTATTTTCAGTCTTCAGAGATGGCTCAATAATAGGTACAAATATTTTGAATATCTGGGCTTACTGAAGATAGAATTGTTCGCTCATAAATATAATGTAACATATGAAAAAGATATCGACAACAAAATCGAGTCTAGTCCCAAAATCATATTCGAGTTATTGTTGGTGTTATCATTTTCAATTCGAACATTTTGATCATAAAACAAAGGGAGTGCGAGATGGATTATCTTTAGTTTTATAAAGAGTGTTATAGATGATTATTCTGAAATAGATTATATGGTACTGAGAATTAGGCTTAACAAAAATTAAGCTCCCAAATTTTGAAAAGTCAGTATTTGAGTAAGATAAATGTAATAAACAGACAAATCGCAGTTACTTAAAAATGTCATCAAAGTATTTTATGGTGTCATATATACAATCTTCATAATTCATACTTGATGACGTAGTAATGTTAATATTTACTTAATGTTCAAATAATTGAATTATGGTCTAGATTTACGTTGACAACAAGGTTTTACTTTAATTATTACCAGTTATATAAGTTATTATAAGGTGCTGAAGACGTTAGTGAATCCAGGTATTCATAACGAGAACTAACAATGGTCAGACAATCATTGAAACTATAAGATTAATAGCCTGCACTACTTATCTGGTTATAAAAAGCAATTATGAAATAAACAAAATAACAGACTTTCAGTGATGATATTTAAAGCTTCACTATTAGTGTCGAGTCTATCAAATCATTATATTCACTATGTATAAAAAGGCGTTTAGTTATGCACTGTCTACTTAAGGTCATAACTGAAAACTATTCAAATGGCAGTAGTATTTATTCAGCTATTGTAAATAATTCTATTTTGATTAAATGTAGGGAAATATTTATTTCATTTAATTATTCTTATTGAAATTTCGGATGTAATCTCTGAACTGAAGAATTATTCTCATTGAATACATTGTACTAATAATTAAATAAGAGAAAAACATCGTTAAATCATTTCAATGTTTCAGTGCATGTAAACAATCATTTCTCTAGTGTAGAAAATAAAACTATTTATGAGCAATTCATTGATTTTTATCATTATGATCATTATTGTAAAAATGTAAAAAGATGGTGATAAAATCAGTGAAATATGCGAAGAATTGTTACTAGGACATGACAATTCATTTTGTATATAATTAATTTATCATTCCGACTAGATCTGACAGTTCACTAATATGAGTAGCAGCCTGGAAAGAGTTTTGATAGTATCAGTGAATATTATACACCTATTCCGACTAAGTAATTACTGATCTATCTTGGAATAATTGCTTTTTGTTGTGATGTCGGGACGACCACTATGTTGTTTTAACAAAGACCAGAAAACACTAGTGAAATGTACAGTTTCAAATTCTAATTTATTTCTCTCATCCGTTTGAATTTTATTATTTTTTTCTAGGAACGAACTACTACTCAATACCCTGTACATAGTTATGGATATATGGATGTATATACTTTTCCAGAATCCATCATTATATGGTTAAATGTCTATACATCAAAAAAGACATTACGGTCGACACCGATTTCTTATAAACAGTTTGGTACACTGAATCGACTCATCTCTTATTTTTTTAATTTATGGTCTGGTCATTTCATTCAAACTATAATCACAATGTTTTATAATCTCAACCAATTATTTTCCTCCTTTAAAAAATTGAATATATCTTCCTGAGCTACGGTTTTTCTTTATCACCATGAATTTCTAAGTAAATCATAAAATAGTGATTATCACCATTATTTCCTAGAATTTCAAAGAAATTTTACCGGATCAACTAGCTACATCATGCTCTGATTTTATTAGAGTTCCTTTTTGTGACATTGTATGCATACAAAATCTGCTAGTTTTGGTAGGTCCAAGATTCTACACTTCTAAAAGATATGTTTATTAGGGATTTGACTACAAACTAAAAGGTTAATACTGAGTAGAATTTCTTTTATTTCATAGTGTTACAATATTTCCAAAGACGTTCGTATCAAATGCATTGATTCATTACAGAACTACTGTTTCACCTCATTTAATAGTCCTTGCAATGAAATATTGACTAATAGAGCCAGAATGAAAACATTTTTATCAGTAAATACATAAATCTTTCCAAATGAATTTATGGTAGCGCTTAGAACTAAAGTTTAGTTACATAATCTATAGTATGATTATTTCTGTACTGGATATGTTTAACTGAATATCCGTAACTAAACAGTATAAATTGTTTAAACATTTATCGTGAATCGATCTTAGTTTCATTTTTTCAACCGTTTCACGTAACTGTAGACAAATCAGTTATGATTTTTCTTGACAGTCAACCAGTCGATGAATAACAAGGTTGTATACACGTACGGACTAAATCGGTTGATGAATATATATATATATTCAGTTTCTTAAACTTCTTATTTGGAATGTAAGTACAAAACTTTGAGAATAAGGTCATTTTAAAAGTAACACATAAACATCAGCTGTGATGATAAAGACTAAAATAATAACATCAAAGGAAATATAATAATAATAATGATTAGAACCAACATTTTGTACAAGAGTTATTTACTCCTCCTTAAAGTTCAAAAGTTCAACATGCACTCAACTCATAAACATGGGCGTTATTAGTAAAGAAAAATACAATAGCTATTTTTTTTTTGAATAATAATAATAATCATAATGAAAACAAACCGTAAATGAAATGATATACAAAAGATGATAGAATATTTGGAAAGGAGTATTTTGTCAGAAAGAAAAACAAAACAAAATAAACAAAAAAAATCGAAGGGGATAGATTGACAAATCACCTGAATTGTTATCAGAAGGGTTTTGTGGAGATTGTAGTAATTTCAACAGTTGAGATCATGAGTCAATTGAAGCCAGACCACCATGGAAAACCTGGAAGCACTGGACGGCCGTTTCGTCCTGTAGTGGGACTCCTCAGCAGTGCGCATCCACGACTCTGCATCGCGGGATTCGAACCTAGGGCCTATTAGTCTCGCGCCAGGCGCTTAACCAACTAGACATTAACACCGTTGGATGTTGGATCAGTGATCTAGTTGGTTAAGCGCCTGGCGTGAGACTAGTAGGTCCTGGGTTCGAATTCCTCGAGGCGGGGTCGTGGATGTGCACTGCTTAAGGGTTCCACAATAGGATGAAATGGCCGTCCAGTGCTTCCAGGTTTTCGACGGTGGTCTAGCTTCAAGTGACTCATGATCTCAACTGTTGGAATTACCTGAATTATGTTAAAGTTCATCTAAACAATTTATTTTGATAAAGTTTTGTTCTCTGATCTGGATGATTTGATCAGACTAAAAAATTTCGTCAAAATCATCCAACCAAGTTAAAAATCTTCTCCATTATCTTAAATGATTTATTTTATTGAATTTTGAATTGATGATAATTTTGTTATGTAATTAAATGTTTAAATTTGTTAATTGAAATGTATAAAATTGCACTTTGACTTTATTAGAACTTGGCAACATAATGTATCTAAGATTATTTTTAAATATGAATGTTTTATAAACATCTTGATTTCACAATACCTGTAATTGTATTCAATCGGAGAAAAAAAATTTACCATTCATAACGATTTTATGAATTGTTCATACGATTTATGTCAAGTTAAATGAGTTGTTATGTCAAGTAGTAAACCTAAAAATGAATGTTTAATGTTGATTGTCTACCAATTAAAACAAATGTAGTACTTAAGTTCACTTGATATTGTTTGTTTGAATCTTCCCATTGATGTTTAGAACTGCAATTGATCAGCCTCATGTTAGCATATGTGCATCCTGTGCGGATTGCTTTCTAAGCAAAGATGGATAGTGGCTAGTAGTGGAATCCAGGAAGCACGTATCGTCCTTCTTGGGGCTCGTTAGCTGGATGTGCCTGCATCTCAGAGTTGATGCATATAATACTTGTGAATTAAGGCTATATCGAGGCAATATGCACAGTATGCAAATATGCCAATGAGAGACTGATCATTTGCAGCGCACAACCTATTCAGGTGCGTTTATGTAAAGTTTACAACCTTTCGCTGTACATATTACAAATAGGTACAATCAGTGACATTTAGGTGGCTGATAATATGCATTGAAAGAAATAAACATTATTCAGAAGTCGATTTCTGAACTCCTAACATCTAAATGGCTATCACTAAATATTTATCGTTAGGATTGATAAAGAAATAAGAAAAGGAAAGATTAAAAAAACAATACTAAGTGAATTTAAACTTTATTCAATTGCAAAAGCAAGTGGCTATCAGGACTCAGTAGCTAAGCAGATAACGCGATGGCGTTTGAAACGAGCGGTACTGAGTTCGTGTCCCGGAGTGCACATCAACTCTGAAATGCAGGTACAGCCAACTGTCGAGCCCCAAGTAGGACGAAACATGAGCCCTGGATTCCACTGCTAGCCACTCTCCATCTTTGCATAAAATGTAGTACTTCTTTGTATTGTTATACTGACCATGCTCTGGCAGTTGATCAGATATGCTAATTTAGAATAAACATTATGTTTACAAACACCCAATGATGGTAGCTGTTACGAGGAAGGGATGGTATGTGAGTTGACCGTATACATTATACAAGAAAATAATGAGATGAAAACTATTTATTTATTATGTAGAAGATTGGATAAGTTAAAACTTTTAACAACATAAATTTATACTCTTAAAGTGAAATTATCCACAAACTTTTGTTATTATAGGTTTTATCATTAAAAAATGAGAAGGACATAATAGAAAACAAAGCATTACTACTACTACTAATAATAATAATAATAATACTGCTACCACTAAAAATACTACTACTACCACTACTACTAGTACTATTACATACAAGCTCTTTATTGAGTAAAAACAGTCTAGTGGACTATACTTTGATAATCTTCATGTATCAGCCTCACTGATATACAGCCAATGAATTTAAAACTATAAAGAAACATAAATTATTGATTAGATTGCTGTCTACTGATAAACGATATAAAAATTTGGCGAATACGAATAACGTTATTTGTAGATTTCGCGTGCTTCATTTTGAACTATATTTTCTGTGTGAGAGCTATTAATACTGGCCAGCTCACCAAACCAAAGTAGATGAATTGATGTCAAGATTTATGAGAAAAGTTGAGAACAGAACACTTCAACGATTAAATCAATGGATTGAAAATATTCATAATGACAATGACGAATTGTTATCTGACATTAGATATTAAGTAGCTTGTAATGTAGGTATTTCTGAAATTTTATTACCTCCCGCTTTTCAGTATCTGTTGGTACGGCTGAGGTCATCATGTTAGACATCATATTCAACGATAATGTTTCAACTACCATTCACACATCTATTTAAGAAGATTCAGGCTTTAAAAAATCAGTATAACCATTATCATCTCCGTGTTGATTAGCTGGCAAGTTTTGAATGGCTCGTTGATCTAACTGAGATTTAATCGAGTGTTGTTAACGAAATATAGATGCCACTTATCCTCGTATATGATTATTGACTTAATTATTTTTAGTGAATAACTGAATAAGATAAGCCAAATAAGACAATGAATTTTGGATACTTACATTTCATACGTTTGCTGATCGAGACAGACAATCAGAGAAACGAAGCGGGGAAGCATACCAGCGAAGGTAAGAGTGCCAATCTAATTTCATAAAACGTGGGTCAATATTTATAGCCAAACTAAAATAAACTAAATATATGTGATAAATGGGGTAAGCGATGCACACGCGTACGCTCACATGAAATTAATCAGGGCTAAAAGGTGAACAGTTGACGAGGTCAAAATATGGCTCTAAAAGTATTAATAAATTGGTCTGTATGGAAGCTACACTAAACCATATGGGCTTGACGTAGAATTAGACACTTCGAGCTCTGTTTTTGTATTCGGTATTAAAATCTCAGATAAAGTTTGACGACTGCGTGATCTTCCTCGATTTTTCTGACACAACGCAGGAATAACGTGAGGTAATTGTAAATTTGTTATACAGAGAAGTGAAAACAATGGTTTGTATATTATATTAATCAAACTCAGAAACATGAATTTGAAACCACAATATTAAATGAATCCATCCATTTCAGACATGACTAATAATGTAGTTTCTGAGCTCTAGTTCCTCTTTTTCTGTCCTTATCAACAACTGTCGTCAAATGTTTTTCTTAAATGATTTACTTTTATCATAGGTCTAGTATTTCGGAAGTTTCGTTGATTAATTATTATCTAACTAATGGATAAGAAACAATCAGTTATGATGGACGAATTTCCTAATATGCTCAGCCATATAGGTAAGGATATTGTAGGAACGAAAATTTTTTTTGTGTCCTTTAATTTATAGTCAAGAAAATAGCGCGTATTAAACTGAATAAAATGAAATTTAACCATAATTCTGTTGCCAAAATAAGTATCAAAATGATCTCATCTGTGCTCGATTCCTTATAGTGACAAGCCCAGGTGGTTGTTAAAAATAAATTTCATTTCTTTTGGACTCGTATATTAATGCAGATATACACACCGTCTATTTCACTATGTATTACTGGATTGTAAACAAGTAATCAGCATCTTTGTCTAGATCAATCTGTTACATCCGATTTTTTTTACTTGTAAAGTGTTTTGAACTATATGATTTTATTGTACATGTTTAAACCTTATTTAACATGTTCCAGGTTTCGTTTCAGAGTTTGTAGAATATATTTCATTTATAGCAGTTATCTTTCAAAACAGTCAAGAGTAAAGTGGTTTTTCGTTCAGTTTTTATTCACAAGTTTTATGTCAATATTCGTATCTATTTACCAACAACATACACCTTGGATAATTCGGCAAACAATTAGACATTCACTTGGCATTGTTTTACTTGTATCTTCCCATTGTTATTTAGGACTGCAATTAATCAGTCTCATGTTGGTATATGTGCATCATTTGCGGATTACCTCGATATAGCCTTCAGTCACAAGCTTTCTAAGCAGAGATGGATAGTGGCTAGCAGTGGAATCCAGGACGCGCGTTTCTTTCTAGTATCCAGTACCGTTGCACAAGCAGGTATCTATCAGAACTCAGTAGCTAAATGGATAACGCGATGACGTTTGATGCGAACAGTACTGGGTTCGAGTCCCGAGGCGAACATCAACTCGGAGATGCAGGTACATCTAGCTGACGAGTCCCGAATTCCATTCCTATCCACTATCCATCTTTAACTAGACATTTATTATTCGATGCTTTGTCAGTAAATCACATTGGATTCTTCTCTCGAATTTTATACTTCGATCACTTTAGAGAGAATAAACAATTACAGTTTTATTTACATTTACACACATCGACATTTAAAGAATTACCCGTTTTTTTATAGGACAGTTTATTAGTTATCTAAAATTTAAACAAAAGGTCATTCGTTATCAATCTCCAATTTTGTTTTCAATTTTTTTTAAATGTTAAGAATTTATAAGCTACTTTCTTATATAAAACACTTAATTTCCATTCAGTTGACTTGATAAAACACATTTACTGTTGAATTTCATCTTTCTGGAAAAAAATGGTCCGTTGGTAATGTTCTTTTTGTTTTGTATTTAATACAGTTACTCATCTTTTCACTATGAATAAACAAATTTCAACATAAATTTATATGTGGAAATAAGTTGAATTAACTAAGTCAGATCAAATGAGATAAATGAAAATTAGGATATTTCGAATAAAAGTGTTTTTTCGAAGATTTTGTGGATTTGAACTAAAGACTTGTCGATAAAATGTTAATTTAATAGTTAAATTTATGAGTCAATCGAAGCTAGACCACCATAGAAAACTTGGAAGCACAGGTTTTCCATGGTGGTCTAGCTTCAATTGACTCATGAATTCAACTATTAAATTACTTTAATATCCACAAAACCCCTCTCTGATTATAAACTGACTGGTTCATTCATCGAATTTCTTTATCGATAACCGAAAACATCACCAACTCAACACATTGAACCCATTTTTTCAAGCTATAAATTTTTCTCATATTCATAGAATTCCCTTTAATTTCCAGGTATAATATTCGCATTCAATAAATATACATCAAAAAGAGATCAATTGAAAGTTTCGAACGTTTTAACTCTTACTACTATTATTAACTATACTACTAACTTAAATCATTACAATCATTAGAAAAAAATATCTAATATTTTCCTCTATTTTTATTCAGAATTTTTAATCAGCGGTAGTGTAAACTTATGACCTTAGTGACCTTATTTAGAACAACACACTAATCTGTCTGAATTAGGAGAGAAATAAATGACTGAGATTCTTCATGTTCTTTGTCTGTCATACATTTTGATGGTGAGGGGGGGGGTGGAGTGAGGACGAGTTAATTTCATTGATTCCTTTCACATATGACCTAATTCACGTGGCCTTATTCAACCTTATATATAGAAATAGACTAATTTATTACAGAATTTAACTGACATGATCATTAGATTTTGGTTATATTTCTGAAATGTTAGTAATAATTATTAATTAGGTCAGCAAGGTTCAACTATCTAATGAAATCAAAATGATTTTCTAATATTCATAAACTTATTTATTTTACCTTATAGATTAGTTAGTCCTTTAAGATAAATATTCTTGCTAAATTATTTGTTATTTTTTATCTTTGAAGCTAGTGTGCAAAAAAAATATCCAGATAGAAACAATATGAGCAATGAAAAAATCATTTCTTCAGATGAATATAAATAAAATTCTAATGATAGAGTTAGTGACCAAGAGTAATAACATTAGTTTAGGGTTGGGATATTTATGGGAATCAACAGAAAGTTAATTAACTCAGAGTTAAAATAACCCATAGTGTCATTGAATAAGAAAAAGAGAATTCAGCGAAAAAAATTTTCTTTTCGAATCCATTTTTGTGATGCGATTTTTTCCATCCTCCTATAGACATACATTTTCCATATAACTATGTATATACGAATGTACAGCTCAAGTAAATGATTTCGTCGGAAAGGAAATTTTCCTCGCTGAATTCTCTTTTTCTTATTTAACTCAGAGTTTCGGATCCATTCATTCCAATGAATCTATGATAAACAAGGAAACTGTGTTGGGGCATATTGTTGATATAATCATTCAATGAAACATAGTTCATTCCAGTGTTCAATTATTTATGTTAGCTACAGTACTAAATAATTGACTACGAGTCACTTATGGAGGCTGTCTAGTGTAACACTAGATATAGATGACGGTTATAAACGAACATGTAAATCAAAGTGAATTTCTTCTGAGTAAACAAGGGAATATTAACGAACTATAGTAACTGATAAAATTCACTCTGTATTGTTTTAAACATACATTATCCCATGGTGTTCTTGATAAATTTTAAAGAGATGATTCCTGTTAAGAACAGTTGTTGAAATTACGTTTACTAAAACAGGGGTTGGCAAACTCATTAGAGAGCTTGTATGTCACTGATTCAACTATTAAGGAACATAATGTAGCAGAATAATCTATGTAAACTGGTTATTGCTTACTACAGAAAAAAAACAAACAAACATTGCCTATTCCTTTAGGTTATTTAATCTGAGTCAGTGATAAATGCTTCAATATAAGATTTCGAAAGCTTTCATAACTCTTCTATAAGTTTTGCTAACAAAAATGAGGATAAAGTATGGTTTAACTATCAAGTCAATCATTCCATAAGTTTTACAAAATGAGGATGTTGTTTCAAATTCTGATTCTATTTTTTTATATTTAACTTTTTTCTTACACTCTATTGGAACTTCATTCAACAAGTCATCATAAGCAATGATTCTGTCCTTTTTCAGGAGGTCTGAATAAGCAAATAATTCTGTTTAGATACTGTATAAGTAGCTTAGTCACGCTGACACTACAGATGATATGCAATTATAATTTGACTTGTACATTATAACATTGATGTATATCAATTAACATTTAATTAGATACAGTTTTTATATATATGTTATTCAAATGATAAATCACAACGAAGGGCTACATTACTTCAAATTATAGAACATCTTTCTGTATACGAAAATCGAATGAGAGAGACATACATAATCTTCACTTATTATTTACTAAATAACTCATTATCATACAAATCTACTTTATGTAATTTCTCATTAAGGTAACTTTCATAGAAATCATCTTTCACTTTTCTTATACAGAAAGCAATCATGGATCTGAAATGATCCATTTACTCATTGGGCAAGAATACATAATGTAACCAAACTTCTCATTGATATTTAAACAAACAAATATTGACGGAAATAAGTGAATGAAAATAAATCATACTCCGTGATAATAATCAGTAAATATTTATTAATACTGGTAAAAGAAAAACGGGAATAAATAAATATGTAATGAATATTTATTTGTTTTATCATGTCACATATATATGGTAAATAATCCTTTTTTTGTCTATATTCCTAGAACCCTTCTTCTTTTTTGTCTATATATGTATTATTTGACTTAACCAATTGTTGATATTACAGTAATACAATGTACTGGTAATGGAATGTATTTACGAATGTATCCGTTTTATGGTTACAATTCAAAATGAATAAAATATTTAAGCTCAACATATTAAACAATAAGTTGTGTGTTCGCAAGTAGATCGCTGACGGGACTCTTTACACGTATAATGAGTAAATATAGTCGGTAGACAATACAAATTTTTACTGTGCTTAACTTCACTTACTAGTGAAATCTATTTGTGAGTTAGAACAACATATTGTTTTCGTTTAGATCCTCATCAGGCTTTACTTTATTTGAGAGAACAATAATTAATTTTTGCTAAAATTAATAATTTAGTCTCTTAGACAGTCATTCTGAAGCTAGGGCATTAACAATTAAATGGCAGTCCATATAATTCAAGATTATTTGTTGAACACCTTCAATCATTTCATAGAAAAGAGAAATATTCCAGGAATCTGTAGAACACATTTAAATTAATTTACTATGAATATCATTGACAATTTATAAGTAATCACTTGTTATCACATTATCATTAAGATCTCAGATTGAATTCTCATACATATTCAGAGTAGAAAAAGACGTCTTATAGATAAAAAAAATAGTAAACTGAATGAAAATAGAACGTAAAACGACATATTCTGTTAATTGTGTCCTCTCTTTGTGGAATTTCATTTCGTGTGAGTTAATAATTCACTTATTTTTTTCAAAAAAGTTTTCTGTGTTATTTCAGTTGTTATTAAGTGAAACGGTCAAATTCAGGGCACGATAAAATTCAACATTGTTAGAGCAAAAAATGAGGGAAAAAGAAGAAATTCGCCCTAATTTCTTAACATGTTCTCATTTTGTTTATTGTGTTTTTGTTTTAGAAAGATCATGGTGTTTAAAACAGAGCAATAAGTGAATAGTGTACTGATATAACAATCTATTTAAACATTTAACTAACAGTTATTTAGTGATATAACATTTCTATTTAAAACGTTTGTTTATTTGTTTATTTATATGAACATATATTGGTAGGAAGGGGCACGGAATACATATGCACCACACAAGTCACTTGATTTGTGTGCGCGCTGTGATACTGACTGGGTGCCCAGATCGAAGCAGGCAGTTTTCTTAGGGGGCTACACCCCGAGCCTTTGGCCCACAGGTCTAATCCACAAGGCAGTGAAGCAACGTCAGGAGATACAGTTCCATGGTAGCCGGTGACCAACAATTGGCTCATACGCCATTTCTTCCCCCAGGATTCTGGAATCAATTGGTTCGAAATGAAGGTTTACCAACTTCTCTAGATGGATCCTCCATATCTACCAATTTGGTTAAAGTGCTGGACATTCGCGTTTCGTCGTCACAATTTCGTAAACAATACCCCGGCCATGAGAACGCGGTGAATAGGACTTCTTTGGTAATAACTGTATATGTGTGGCCATGTGAGAGCATATCGAGAGTGAAAGCTAACTCTCTCCACTCTCGGTCGTATCTAGGCATTTGTTTCATTTCTAATTTTGATCATGTTGGTGTATAGGAAATTAAATAAGTCATGTTCTTATTAACAGCACTGCTGTTAGGGAAAAGATCATATTAATAAAGATATGTTTCAGTATATATATATATATATATATATATATATATGGAATATTATTATGCATTTTATTACTATATTAAATAATGTTTTTCTTTCAATGTAGACTCATTGATATCACTGTACATGTTTATTTCATTTGACATGTAGTTAATTTCAAATTATATTTTGAAATGATTGATACGATATGTATGATATTGAATTTTAGTGAATTACATCTTTCTATTGTAGATTAGGTAAATGTTTAAAGAATATTATTGTTATATTAACTATATATATTACTAATCGTTAATGAATCCATTATGAGTTGGATAATCAATATATGGAGTAACTTATTGTCATGGTATCTCCATTACAATATGACAAGATCAATTTACTAAACTATTCATGAATTAGATTCAAGTCTGTTATTAACATTTCAAATATAGACTGATAAATAGATGATTTTTTAAATTATCGATTGTATATTGAGTTGATCAATATAAATTTCCGAAAACAAAAATTAATTTTTCATATTTTATCTCAAAAACGTTTAATTGGTAACCAGACAAATGAGATAAGAATTCATTAAGATTCTATTGAATTAATGAAAATGTAATATCTAATATTTTCTCTCCAAAACAAACTGTTAATAATTATGTGTATAGGATTTGCTATCAATGATTTATCATTCTATAAACGATTGATCTGATTTTGATTGTTTCTAATATAGAAACATTTGTATTCAACAATTTATCAACTGTTATGATACACATCTCATCATCATCATCATAATAATAATAATCGGAAGATAATGTGTCTTCATTTTCAGTGTTTTTTCTTCTTACTTTAAGCATAAGTTGACAAGTTTTCATCCATTGAAATAATTACATAGTCTACATTCTACATTAAAATTACTTTGAACTGTACTAATCATTTAGTTAAGATGAATTACAATTGCGGTATATGATAAATGTTTGTGAAAGAAAAAAAAGAAAAGAAAAGAAAGATTAATCAATTTTTGTCAATTCAATGTAACAACATGTAATGAACGACGATATTTAGTTATTTCAAAAAAAGATGTTGGTCTGATGAAAACAAACAAACAAACAAACTTGAAAAAAGAAAACTCATTATCACCGATATTAATTAAAATATAAAATCTTGTTAGAAAATCTTAAAACATATTCCACTTTACTTATCTAATATCATTATGAATAAAAAATTAAAGGTGATGTAAGTAATAAACTGAAGTGATACTGCCAAATAAACATTTAGAGTAATTTAGAATGAAAGTTAATGTTTTTTAAGATGTTGCAAAATCACAGCTCTTTGGAGTCCTGGTTTGTGAGAAAAAAAAAAAAACCCAGTAGTTTAATTTGAAAAACAAAACTGTTATAGACTCTATGAACTTTTGATTATTATTATATTCAGTTAAGTCGGTAGTTAGTTGATTTTGTTTAAATACAAAACAAAAGGTGATTGAACATTGTTAATTATAAAAGTAAATAATTAATTAAATGAATGGGCCTTAACCATATTTTGTAATGACAAAGACAACAAATAGAAAATATTATGCAAATTATGATTTACGTTATGATGTTTATATAAAATAATTAACAATTTGTACGTAATTATATGCTTCATTTACAATTCTACTACAATATATTTATGTGTTTATGGTCATTTCTTGTATTGTCATATTGGTCAGTTTGTAGCTAGTAAACACATAATGTGAGCAGATCTGAGAATTTCTAATACATATAACAATTACTATTAATTAGTTTATTGTTTCAAGTTGATCCAAATAATGTATAACATAGAAAGTGATAATCTCATGAAATAAACTAAGTGAGATAAAATGTTTATAATGTAATATAATTTTAATAGTTGAGATCATGAGTCAATTAAAGCTAGACCACTATGGAAAACCTAGAAGCACTGAACGGTCGTTTCGTTCTATTATGGGACTCCTCATCATTGTGCATCCACGACCTCGCCTTGCGAGATTTGAACCCAGGACCTAGCTTCAATCGACTCATGATCTCAACTATTTAAATTACTATAATATCCACAAAACCCCTTCTGATACTAATTTAATATGAAGTAAAAACTGAATGTGTCTCCACCATTGTAATTGATTACTATCTAATTTTTCTAGTGTTTTTAGTTAGCGTAACTGATACTTAGTGTATCTCAGTAAGTAGATAATATAGGCTCTTCAAGCCTTTTAAGTTCATCGATTTCGCAATTGTACTACGTGTATGGATTTTCTGAATGTATAAACATGACGTTAACAATAACTTATTTATTTAACAAATACTCTCATTACTTTGTCTACATTTTCATAATATTCATTTCTAGTTAGTATATTGTTGACTGTGGAACTGTTTAGTACCTTTTATGCACTGTCAGTAAACGTTAACGATTAATACTCGCAAGAATATATGTCATATAATGATTTACCTGTCATAGAATTAAGTAAAAATATATAACGTATTACGATCATGACTGTTCAGAAATGTGAAAAATCTCCTAGAATGCATTCATATGGTTAAGTTTATCTTATAACTAGGTAAATAACATAGTTAGCCAGAAAATGATTAGAATAGCTCATGTGAATATATCTATAGTTGTAGCACTGGGTAACGCCGATTCGAACCTCTGAGATAAATTTAGTTCCCTTAAGACTTCAGATAATTTCTATTGACAAGCACCAAGTGAACTCGAAAATGAAGTCTATAGCATTCGATATATTACCTCCAATCATCTAACATTAACTTAAGTGCACCACAGTAACAGAAGACCTAGTGTGATCGATATAATTCAATGTATATCAAAGATTAGGCAAGATAACATAGGCCAATAACAAGTGACCGAATGGTCCAAGTGCAACTTTCTTCCTCTTCTTTGTTTACCATCAGAATAGGATTTCGATAGAAATGGAGTCCATTGAAAAACTGTAATTCATAATCTGTATAAGTGATGCAGTTATGCAGTGAACGAGAACACAAATGGGGACAACCAAATGTATTTGAACACAAATTTACAGAATGTCTTAGTGAAATCTGAGAACCACACAGTAAATACTTCATTTGCAAAATGTCAATCAATTGTCTCAAACTTTACTGATTCTTCGTTTTCACACCAATCATTCATTGTTCTCGTTCTGTTCTTTTCAATCTTCTTAACCTTGTGCTACCAGTTATATCATTTTCGATTAATGATCCATACTACTTAAATCTATCGACATCAGTAGCACACACCACTGTTGTATTAAAGTAATTATACCTTTTATTGGAAAACAAAATTATTAGTAATACACTTTCATCTTAATAACTTCACTCTTTTCATAATCTTAATTAAGTAGGGATAAATGAAATATAACTACTAATCTTTAGTGAAGTAAATTACTACACCTGTTGTATCTTATTAGAATATGTCTATTTCACTTATGAATAGGTAATATTCATTTGAATATATATACTTTATTAATTTCAATAGAGAATGTATTCATTACTTTTCCCACAATATTGCTGTCAATTAGCGTCAAGCTGACAATCATTTGAATAAATAATTTATTACTGGAAAAAAAGATAAATGATGTTTAATTTGTACTAACTAAAAATATGTTTATTCGATGCTGTGATTATGCTTGATATATATACGTGTGCTATTGATATGATTAATATTGCACGTGAAATACTGAATTGGATTTATGTACTAAGGTATAATTCTTAATGGTATTTTTAATGAGATTTGTTGGTTATGTATGGGATAGTTTATGTATGCTTGTTTATTAGAATAATTTAAAAATTTAGGCAACAAATGAAAGTGTTTAATATTGTTTCTGTTTACTTACTTACTTACTTACACCTGTAATTCCTCATGGAGGAGCATAGACCGCTCACCGACATTCTCTATCCAACTTTGTCCTGGGCAATCTTTTTATGTCTGCTTCCAATTCCCAACTCAGTGTGTTCTTTGGTCCTCTGTTGCATAGGTGTTTAATAAAATCAGACATTTTGAATGTTATAAGACAGACTGTTTATAGATCATCAGTTTTTGTTGTTGTTATTCAACATTTTACAGAATATTACTACATTTTCCGAGATACAACCAAATTTGATTTATAATTTCTTAATTTAATATAAATGATTTACTCAATAGACAATGTGATTACATTAAATAATCAGACCAATAGATAAAAGTAACGCAATTCCTTGTAACATATCACTTGATTGTTTTGAAAATACTTCAAGAAATTATGATCTTTATATTTATCATAATCGAATGGCAGCATTTTTTTCAAAACTAAGATATTCAAACAATGCCTTCTAAAAAAAAATTTGTGCACAGCTGAAGTTGCAGAAACTCACCATCTCTGTGTACAAAGAATCTCTTATTCTTCTTCCGTGGTCTTCGGACTCCTCCCAAGTTCTACAAATGATAAGTGTCACTTCTTATTTTATTTTTAACTTTCTTCTTCGTAAAGTAGACATTTGTCCTTTGAACTTATTGTATAAATTACTGTATCTTATTACTTAAACCTTTGGTACTTTTTAATCACTTTGTTAAATGATTCCACACTTCTTTGTTTTTTATAGACTTTAAAATTCAGTACCTGAAAAAGCGCTTAACTATACTTAGTGAATTGATTTATTGATGTAACATTCCTCCATATTATCAGACTGTGTTATGTAAAACTATCTATAAATATAGCCTGAGATGGATTCATTAGAAAGAAAGTCTTCTAAAATGCCTTTATTCTTTTTAGTACCGCATTAACCCTCAGCGCATTTTTTGACTTTCATCACAAACTGATATGAGGCAAGTAACTAACAAAAATTTAGGAAGCTTACACTAAACTTTGTTAGCTTCACGAACTACCGCTTCCGGCTAGACCCTAAGTTATAACGTGCTAAATGAAACACAGTATTTTCTTTTCACATTCTAAGCTTAAGTGTCTACATACTTTTTTTCTGTGTTTCATGAAAAATCAACAAAGTATAGTTTCTGTTCATAATTTGTTTCCAAACGTTTTCAAAATTAGTTATTTGCCTACTCAAAAATGATACAACGAATCAAGCGTTTTCTATCTCATGACACCTTCATATAAGTGTAAACAATCAGCTATCTTTACGTTGAGAGAGTATTAGTCTTTGTCAAAGCCTACAAAAGCTGGTTCTCTGACTGGCAACGTTTGAAGTTCCTGAAGGATCACTAGTTGTCAGTAGACCGTAGCTATAACTATTTCTTCAAACCTTTTACTAATGTTTTACATATTTTATCGACCTTTTGTTAAACTGAACAAGTCAAGTTTCTCAAGAAAAGCATTCATATTATCTAATCTTTTATCCTGTCATAGCATATTGCTTGCACACACATTCATGACTTTATAGTAAACAATTCAACCATCCAACTTCCATCAAATTTTTTATGTATAAAGCATTATTTTGCAGGTAAGGTGATAATGCAATTTTGTTAGCTTCGATTGTTTAGGTGTTGACTTATTACAACTGCGTAACATGTGAGAAGCTTAATATTCCCCTTCACTACAGTTCGTTGAAGCCTTTCTTCAGAATTTTCTTTTTTTTCAGATTCCACCACTGACAGTCTACTTAGGGATTTTAAAAAAATGATCAATTTTAGTGATTATTTGCCTACACTGTATATAATTTAGACATTTTTTAAAATATTTTCGCCTGATATTAAGTTTTCCACATTTCTTTAAGCTTACAAATATATCACCAACTTTAAAATTTATCCAAAAATCGATTATAATCCACGGTTTTCGTAGTTGGTTCTCGACAATAATAGCGTTTACTCTCAACTTCAGTTTCTGATAATGGTACTTTTATGAGTACCACGTTAAATAATAATAATATTATTATTAGTGGCTTTATTCAAAATTATATTTTTTGTACAATATAGAATTCTCGGCACAAAGTGTTACAACAAGTTTCCTTTTCTTATTTCATGATCGATCCTTGCGATATATATTGAGTAGTCGCCAGTTAGATGTTAACAGTTCAGGAATCGACATCTGAATAATATTCATTCGTTTTAATTCATATTTCCAGCCATTACGATGTCTTTGATTAAGCTCTTTTGTAATTTGTACAACGAAATGTCGTAAACTTTTCACAAACTCACCTGAATAGATTATGAGACTAAAAGGCATAATGATATGTTAAAACAAACAAGAAAATAGATAACTTGTTGAAATATTCAGATAACAGGAACAGATAGCCCAGATATTCAAGCGGACCGCCTTGTGAAAAATAAATATCTGAAGTAATTGAAAACTGAACTACTTAATAGTTATAATCACCTTAATATCCACATACAGCAACAATGTACAGAACAAAATAATGGAAAAAGAATACATTGAATTTATTGATTTTTATGTCAACACGATAAAAGAACAACAAGTCAGTAGTGTATTAACATTTTGAAAAAAAGTAATCATATAACAACTATTCATATTGTTAGAAAATGCACTTCAATGCAATAAATGCGTATGAGCATGTTTATGAAGGTAACACAAGTTCATATAAAAGTCAATAATTTAAGTTAACTGGTTAAAATTCAACTTCTTGCTTGAGTGTGCCAGTATATACCATTACATTATATATTCAATTCAATTAATCGATATTGTATTCTATATCAGTCTGTACTTGTTTTTGTGTTTATTTCAAAATACATATTTTATTCATAAGATAGTATACAGAAAAGAAAAAAAAAGTAATAAAGAAGTAATTGAGCAAATAAATAAGGTAATGCACAAACTAACTGATTAAAGATACTAGGTTAATAAGTCGGAAATATGACATTTATTTAATTTTTATTATTCCATGAATAAATATTGTAAACTTGACGACAGTACACTTTATTGTGGTAATTTAAACTTACAAATACACATATAATCAATGTATACACATGCAAAAATACATCCAGTCAAATAAGCTTAAATACATGTATACAGATATTGTCATAGATACATAGACAGATGTCTGAATACATCAACAGTTACGTGTATTTAATAATCATATGAGATTAGATTAATTGAACTGAATTGTAATATGCCATTTATACATTATCATAATTTGTTCATGTTATTATAGACAAAATAAATATTCTAATAATAGAAAGTAATCAATTTTAACATGGAATGAAATTTAATAAAAGTGTTTTAAGTACAGATTAGTCAAGGTCAGTATGGCTGAAAGTTTTAACAGCACTAACTACCTAAATTAGATTGACAATGATTACTGGGAAAAGGTAGCTTCCTGTCTCAAGAACTCTTAAAAGAAGCAATTTTTTAAAATGGAAATTTCATAGTTACACCCTATCAACCAGTGCTGAAGAATAATTACTCGATAGTATTCTTCTGAGTATGAATGGCACTGTTCTTTTTCGTAATGGAATATTTCAATTATTTTATTTTTCAACTCTTCTAGTCTTAAAGTACAATGATAATGAGAAATTATAAACTCTCGCTAATATTTTCCCACATGTTGAACGAGTTAATGGTCATCTAGAATCAGTACTTCAATGGAATACGAGTTGGTATTGAAGGTGAATAGTACTGAATTCAAATCGAAATGTGAGCGTCAATACCGGAATCCAGGCATATTCAACTGACGAGTTCCAAACAGAACGAAATAAGAATCCCAAATTCTACTGCTAGTTAAATATCAAATATACTGGAAGTACTATTAAGTCAGAGCTATCCTCAATGACTAGCGTAGATTCAGAAAATTCCTATTACAGTAACATACATCTGAATCATAAAATGTTGTGCATGCAAAGACCCTTCATGAATATAAACACAAATTAAAAGTAAAAGTCTATGCCGATGTCTTATTGCTTTTCATAATTAAATAACTTTATATTCAGATAAGCAGAATTTATGAATTCAAATAAAAATATACATAGACAGTAATGAAGACTCGTTTTTTTTTCATGATAACAAGAATTTTGTGTCATAACTATTAAATTTTAGTGATCGTTATATATTAGTATCAAATAAACATGTAGGAGTACTACACTGTTACCATGTTAAAGGTTATGAATAAATCATTGAATTTACATACATAGATAAAAAGGATTTATTGATAGTAGAAATTGGTATGACGAAACGTTACCAGTTTTTGAAAACACATTTCATCACATTTTGAAATTGATTATCATATAGTCAACAGAAGTCTTCTTTATAAGTATAGGCTACAGTAAAAATACGGGATTCAAATATCTTTTAGTTACTTAACTGATATTCTTAGCAAGTTTTTATAGAGCGTTAGGTTTCTGGTACTTGTTAGTCACTAGTGACTTATTAAACTTAATATTTTTGCGAAGGTAAATGAGAAATATCAACATTGAAGAGCAACGAAACAGGTGGGTAGAACACTTCAAAGAACTCTTGAATCGAACAGCCCAATTGAACCCACCCAACATCGAAGCAGCACCCACGGACCTCTCAATAGATGTTGGCCCACCAACAATTGAAGAGGAAAACATGGCCATCAGGCAAATCAAGAGTGGCAAAGCAGCAGGGCCAGACAACATTCCAGCAGAGGCACTAAAAGCAGACGTAGCGGCAACTGCAAGGATACTCCACATTCTCTTCAATAAGATTTGGAATGAGGAACAAGTACCAAAAGACTGGAAAGAAGGACTTCTGGTCAAAATACCAAAGAAAGGCGATCTCAGCAAGTGTGATAACTACAGGGGCATCACTTTTCTCTCAATACCGGGAAAAGTCTTCAACAGGGTATTGTTAAACAGGATGAAGGACTGCGTAGATGCCCAACTTCGTGACCAACAGGCAGGATTCCGTAAGAATAGATCGTGTACAGACCAAATCGAAACTCTACGGATCATTGTGGAACAATCAATTGAATGGAATCCATCACTCTACATCAACTTCATTGACTACGAGTAAGCATTTGACAGCATGGGCAGAACAACACTATGGAAGCTTCTTCGACACCACGGCGTGCCTCAGAGGATAGTCAATATCACACGGAATTCCTATGATGGATTACACTGCAAAATCGTGCATGGAGGACAGTTGACAAAGTCGTTCTAAATGAAGACCGGCGTCAGGCAAGGTTGCTTACTCTCACCCTTTCTCTTTCTCCCGGTGATCGACTGGATCATGAAGATGTCAACATCTGAAGGGAAACACGGGATACAGTGGACAACTAGGATGCACTTGGACGATCTAGACTTCGCAGATGATCTGGCCCTTCTATCCCAAACGCAACAACAAATGCAGGAGAAGATGACCAGTGTAGCAGCAGCCTCAGCAGCAGTAGGTTTCAATATACACAAAGGGAAAAGCAAGATTCTCCGATACAACCAAGCATGCACCAATCCAATCACAATTGACGGAGAAGATTTGGAAGATGTAAAAACTTTTATATATCTGGGCAGCATCATTGATGAACAGGGTGGATCTGATGCTAATGTGAAGGCGCGGATCGGCAAAGCAAGAGCAGCACATTTACAACTGAGGAACATCTGGAACTCAAAGCAACTGTCAACCAACACCAAGGTCGGAATTTTCAATACAAATGTCAAGACAGTTCTACTGTATGGGGAGGATACCTGGAGAACTACGAAAGCCATCATCCAGAAGATACAAGTGTTTATTAACAGTTGTCTACGCAAAATGCTTCGGATCCGTTGGTCAGACACTATGAACAACAACCTACTATGGGAGACAACAAACCAGATCCCAGTGAAGGAAGAAATCAGGAAGAAGCGCTGGAAGTGGATAGGACACACATTGAGGAAAGCAATCAACTGCATCACAAGGCAAGCCCTCACATGGAATCCTCAAGGCCAAAGGAAAAGAGGAAGACCAAAGAACACATTTCGCCGGGAAATGGAAATAGACATGAGAAAAATGAACAAGAATTGGATGGAACTAGAAAAGAAGGCCCAGGACAGAGTGGGTTGGAGAATGCTAGTCGGCGGCCTATGCTCCATTGGGAGTAACGGGCGTAAGTAAGTAAGTAAGTAAGTAAATGAGTAATATAAAACGTAACAGAGGGTTTCAATTTATCACCTATTTCATAAAAAATTATTCTACTGATCAATCTGTTTTGATCTGTTTATTTTTTAGGATCAAGTAACTTTCAACTACTCAACTACCAGAAGCAGAATAGTTCATAGAATGCAGTTTAATATTTAAGTTTAAATTGGGGTCGAGAATTAATTTGTTTGTAAACTGATAAGGCAATAATAATTATAAACTCGTTACAGTTATTGTTTTTTTATATCCATGATAGGTCAGTGTGGTGTTTGAATGAACCAATGATACCTTTGTACTTGTTGAATGCTTGATTTCGAATTCCAAATACAATACATCCGTTTGTGCTTGTGTCTTACTTCTTAATTCAAGTGCGTTATTTCTGGGACTCTTAGTTCGTGCTATAATTCAGACAATTCAAATATTATAGTCAGACAAGAAAGTGAGGTATTTTATTCATTGATTCGACCCATTTGAATAATAATAAAAAATAATAACTCAAAATCAAAATTACAACAAAACTAACCAAATGATACTCCGTTTATTTTCGTTTCAACTAGAAAACTATACTAAATATAATGAATGACGTTTTTATTGACACGTATTCTACTAATATTTGTTAAGTCAAAACACATGATTAATTAAACTATAGAAAGTCTATGCAATATTTTAATTACTTAAATGTATATGAAGAACGTTCCGACGGTAGGACAAATAAATCAGAAGAAGAAAAACAAACAAACAAACGTGTTCCACACATCTGATTTTATTCATAAAATCTAATAGCACGTGAACAATAAAATTTGTCAAATATAATGAATTCATTACATTACACAAAAATGGTATCCCACTGTTACTTGAAACGTATACAAATCAGAATACTACTGTAATGAACAAGAACTCAAGCAAGGATAACCAAATGTATTTGAACACAAATTTACAGAATGTCTTAGTGAAATCTGAGAACCATACAGTAAATAATTCATTTGCAAAATGTCAATCAATTGTCTCAAACTTTACTGATTCTTCGTTTTCACACCAATCATTCATTGTTCTCGTTCTGTTCTTTTCAATCTTCTTAACCTTGTGCTACCAGTTATATCATTTTCGATTAATGATCCATACTACTTAAATCTATCGACTTCAGTAGCACACATCACACTACCAAGTTTAGGTAATTCATTGGTCAGCAGATTTATTTATGCATAATTAAAATGAAACATGGTTGTAAAAAGAGTCATAATGTTATGTGTAGAATTCAAATGTCAATTATAGATTTCAATATTATTATATTTATTATTATTATTATATTTAGAAAGGAGAAAAAAAGGTAGTAGAAAATGTGGCGAGACTATGATTTATGGACGAACCAATCAGTTATAAGAAAACAGGTCTCGGCTTTTGGAGCGAAATTCACTCATCCGTTTGTCAAAATACCGTTTTGGCACTATAGCTGATGTAAAATCGTGATGAAAAACCTAAATTTAATTTCTAACCCTAACCATCAACTGTTAATCATAATTTCGATTCCTCACACTGGCTTATAACCCTCATTTGGTCCTAGTTATTAGGTGGACACCCTCAAGATCACTTTAGTGTCGCTCGAAGGTCGTCTATAGTTTATGGTTTCACCGAAAATGTTTTAGTGAATTCCCCCAACAGAACTACAATCATATTTCAGTCACAGTCAAAATACATAGCCCAGCAACGAACACGATACAAACTGGCTTTGATATTTGCAAATTTAACAACTGTGAAAAGAGTCATCATTGTATTCTACTGCTATGATATGACTTCAAATGAACAAATCTGTCTTTTACACTGCTTTTAAGTGATTTTGACCATTTTCTTAGTTTTATTTCTTAAAATTTCCAAGGATAAATAGATCAACATTTGTCCAGGGTGTCAGAAAATATTTTAGGAATGATTTATTTATGTTTATTTGAAGTTTAATCAAAATAATCTTATCGTTTCAGAATCATCGACAGGATTTATAGTATCAAGAGTATGTATCCGAATGAAATGTAGTTTTATGAACAACATGTTAAATAAAGCTTTAGGACAAAAATGTATACGAATCATAGTAAACAAGTTACTGAATTATTTATTCACTTTTATTAGTCATGACAAAGCTTAGCTAAGTTTTAACATATAACATCTGTAAGCTGCCTCGATATCAATCTCTAACTAGCCACTAAACCTTCTAAACAATACATCAGGACAATTAGTTTAAATGGCAAATAAATAATGCTTCAAGAATTTCAGTTAACCTTAACAAATTTTGTAATTAAATCAAACTTTTTTGGTGAGTACACTTCTAATTCAGAAAATTCCCCTACTATATTAAAATATCACTTGTAATTGATTTCATTTCAACTGAACCAATTCCCTTACCGGGTCACAACTAATCAATAATATCTCATAAAATTCGATATTTAATGAAACAGTTAAAATTCTTATTTAAATGTTAAGTATCAAATCACTAGTCAAATGAGATAAAAGTTTTGTTTTCCACTTTGAATGAAATTGATCATTCCCTACTTTAACAGATTGAGGAATATCACAGGAAGAGCCATAGAGTAAACCATGGTTTTTATCGATTTATCAGATGAAACAGGGTCATTGAAGATCACTTACAAATTGAATAATATACCAATCAACATATGCTCACTAATGACTGGCTTCAAGAGGTATATCTGGAGTTCTAGTGAGAAGCAGTGACCAGTATAGTTCAACCAGGTCTGTTGTGAGATAGTAACTCACTGATAACAATGGTGAATGTGTCGCTCAATTTCGTGAATTAGTTGAAGTTAGGCATCACCACCGTTGCATGTTGGCCGGCTCAGTAGTCTAGTAGTTAAGCGCTGGCGCGCAAGACTGATAGGTCCTTGGTTTGAATCTCGCGAGGCGGGGTCGTGGATGCGCACTGTTTAGGAGTCCCACAATAGGACTAAACATCCGTCCAGTGCTTCCAGGTTTTCCATAGTGGTCTAGCTTCAATTGACTCATGATCTCAACTAATAATATTTATGTCCTTATTTTGATTACCATCAAATTACATATATGAAACTATATAAATTTTACATCAATGGAACGTTTAACATCTTAAATTTATCTCGGAAGAAATTAATTTATACATTAATTTTCAAGTGTCTTAGATAAAGTGATTCAGAATAGACAATAAATTTTATAATATGTTTTATTGATATGTTTCCTCTATAGTGTCCAAGAGAAATTTAAGAATATAATAGATAATTTGTGTAGGGAACATTTCAAACATACAGAATCTAGTTCAACATTTCATTTATCTTTTTATTTTGTTTATAAATTTTAACATGAGGAAATAATAGAAAAAAAACATGTTAGAGACAAACTACTAACAGTATCTAACCTTTAATAACAGGGGAGATTGATTTTCAACACTTAATTTATGTACCAGATATTAGTTTTGTACTAAAAAACTTCTTGGATATCAGATTACCTGATACTGTAGGAATCAGGATTAACTTTTCATTTTACATTTTACGTTTTGTTTTCGTCTATGACAAAAGATTTATTAACAATTGAATAAATAGGCGGAAAGCTTTCATATTGGGGACCAGTAGATAAACTCTTGTGTACAAAACTACGACAAAATAATATAAGAATTATTATGATTTAAGTTTACTTGTTTAAACATGTATTTGGTTCCTGTGTTGTCATTTTTTAGGACTGAAAACAAAATCACTTAGTAATATACTAAAATGTTGTACTTACATTTAGATTATTTGATTTCATCTATTTGTGTAAACATTAATCAACTCTTTGATGATGACAGACAGTACGTTTTTATTTCGTTTTATGGTGCTGTTGTACGGGATTAAATGTCAAGTATAGAGATTTTGACTGGTAAACATGAAAAAATTTATATTGTGACATCTACTACTGATCAAAATAAGTAATTAAAAACATTTAAATTAATCATCTGGAGATTTTTATAAACACTAGGTTATTTAGTTTAAATAGATTCATGTTGTTGACTTGGGAATGAATCAACTTGTCGAATTAGTTTATTTAAGTCATGAATTCATAATTATTTAGTACAGTTCATTTCCATTTGAATGATAAAATGCACGTAGATAAAAAGAAGGCAACATCAATTCATTGAGACTTATCAAAGTTACCTAATGAATCACGAAAGAAATACAATAAAAAGATACTTTGATGGATATAACTGGAAATATCCATTAAATGGACAGATTTCAATTCGATGGATAAACTATTTCTGTTGACTCAGGGCTGAAATTTTAATAAAATGTGAAAGTTCTGGAAATAGCTTACTTATAAAACCTAAGAAACAAGAAACCAGGGATCTGAATTTCCTGCTGAAATCCACCAAACATCAAGCAATACTTAGGAGGACACTTTTATTATGTGATATTTCATAGGGATTTTAATTAAAATGAATAAATCCTATATCATCTGACTTTGTAATCGTTTTATCACTATTTATCTATCTAATCTGAGTAATGACATGTAAGAATAAATAGGAACTCAGATGATTTGACCATTAATTACAACATCAATAAATCTAACCATGGATACAGGTCATAAGTTTATCATACTATATATTCAACGTGATTGTGATAGTAGTGTCTGGTTGAGATACATCTTTTCACCTGTTCTATGTAGTAATTTATATTTCTGTAGAAAAAAAATGCATTAAGACATTTTTCAGCTTGTTTTTCATGAAAGAAGCACATGATATTAGATTTTTTTAAATTTGAAAAATTATAGTTTACTTGAATTACAGTGTAAATGTTTTAGAATAATGATACAAATGTAGATGGTTACTAAGAAATGATAAAGAAAAGAAAATATGTGATCGTATCACAATGGTCACATTTCAGGTTTCATACAATTAAACTGAAATATCTGACTATTAACAGAGATTTAATTTCACTCCTGATTCGTAGTGTTCATTATTAAGTCAAGACAAATAGTAATTAATGTCACTCATGAAATAAACATACTGGTATAATTGATATTGTTTTATTTTGAATTGTAAGGATTTTTCTCCGTTTAAAGAAGACATTAAAGAATGGATGTAATGTAAAGCAATTTATAATTGATCAGTTAAAGGATGTTTGAAACAAAAGATATTTTAATAGTTGAATTCATTAGACAAGTAAAGCTAGACCACTATGGAAAACCTGGAAGCACTGAACGGCCATTTCGTCCTAGTATGGGACTCCCGTTCGTGAGATTCCAACCCAGGACTCAAACGCGAACACTTAACCTGTAGACCACTGAGTTGACATCCTATGGTGCTAATGTCTAATTTCAATCAGTCCACGAAATGGCCGTCCAGTGCTTCCAGGTTATCCATGGTGGTCTAGCTTCAATTGACTCATTAATTCAACTATTAAATTAATAAAATCTTCACAAGACTCCCTTCTGATAAAAGATATTTTGATAATAAACGTTTATTTGCATTTTTTGGGTAACATTTTCTTACTTCACATATGTAGTGTTAGATTATTTGTTGAATTAATTTTTTTTAATAATCTCTTTGGATCCAAACTATTATTAATTGTGATTATAAAGGTTAATGGTTAGTTTATAGGTAAGTGGTTATTCGTTTACCCGTCAAAACTTTTTACTGATAAAAAATGAAACCTTCGGTCTTTAGAAAAAAATTAGTTTTGCTATAATCCAGATACATTAACACTGAATGTGATAGTATTTGTTATTATTATTATTATTATTAAAGTAAAATTGGTTTGGGCCGTAAATTTCCGGTATGTATGATAATTAATCATGAATGGATAATAATTACAGCTACTGTGGTTTACTATCTGTAGAGAAGGGAATTCGTAAATAGTATACTTAATAAGTGTTTCTCTTTTTTAGAGCATTAAGTTCAAGTGTATGTGAAAATTATTCACTGTTTAACCGATTTCATTAGGATTGTTAGTTGATTTGGATAACTTAAATAAAATGGGGAATCGTGGCATTAAAACGGTGCTGGTTTATAGCACTAAAGGACTAGACAAACAACGTATTAGTCAATACTAAGTTTTAAATATCTCAGTCCAACAAACGTCTGTCACCGCCCGAATAACTCAGTGTTGACTTCTAAGATTGGGAAGATTCATAAGAGTTCGTTAGTTTCCTCAAGATATGCCTTGCTGGTGAGTGTTAGTTAAAGCCGAGTTTCCTGTCGACTAACTTCAACCACCGAACGTCTCAATATAGTAAACGTGATATCATGTCACTTACACTAGTGGCCAAACTACAACTCCGTTTATAGAATTCGTTCAGCACCAAAAAGCTAGGGGGACATGACATCAGTGATTACTCAACGGTTAACAAGCTGTAAGATGATAGTGACGAAGAGGAATTAACGTGAAAGAATGATCCATTTGGGGATAGCTTCCTTACGATAGTAAAAAGTGAGTACGTAGTTGACTGTTTCATTGCTTTTATTCTGAAAATAATTTCACAGATTGAAATCATGAGTCAATTCAAGCTAGACCACCATGGGAAACCTGGGAGCACTGGACGGCCGTCCCATCCTAGAATGGGACTCCTCAGCAGTGCGCACTCGCGACCCGCGAGATTCGGACCCAGGACCTACCAGTCTCGCACCAAGCGCTTAACCAACCAGACCACTGAGCCGGCATCCAGTGGTGTTGATGTATAACTTCAACCAATCCATGAAGTTGCGCCACCGTATACCATTGTCTTCAGTGAGCTGATATCTCACAACAGACCTGGTTGAACTTCACTGGTAACGGCTTCTTACTAGAACTCCAGGAGTATCTCTTGAAGTCAGTCACTAGTGAGCAGATGATTAATATCAGAAGGGGTTGTCAAGTATTTCAAATGTAAATAGGAGTTATTTATATTAGTCCTTTTTCTTAAAATGCGTTCAGTTACATTTTAACAATAGGTTCATTAGAAAAACTGTCAATTTACACTATTTAAGCCACTTCTAACCATTGTACTAATTGTGTGCTTCTTTGTGGGAAGTTTTATTGAGAGTTGCATTTCATTACCAAAAAAAATTCTGAAAATCATGTTAGACAGTCGATGAAACCAAACTAATCTTAAATGAAACAAATTTCTTTTAGAAGTACACTCATTCAATAATTAGGTATTAAAAAGTTAAAACAACACGAACCTTAGTCAGACATAATATAGATAATATTTACTTACTACAATTAATCACAAGTTAGTAATTATCGACTAAATTAAATTATACACACAGATATATAAAACTATTAACTTCAGAGGAACAAAGAATCATGTGAATGAATCAAATTATGTGTAGGCATAAAATACAAAGAGAAAAAAGAGAGACTTTCTAAAGTAACAATAATAACAACAGTCAGTGTTTTCTAGTGTTATTCTTTTTTTATTTCTTCATCTTTGTTTGTCATAAAACTGTTTACACTTCACTCTTTGTATACCTATCATTGAGTAGACACACACAATTGGAATTTGGATGACTGTCATCAATGGACTGAAGAATTATTTTAACAATTTGTCCTAATATTAGGCTGTAAATATATGGATATTTGGATTAGTGTACTTGGTTAAAGGAAAACTTTTGAACTATTTATCATTAATGTATACGAGTAGTATAATTTTTCTGCAAAAAATAATGTTATTTTATTAATTGATTTACAGAAGATTTGCATACTGATTATAATGAAAGTGGTCTATATTAACTTGGTTTACACAAAAGTGGCATTTGAAAATCAAGGACTAACCGTAGATGGTTTCACGAGGTCTTTAGAACGATACAAATATATGAAAAAAAATGAGCAGATTACACTGAACGCTAATCAGTACCATACAGCGATACTGATCAATATTCACACTGTCAACTTCATGAATGAAACCCTGGCAGTATCACTGAAGTTATCTGGTCGTGATTTTGTAACATATTAAACGCTTTTCGTTCATATAGTGAATAAATGAAGCCCTGAAAGGTGAATAAAAAACAGAATTTTGTTGAAGATAAAGACCTTAAGCACTATACATTTAAAGAATTATTTATGTTATAACTTGTGGCCTGAGTGTCCTGTTAATGTATAACGTAACGATACCGCCAATTAGAGAGCAGTTACTTATCGATCGGACCAATGACGCGCAAAACCCGTGGGAGCAGCCTTGAGTCCTGATTGGTCCTGCTTCCCGCCTAGCCCAGTCAGTTAAGTCCAGAACACCAATCTCAGCCTCAAACATACTAGGTTTATATACCAGCCACACAGACCACATAGTACCGTAAAATATGAAAAAACATTTGTACAAGAATTAGCCAAATGTGGCTGTGAATGAGGGTGGTAGTGATTAATAGACAGGGCATAATTAAAAAATGGTAAATCGTATAATAATAGTTCATAGGTCAATATAAAGCTCATAATAAGAGGGACGTGAATATGTATAGTTTAGTTACATAACAATTACAGGATAAAAGTATACGCATAGTATTGGTCCATAAATGGATCCCAAAAGTTACCATTCATTATGCTTATCGGGACATAACAATTTAGTGCACTTCATTTATCTGCTAAAAGGACAAAAGGTGTTGATTGAGTTACAAAATCACGAACGGATAACCTGAGTCGTCAGTACGTCATCGTTTATTTGGATAATTTGTGGGAATTAGTACTGTGTGAGGATATCAATACTGGGTAAAGTAGCTGTTCAGTGGGTTTCTGGCTGTTAAACTCTTTCATGTTTATACTCTTAAACTAGTGGATGCTATTTGAATAAAAGAAATCGAGAATAGGAATGAGTTGGACTGAAGATCAGTTCACAAATCAAACATCAGAACCAACATATGATTTATCTTTAAATTGTAAGGATTATTTAGTGATGAGCGTCGAATAGTAAAAAATAAGGTTTTCGGTTGGTTGTGTCAATTACAAGACAACTAAACAAGCCAACTCGGACAACGAAACAAATTCAAAACCATAACACAAAAACAGCTTACTTAGAATATTTCTATGTGGCCATTAAAGTGAAAAATATTTCTACTTGTCATCCTCATGGTATCATACCTTTTTCTTTAAACGTGATATGACGGTTGCGTTCAGAGACTATAGCTACAATGTTAAAATATTCAAGATAACTCTTTCAACTGTTGGAAAGAAAATTATGAATATATAAGACTATATTATGTTTATTGTCTCACAAACAGTAAGTGATGGTAGATCGGTGCTATCAAAAGCAGAAAACGCACTTTTATTGCAAGTTCGTCCTCAGAAGAAAACGTATGAATTCTCAACAATCCTATTATTATTGTTTTTGCGTAAGCGAAAGGAACATAGGGATCTATCAAGTGATGACCAATGACATTCATAATGATTCAAAATAAAAAGTATGTTTGGTCAATAACATCGTACTCGAAAATGATGCCATTACTGATCAGGCAATTTTTGTTTGTCGTTTGCTTCACCGTAATCAAAACCATGTCATTGATATTCTGTTAAAACAATTTGTGAATTTCATCTTTTCAAATAACTTATGTTTATTTATTTAATGTTGTAACGATCTAATGATATCTATAGATTGGCACAGATTCTGTAATCAGCAGAATACATACATAACTATATAGTGATACATGGAGGAAGTAACTGAATAACTGTTAACCTATCTATCAAAGATGGCTTGGATTAAAATCAAACACAATTCAGGATTTTGTCCAAGTTCAATCATCATTTTTCAGTACAAAATCAGTCGATGTTAAACGATCCAAATAATAATGAGTAACTTGAACACTTGTTCTATTTCTGTTTTGCTTTGTCTTGTAGCAAGTAAGTTTCACTGAAAAGATTGTAAGATGACATAGAAATAGTTGCATATCTTTCATTGATTAAAAAAACTAGGCATAAATTCAAGTGAATAAAGGTAAGACAAATTTGTTAAATTATTAAGTATAGTCACCGTGAAACAGATCATTGATTCGAATTCAATTACAGCAGAAATATTCATTCAACGTCAGTAATGACCACTCTGTTAGATAATAATGAGACCATAATAGACCATATAATAGATATATGAGCATTTAATATGAAGCGATACACACAAATAGCTCATACTTATATTTTCATTTAACTTAAACAATACAATAGGAATAATTTTGTTAATTGTGAAATTAACTTATTTTCTTTTTGAGTCATAAAACATAGAGCAATTAATGTAAGTATCTTCCCTTTTCTATCTGCATATCTAAATATGACAATTAATGAAATATTTTGTATACACTAAATGAATTTATTTATTGATTATGTTTAACTAAGTAACTAGTTGTGTGATTTTTTGTTTGTTTCTTAGTTAGTTAATCAATTTTAGATTGTCTTTCAACGTGCTATTTCTAACATGTTACATATATCAAAAGTCTTAAAGGTTATAATAGGTAAACTATTTTAGTGTTTATATACAAGGTAAGATGGGATCAGCTCAATCAACACCAGTAATATACACATTACAGGATGTGAAAATTGTACGCTCGGTTCCATTTACAGTTCACGAAATAAACTACTGAAGACTTTGGTACTACAACGAAGTAGTAATTTATATTTCTCTTTTGCGTTTTAATAGTTTTCTAACTCACTTTAATCCATGATGGGATATTTCAATGGGAAAAAATGTTTTCATGAACCGAACACATAACAACATTAATCTGGAGGAAATCATGGAGATTTTTTTCGAAATATGCCAGTTGCAAAATGTGTAATTATTTTTTTTTCACTTCTGAAATTCCACTACTCTTGATTGAAAATTTATTACTGAATATTAAATCAAAATGTGGTATTTTTAAATTTCAAGTTGACGTTTTATTGTAAACTTGATTAATTTATCAAGAATTTGTATAATGAGTTAATATTAAAATTACCTAATTTAAGAGAATATATTAAGTTGAAGAAATGAGTTCCTAAGATGTGCTTTAATAATAATCAGTCAGTCAGCTACAATGTAGGACTAGGCACATATATGCATCAGTTCAAGTTGCCACACCACATTAGCACAACAAGATGAACACCTAATTCATAGAAGTAGTTAATTCGATGGTGGTAATATATAAAAGAAAGATTGCATATAAGGATATAGTACAGGAAGAAAGAATTAGTTCGTAGAATGAAAGATATAAAGCAATTTTAATCTCATAGTTCAGGGGAAGACAGAGAGTGTATATACCGACGGCATTGTGATCGATTCTGAGTCATTTCACCCAGTCTCCGACCATTGGTTACGATAGTCACGCGGACCTCAACCAAGTAGTCTGCACCTACCAACATGACTTAGACTAGAAGTTAGTGAATTCAAGGACTGATGTCACGTTTTGGTTTGGTTTCTCCTAACTTTCTTCCGACCTTCTACAACACTAGTCAACATTGTACGTCGTGGTAATCGGTGTTCAGGCATATGTAACATGACTTAATCATCTCAGTTGATGAAGATTCACTACCTCACCAGCTGATTTACCATCATTCCCTAATACCCTGCGTCGAACCTCACTAATACTTACTCGGTGATCCCAGCAGATGCGAGCAATATTTCTAAGGCATCTGTGATCAAATACTGGTAGCTCACGAATATCTTTTACTCTTAACGGCCACCTTTACGCAGCCGTAAAGTAGAACAGAACACGTCCGTTAATTGATAGGCAGATATCTTACGTTCGCCATAGGTGACACAAGCTAGCAAAAGCCAAACGAGCTTTCTGAATCCGTGCTGAGATTTCATCAGACACCAACCCATCAGGGCTGATTAGACTTCCGAGATAACGCGTTCGACTACTTCACTCCCTATCCTTATTTCAGGTGTTGATGCAGACCAGTCCTGAAGCAACAACTTGCATCTAAAGGGAGAGAAGCACATTTCAAACATTCTGGCATTGTTACTTAGTGCTACCAATAGATTCTGAATTTTATTAGCGTTCTCACCAAACAGAACTATGTCATCTGCGTTTTCTAAGTCTATAAGTGGACCTCCTGGTAGGAGATCAATCCCCAGAAATTCAGTCGATGAGAGCACTATTTTCAGCAGTAGGTCTATGATGAAGTTAAACAAAAATGGAGAAAGTGGACAGCCTTGACGGACACCACTTGAGGTTGCCAAATCAGATGACAGTTCACCATAAGCTCTGACTCGATTAGTAGTGTTCGAGTAAAGATCCTTCACAAGGTTTATGTACTTCTGAGGTACGCCTTTCAATGACAAACACTGCCACAGAATCTTGATGTCTACAGAATCAAATGCCGCTTTTATATCAAGAAAGACCACCATTATTGGACGCCGATAAGTATGCCTATGTTCTAGAACCTGACGAATAGTGAATATGTGGTCAATGCAGCCACGACCAGGTCTGAAGCCAGCCTGATTTTCCCGTGTTGGCAGTTCACGAGTCTTAGTTAGGAGTCCGATAATTATTGAGGCTAGTACTTTAGATGCTAAGTTAGTCAGATTAATCCCTTTATGGTTATCACATTGATGATTTTGACCCCTTCTTATATATTGGGACAATCCGTGATTGCGACCAGTCTGACGGGATTACGTCCAACTCCCAGATTTTAGCTAAAATATTAGTCAACCTAATCGCTAAAATTGGACCACCGTCCTTAAAGACCTCTGGAGCCAATTCACCTGAACTAACCGCTCTTCCTCCTTTCAGATTAACTATAATAATAATGAAAGAATCGTCTATTCTTTGGTTATATGACACTTTCCTATTATTGTTATGGAAAATAGGCACCCTCACCTTAACATTTTTAAATACCTTAAATTTAATAGTAAGCAGAGTGAAGATTATAATATTGGGTAGTAATATCATCGATGAACAAGGAGGTTCAGATGCAGACGTAAAGGAGAAAATTGGCAAAGCAAGGGCCGCATTCCTACAATTGAAGAACATATGGAACTCAAAACAACTTTCAATCAATATCAAAATCAGAATCTTCAATACCAACGTCAAGACAGTTCCACTGTACGGAAATGAAACTTGGAGAACAACAACCACTATCAAGAAGGTATAAGTATTTATAAATGGTTGTCTACGCAAGATATTCAACATCCATCGCCCGGATACCATCAGTAACAGCCTACTGTGAGAGAGAACGAACTAGCTTCCAGCTGAAGAGGAAATTAGGAAAAGACGAAAGAAATGGATAGGACATACATTACGGGAATCACCAAACTGTATCACGAGGCAAGCCCTACCTTGGAATCCTGAAGGGAAGTGAAAAAGAGGAAGGCCAAAGAACAAATTACGTCGGGAAATAGAAACAGATATGAAAAGGATGAACAACAACTGGAAGGAGCTGGAAAGGATTGCACAGGGCAGGGCTGGATGAAGAGTGCTGGTGGGCGACCTACACTCCTCAACGAGAAGTAACAGCCATAAGTATTAGCTTCTATAAGATTATGGATAAGCTTTACTGACGAAGAAGTATTTATCATGAAATCAAAATTCTGAACATTTTATTGTTTTCTATCGAACATTGACTTTTAAACATTCGTCAATAAATAATATGATTTAGTTAAATTATAAATGTTAAAAGCATTTTAAAGTCATAAAAATTTAAGAGATGCATAATTTCATTTTGTTTTGATGAAATACAAAGTAGAACTAATTGGATTGAGATAGCATTTTTTAACTGAAAACTAATAATAGTCTACATTCTCATGAACTTCAGAAATCTTTGAAATAAAAAAAAACTTTTAAAGGTTTTCTTCTATTTCATATTTTCTATTGTTTTATCTAGAAACTAAGGGTATGTTTGCAAGAATCAGTTATATCTAAGTATTATGTGTAAGTGAAACTTTTATTCAATCGATTTTAATTACATAATTCAGGGTTCTATATTTGTATAGTATGTCCATCTAAAACTAGTATCTTATTACATTCTTCTGATCCAACTGACAGAGACCTCATTAGAAAAAACAAACTTAAACCACATTTCATTATAAATATGTTTTGTAGGTCATGAACATTAATTAGTTTGATAATACTTTAACAGAATCAAAGTAGATACTTAAATATTGTGTCATATCAGGTAGGATACATTTGGAAATAAGCTTTAACAATAATGGTTGAAAAACTTAAACTTTCCATTTTGAGGTCTCATTTTATCGGTAAATATTATGATTTGGTTATTATAATTAATCATAAATAAATTCCTTTGGCGATATAATGTTCTTAGAATTTTATTACCCGTTTATATCTTCGTAAGATAGAATACCCTTTAAATAAGTGTTAAATACAATGACATTAGAATAGATAAAGAAACTGCACATATTTGATGAAGACCTAATCTCTTTCATCTATATTAGATAAATCAGCACCATTTCTATATACATTATATTTTCAAATGAAATGTTTGTTAGGAGAGGCATTTTAAGGAGCTTATTACCAGTGGTATATAAACTTGCATTTACGCAATTGAAGAAGAAACATATCAATGACCTGAAATTGTCTTACTGATTACTAAACCAATCTATTTACGCTACTTGTAAGTAGCATAAAGACAGTTTGTTAAATTAATCCAGGGGCTCTAATTCGTCCTGCAAATTGTACGTAATAAGTTTATAATACTCTACATATTTACTTAATCATGTCAAATATGGTCGACAGAACGTCTATATATTAGTAAATTGTCAGCTTCTTACAAAATACAAAGTTTTAACAGTTAAGGTGTTTTCTAACAAAAAATAACACCACAAAAGTAACAAATTATCAGTCTCATGATACATTATCAAGGTCAAAGAATAAACTGTTTCAAAAAATGAACATAAATATATGTATGCACATCTTTTTACCAGACAATTGACAACCCTTTCTAAATTAACACAAATCTAAGTAGTATATACTAACAATACTAATCTTGTTTGTTTGTACTAAATATTTGTTTCGTTTCTTTGTATTAATGCTTATGGTAATTTGAATAGGGTTATCTCTTCTTTGAATAAGACTCACATACTTTCTTTTTTTGGTAGCTAGATCTCTTAAAACAGTTTATATAGTCTATTTGTTACTTACCATTTTTAAAATTGAACCATTGCAATTCCTATGGAATTTCACGCAAGAGAATTCTTGATTTCTACTAGTGGGGTCGAAGATATTTCTCCTTCATAGGTTTGTTACTTCTTAATACGTCAATTTATTGCCTTGCCTTTAAGAGTATTGTCAACATATGTACACGAAAGAGCGATCATTAAAATTTAATCTTTCCTATAAATCTTTTGGACAATATTTGGATTCATAACCAACTCTGGCTTACAATAGTATAAGGAAATCTCTGTTCAATGAATAGAATATATGAATGATTCTCAGTATAGCCATATTGTATGGCTTTCTTACTGTCGATTTGACCAATCAGTCACAAACCTCAATTATTAATCCTGAGTAATAAAATAACTTCATGTCCCAGATTATTTCAATTAAAAAAATAAAAAGATATTTGAGTAAGAAAATATAATTCCATATAAAATATCTTAAGGAAAAGGAAAATCATAAATACCAACTAAAAAAGGTATAAATATGAAGTATATAAGTACAAATTTTCAATAGTTTTGCTAAGATTTAAGTTTAGGGAAAAATTTCCAGCCTGAAGCACTTTCAACACTTTCAACAGGAACTCTAAAACCATCCACTTTAATTTGCTCAGGTAAACGAATATTGGGCATTACCCAAGCTACTTGATGCCATTCTCCATTTGGTTTATTTTGAATAGCTGCCACTTTAAAGAAATGAGTTGGAACTGCAATATTATTGTTACCAATTACTTCATAAGTCACAATTTTCTTGCCATTTACATTTCTGAAATAGTATTGAAAAATAGTTTTAATTAACAAAACGTTTAGAGATATACATTGCACAGACAAAATAGAAGATTATGTTTAGTATGGCACATGTGAAATGATGAATTGATGGGTATAATAAAACTGCTATATTGACAAACCATTAATGTTCGAGATAAGGACTCTTGAACTTATTGTGAGCCTTAGTAGGCATACTGATCAGGTAAGCGGCATGAATTTCTTTTTTTTTGTAATAAAGTACATAATTATATCAGCTACACTCTGATTGGTCAATAACTAAGTTATTTTCGGAGTTGTTCAAGGTTGCTAGTATAGTATAGTTTTATCATTTTAATAGCACTCAAAGTTAATTTAACTGATGGAATGACTAGACTCACCTTCAGAAACTACTTCAGTTTGAGCAGTCAGGGTGCATTATTTTTTCTTACCACATGAAAGGTGTGGCTCAATGTCGAATACAGGAACTTGTGCTTAGTTACAGACATTAAATTTCAATAAAAAGTCAATATATATGAACTTTTACATTATTTAGCCAAAGCAACCTTAGATTCCTAAACGTAAACAACTACTATTCGGTGACTTGAATTATGAATTGATTCAATCGAAATGGTTAGTTATACAGCTTGTTCTTTTGTATTCAGCAATCTCAAGATCGGTTGATGTCAGCACAAAAAATAATTAATATTCTACAATCTGAGATTGAATAAAATCGATGAGTTTTGTCAGGGTTAATTAAATTACTTGATACACCTAGACACATTCCAGCTTTAATTAAGATCAATATATATACATGAACAATCTATTATTCTTATTACCAAAAGCAAATTGAGTAATCAGACATCAAAATGTAATTAGATTACTTACTGGGGTAGAAACAATGGTCCTGTAATAACAACCATATTGTGTGACTTTCTTGCAACCGCACGTATATACTTCTCTAGGCTATTCCAACCATGCCGATTGAAACCATACCCAACCTAGATTAAAGGTGAAACAATACACACGTAAACAAACATCATCTATTAGAAAGCTTGGTCGTATACTACTGGAAACATAAAATAAACTCAACGATACCAAGAGTATCAGAAGACGATCGTTTATCATCAATCCTCTCAATAAGTATGTAAACAATAAAATTAATAAATCAATGATTGACAATCACCTAAAGATGATAAATGATTACCGTTTCGTGATTACTTGAATCTTTGAGAGAATTACTTATTCACTTTTAAGTCTTGTATATTTCTCATTTATACTTTTAAAAAAACAGCTTTTAATGGCCCTTTGTCTGACTTCAGTTAGACCTTATGATGAATGCTATTAAAATATACATGCCGCTAAACGTCGTATATTTTTATCGACCTAATTAGCGTCAGAGAATAACGGAATACGTCAAATACGAGAATGAATCTCAAATACTTATATTTCGTACACTCATTGGTCCAGACAGACAATTAGAGAAATGAAGTGAAGGAAGCGGAGCGAAACAAAGTGGAGGGCAGCGCAGAAAACAGGTGGGCCAACTCGTGACTCAATATTTATATTTAGATAAAAATAAGTTATGGACATGTGATGAGTAGGGTGAGCAATTAACACACATACGATCGTATAAAAAGTCAGGGTTAACAAGCGAATAATTGACAAGGTCGGAATGTAGTTCGACAAAAATGAATAAATTGATCTGTCCAGAAGCTAGGATGACCTATATGAGCTTGACATGGTGCCGACCTCTACAAGCTTTTGGGAACTTTCCATGGAGCACGTAAGTTTAGCTTGCGACATAGACTCTTTCTGTAATGTGTAGATGGCTAATAGATTAATATTTTTTTATAATTCTCGAAAAAAGAAACTGAACTCCAATATCGATACCTACTTGAGGTGCAATATTGCTCAATATAAAAGTTTGTCCCATAGCTGAATGGCTGAGGCGATGATTTCCTGCAGCGGCCAGATGACCACGATCATATCCAGAGTTCAAATAATCCTTGTTAGTAGAACGGAACATTTCAATTTCACCAAGATCTTCATAGAAATCGAAATCCTTACTGTTAATTTTTCAAACAAATGTAACAGTTTAAAGAAACAGAGTTAGTTCTCTTAATGTAAGCGTTATTATCCTCTTACGGAGGTTATCACCTAGGAAAATAGGTAGGTGTTCTTCTTTCTTGAATAGTTTTGTAACATATATAATTGTCTTTAATGGACGCCAAATTTTGTGTATAATATATTGAGCTAACTTTGGTCTAGTCAGGAGTTTCGCTTTGAAGTAGTTTCCTTGTTTCCCGATGAGGTACTAATTTGACAAAAACAGACTTTTTACTTTTTGTTCAAGCTGGTAGATAAAAACTTACATAATGTTCAAACGCTAAAAATGACTTAAACTGACATTTGATATCTCTTTACTCAAACTCGAAAATACGAGAAATTCTCAAACTTGAACTGGATTTACGCTTCATTGAAAATAGCATTTCGAAAGCTTTAAAGTATGAGATCAAGCTCACATTAAGCACTATGTAATTTGAACTCCCAATAACTTTCTCCCATAGTTATGTCAAGTGAACTTGTATACACTTGGGAATTTTAGAAAGTATATAGACAATTCTAGTCAGCTTGTTTTGATCTACTGGCTTCCGAGAAAGTGAGTATTATCGGATATCCAAACTGATGGACTTCTGTATCTCTTTGAAACGTTGGATTCGTAAAAAGTTGCATAGTCCTTCCTACATCAAGTATGTATTAACCTATTTTGCTATTATTTAATACAAAATGCGACAGTTGGGATAGTTTAAATTACTGATTATTCAAGATCCCTAAAATGTGTTTCAAGACATATTGCCCTTTCGTATTTTGGAAAAATTTACCCGAAAATGCCTCTTTATGAAATATAATACTATTAAAGGATCTTTTGGAAAGAGTTCGTAAAGACATGATATGACAGGAAAGTTAATAGTTATTCGTCGCGTTGTAATACATTTTATCCTCGATTAACCATCTGTTAAGCGAAAAGCCATACTATCTTGGTTTAATATGTTTGGTGTCTAAACAGCAGTCTTAACTCATAAACATAATCTATTGGTCAGTGATTCTTACTTCTAATAACTATTCTGTTAGTGTTCAAGGGGTCGGTTTGGTAAGGTAATCATCAGTTCAGCCATTCAAGCAATTTATTAATTCAATTATTTTACCGTAATATGGATCACAATAACAAGTATAAGCAATTAAGGTTTTGCCAAGTGACGAAAATGATATTCAATAGTATCCGACCTTGAGTGTTGAAAGCTCACAAGTATGCCAGATTAATAAAATGACAGAAGCTCAAGGTTTGCGAACCTCATAGCTTTTAGTGGGGTTAAATTTTCTGAGCTGAACAGTATAATTATGAAGCTTTCATTGTTCTGGACATCATGAGTACTTACTTTATGTAAGAGTAAGTTTGTTACCGGTCCCAAAAGTGTTAAATCAGCTCATTCTAATGATCATCCTGTTGAATGGTTGTTTTCAGATTTTTCAATTTCATTTATCTTGGTGCTTTCTTTAGCCATCTTCTTCAATAAACCTCTGATTATGTGAATAGTTCATGGTTTACTTACAGTTAATAATATGACCCTTCTCATGAAATTCATTAACAGGAAATGTAACTTTATCTACTAGTTGAGGGGATCAGTCTGTTCTAATTCTAAGTAATAGTGATATCACCACGTGCTAATTTATAGGCTATTGTAATACAAATTTATAACTAGAGAGCCTTAAGATGTGATTGTTGAAGACAATTTTTCGTCCAAATATTGACTTTTGTGAACATGCTATACGAGCCCTTTAAATAACTGATTTCGTCTTTACAAAATAAAATCTTTAAATATTTGATCGACATGATGCTGAGAATGAATGAGTAAAATTTAAATCTAAAACAATCCAGTAGGTGGTCGTTAGTGATTTCCATATTGTAATCCTACGAATTTGGTCTAAATCCCAGTAACATCTGACCGTTAACTAGGATTTATTTTCTATTTTATTTGACTTTGGATTATTGATTAGTTCAATACTCTGGTCTGTTTCCTTTCACGATTACTTGAACTTGATCGGCTACTCTTCTAATCAGCTCAATTTGCACCTCAATCAACTTTTTAAGCTGGTAATTCTGACTTTGGGATGTCTATCAACCACAATATATATCAAAAACTCTTGCGATTCGTCTTTACATACCTTTTTATATTGTGTTGTGGTTTAAGCTATTTACTACAATATCATACGTCTTTAAGTAAAGTATGTGAAGTTAGTTAAGAGTTGATAAAAAAAGTTCGTTAAACTAAATTGTGTTATGCTCCTTCCTTAACATCTAGGTAAACAAGTTGGCTCAAAGCAATCTGATAAAGGTCCCAGTAAATATACTAAATAAGATAATCTTGGTCTAAAATGTCATTCTATGTGTTTATGAAATAAAAACATACCGATCTACTCCAGCCTTATCAATATCAACTTGATGTAGTTTAGCAGGGTTTAAATGCTCCATTACCCAATATGGAATTCTGTTGCGACGATCATAAACACATATATAGCCGTCAAAAACACGAAGATGACTTGATGATGGCATTCCCAAAGTATGAAAAGCTTCATTGTTTATTGGGAGGTTTGGGGCGCCGACAAGAGAAGGGTAAATTATTTCAGCTGCATTTACAGGCTGTGAGAATGAAATTTTTGGAACTTCCGATTTTAGAATAAAATGGGTAAACGTTGCACCAATTGTTATGTACACGCCAGCTTTGAAGATCTCATATTTTCTCCAACACCGATGTATGCGTTGCGCGATAAATTGCATTTCAGTGAGTACTGAACTACTACTTTGTAAAAAAAGTACTCTTAGTTACGAAAGAACTGATATCGTTGTCACAAATAATACAAACAAACAGGGATCAGACACTACTGGTTTTGATTTAGATCATGTGGTTTATACCTTCAAAAAAATACTACTAAATAATAGAGATTTAGAGGTATACCTACCAAGTGATAATGTAAGGGTCTGTTAGGATTAATGTCTCAACTTTAGGAAATCAATTAGAAGACTTACTTGGTCCCGATGTACTACCTTACAAGGTTTCATGTTTCTTATTTACGAAAACATACAAATAGTGATATTTGATTACAGATGTCCTTACTGTACAATATCGATTTTAATGTACAAATACCAGTCTATAGTAATTACTCGGAATACTGTAACACCAGAAATGAAACCTAAAGACACTTGGAAGGTTATTTTTCAGAAGAATTATTTTGTTACTATCACCACTCTAAAATGTTGGAGACTGCTTTCAGAGTTCTCTACAAACAACTTATAGTTTAATTAACACATTCAGTAAATACCTGGATATAAACCACACTAAATGTGAGAGCTAGTGATACTACTCATCTGGTCAAACTGAAAAAGGTAGAGTGGGATTGGAACCTGGAATTCGGACCCCCTGCAGTAGTATAAGCTAGTAGTCATATTTGCTGTATCATGACTGGTGATAGGTAGACCAATCGAGACCCAAATTCAGTGGTTGAAAGCTAAACCATATACATAAATATATATTGTTAGGGCTAATTCCAATATCATTAGTACCATGGTAACTGAAAAAGCACTAGTAAAGAGTACTTGTGCAACAAGTTTATATTTCTAGTTCCCGAAATAGCAGCCTCATTATATTCTTATCTAATAATTCTATCAAAAACGAACACGATTGTGGACGTTTATGATGACCAGTTTTTTCAGAGTGCACTCAATATAACTGGAAAGAACAAAATTGCTTAGTTGGAAATTCCAGGATGCAATCTTGATATCCATCTACTCCCCGTTGCTAATGAATGTAGTCTTCCCTGTAAATAATAGAACGGTATACACAACAACACTAAGCCTACATTACCAAGAAAAGCGGCTTTTGACACTTTCATTATCCTGATGGGAAATGTTTTTAAGAAACATAGCTCTATACATTTAGAAGGATAAAATTGGATGATCCGTCATTCAATTCATACACACACATACCAGTGGAACACTAATCATTCTTTATGCCAGTTGCATTGCTCACGTAAATTACTTTTCGATCGTTCGTAAATACTACCAGTCAGGTTTTGGTCTACTTAACGATGATTTAAAAATGCAAAAACGCTAACCGTCAACAGAAAGATGATCCATAGAACAGCATTATTCAAATATACTGTCTTAAACATAGTACAATGATGTGTATTGAAGGAAAACGATTATATCGTATATAGGTCGTTCATTTGTAGTGCTGTGGAAATGGACCTCTGAAATATTATTCTTACACTTCGCTCATCAGCTGATGAGTCATCAAATGACTAAGGCAGATGACTATGTCAAAGTACTGATAATGATAACGGGTTGTTGAAAGAAAAATGTAGGGTTTTTGACACTAATAAGATCCACAAGTAAAGTACGTGAGAAATCCAGACATACTGAAAAGTCTCGAAGAGAGGCATAATTTATTTGGATGACTTTGGAAAAAAAGTCAAACAGCCTGTACATAAAGGTTTGTATCGACAAACTGATTTGTAGGTTTAAATAAAAGAAGTTCGAAGCATCTTTGAGGGTGGGATGAATATACACATTAGTGGAGCTGCATTCGTTCTTCTTGAAGTTTAACCAACCGATCAAAATGGGCCATATTCTTTGTTTTGTCGAGTGGGAAAGAAGACATAGAAACTGATTTAGAGGTTGAAATAGCATCGCTTTGGTTTGACATCCGCTGGGCGACATGTTCGCTGTAGCTAAGAGTAGATGGTTTAGAAGACCGCGAAGAGATTGAAATTCCACTGTCACTACTCCGATTGAACTTTTCAGACATGTGGGGATTGCTCGTAGTTTGGAACTGTGGACGTTTTGAATAGGATAAATCTTCACTTATAACTGGAAGATATAAAATAAAAAGGTTATGAGTGATTACAATGAAGTAATTAAGTTATATCATGCACATTTCACAGGTAAAACAAAGCGCATCCCTTGAAAACAAATGAATACGGAAGGCAGTGGGTTTGAATTCTAATTATTTAACAAACAATAATAATTTATTAATATATTCTGGGGATAAATTACAGGAAATCTTTAAGTAAAAGGGCTTCCTAGTAAGTGCTGTATCAAGTCATTATTGGTTGACACCTTACATCGAAAAGAGCTTTTAATTAGTGTATTAATGGCCACAACTGCAATGAGTGTTAAGTAAAGATCTGGGAGAAATATGTATTAGGAACTCAGTCAGCTACAATGTCGGACTAGGCACATATATGCATCAGTTCAAGTTGCCACACCACATTAGCACAACAAGATGAACACCTAATTCATAGAAGTAGTTAATTCGATGGTGGTAATATATAAAAGAAAGATTGCATATAAGGATATAGTACAGGAAGAAAGAATTAGTTCGTAGAATGAAAGATATAAAGCAATTTTAATCTCATAGTTCAGGGGAAGACAGAGAGTGTATATACCGACGGCATTGTGATCGATTCTGAGTCATTTCACCCAGTCTCCGACCATTGGTTACGATAGTCACGCGGACCTCAACCAAGTAGTCTGCACCTACCAACATGACTTAGACTAGAAGTTAGTGAATTCAAGGACTGATGTCACGTTTTGGTTTGGTTTCTCCTAACTTTCTTCCGACCTTCTACAATACTAGTCTGCATTGTACGTCGTGGTAATCGGTGTTCAGGCAAAATCGTATGAAAGCATATAGAAAATCATCATATCACTTGGATAGGTGAAATCTTTCGGCGAGACTATAATTTACGAACGAACCAATCAGATTCACGATAACAGATCTTGGATTTTGGCGTGAAATTCACTCATTTATTTGGGTAAATAGAGTTTTGGCATTATAATTGATGTCAGTTCGTGATGAAAACTCTAAATCTAATTCCTAACCCTAACCATCAACTGTAAATCATAATCCTTATTCTTCAAACTGCTTTATAACCCTTATTTAGCCCTAGTAAGTAAGCGGACACTCTCAAGGTTAGTCTAGCGTCGCTCAAAGGTCACCTATAAATTATAGTCTCACCAACATTTCTATTAGCGCGTGACGATACGACAATGGCCGTTAAATTAATCTAAGTAATGAACTAAGGGCTGTGAAATGACCGAAAGACTAGTAATCAAGTGGGTTGAAATCTCTAGTTAACTATTTGAACAATACAACTTTACTAACTTCTTCTTGTCATTACTCACTAGTTAAGAAAAAGTTTCCGAGTAAATTGTCGTTGGTATATAAGCAAAAAGCTTAAAACTACTTTGTGTGAACGTTTTGAAAATCTGTTTATTTGTCTGATCTGTTGAGTAACTGTGAAAAGCTTAAGACAACATCAAAGGCGCATAGGACTTCTGCTATTTGAGATAATAAGGTGCTTACATACGCTAAGAATCTTTGAAAGAATGACTACGAAAAACTTAACAAGCTTGTCAACATTTACTCCGTGAAAACAAACATACGCACTTCTTTTCATGTCATCTGCTAAGTATCTTGGAAGCATATAATTGTTTTGGAAGAGATTGTCAACCGGAGAACTGTCGCAAACATCTTGTTGAATCAAATCGAAACTACCAGATGAACTTGTAGGCACACAATCACTATACAGGTGAGAGGAGTCAACACCTTTGAACGAACTTCCATCGTCTCCATTTTTGACATCCATACCAAACAGTTCATCAAGAAAACCACGGACCGTTTGAGATTCTTCTGATGCACGGTCATCTACACCTCTACAAACTAACAAGTGTCAACCAATAACTTTACCTTACGTGATAACTGCAGATCAGAGTACACTGAAAATGGGTATGAACACCTGTTTGAGGAGCAGATTCCATTTATTGAACCAGCAGATGACTTAACTTTCAATAAAGGTACTGAAAAGCCGGAACGCAAGCATTCCGGACAAAAACTCTCCATCTCGCGGCAAAATTCTGCATAAACCGCGTGAAGTCCAATGTTCATCATGTGACTTCAATGTAGTTGAGAAGAGAAGATTCTAAGGACTTGATTTGAAGTAGTCTATGGAATTTCTCAATATCCCACTTTATTGTTATTTGCATTTTTAGATAAATGTTACAACTATTTATCGCACGTTTAAAACTGAATAGTTGATTCAATTATGTTTTTTTAGTTTTGTGTATTCACTGCATCAAAGGCATACCTCGTCCGCCTTAACTTGATTTGTCCAGGTTAAGGGTTGACATTTTCTTTTTATCCGTTTTGTGGCACTCTTTTTTCACTATAGTGCTTACCTTGCTATTTTGTCGAATCTTTGCACTTGAAATGTGTTTACTGAAGTCATTTGTACTCCAAAATGTGGACAGCAAACTTGTTTCTTCGTTCGAGAGGGTTCCACGAAGTGTTTAAGTCTCACTCCACATAAACGATGCGCGAGAGCTAACTCTCATTGGCTTTGGAGGTCCTGCTGTCCGAGTATGACACTACTGATCCATGGGGTGGTGAGCCTTCAGGCGCTCGCCAGTGAGAAATTTGGTGGTGTCTGCACAGGTTACATGAGCAATGACTATGAAGAACGTATCAGTATAGTACGCGTTGTTACAAGACGAGCCAAACATCCAACTGCGAAACATAAGAAAGAGAAATTTCTTGTAAAACAAAGAGTGAAATATCAATGAGTGTTGGTGGTCAAGATTTTGATGTAGTACCTGAAGATCCGAATGAAAACGGCTCAAGTAGTCCCGATGTGCCTGTCTCGAGACAAGTGGGGAAACAAAGAAGACGAGAAAAAGTCACATTATAGTCCATTTGTTTGAAAAGCCTTTGACAGGCCCTCATACTAAGTCACCTAATATAAGGCACAATTCTAAAAGCGAGACTGGACTTAAACCTAGCGTGGCTGAAAAGAGCTTGATCTCATCGAAATAATAACTTACTAGAGTGAAACGATCCTGATCCCAAAAACGAGACACGTACATGATTAAGAAAAGGTTGGGTCATTTATTAGTAGCACTTAACCAGATAACTGTGTAAGATCCATTTTGAAGGTTTTGTGTGTTGGTGAAAATCCCTCCATGTATATACTTGTACTTTGTTCCTATTGATCCCCTTAGTTGTACATTGTTGTATTTTGGTTACATTTGAATTGTTAATACTTGTATTTTTTATTACAGTTTTGTTTTTATTACGCATTCACTAAGTTTGTGTTTCTTCCTGAACTGCATCTGTGTTGTTTTACTTGACACTTGTTCTTGGCGGTAGCCATATTGATTTGTTCCTCCTATTGTGTGTGATCTATCCAGTCAGGATAGAATAACGTTCATTTGTTGTGACTGGTAATTTTTCCTCATCTTCTATCAACTTCTTTATTTATTGTAATTTAGATTTGATTGATTGAACAATCATTGGTTGAATAGCCGGGTGGTAATATTTGTTTAGGTAACGATTTACATTTAAATTTATGATGAATTATAGAACCGCTATTTACCCGATTACTTGTTTTGATTTCGACGGGAAAGGGCGCGTGTCTAAAGTCCCCGGTCGGCTATTCTTCAACATCCAAACCGTAGTTTGGATTTTACAGTTCTAAACAATTATTACTTGGCCGAAATCCTTTGGTAATCGTTCGCGGATTTTCTGGAAATAATTGGTCGTTTCGCTTATAATGCCAGTTAATCGTCGAAGGAAATCAAGCTCAAAGTTCGTCGATGTTAATGAAGAATCCCCTATTGTCAAGCAAGTGCCTTTTGACGTCCTTAAGGGTCATGGTTCAGACTCAAATAGAGTTGATTATCATAGTAGTGATTCTAGTCTTAATTCGGTGTCAGATGACGTAAAAGATCTTAGTTTAAAGGAGAAGCAAAGGCCTGAATTACCAGGAAAGAGCATGTCGCCTATAGTTCATGTTGTTGGCCCAGAACTACCAAAGGTTGAACTGAGTTATTTCGATAGAGAGCCAAAAGGATACTGGAAGTTTATAAGGCAATTTGAGACGTATGTAGCATCAAGAGTCACGGATGATAGCCAGCGCTTGCTCTATTTGATACACTATTGTAAGGGAAAGGCTAAAACAGCTATTGAAGGTTGCGTCATGATGGAGGCATCCTCTGGCTATAAAAGAGCAAGGGAGATTTTAAAACGTTTTTTCGGACAGTCTCACGTAATTGCTCGAGAAACACTAGAGGACTCATTCAGTGCTGTGAATTTTGAGTATATTGACGTGGACCAACTATCAAACTTGGCTATTAAAATGGAAAACTGTGCTATGGTCATGGAACAGATGAATTATACTTCTGATCTAAATTCCTTAGTTACCTTGGAAAGAATAGTGAGACTCTTGCCTCAACCTATGCAAGCCCAGTGGGCGGACTGGGTGGATAAATTGACTGAAGATAACAGGGAACCGACCTTTGACGAGCTCACTCAGTTTATCGCATCGCGTGCGAGAGTGGCTTGTTGTAGTTTTGGACGGTTAGCAAACCGTTCAAGAAAAGGGCATAACGTAAAGACGAACTGTCACGTGAAATCAGAGCAAGGGAATAGTTCGACAACGAAAACTAAATGCAGTATGTGTTCCTACGACCATGCCATTGATAAATGTCCACAGTTCTTAGCGCTTACAGTTCAAGACCGATGGTCTCACGCTAAAAGCAAGGGTATCTGTTTCGTCTGTCTTAGACAAGGACATAGAGTTAAGGAATGTAAGCTGACAAAGCGTTGTAACGTTGAGGGTTGTGAAAAGAAACACCATTCTTTGTTGCACGGCAAGAGTGAGAAACCTGGTATCTCGAATTGTTGCGGATATACTAAATCACTAATCAGTCAAGTGTGTTTAGGCATGATTCCCGTACGGTTGAAATCGCGAAAGGCCGAGATTGTGGGTTATGCTCTGTTGGACAACGGTTCTGATGTGACACTGATAAAATCAAACTGTTTGAGGTCTCTCGGGCTGAGCGAAGACGAAGCATCAGTGGTAGTTGGGACTGTGGGCGGTAATAGAACAATGAAGGTCACGAGTGCGCCTTTTGAGGTATATTCTTTAGATCGATCTGAACATGTTACGATTGAAGGAGCTCTGATTGTGGCAGGTATACCAGGTCATAAGCCAACAAAGTCAGCAATGAACAACCTAGTTAAGTGGCCTCATTTAAGTGATGTGCCAATAGATAGCCTAGATTCTGAAGAAGTTCTACTGTTGATTGGTTGCGACGTACCAGAAGCACATTGGGTGTTAGACCAACGGTTGGGTGGAAGGAAGAACCCGTACGCTGTGAAAACGTTGCTGGGGTGGACGGTTTTCGGACCTGCGTCATATTCGGAATATAGAAAAAGAGTCGTTAACCATACCAGTAAGGTACAGACATTAGAGAATGAAATACGTGAGCTTTATGATGTAGAGTTTTCAGATGCTTATTCAAGTGATAAATCATTATCAGTAGACGACAAGGCGGCTGTAAAGATTGTAGAAGGGGGCACGCGCTTCGACAACGGTCATTCTGTAGTTTCTATACCGTGGAAAAAGAATCCAAATATGAAAGTGGATAATTATGAAGTAGCAAACCGTAGATTACAAAGTTTGAAGGGTATGTTGTCGAAGGATGTCAGTCTGCACATCAGGTATATCAAAAGTATTGAAAGTGATTTTACTAAGACTTATGCGGAGAGGGTCTTTGAAATATATCTTCAGTCTTATTGCCCCCGATGGTATTTACCTCATCATGCAGTATTAAACATGAAAAAACCAGAAGAACTTAGAGTGGTCCTTGATTGTGCCGCCCAGTTTGCAGGGGTTTCCCCAAATGATATGATTTATCAAGAACCCGATACCACCGCTGAGTTAAGGTGTATATTAATAAGTTTTCGCAAGGAGGCAGTTGCAATCCCTGCAGATGTTGAAGAAATGTTCATGCAAGTGAAGGTCCCTGAGTCTGATCGAGGAGCTTCAAGATTTCTGTGGTGGCAGGAGGGAGACATGTCGAGGGAACCATCCGAGTTTCAAATGACATCCCATCCATTTGATGCCACATCCTCGCCGTTTCGTGCGAACTTTGCCTTGAATAAGACGGCCCAAATATTCTCTGACGGTTATGATGGTTATGTTGTAGATGATGTCAAGAATAATTTCTATGTTGATGATTGCTTGATATCCATTCCCGCTTGTGATCAAGCAAAGAGTTTCGTTAAGCATATAGGTGAATTATTATGTAGAGGAAGTATACAAAAAATGACCGATCTTGAATCTTGGTTGAAATTAGTCAGAGCTGTAACCTGGTTTAGAAGGTTCATCGAATTCCTGATGGTACTTCGTTTACCGAGTTGTGAAGGATCCGTTCATCTAGGATGTTTAAAGGTCAAAGAGCTTGAGATTGCCAAGCGTAAGATTTTATTGATGGTTCAGAGAGAAGTGTATGGAGAATTACTTAGTGAATTTAAAAACAGCAGTAAAGTAGTAAGCCATGATGATCTGAAAGGTTTATCGTTGATAATGCTTGATGGGTTACTCTGCGTTGGAGGTCGACTAAGATACTCAGATTTCCCAAATGCTTTTAAATATCCAGTAATTTTACCCAGTCGACACTTAGTGACGGAAATGATAATTAGACATTGTCATAAAGAACAAGGACACATAGGAAGATCATTAGAAAAAGGGTATGGATATGTGTTTACTTGTTTGCAAACATGGGCAGTACATATTGAAATGTGTAGTTTGATTACTGATTCATTTTTAATGGCTCTATTACGTTTTATTGGAAGAAGAAGGAAACCTCCGGAGATTTACAGTGACAGTGCGTCAAGCTTCGTGGTGACAGTTTCTGAGTTAAGCAAGATTGTGCAGCAGTCGAATCAGAAGATAAACATTGAATTGTCAGCGAGGCCCTCATCCAACAGCATGGGTGGAGTTTGGGGAAGAGTGATTAGGTCTATATCACGACTGTTATTGTTGATCACCAGAGAACAGGTGAAGCAGGTCTCCTTGAAGCTTTGGATTAGTCTTTGTTGTTATTAATGTAGTTAGGTCGAGTAGGCGTACTGTTGTAAGTCCTACTCGTTCCTATGGTGTGATATGTTATATAATGAACCATGACCGTAGGCATCAAGGTAGCTTGTGTGGTATGGAGGCATTTTGGGGGCCGGTGTAAGATCCATTTTGAAGGTTTTGTGTGTTGGTGAAAATCCCTCCATGTATATACTTGTACTTTGTTCCTATTGATCCCCTTAGTTGTACATTGTTGTATTTTGGTTACATTTGAATTGTTAATACTTGTATTTTTTATTACAGTTTTGTTTTTATTACGCATTCACTAAGTTTGTGTTTCTTCCTGAACTGCATCTGTGTTGTTTTACTTGACACTTGTTCTTGGCGGTAGCCATATTGATTTGTTCCTCCTATTGTGTGTGATCTATCCAGTCAGGATAGAATAACGTTCATTTGTTGTGACTGGTAATTTTTCCTCATCTTCTATCAACTTCTTTATTTATTGTAATTTAGATTTGATTGATTGAACAATCATTGGTTGAATAGCCGGGTGGTAATATTTGTTTAGGTAACGATTTACATTTAAATTTATGATGAATTATAGAACCGCTATTTACCCGATTACTTGTTTTGATTTCGACGGGAAAGGGCGCGTGTCTAAAGTCCCCGGTCGGCTATTCTTCAACATCCAAACCGTAGTTTGGATTTTACAAACTGTAAGAGATTTTAGATCAAAAAATTGTCAAGAATAGGTAAGAGACTGCTTAGGTTAAGCCTATGGTCCGAGGATCAATGAAATAACAACTGTACCGACATTCGAGTAAGAACTGACATGTCTCCGTAAGACAGAATAAAGAAGAAGACGGTGTAAGCTGAACAAACAAGGCGTCAAAAAATGGTGGAGAAAATTTTCGCTCAGTGGGTTTCAGTTTAGTCAGGTCTTGGAAACGGAATCCGTATGGCATGTATGGATAGGTCGTTCTCTTCATGTGTCTTATATGCAAATTCAAGTGGTCTAAGAGGAAAATTCAATGAACCGGAAATACTACTGGACAAATTAAAGCCATTTATCGTAGCTGTGACCTAGGTTTGGTTGGTCTATGTCTTTGACGTCACTCCAGAATTTTCGGTAACGATTCCCTAATAAGTGATAGGAATGGATAAAATAGTGGGGGTGAGGTCCATACATACATTACTGATACTATAAACATCCGTTCATTTGTTTGTGAATCTCATGGTGTAATTTATGAAGTAACCAGCTGAGAATTTACTTTCGATGGTCGTGACTTTGCACTTGGTGTCACCTGCCCAGCTGGTGACTTTTTTAGAGAGAACATTAAGCTATGAAATAAAAATAACCGATAAGTGATATTAGATTTCAATGTACCTGATATTAGTTGGGCAGAGATGGACACTGTAAGATCTGAGAACTCTTTCGATAGTAGGCTTCTGATAATGGTAACTTGGCATACCTTAATACAACATGCATTCAAACCTCAAGTCTTTTCTCAAACCAAAGATTTGTGTTATACTTAGTAATCACCCATGAAACCGAGGATATCGTTAATCTAAATATCTTCCCACCATTAACATATGCTGTTTTATCATTCATGTTTACGGCTTCTGACACAATATACAATGACGTCAAAGCTCGCCCAAATGTATGGAGAAAAAATATTGGCCACCCAAGTGTGAAATACAGTAACAAATCGGTCAGTAAATACTAGCTTGTCAATTAGAGAAACATGGTCAATATTTTAAGGTACGACTGACCTATCCACGTCTATATAGTGATTAGTATTATGTATAGCAAATAACTTTTCACCACTGATAACCAAACAGGTCATAAAACTTCTTAGACGTAAGAAAAAGCGTTGGATTATCTCTACAGATTCTAAACATTATAGGTCCATTTTTGTAAGACAAGGAATGTTTGCAAGGCGTTGGTAAGGCCAGACATTTATGCGAGAAATGATAATGAAGAAGGTTTATCAAGATATTTTAGAAAAGTGTCTTCCACCAACATTGGCGAGCAACCAAAAATTAATTTTGATGATGATGGCTTGCCGACAGATCCTGTAGTCGTTGAGAAAGGAGCTGCATTACAAGCATTTCAACATCACGAACCGGACAAGTCTAGTGGTCTTGATTTCATTCATTTTGTGATTATGAAAGCCCAGGGGGACTTAATTGCTGAGCTTCTATTAATAATGTTTAATACGTTTTTGCAGCAGTTCAGACTGAAAAGAGACTGGAAAGACGAAGTCATCAGTCCGGTGTATAAGGCGGGATGCAGGGGCTTATTTAGCTGCTATGGCCTCGTTAGTCTAACCAGTTTTGTTGTCAAACTAATGGAATAGCTTATTTGGATGGTTATTTTAAACTATATGGAAGGGATCAATCTCTTGTCCAAGGAACAACACGGTCTTAGGAAAGGCCTATTATGATCGATAAATCTGCTCATTACAAGAGATTAGGCTGCAGCAAAAGTTAGTAATATTCTGGCAGATGTAATCTTCATAGGTCTAAGTAAAGCCTTTGACAAAGTCTCTCACCTGGGTATTAAGTTAAAACTGGAGTTTTGTGATCCATTGAGAAATCACAGACTGAATACATGACTTTCTTAGTTATAGGAGACAGAGGGTACGGATAAATTAAGCTGTATCGGCGTAAGAGTTTGTAAAATGTAGAGTTCCCTAGGGTGCAGTCCTTGTTCCCTTTTCGCACCGAGTAATGGTTTACTGGAATTTTCTACCAGAACACGTAATATCAGCACTCTCTGTTGATACGTCCAGAGCGACATAATATTTACACAGTACTGCAAATTGCAACGATTACTATAGGTTGAGTGAACTCGTGTCCTTTCTGTTGAAGACTGAGATTTGAATGTCTGATGTTTTGACGTATTAAACAATAAGCTTTGTTGTTACACATGCAGCGCCTTTTTAGATCCCATTCAGTGAGGGCGACCTTTGGTTTAGTTTCCAAGATGGAACTGTGCGATCCTCAGTACAACAACGTTTAGGCTCAAAAGGTAGCATTAAAGGGAAATCTAGAGCACATGGATTAGAACGGCGAAGTTCAGTTTGACCACCAGGCTTCTCAATGAACATGATCTTAAATATAACAGACCATTATGTCGCACAAACGGTCCCTAAAGGTTGCAAGCAACGCAAAATCATGCCCTACAAAAGCTGAAACTAAAAGGATGTTACTGAAGGAAATTCAATTAAATCAGCTGTGAAAGTTCATACAAGCATTCTAATCAGGCTAGGAGCCCTTGTGGGAAGGCTTTAAAAGAAGAAGAACACCGGAATAAAATCAATAAACTTGTTTCCGATCAGAAAAGCGTATTTCATCATGTCACCTTTTACTGAACAGCCAAAGCCAAACCTTCATAGTTGTTGGATACTAATCCCACTGCCAGCATGGATGATGATCTTGCACATCCCCTAGCAAAGCAGCACTTTCATAAATTCCAACCCACGTCGGTGATAGGTTCAACTGCATCTCAACTAGAATCTTGGAGGTGTTTCTAAGCACGGAACTGGAATACCGAAGACTTGAATATTTTAACAAGAAATCGATTACTTGCCAGAAGACGGGTAATCCTCCTCTGATGAGGGCACAGCCCTCAATTTGGCTAAACGGATTGGTTTTTACTCAGCCAAGATGCGATTCAAGACAACTGAAAGCTGAGACACATCACGACAATTTTCAAAGGAGGCCGATTGAAAGGTACTTCGAACCACCCAACGGTTATTCTCCTTATAAAAACTCCAAGTGTTATGAAATCTCTAGTTAATCGTGGTTAAAGTACAGATTATAACATCCAAAAATTCCATTCACGCATTTCGGGGAGGGTCAGTCCTGAATTCCTAATGTGATAAGTCCTGTGGAGAGATAGGTATCCGTCCTGTATCGTAAGACGGAGATGGATGTTATGCATGTCGATTCATGCAGGGCTTTTAGTTGAGTAGATCATATATATATATCATCGGTAATTTTGAGCTAGTAGGTAGAATGACTTGTAATACCTCAGTAGTCTGTCTTTTAAAGTGAAGCACACGTTTTCCCTGGCTACTAATGTTATGATGAGGTCCCCAAAAGTTAAATACTAAAACTCTCCTTTTGATTTATATCGATGATCTTCGTCAAAAACCATAGTCTAAAGCCTTATTTTTTGCTGGCGTGAAGAGAGGTTTCAAACCCGAATGACAAGCTAACACTATGGAGATCCGACTTCACGTCAAAGTTTGGTGGTTAGAGATGGAATTAGTTTCAACATTTCAGAGCGTAATGTAGTCTATCTGGGATACGTGTTGAACTGCACACACAATTAAAGCAGCTCATACTTCGGTAGGTGTCACAGGTTGCAAAAAGATCTAGGTATAATGTAGCCCTATAATCTTAAGTTTTACGACATCTACGACTAAACGGCTTAAAAAGATCTCTCACTAGCAACTTCGTTAAGCACGAATTTTTCACTTTATTTTTGAAAGTATTATTCTCCACTCTTAGAGTACAAAGCCAGTATTTCTTTCTTTACTCCGAAAAATAAGAATGCTGCGAAGTATGTCTAAAGGGTAACAAAGAAATCAGTTTCGGGGCTCAAAGTGAGGTCTCAAAAAGAATACGTCAAATCACTAGATTTTCACCCGTTATAGTGTAGGCGAAAAGAGGAGATCTATCAACCGCCTGTAGTATCTAAAAGATTCTTGGCGATCCTCTAAAATACCTATTTAAGCTTGTAGATCACCAACGTAGATGATCTGTGTCGAAATGATTGGAGGCCTACTCAAGTTAGATGTGAATGGTGTGACAAACTAACTAATGTCGAAGTCACACCTCGTGGTCAGCACCTTACGCGTGCTACCCCATTGACGTATCAAGGTAACATAGATGCTTTGAAGACTGTACAACACAGAGGACGTTATTACAGAAATATATTAGTTAAGGTAGATACAAACGAAAGTAAGACCACTGCCGCATGGGCCAGTCCATGGCATATGATTAACTGATGCGCGTTGGTTGTCCCTGACCTTGACGAGGATCGATGATTTGCTCGATATTCAATGACCCGACTGCCGGATGATTTGGCTAGGGCTTAGTGACATTTCGCTGGCCCTACAAGCTCATTCGCAACACAAACCCTAAGAATAATACTTAAGAGCGAGAAAAGTAACAATATATATATATATAATATATGACGTGGTAACCTGCTTGATCATGCGGGCTACCTGTTTTCACCGTTTACATATTTCAATAGTTTGTCTAATTTTGTTTGTTTTAATACATCAAAACGACTATTAGTCTCATAACCTACTTAGGCGTGTTTCTAAAAAGTGTACAAGTTAAAAAAGGCCCAATCAGAGATATCGTGATTGCTTTTGATATGCAGCAAAAATAATGCTCATTGTTGATATGTCGATTGATTGGGCTGCTAAATTCCAACTGTCGATCATTCAACATTTATAATGAAGATCGACCAAGAATTAAAAAACGGAAACTTGTTGAAACACTTTGTGCTAAACTGTAGGAATATTTTCTACTCCTTACGAGTATGTAGAATCATGGTCCAGTTTGGTATTAGTACTACTATAATAATAAACCTAGTCCTAAAATATAGTTTCGTCAGGATGTGACTACCTAATCTAAAGATCTTACGTGGGAGTCACATCATTGTCTACACTAACTCATTGTACCGTAACGATTAACAGTATGATACTTAGTACACCTAGAGAACACGTTTAGGATGACGATAGGGTAATATATCCAATGTGAATAAAGACAGGTTATACAGAATGACCACGTCTGCGAGGCTGAGCTATGCCTTAGGCATGGTTAAAAAATGAGATCATTTCAAAGCTTCCCGTCGTTCCGTTTCAGCGTCTTTGAACGGTCTCACAAGAGGCTGTCATTCCGTATTTCAAAAGCTATAGGTTTGTTGGGTGTCCGTTGGACTGCACGAATACCAGGTGTTCTGATAATTAAATGGTCTTTTATTGCAGCTAAACCACAAAATCATCATGAAGAACATTGATTTAGCTTTCTCTGTCTTGTTGTTCACACATTGGATCGATTGTTGCTCCGTAACTTCCCAATCTCTCCATTTTAAGGGAAATTTTGTAAAACGTCTTAGAGATAATTTTTGCATTAAACTCTGATTACAGGCTATTTTTGGCTTTTTCAAATGGTGAATTTCACTTGTATGAGTTTCCATTGTTACAAATAACCACATTAGGCCGGATAATCATCCACCCAGGTTGTAAGCAACAAATATGTGAAACTACTAATGAACTGGAATATAAGCTACGTAACAAGCACAAACATTACGAAAATTGACGTATGACGAAAGAAATGTTGTTAATAGCTGCTAAGTAATGACATCTCAGAATCCTCAACAATATGTAATATGTGCGCGAAAACCCATAGCTTAGCGCCCTGACCATTCCATTTTTCTGTCCAAATCAACTGGTTCTGATCCACCAACGACCTGGAACCTTTACACAATTTTTGTGTATATCCAACCATTCTACACACACGACAACGCTGATAACGAAATCGGCATGAGCTACGAAGATTCAGCTTACTATGTGAAAGGCAAGGTTTAATATACAAGGATGAGTTACAATTGCTTTTTGAATTACTCACTTTTCTGAATGAATCAAAGCTGCTCTTGTTAGAAGTTTAAGGTTTCTGCAATACAGAAAATTTATTTGCATTTGACAATAAAACTTCATGTTGTTTCGTAACGCCATCACGAGGATCAGTATTAACATCTTCAAAATTAAAACGGAAGTCTTTAGGTGCCTTGAAAGTGCAAAAAAGAATTTGTATGAGCTTCTTCTCTAGTTTAGAATTATTTATACCAGAAATTAGGCGGTCACAATGTTGAATATACAACTGTTCACCAAAATTGCAATTAGAAGCTTGTGTCCAAAGCTGTAGTATGAAATTGTGGAGATGATCATGACAAATAACATCAAAAACTATTTGCAAAATAAGTCTGTCATGCTCATCTCCACAATTTCATACTACAGCTTTGGACACAAGCTTCTAATTGCAATTTTGGTGAACAGTTGTATATTCAACATTGTGACCGCCTAATTTCTGGTATAAATAATTCTAAACTAGAGAAGAAGCTCATACAAATTCTTTTTTGCACTTTCAAGGCACCTAAAGACTTCCGTTTTAATTTTGAAGATGTTAATACTGATCCTCGTGATGGCGTTACGAAACAACATGAAGTTTTATTGTCAAATGCAAATAAATTTTCTGTATTGCAGAAACCTTAAACTTCTAACAAGAGCAGCTTTGATTCATTCAGAAAAGTGAGTAATTCAAAAAGCAATTGTAACTCATCCTTGTATATTAAACCCTGTTTGTCATGCGCATCCTCACAAAATCTCTAATAGTCTGATTTAGATCACAAACTAATTTGTTAAGGTGTGATTTTTTATTTGCTACCAATGATGTTATGCGAAAATGACCTGTTAGTAATCTCTTTAGTCTTTTCAACGGAAGTAGAATGGGTTTGTCAGAATGTGAAGAATTTCTTTTAACAACCTATATGCTTTCCTCTCAACAACAGTAATAGAGTGAGTTGAAATGTTACCTTCCCCGAAGTTATGTAACAAGCACCAAGCATCAGAACATTCTGAGTAAACTTCCACTTCCCGGGTTGACGCATTGGTAGGCGATTCTCCTTAGTAACTTGGATCCACTTAAATTGCGACCTCAGATGTGAATTTGAAGTAATACAAAGATATAGAACTAATCCCAATAAGTCTAGAACTTCAGTACGATACAGTCACGAACTGAGATTCGAAGTACTCAGTACGGAATTGTATTGTACTATTATTACTATAGGTTAGAACACAAAATAAAGTATTTAACTGTACAATAAATGTATTAGTTATTTACCACAATTGTAATTATTTAATCATTAACATCGTAGTTTGTAAAATTCGAACGTCACAATGGAATACATATATATTACTTTACTGACGAACGTGTCAAACTTATATGTTCTTAGACAGACAAACCCTCTTAAAGTATGCTCTTCAAAGATAAAATAAACCCCTAAGGTAAGTTTAAAAGATTTGTAACTAATGCTTTAGTGGTATGTTAATTAAAAACAATGTTCAACTATCATTTTGTTAGTCTTAATTATATTCCTATCTAAAATTGGATAATAGTTATATTTCAGAGTTCACAGACGAGACATTTAGAAATCGTACTTTTTTTAATACTTGTAACCCACCCTTAGGTTTTGTTTTAACTACTTAAAATCGAAGTACTGATACAAAATCTTTGGAGGATTTATGCCATATTACTCGTTTAGAGGATGAAGTGAGCATTAGATGATTGGTAAATCTTGAAGGAAATTATGTATTATGTCTTTTTACGGACATCAAAATAATGCATTACTTTCAAACTAAGTCATGATAAATATTTCCTTAACTAATGTCCTAAAATTGGTACATCAAAGCCTGGAAATAACTAAGGGAAAGAGACTAAACTGTCCAAAGTATTACGATAAACAAAACTGGGTTCGAAATTCAACGAAATAAATATATTGAGAATTTAGTTCAAAAGACTAGATTTAACAAGATTGGTTTAGGGAGAGTCAAATGTTTTGAACCTTCAATTCAAATCGACACAACACAGAGATAACATTGTTTTACTGAACTGGATGAAAACATATTACGACTAACACATACAGTACACAGAGGAATTAATTTTTCAAGCAAGTAATCGGTAATCACAGATAATGTAAACAAGAAAATTACATAGGTCTCACGACCTACAACAGCATGCATAGGAATGCTTAGGATCAAATCTATTTTGAAAACCTCTAGAAGCTAAAATCTCATGGTGTTTTTTTAATTCACAGTTTCGTTTGTCTTGGTAATCAATACTTACTGAACGAAAATTAGAGGCCATTTATTTCCATTTACCATTGTTATCAAACTAACTAGTTTGTTGTGTAATAAAATAGGGAATGTTTTCAAAAATTTATTTTTTTATTATCAATTTTATAATGAGTCGTTTGTTTAATTATTTATTCAGAAGCTTAACAATAGTTAGAACAATTGTTTTATTCTCAACAGAGCAAATTAAGTTTATTTTAATTATAGTCTCAATTACATGAGTTCATTTTGCTTATTAATTATCTTAGATATATAAGCAGTAACAGTTGAAGTGTGAAGAAACCACACGGTATAATGAATAATATTCTTAATAAATGAATCAGTTTAATTAAAATATAAAACAATTAAAAAAAGTTTTGTTTAAATCTTAATTGATACAATTTTTCTTTTCGACAGAGCATGTTTTCAGCAATACTGTCTAAGCTTTTGCTAAATTTACAAAATATTCGTGTTTCGTAAAGAATGGGTTTACATTTATATACTAAGTAAATCTTTGTCATATGCTATCAGAATATTTATGCCTATGGTTCGAATCTCGATAGGTGGGATCATGGATGCACAATGCTGAGGAGTCCCAAGCTAGAACGAAACGGCTATCTAGTGCTTCCAGGTTTTCCATGGTGATCTAGCTTCAGTTGACTCATGAATTTAACAATTAAATTACTGTAATATCCACAAAACCCCTCTCTGATTTGTGCTTAAGTTACATTGTTATTCTCTAGAATGAACAAAGTGCCAAAAATAGGAATAATAAACTCAAGATCATTAACTGAATACTAATATAAATGGATTGTTTTTGTACACATAAGGAAGGTGCTGAAGATGTCGTTCAGAAGGATGATGAAAGCTTTACGACTAAATCATCCAGCTTACAGAAAAAAACTCCATTAAAATAAATGGGTTGTTAAAGTATAGTATATTTTTGTTTGAACTTTAAAGTTGAAAAGAAAACAGAAATTTGTCCATTTTTGAAACTAAATAGATTGATTCAGATATTTAATGTAGCGTCGGTTGCTGTGTTAAACACACATAGCTTATTCTAGCTTCCGGACAAGCCGATTTATTCGTTTTTCTTGCGTCACATTTTGACTTTGTTAATTATTTGCTTGTCAACCTTGACTATTTTTATGTAAGCATATGTGTGTACATTTCCTATCTTACTCATAACATGCCTGTAACTTATTTTCGTCTGATTATGAATATCGATTCACGCTCGGTTAAATCGAGTTGGCTCACAATCCACTGCGGTTCAGTTTACTTTGCTCTCTTCGATTCGTCCTTTTGATTGTCTGTTCAGATCTATGAGTGTATAAAATATACGTATTCAAAAATCCATTATCGTATCTGACTTATTGAATTCCGTTATTCACCAACGCGATTTAAGTCGATGATTATAGACGAGGATTGGCGACATGTGTATTTAGATAAAAATCATCCGTACGATCTACCTGGAGTCATATATTCGAGGGCCACTAAACTAGAATTTCTGTTGTTTGTATAGTTTCTTGACTTATATTCGTTTACACTAGATACGGGATATGATATAAATGATATTTTTATTTCTGCTCAAAGTTGTGTTCCGATATCATAGAAAACAGATGAAACAGATCAATAACTTTGTTTCATAAAAAAACCCGTTATTCATGGAAGCACTAAATATTGAAAGTGTTGTCTGAATGATATGATATTTTAAGAACCCATATTAATTAGTGAAATAGGATTTAATTTATTTAAACTGAGAGTAATGTATTTATATATCTTCACCGATTCATTAACAAAGTAAAAATTTAAAAAGGCATTTAGATTTCTGACTCTTCTATATACTTCACCTTTCAACACTATGTAATGTGCTAAGTAATCATAACCTACATGTATGGTTTCAATATTTATGTGACTTACTTGAAGGTAGAAGCCATTTGTTAGTTAAAAGATCCATTAATAACAATTATAAAAAATTAGATGTGTTGAGTGGCGAAAGAGATAAATTACAAAGATGATTGACATCTGAGGTTGTTTAATGATTCTACTTATTATTATTTTTTAAATATGGAAGCATTTAACAGTTCCGAACAGCCATCACTATTCACTAGTGATTCTAGCTTTCAATCATTCAAAGTGACCTAATTTTTCGAATATCAACAACTTGATTAAAAGTCCTAGTTGATTTAATTGTAGTAATATTTCCATAGATAACTGAAAAACAAAAGAAAATGACAAACTATGGACGTAGTCTCAATTGGACTTGATGTTAAGTGATTTGGTTTATGCAAGATATTCTGTTCACAGATAGATAATACTTTAGAATGATGAATTTGAACAATGAAAGAGTTTAAACTGGACGCTTCAGCATCTTGAAGGAGATACTTATCAAAAACGGGTATCCTTCTATATTCATTGATAAAAACAAAACCGAAACCGCTGAAAACACAAATAATTTCAGCAGAAAAGAAGACACTATACATAAAGATCGACTTTAGGGGTGACAGACCCACATACTTTTTAGGGAGGAGAATTTCCGATTCTTTAAAAAGAACTTCAGTTTCAGTCATCACTTAACAAAGAATATAATTGAAAGTAGAATGAGTCGTATAATTGATCAGAGTTAAAGTCATTTACCAACTATTTACAGTTAGGATATAAATAAAGATTGTACAAATTTATTTTAATGACAAAGATTATTATAAAGTTCTGCAGAGTCAACAATCTATGTGATTTGTATGATATCATATTGGCGAGCTAGTCTATCCAAAGTGTCAATTATTCAGTTTTAACTTGTGAGAACTTATTACTGGGCTTTAATTTACAGAATATTTTTAGTCACGTTTTTAATGACTTGATGGAAATTACTTACTTACGCCTGTTACTCCTAATGGAGCATAGACCGCCGACTAGCATTCTCCAACCCATTCTGTCCTGGGCCTTCCTTTATAGTTCTATCCAATTGTTGTTCATCCTTCTAATGTCTGTCTCCATTTCTCGGCGTAATGTGTTCTTTGGTCTTACTCTCCTCCCTTGGCCTTGAGGATTCCAAGTGAGGGCTTGCCTTGTGAAACAGTTGGAAGTTTCCTCACTGTGTGTTCTATCCACTTCCAGAGCTTCTTCCTGATTTCTTCCTCTACTGAAATCTAGTTTTTTTTTTTCACAGTAGGTTGTTGATAAAAATAGTACTATGCAAATACTAATATTTTTAGCTCTAAATAAACAATTATAAAATTCATGCTTCTTTAAGAAATTTGATTTCGATGACATCTATCCAAATTAACCATTTGTAATAATCGAACCCATATTCTGTATCACAAGTAGGATTTTGTTTTATGAAACTAGTTGGTATACCTAATTAATTTAATCAATGAGTATATGTGTGAAATAGAGTAATATTTATATTCGTTGGTTGATTCATAGATTGAATTGGTGAATAAATCCGAAATATTTAGCAAGTTCGTTTCAAATACATTTACATTAGTATTCATTGAAAATAATTGGCATATATATTCAAATAAATAAAGAAATAAAGTTGAATTTTCTCGAATAACCATTTGACTAAACTGAATCTAATTAACTTGACAGTTATTTTTAAGAAAAGACTTAATTACACACTAAATCAAATTTAAATATTTAACGGTTGAATTCCTTTTGACAATTCCAATTATAATCACCGTTGTGGTTCATTGATTAGCATAGTTTCCTCTCTTCTTTTCTTTAAAGTTAAGATGTTTATGCTGAATTATTGGGTAGAGTGGGGGGTAGGGATGGCATTGTCTTCACAAGAATAGTCATATAGGTGTACAGTGAATCATTATGGTGTTATCTTCTCTGTATGGTAGTGGTTCCGCTATATTTACTCACATGGAAATGTCTAAAAACAACGTAAATTAGTTGAAACCTGTTATTTAAATAAGCAAAAGCTAAATTGATAAAACATACATTTATATTAGACTGAAATAATTCTATTTATTGGTTAGCACTGTTCAATGCTTGTTGTCATTACAATTGTCAGGATGAAGTTTAGCTGAGATTTTTAGTTTATTGTGGTAAGTTAAAGTAATGTAACCGAGTTTATTAAGTGAATTAAGTTCTCAAAACTGTCCAGTACGTACTCTAGTAGGTACAAATGGATCAGCACTCAAGTAAGAGTGAATACAGTGAACGCACCTGAGGACATTTTATAATGATTTTGAATAGGCGCGTAAAAATAGGAAAAACAAGTATAATTTAGTACAGACACCACATTTGTATCAAAAGCTGACATCAATTAGAAAACCATTGAAAACCGGATAGACTGAACAATTGTTTCGTCTTAACAATGTACACCCACAACCTTTAGAAGTTAAGTTATTTGAATAGATTGAGATAGCATCCAAAAATTGGTGAAAATTATAATTTCTACTTATCATGGAAAATCGACATCGTTCGATACTGTAAAGCATGATATTTATTTTGTATAAATGTAAGTAGTAGACGAGATTTTCGAGAATTTAGTATTTCTATTGGTTACTATGCCTTGGCATACTGTGCCTACTAGTGTGAGGAAAACAAATCACGCCATATTTATTTGAGACAACTCAAATATATGATCATGACTATAAACAATGGTCTAAACAGGTTTTTAGTGAAGCTATGAATGAAGTACGGATACTAGCTACCAGTCAGTGAATAATGTCGTGCTATTTATTTTTAAATCATAACAGAAATCAATGACTCATTTTGTATTGTTTGTTTGAATCTTCCTATTGATGTTCAGGACTGAACTTAATCAGTCTCGTATTGTTATATGTGTATTCTGTGAGTATTGGCCTGATATTGCCTTAAGTCAAAAGCAATCTAAGCAAAGACGGATGGTAGCTAGCAGTGAAACCCAGTCATATTTGGGACTCGTCAACTGGATGTATCTGCATCCCAGAGTTGATGTTCACTCTGGGACTCCAACTCAGTACCATCCACCTCAAACGCCATCACGTTATTCACTTAGCTACTGAGTCCTGATGGTCACTAGCTTGTGCGGTGGGAAGATTCAAACAAGCAATACAAAATGAACCCAAACTTCACTCCACCGCACAAGCTAGTGACCATCAGGACTCAGTAGCTATGTAGATGACCTTTGAGGTGAATGGTACAGTGTGAGTCCCGGAGTGAACATCAACTCTGGGATGCAGATGCATCCAGCTGACGAGTCCCAAATATGACTATGTCCCACTGCTATCCTCCATCTATCTTTGTCTAGAGATCAATAGCATCTATCTTTTAGTTACAGATGATGAAGATTTAGCAGGAGTCTCCTGTCTGTTTTGCACTAGCACCAATAGACGCTCTCATTGGAACTATAACAGTGAATAATAAGTGCCTAGTCGGATTATTATGACAATGTCTTCTGATCAGGTAAAATGTTACTTAAGTGCTGGTCATATTTCATGTAATTTCTGATATAATTTACGAAATTTTCAGTGTAGCCATTCTACTGAATGTCAGATTCGACTAATGTGAGTCTATTTCGGACAAATACTAAAAAAGTAAAAACAAATTAAAAGAAATTCACGGGTAAAGGGGGTATTTATGGAGAACGAAACAGCCCAATTTAGGTGGACAAAATATTTAAGTGGGGGATGTGAAGACTGTAAGAATAGTGGAAGCCTAGGGCTAATGTCAATCTCTTTTGATGATGGGAACAGAATATGTTCCATCTCTTGTGTTTTCCACTCTCAGACTCACTGTCTGGTTGATTACCGGCTAAGTGTAAGTTTGGAAAATCATTTGCTTACACGGTTCTGTCGAGAAATTTAGGGTGGAAAGGGTCGTGAAACTGCGAATCAGCTAACCACCCTGATGTCTGAGAACTTCTAGGAATATTAAAAAAATATAGAGACTTATATAGGGTGTGTTGATATATGTTGAGAATAATTTGACGATGTAAAAATAATCTTCCCCTAGGTTTTGTAAAGTAATGTCGCTTCAGAATGACTATTTATTAAACAGACTAGTTTGTTCTATGAATATTGTTGTACAGACGATTTTACGGAAAAAACACCTGATTTGTTTTAACTATTACCAGAACTCAATCAAAATGTATCATAGATACTTGATAGCGAGTGAATAGATAGCCGAGATTTGTTCAAGGCATAAATTGTTACAAATCTTTGGTTCCTAATAAATATTAACCGTTGACCGCTTGTGTCAAAAGTAATCTTTTTATTTTATACTTTGGCAAAACTGTAACAATATTTCATACTGGTCCAAAGATGAAGTTGTATGTAAATACACATTGTGTCCCTTAATGGTTTGGAATGTGGGGATGAATATCTTCGAAATACATAATAATGGTTATCTATCCAGTCTCATGAGTTGTACAACCCGACATGTGGTTTTTAAAAGGTATGGACACAATAATACAACTTTTAACGTATCGATAACATTAAGCATTAATAAAAATAAAATGTTATGTACAAGGTCATTCAACCTGGAAGCACTGGACGGCCGTTTCGTCCTACTGTGGAACTCCTCGGCAGTGCGCATCCACGATCCCGCTCACGGGATTCGAGTTCAGGACCTTTGGTCTCGCGCGCGAACGCCTAACCTCTAAACCACTGAGCCGACATTTAACGGTAATTTCGTTGACTATAAATAACTTTAAACCAATTAAATAAACTTATGAAATAAACACATCAGTAAATATTTACGACTAGTTTATTTTGAATATTTCATTAAAATCAATATGGGAAAGATATGAGATAGATAACACGAAATTACAATCAACAGAACAGATAAATTTATGGCTAGCAATAGAATCCAGGCGGAGTGTTTCGTCCGGTTTGAGATTGATTTTCTGGATCTACTTAAGTTCCTGTTGATGTTCACGAACCCAGTATCGTTCTCTTCAACCCCCCAACGCACTGACTACTTAACTACTGAGTTCAGATAATCGATCACTTATGCAACAAGCATAATACCCTTTATAATAATCATACAAGTAGTTTGCAGTCGACCTAGATACAAAGGTGGCAAGTTTATCTATTGAGTCAAACAAACTTCACTTAAACAATAATCACAACGAAAAAGAAATTATAGAAAAAGTTTATAACTTTTTTATTTACTGGGGTTAAAAATCTACATTGTATTCATCTTATCATAAGCAACACCAATAACAAACTTACTTTGTTCAACCCTATAAATAGGCACATACATACAAACAAACATTTCTACACGAGCAAAGAATCCAAAAACGAATTCATTCACCGAATTTATCCAATCATTTTAGAGTAGAAAAAAACAAACAATGGCAATACACTTAATCATAGCTACAATTCATTGTGAACCTACATTGAAACTCTCCGAATTCCAAAATCATATGACGAGTTTCAACTCTTCTAGAAGAATAAGTATTCACAATACAGTTAACAGTCAAATCAAAGAAGAAATCATTTCAGCATAACTATTATTTACTAACTTATCAGTTGATATAAATGAAATATAATCTATACTTTACTCAATTAATTTTTATTTTACAGACTATAATTATTCTTTTCAACAAAATTTATATCATATTTGGCAATGAATCAAAATCAATGATGTCTGGTTTATTTAAGACTAATAATGAAGTTATTAATAACATAAGTTTATCATCATCATCGTCACAGTATCCCAGATCTGATTATGCAAAAATGCCTTCTAATGATAATTTTATAAATTTTCGTCAATCTAAACAATCATTGAAGATGAATACTATGAATAATAAATTAACCAATTGTCAACTGCAATTGGAATGTTCTACTGAAATGGAAAATATTGATAATAAACAAATGCCAATAATGAATTTTTCAACTACTCATATTACTGGTCGTATACGTATACCTGTTCGTAGTGGAAGAGGACCAGCTGGACCACCTGGTCCACAGGGACCTCCAGGACCACAGGGTGCAAGAGGATTTCGAGGACCACCTGGTGAACCAGGTAGCTTACAAGGTAAATGGCGTGTTGTATGAGAAGTAATAAATGATTCACTTATGAACCAGAATATAGATCAATGTTTGTTTCTGAGTATGAACAGAGATTGTATATCATTTTTATACTAAAAGCTATAGTAGTTTTGAAGAGGTTATCTAATTTTCCGAAAAACGTTCAGTCTAATTCTATGAACACAATGTTTAGATCATGATGCTATAAAAATATCTGTGATATATAATTAGCAGAAAAAACTTACTGATCATCGTGAATTGATTATTAGCGATCTATCGATGACTGTTCACATAAACCAAGGTAATGCTACAAAATGACAAACTGCCACATGATGGCAGAATAACTGCCATTTAGTATAATGTTTCAGTGAGTAATTCATTTATATGCAAATTAGTGTACAAATAAGTGTGGTTAGAAATTACTGAGAGTAAAGTAGTATGACATACAAAAGTATCAGAACAAGATAATTCGAATTGAAAATTTCATTTTTTTGTTCACCACTGTTTAGTTCAAATATCTTTCAGTTTGAAATATTGTAGTTGTGTCAGTGAAATGGACTCTTTTAAATTGAAAGATTTTTTTGAACTAATTAATCTGGCAGATCAAAGTTCTTTATAATGTGGTGTGTGCTGTTGATGTCAACAGATTTAAGTAGTATGTATCGCCAATCGAAAGTAAAATACCTGGAGGTAGATTGTTAAGAAGCTCCAGCAAAAGAGAACGTGAACAGCGAATGATTGGTGTGGAAACAAAAGAACAATAAAGTCTGAGACGATTGATTGATATTTTGTAAATGAATTATTTACGGTTCTCAGATTCTACTAAGACATTGTGTAATTTCGTGTTCAAATACATTTGGTTGTCCCCGTTTGTGTTCTTGTTCACTACAATAATTTTTTGTATTGAACTTGAACACAATTCGCAAAATTTCAGTATAGCATTTTTATTTAAGTGAGTTTTTTTGGTATAGTTTAGATATTACCAACGTTATCGACAATATAATTCTTTGACTGTTAAAACGTGATAATTCGTCTTTTTCTATAAGGTCACTTTCACCTCAAATGTAAACACGAAAAAGTGTACATTGAAAAATTAGACTACTGATTCAAAATTAGATAACGCACATTGTGTGTACATTTTTAAGTAAACTCTCATTATGAGATTGAATAATCCTTCTTCATATTGTGTTAAAGCGAGTGCAACTTAGAGATTTGAATTGTTTGTGGGTTTTGTTAATCTGACTTAACATTTACCATTATTCACTTTAATTTAGGCAAGTGATATTATTCATGATGTAAAAAATCGTTCATCTCCCTACCAAAGAATGAGTATATCAAGAGGCAGCTCATTATACATTACTTTATAACTGTGAAGCGTTAGTTTTGCTAAGTGGAGATCTGAATAACTTGTAAGTAACCAGTCATAACGCTTGAATGTTATAGAATGATTTAGTGCGTAATAATGAATGTAGTTATAGATTAGTATTTAGCTAAATAAACTCGGTTGATAAAGATGAGTGTTCATCGACTGAAGTAGTTAGGATCAAGCCACTACCTAGTCGAATATATAATCCTTTTAGGCACAAAAGTAGGAAAGATAAGATAAATGAACGCACAAATTTTCCTTATCAGGGTCGTTTGCTTATAGCCATTTTATAGTTATTAAACGAGATTGGGTATATTTTCTCGGTTTTTCTTATGAATAGAGAACTTGAGGCAGAGTTTTCCACTGACATCAAACTAGGTTTATTATGAAATTAATAATCTGCTGGTAAATTAAATTGTTTCCTATTCCAAATAGAAGTATAAACTGAACTAGGCTTATGTTTTACGATAGCCAAAGCTTGATAAAATAGAGAAAATAAATCACTTCAGTACCCTATGATATTAATATGTCGTAAAAAGGTTTTCTAACTATTATCTAGGGTTCCTTTGCCTTTGTTGAACACAATACAAAATATGTTAGTAAGGCAGTATCAAGAATTACTTAAAATAGTTTTGAGGGGAAAATTAATATAAGCACATTTTGGTGATCTCGCATTCTATGATACGAATCGTTTAGTAATAAAGCCTTCATGACCGTTTTTATTATCATCATCTCAAGTGCTGACTTCTGTTTAAAGTAATCACAGATGATATTCATAACGATAATGAAAGATTATAAAACAAATTATTCAGCCTAGAAAACGTAATGTCATCGGAAACATTCACCAGAGACAAATAACATCTGTTAATAAATCGATTATGTAGATATAACTCCCATGATGCACAAATGGTTTAATAGAATAGATTCATTTACATTTCATATTTAGTGTTTTAATTACCTAAATGTACACTTCATAAGTGTAGCTTCTCAGTCTCTTCTTTCATATCATACGTAAACATAAAGAATCATTCATATAAATGGTAGTAAATTCGTGTAAGTGGTTTCTTTTCAAAATGTAGAACTATTTTTACCGGATAAAAATGGAAATTAAGTTAATAATAATCTCATTATTATTTTTGTTGAAATCAATTTACTGAAGGAACGAGTTGTATATACTGAATTTTAATTTAGATTTTGGTTGCATGGCTTTTAAAATTTGGCATTTGTTTCTCCTGAAAAAAAAATCACCAAGTACATTTGACAAGTAAATAAAGGCAGAAATATCTTCGAATTTTATAGATAGGACTTATATAACAATTTAAAAGAGTGTTTGTAGTTTGTTGAACAGTAATTTTCAGTGATGATCTATCAGCAATCGGTTCATGGTCTCAATCAAAAACTTAATAATCTCTACAACCCTATAGTGATAATCACCATGTGCTCGCTAGTGACTAGCTTCCTGAGGGAATTCTCGGAGTTCTAGTGAGAAGCCGTGACCAATGGAGCTAATCCGTGTCGGGTAGAGACAAATATCTCAGTCAAAAACTTAGTAAACTCCACAACTTATACTGATAATTTTTAATAGATTATGATTATAATAAATAGCTATAAAAGTGTTACAGTAGTGCATTATCCGAATCAATTTTAGAAAAGGTTGTAATGTGCACGCTTTAAGAAACAGTAAATATTTTATTATCATAACATATTACTGTGATGTCTTTTAAAAGATTACTAATATCCAGATACACACTACAGGTTATTAATTAATGTCATATTGTCCAGTTTTCGGTGATGATAAGTTATTTTTATAGCAGGTCAGTGATGTAACTACATATCTAAGCTGATCAACATTATAATTTAATTTGTTCAGGATTGAATAGTTTGAATAATAAGGTATTACCCTTTTAATTAAAGTTTATATGAAACGATATCTATCAGCATAGCTTATGTTTACACTTGGGAAAGCTGATATTTCTTTAAACAGACAAATTTGTATTATTTCGTATGAAAGCTACTATTTTTGACCATAGTGTTGAGTTATAAGGGTTATTTTCACCAAAAATGACATGACTTTATTCTGACATACAAATGAGATGATTATCATCGAAATCTAACCTACTTATAAATGTTCTTAAACGATTTCTCAAAAAATTTATTATTGAACGTTAAAGATAACTAAATTTTATAAATCATTAAACTTTTTAAGTTACTACCGTATTTTGATATACATAAGGATGAATGGTGGCTAGCAGTGGAATACAGGACGCACGTTTCATCCTATTTGGGACTTGTTAGCTGAATGTACCTGATCACTTGTAATCCTAAACAACAATGAGAAGGTATAAACAAGCAATACCAAGTGAATATATATATGTATTTCGAAAACATCTGTTAACATAGTGTAGTACTATTAAAAAAACAATCAAATATTTTAGTAATATAGAGTATCACCTACTTTGTATGCAGAAGTTATCAAAATACTATGTAATGTTTCGTGTAATTAGTATTTCAATTTCAGTCTTCAATAGTCAATCGTAAACATTAATCCCTATCAGTTCAAGTTACATCATATCGTATCAGTGATAAGAAATTAGTATGATACTACCATTTTTGAAACTTATTTTTAATCTTTGGACTCATTTATTATTTAACAAAATAGTTATTTCTTTCTAATTATATAAGTATTTATTTAATTTACATGAATGAGAAAAATAGACTACTGAAAATAACAACATTTCAGTAGTTATCATCTACATTGAAATTATTTATAGTAGTAACGAAGTTAAAGCATAAAGTCATATAAGTTCAAATGTCAATAGTGATTATTTTTTGTAAAATAAATAAAATGTTATTCATTTTGTTTTATTTAATTTAACTACTTAAATGACAGATGTTTATCAGTATTATATATGTTGTTTATTTGAATATCTTATCAAGATATCTAAATTTTTTGTATATATATATGTATAGGGGCATACAGTTATCAAAATAGAAAATACGAAAAAGTAAATGCGACATAGTAAAATAAAATTGAAATAAAGAATTTAATGTCAGTAGAATAAGAAATCGGTTAATTTCAACTAGTCTCCTTATTGAAAGAAGTCAGAACATAATTTCTATAGATAGAAAAATAAAGTATATATATATATATATATATATATATATAATCTCTCGTAAAAAGAAAGGGTAAAGTTAATTGGATAGTTTAAAACTAAAGAGAGTCAACATAAAGGAAAAATCTTTTGGTTTCCTTTTATAAAATTTATTGTCAAATAGCATTTCATTCAATTATTTGTACTCATTGCTTTATCTGTATAATACTTGCGTGTTTTCTGAACATTTCTGTTCAAATTTATCAAGATAAGAAGGGCGAGAGAGAGAGAGAGAGAGAGGGAATGAATGAATGAATTACCAAAAACATAAAGAAGAACAGAAAAAATATATAGGCAAACTGTCTTTACATTATTACAAAAATAGGGTGGATGAATAGATGGAAAGAGATTGTCTGATAAGAAGTTTTGCTTATTACTTATTTTGCTACTACCATTACTACTCTTTTTATTGTCATTTTAACTGATCTTTATAGAGAGAAGAAGAGATCCACAAAAATGCAAAGATATTTATATATGAATGTGATAGGAAATATAATTCTTATGCATCATTTACCAGAGTCCTAAAGCATTCATATGCTACACTAGAAGAAGCAATAACTGAAGCTGACCATAGAGTTTATTTCTTTTTTGAAGAGACCGTTATTATTAGATAACATCAAGAGAATAAGTACTGAAAGTTATGAATTATATAGCTGTTCTCATTTTATTCAACAGGTCTGTATGAGAATATAGTAAATAAATTACTTAAGAAATACTTTATAGCATTTTAACTTTGAATTGAAAGGTTAGAATTCACTATCATAAGACACTTGGAATTTTAATTTTCAATTTTGAATATTTAGTCATCCTTTTACGGAAATATATATTTAGCATATATTCCATATTTCATTTCTTCAACATCTCCATATGAAGGGAATAAACAATTTGTGAGTAATTATTCTGTCAATAAGTAAAAGCATTTGAAGTATGCACCAAATATGTTCTTAGGTTTCAGGGACTCTAATTTGGCTAATGACAGAGTTTAACATATGATCATTTATACTCAGATACTAATGTTATGATCTATACTGACTGATTCTATGGAGAATTGTGATTCTGTCTTTGAGTTTACGTGGTTACATCCAAGATATAATGTATTCTGATAAGAAAACCAAGAGAATATATATAAACCAAATATTTATTTTAAAGAGAAATACTCTATTGAATTCCTTCGGAATTAATTTGTATCATACGTCGATTCATAAATGATCCTAATATTCACAATCATGACAATGCTCTTGGCATTGGCACTCTTAATCTCACTAGGAACCACTTCAATAAAGTTACATTTGAGTCATAGCTTCTATAATTACTAAAAAAAGAGAAAATAAACACGATTAAAATAGAACTATTGAAAGATGTATTTTCTGTAGACTTCGTATGTATTCTGGACGAAAACTCTTTCTGTATCATTTACTATTTATATCTTATAGATTATTATTGTATTATCAAGCATAAACTCAAGTAAACTATACTCTAGTACAACTTATTCTAGCGATTGTCATTTATGCGCAGTAATATAATCATAATTAGTTTCAAAACTTGTTGATCATATAGTATTCTAACAGTAAACATCTGATGGGCTTATATTGTTAGTTATTTTAACGTCAACTGTATCAGTGTTGTTTCATCAAATTACTCTTATATCACCCTTTGAGTCTGTATCAGTTATCCCATTCTTATCTTAAATATAATCTCTCAATGAGTGAATTTAAGGAAAGTGGATTGGATTCAACACCATATTGAAGAATTACTTTTTACAATGACCATATGAACTTTAAGCCATATAATGAAATTCATAAACACATTCATTGGAATTTGAACTTAGCTGACTGTTTGCATACTAACAACTAACATGATATTTAACCTTTTTTCCCCATAAATTGTGGGACAGCAACATGTTTATTCCTGGACGAACATAAATAACTTTCCTTAATTCTAATCTTGCCAAAACTTTCAAAAAAAAACGTTATTATTATCAACTACAAAGAATACTTGATATTAGAAATGTATTACAAAACAGCTTATGGTAAACATTAAATACGTAGTTCAATAATGAGGAATTTCGTAATGGGACAAATTGATACGAGGAATAGAGGGGAATTAAAAAAACTTTTTTCTCGCTGCTTAAGTCGTTTCTTATTTATTATATGTAGATAGGTCTGAAAAGTTTATGAAATTATGATTTAAAGAAAAAACTCAAAAGATTTATATACCCTTTCTTTCAATTCTTAGTTTATGAAGGAGGAAAATATGTGTCCTTTTTTTCTTCTTCATTTTAAGCTAAGTTTATAGAAATTAAATTGGCAAAGTGATTCATTTAAAAAAATGGGAAAAAATGTATTGCGCAGTTACTCATCAACTTAAATACAATTATCTTAAATGTATTAGATAATAGAAATGGCTTTTAATTTGGATATGAATTTAGAAGGTAAAGTAAGTGCCAACAGATTTTTTTTTTATGGTAAGAAGGGAAAAAAAGTACTTTCTTTGTGGAATATATGAAGATATGTACATATAGATTAGGTACATAAACCAACTCTATTCAAATACTTTGTTCGTTATTTCTGAGAAACTTAGTAGGTATTTCACTTCTCCTTAAATCTTAGTAATATACAAATAAACTCTTCGTCAGATGAATTTCTTAGGATTTTTCGCATTTTCTACAGTGGTCAATTTTTTAAGGTCAATAGTTCAGTTTTTAGTCTACTTTGATTAAACCATGTATCTCCTTATTCTACATTCTGCTTATTGAATAATACTCTAAATAAAGTTTTAACTAGACAAGTTTATAATCAGAAAGGAGTTTTGTGGATATTATAGTAATTTAATAGTTGAATTCATAAATCCATTGGAGCTAAACCATCATAGAAAACCTGGAAGCACTGGACTACCGTTTCGTCCGAGTATGGGACTCCTCAGCAGCACGCATTCATTATCTCGCTTCTCGAGATTCAAACAAAGAACCTATAGGTCTTGCACGCGAACGCTTAACCTCTAGACCATTAAGCCGCCGTCCAAGTTTAATTAGAACCAAACGTCATTTATAAGCATAAGAATATTTAGTAAAAATAATTAATTACCATCTTTAAATACAACAGATATTTTTGTTACAAGCTGTGAAGAATATTATTTATGTTAATGAATATTTAATTAACATTAACATATTGTTACACCGTTTTTAATTAATTTCAAGTAGGTAACTTGAATTTGTTTGAATGCATTGAAATAGTTTGATTTGAAATACTTGAATGACTACTTATGTAATTAGGTTATTCTTATTCTTATTATTACTTTAAAATTGTGTAAGATATTTATAAAATTGGTCATTTATAAACCTATAAGAAGGAATACAATTACAAACAAAAATGTTTCATATAAGTTATATTCACTTATTGGGAAGACTTAGTAGTAGAACAATAAAAATGTCGATTTAGTTACTATCGGAAGTTAATTGAAAAATTTACTTTATAGCATAAAATTTACTTATTTATTTTAACACATAGATATTGGTACAAGGAGGCACCAAATACATATGCACCATACAAATCTCATTTGATATGTGTGAGGGCTGTGATGCTGACCGGGTGCCCAGACCGAAACAGGTGGTTTTCTTAGGGAGCCACACCCGGAGCCTTCGACCTGAAGGTCTGATCCACAAAGCCGTGGAGCAACGTCAGAAGATGCAGTCTCATGGTAGCCGTTGAAAAACGATTGCTTCATATGTCATTTGTTCCTTCAGGACCTTGGAGCCCATGTGCACTATTGCTTTGGAACCAGAGTTTTCCAACTCTCCGTGTTCACCAACCCGGTTAAAGCGTCGATCATTCGCTTTTCGTCCTCTCAATTTCGTAAACAACACCCTTGTCACGAGAAGGCAGTGAGTATGACTTCCTTGTCAGAAGCTGTATACGTGTGGCCATGTGAGGGCATTTTGAGAGGGAGAACAAACTCTCTCCACTTTCAGCCGTACCAGGGCATTTGGGGGCATAGCATAAAATAGTTTGAAGACATGATAGATTCTACTTTTTAAAGAGAAATTTTAAACAAAACATTCAAAAACGACTCGTTTGATATGTTTATATCATGTTATCTTAATCTGATATATATATTTTTATCAGAAGGAATTTGTGGGGATTTTACAAATTTTCACAGATTGAAATCATGAGCCAGTTGAAGCTAGACCACCATTGAAAACCTGAGAGCACTGGACGGCCGTTTCGTCCTAGTACGGGACTCATCAGCAGTGCGCATCCACGATCCTGCACCCCGCGGGATTCGAACCCAGGACCTACTGGCTTCGCGCGCGAGCACTTAACCATTAGACCACTGAGCCGGCATCCAACGGTGTTAATGTGTAACTTCAACCAATCCACGAAGTTGCGCCACCATATACCATTGTCTTCAGTGAGCTGATATCTCACAACAGACCTGGTTGTACTCCACTGGTAACGGCTTCCCACTAGAACTCCAGGAGCTTCAACTGACTCATGATTTCAATCTGTGAAAAAATATATTTTTAGTTAATGTTATTAAATATTCCAATGTGCAGTTGTAATTATAGAGGATACATACGTAGATATATATAAAGCAATGAAATAAATAGTTTATGTGTCCCTATCAAGATTTAACTTGATAATTTAAAAAAAAATAAATCAAGCATTAAAAATGATATGAATATATATTTACGATCTTCTATGGAAAGAAAAATTGGATTTCTGCCGTTTTGAGATCATTTCATTGAAAAGTCGCCTGATTGTAGAATAAACTAAATATTTCATATGAATAAAAAAAACGAAGTTATATTTAATGTATAACTGAATCAGAATACTACATGAACTGTGTTAAGTCTCTAATAATGAGAATATTATACAATATAAATTGTGAGGACGGTCCATGTGAAAACTCGAGGAATTTCTAAGAAGCTTAGAAAGAGCCGAAGATATTCTATCCAATCATCTTTTTGAAGAATATTCCAGAATCACTACATGTAGTTTCCCTATTGGACAATGCTAATAACCTCCTATATGTGGATTGGATAACTATAACGATGGTTTCGGTTTTACTAAAAGCTATAAATGCCTGACAGTTTTGTACCATAATTGACACTATTTGGAATAACACTCCTTGCACTTGTCTTCTGTCTTCTCATTTACGACTTGGGAGGGTTCTAGTGTTCGAGTGCTTAATTCCAACGCGACATATCAAGAATATAAGCTCTAGATATAACATAATTTAGATTGGATTTAATAAAATAAATGATTATACACTACCTTAATTTTTAACAAATAATTACACTAATAATAATAATTCAATATCTTAATAAATTACTATTTTCGAATGACTGGTACATTTTTTTTTATTTTCAAAAACAGTTTAATTAGTTTCTAAATCAATATAATATCCTCTCTCTCCCTCTCAATCTCTCTATATATTCCTAGGTAAGAATGGGAATAACGTTTTTTTAAAAATATCTTTTAGTTCTTTTCCTAACCCGTAAAATGTTTACATTATTATCAACTAAAAACAATTACTTTATCATGATCTTATGAATGAGTTTATGATATTAATTTGGAATAAGTCTTTTAATCAGAAAAGTGCTTTATTATTCATTATTGCTAATAGTAACACTTACTAATCATAGACATCTTATCTATTCATGTGTAATGGATGTTTTGTGACAAACATTAAAGAAAACAATATTTTTTTAGTTAAGGTTTTGAAAAATTCAAGGCATAATTTTATAGATTTTATTGACGTTTATAAAATTAAGTTGTCTTGGATTGTTTATAATCAGTGACTAGTAGTATAGTTCGTTGGTAAATGAGTAATTTTCAAATCCTTGTTAATTGATTAACATAATACTAGTTTTGATAGTTTTTTTTTACCATTTTACTTTTGATAAGGAGGAAGTTCTGTGATTAATTATATTTTTTTAATAGGTATATATTATAGTAATTTTATTAGTTGAGATCATAAGCCATTTGAAGCTAGACCACTATGGAAAACCTGGAAGCACTGAAAGGCCATTTCGTCCTATTGTGGGACTACTATTTGAATGAAGAATATTCTTTTTGATAAATTCTCTTCAGATTTTACAATTATATATTCAAATTAATAATCTAAAAATTGGTCATGTTTAAGGGCGAAGTGTATCGTTTAAAGCATGTGAATTTAGGATTGTCAAACAAAATAGAATAAAATTGTTACTGTTGATATGAACCATATAGAATGTTAATTTGAATCTGTATATATGTTAAGCGAAAATTTAAGATTCATGATCAGAATAAATATGGGTCAGATAGGATGAGAGAAATAATAGTGTAATTACAATCCGAAAAAATGTTTAATGGAAGACTATATCATGTGAAAAATTAGTAAGACGTAATAAGGAGGGATGAATGCGAAGTGAATGAATCATGTTATTGGGGAGATTAATAATGATATTTAACCAATAATAATAATACAAAGATTTGTGAATAAAGATAACAGAGAAAATTACATGTGACTACGAAAGGTCGTAAGCACAATAGTCAAATTAGGTAATTCGATAGCTAAGATTACTATTGATTAATTGCCCTTGAGGCTGGCCAGGAGAGGAGAAGTGGTTGAAGATATTTCTTTTGTACCCATAGCTCCGGTTGGCTATTACTTCATCCGTTTGAAGGACTTTAAGTTTGACAAGCTTTGGCAAAAAATTACTGACCCCAAAAATAATTGAAAACGATTGGTTTATACTGGCACAATGATCAGTTTGCACTAAATGGGCCAATATCGAGCTGTTCACTTTCTTCACCAAACCTATATATTTCATCAAAAATTTACCGATTTTTGCAAGTAATTTTGTTCCAAATCTACTGTAAGATGTCTTAATAAGTATACTTTTCAAATTATGTATAGAACAGAAGAAATTCATATGGGTGATAAAAAAAGTATCCCTTGAATAATTTATTTGTGGGTCGTATTTACAATTAGTTTTTTTCCTAAGTGTGTTTTTATATTAATGGTTGTAGATGAAATATAAGACAAGACCATTTAAAGACGGGATAACTTTGGATTTAAATGTATTTCTACTGTACTTGTATACCTTGGATTATTATCGAAATTAGATTGCTATGTAAACTGCTCACGGTTTTCTTGTCGTAATGATATTGATAATGGTTTAATTAATAATAGTGCATGTTAATCTCCTCAGAGAATAAAACTTTAAAGTACTTAATAATAAACTGGGTGACTAATTGGAAATTTATGATTGGGAAAAATGAGTACCATAATTGCTTTTAGCGAATTTAATCCTCATGTGTTTTTCATCATTTCTGCAGCCAAAATATCTCACTTTTCAAATAAATTACTTTCTTCGAAACTTGTATGTGTTAAGAAGTAAAATACTCTTATCATCTTCAATAATTACAAAAAAACCCCAACAAATCTCAATGCTGAATGTTCACACACTTTCTGTATTCTCATTCAAATTGCAGGAGATGCCAAAATGATCATATCGGACTCATTATCAAACCAACAGGTTTTACTCAACCGAATTAAACGTTACCGACGTGATGTTGTACACAATGCAACTACTTATGCTCACTCCACATCTACTTACAAAAGTGAGAACAACTATAACGATAATGGCATCCATGAGGTCATTGTGTTAGCTGAATTCCTTATGCCTGAAAACATCAAATTTACAGATCGTTTGGTTACACTTGAGAATGTATTCAGCGACTGCAAATTAGCCAATTATGAGACTGCATTAACTTTTCAACAAAGTACTGGACAAGATAGAGCAGATTGTAATGATCATTCGGATGTTATTGATCTACTATCACCAGTTGATGGTGTGCTTATTGATTGGGAGCATATGGATGGAATAACAGTGAGTGAATTTTGGAAGTTATTCGAAACTGTGTTATTAAATGATACGCTTAACGATGATTTGTTAGTGAATAGTCTAAAGAATATTGATACTACTCCATATAGTGATTCATGGAAATCATTATATTATGAAGGTGACGGTAAAAAATCATCTACTCAATCATATCCAGCCGGCAGAGAGGTGAAACATGATAGATACTTTCAGAAGCAAACATATTCACTAGATGGTGCATCAAGGAAACGGATATTGTTTAGACAGTTCAATTCAGCAGAAACACATTCGTTTAACTGGACCAATTTTATTATAGCATTGAACTTCTGTTACTTAGTGATTACGAACTTTTATATATGAGCTGATATATTCTTTAACCAGAAGTGTCAACTGTACTGTAGTTTAAAAAGAAAATATTATTAACCCGAGATTTACTTTATTTTCTAAGCCTTTATAATTTTGAACCACAAGGCTACAAGTGTTGATGTAAGTGTACTAACATCTTGTAACGACATAAGCCAACAAACTATTTTACACTTTATAAATGATTCTCACTGTAATTAATCCTTAATTCGAACATGTTACATTACTTTATTCTACTTTGAGAAAAACTTTATTCTTTGAAGACATCATACATGATTCCCATTTTTATTAACATCTAAATATATATGTTCATAATATTTTTCATGTCTTGTAAACAAGCGTTCACTTATTTCATGGTGAATATGTATATGTCATAAATAACTGGTAAAATAAATCATTCTATCAAATGTTCAGTGGCGAATTTATAATTTTATTTATTTGAACACATAAATAGCGGTAGAAAGGGGCACCGAATACATATGTGCCATAAAAGTCGCTTGATTTTTGTGTGGCCTGCGATGCTGCTCAAGTACCCAGACCGAAGCAGGTGGTTTTCTTAGAGGGTAACACCCAGAGCCTTTGACCTAAAAGTCTGATCCACAAAGCAGTGTAGCAACGTCAGGGGTTGCAGTCCCATGGTAGCCGTTGAAAAACGATTGGTTCATACGCCATTTGTTCCTTCAGGACCTTAGAGCCCATGTGCACTATTGCTTTGGAATCAGAGTTTTCCAACTCCCCTAGGTGAACTCTCCGTTTTCACCAACCCGGTTAAATCGCCGGACATTCACTTTTCATTTTCTCAATTTCGTAAACAACACCCTTGTCACGAGAAGGCAGTGAGTATGACTTCCTTGACAGAGGCTATATACGTGTGGCCATGTGAGAGTATTTTGAGAGGGAGAACAAACTCTCTCCACTCTCAGCCGTACCAGGGCATTTGGGGGCAGCCTATTTATAAGCGGACATGACAATTTTTGTTATACTATGTTATCTACTTTCATAATTTTCAATCAGCTTAATTATAGTGAATTCAATTTAGCAAATATTACAGTCAACTAAACCGATATTATTACTGAATTAATCCGCTTACATTTTAAGGGAGATAAATCGAAAATAAATAAATAAATAAACAAGTAAATATACACATATTTTTGTTTAATTCTATTAGTCGAAATCAGTAGAAGTAATATTTATGTCAATGTACACAAACAATCCATTTTTTAGCCTGTCGATTAAATAAATTAATTTCATAATTGATGAAAAGATTTCTTAACAAGATTCTTACTGTAATCATTTCATACATTATTAGAAAAAAACATTTAAGCTCTCATGTGCGAGACTGATAGGTTCCGGGTTCGAATCTCGCTAAGCGGGATCGTGGATGAGCACCGTTGAGGAGTCCCACAATAGAGCGAAATGGCCGTCCAGGGCTTCCAGGTTTTCCATAGTAGTCTAGCTTCAAGTGACTAATGAATTTAACTACTAAATTACTCAATTCTCCACAAAATCCCTTCTGATATATATATATATATATAAGTTAAAAAGACTTAACTACAAAGTATTGGTTTATTTATAATGTTTACGCTATATACAAGTAGATTGCATAATAAAACAATGACTTTTTCACAAGTTCAGTTATGAATAGTTACTTAAATATTTTAATCAAATACTTAATTAACCATCAACAGTAACTTTTTCTATTGAAGAGATATCATTATTATTTGTAATAATCTTGTTAGTACTTAAATAATAATGGATGATAGTGGTTGACATGTTGTAATTACGGTCAGATTTTTCAGTCACGTAATCTATTTTCTATTTGTTTATTAATGATAATTGTTTGAAGAAGTATATTTGATTATGTCGTAAAATATTTGAAAGAAACGTTTTATTCACCGAGATATTAAATGTTTATTCTTAATAATTTCTTTTACATTAGTTTTAAGTTGAATAGAGGAGAGGAATCATGAATGATTGCTGATGGTATAGAATTATTCCTGATCAGATGTAAGCCATATTCCAACCTAATCTCTGAATTTAAAAATGAGTTTGTGCGATTAACTGAAGTTTTCTAAGGAACTATTAATATCAGGGAGGTTCAGAAAAGTGTTTAATCAAAGCAATGTGCTTACGTGACACTGAAAAAGAACAAATTTGGAATGATCGAAACAAAAAAGTGAAAATATACTTTAGGAGTAAATTTTCCTAATTATTTTCGTGAACATTCGACTGAAAAATAACTATAATCCTCTCTTGTATAAAATTTGAAGAAAATAGGAATAATCTTTTCAGAAAAGTAAGGATCGTTAAGTGTTGTACATAAGTTGTTTTGAAGAGGTATTGGAATGTAAAGGTCAAGTGATTAATAATTATTATTTTTTTAAAATGTATTATACTAAAAAGATTACAAGTCCTACTTATAGCTACTTTAAAGTAAATTTCTAGATTTTCACTATCTATAGTATTATTACAGTGACTTGCGATCGTAAAACTGATCATAAAGTTTGTAGTCATGAGGTGTCTTGACAAGATAACTAGTAAAGTAAGCATAGTATTGATTCAGGGGTTAAAGGTCAGTTTATTAATATTTTACAAAACATCAAGTTGTTTCTAGATCAAAGTACAAACTAATATCCAGCTTAGAATATAGACTAGTTGAAAAGGATTTATTTGGTAAACCAATGATCTACTGGCTTACTGGTTACACTTAAATTACATTTTGAAATGAAACTTAAGGTGTAGAATAATGGTTAAAAAGTTTACACTTTTGTTTTCCATCATTTTCAACTGGTACAAATATACTATTTCTCTGCATAAAGTAATCTAACTTAACTAAGAATAATTTATTCCCGAGATGATCAAAGTTAAGATTCACTGGTTACAGAAGGTGATTTGTCTTTCTCTGTGTTTGCTTCAAAAACATATTGAGCTTGTTTATAGAGAATTTATTAATTTATCGGATGGTCACATTTATTTCCTGTTACGTAGTTCAAGGCGTTTTTGACTGTTGACATATATTTGTTTCCTCAGTGTGTTGTGCAGTGACACCAAGAGTTTCTAGAGTTAAAAAGAATAGATCATTAGATCAAGCTTTGGATATGTTTTTCACCCCATAGTGATAGTTGAACAATACAGTTTCACCATACACCAGATAGACGTATGTTAACCCCTGCCAAAATGAATTTAAATTCGAAGGTCAATTATCTTAGTGTGACTATTTCCACTGATCTTTCTTGGTCTTCTCATGTCTTATTGCTATCGAAGGAAGTTTTCCTACTGACTTACTACATAAAGAGGCTGTATGCTTTTGGGATTACTCGGTACTTACTCGTATGATTTGTTGATTCTTGCATATTATATATTATTCTTTACTATTCTTTATTATTCTTCCCTGGGATTTTGAGAAAGGACCTTGCTGTATTGCGGAGAGTGCTGAAGATAGTTAGCAGAGTGTGTGGTCAATCTTTTCAAATCATTATTAATTTGGTTGTGGATGAACATCTAAAATCATGCGAACTCCTGGCAGGTGTAATCTTATCAGATAATAACAATCTACTTCATTTATATCTTCCTCCTTGTATATCTTCAGGTAGAACAAGAAATCATTACATTCGAATCCATGCATGAAATTAAAGGTATAAAAACTCTACAATACCTTATCTAGCAAAAAACAGGTTGTTAAAGTGGATATAGTCAATAACTTGCATTTTTAAATATGTTTCTGGTTGAAAAAGTTGTACTCATTTTCTTTTGTTTTGAAACAGAAAACTAGTTGAAATATTTTGTGCTGAGAATTCTGTATTGTACCAAAAGTATAATATTAAATAAAGCCACTAGTAATAATAATACCCATTACAAAAGTGAATGACTATCTGAACTCAGTAGCTAAGTTGATAATAAGATGGTGTTTGGAGCAAAAAGTACTGGGTTTGAGTCCTAGAATGAATATTAACTGTAGGATTCAAGTGTGTCCAGATGACGAATCCCAAACATTTGTCCTAAATTCCATAGCTATCAACATCCCAACTATTTTATCTTAGGTTGAGGAAATGTATTTGAAGCGAAGTATCTTCTGTCTAGTAACATATAAATGTACTTTAATACTTAAAAAAATATGTAAACTCATTAATAGGCCTTATTGAATGTATAATTATTTCAACTCAAACGTTGACATTTTTCATAACCAAGGAGGGGGTTTAAAGACTTTTTTATTAGCTATAAAATCTGTCAGAAGACAGATTTCAAAATCAACATTATTGTAATCACTTTATATAAATTGTTGTCTATTGAGTTGCATGAAACAAGTATAACGTTAAATTATTGTTTATTGATTAGCAACGGATTAGTGAAAGTAAGTATAGTCCAAGAGTACTTTAGTGGATTTATTAATAAGAAAGGCTTTTTTAAGAATTTATTAGTCCTCTTGTGTAACATTGTTACAAGGTTCCATGATAATATTAGATGAACTATTGGTGTGAGTCTCAGCAGTTTGATTTCGAAGGACTACTGTGAAGAAATAAATAAACATACCAAGTAAATGAAAATTTCTTGAAATTAATATTTATCAAAATTCTACCATAGAACAAAGCTGTGAAGTAAAATAAGTAATTTTAAACTGATCTTAGTGTTTAGGATGAATAATTTGGTACCAAAAACAAAAAGCTATTTTATTCCTGAAGACTCTTTTGCGTAATTGCAAACCCTAAAAGATAACTTAATCATTTTTTAACCCGTGGTAACAATACTGCTATTTATTAAAAGCGCACTCATGTTGTAAACTTTTAGCTTTTAATATGAAATCAAGTGATACTACTCAGTTATGTAAAACGAAATAGATGAAGAGCAGTTTAGAGCTGCAACTGGTTGGTTGGAAGGAAGTGACATTAACCGCTAAGTTCATGTATATATATCAGCTATCAACAGGTTTCCTATACAACAATTAATTGTTAGTAAATAGTGACGTCAACTGGAATTTTAAGATATTGATTTATCCATTAGTCGGTTGATGACAGATAACAAATTCTAGTGTATATCAACTCGGAAAAATTTTAAGGGAGAATTCAGAGTAGTTAACTACTCATTCTTAGCAAGATACAAATATATAGACTATGAGGCATACTTTTGGCGATTAACTAACTCGCAGAAATCGATTACTATTCTATAGATTGTATTTTATTTCAATGTTCAAACAAGCTTTTTACACCACATTAGTGTAAACTACTTTGCGTATTATAATTACTTACGATTGTACAGCATTTTAAAGGTCTATTATCGAAACATTTAATTTTCAATTATGAACAAATGTTATCTGCTGAGCTTAAATAAAAAGTAAAAATAAACGAAGACTACAAGATTAATTCAGCGAGTTGTGCAAATTAAAACTTAGTTGAATATTTCGCCTTTACAAACTAGTATACAGAATCCGTAAATTTCATTCACTGATTCTTCATATATTTCAACGAACTAACCACCCACCACCACACACACACACACGAGAGTATAAATTCGTTTTAGTTTCTTCAACTTTCTTAAAGTCGATAGATATTTAATACAGAAAATAATTTATAGACAATTTCTTTTCTTTTACTCAATCCATTAACATTTTTAAATCATTATTCCAGTCTAACTGTCATCACCTATTTACTCTCCTATTTTATTTTTTTTTCATGTTTCTTCCGAACTCATCATAAACACGAAAAATCCATTTAACCAAATCAACAAACTTCATTTTTGGTAAGCGAAAAAAAAATCAAACGAAAGAAAGAAAAACAAACATACTAACAAATTTACTTATCTCAATAAATTTACTATTTTTACATAGAAAGATAGAGAGTGAAGCTTTTTCTAGAAAAAACAAACAATTATTACTTATGAGTAATAGCTATGAGTTAGGGACAATTTCTCTGTTCTATATTTATCATTCATATTAGAATGAAATAAAATTAAATAAACATCAATTTATAGTTTTTCACTTAGGCAATTATTTCCTGTTTAATGTTTCATTCCTATCAATGATAATCTCCTTTTCATTGAATATAAATTCATTCATAGTTCTCTATTAGTTAAACTAAATAAACTTCAATTTAGATTTTCTTCCTACAAAATATTTTTTGTTGTTGTTGTAAAAAATGTTGCACTTTTGATTTGATGTTTGTGTTTGGTAGTTATCCCTGATTATGTTAACAAAAGTGATCAAGTAATAATAGGGAGATCAAATTGCCTAAAGAGAAATATGTTAAGGGATATATAGTATATATATATATATATATATATTTCGTAAGTACGAAGTATTATATTATAAGATGAAATAATCATTACCTTTTAAAGTTGGTAGATTGTAGTGAATAGGAACACGAGTGGAAGCATTCGAATATATCTGGTGCACGAAATTACAGAATATCTCACTAACATCTAATTACCATAAAGTAAATAGTTAATTTACAAAATATCAACCAATTGTCTTAAACTTCATTGTTTCTTTTGCAAATCTCAGTTCATCGTCTTAGATTTCATTGGTTGTGCATTTTCATACCAACTGCTTTCCATTCTCGTTCTTTCCTTCTCGATCGTCTACTGAAATACATTCTATTCCTGACAGTCGTTATATACTATTTATGTAGATATAAGTAGTTCACACTATAAGATGAGTTATTGTCATGTTGAAATGTTTAGCTGTTGAGATGTCTAGCAAATGATTTCATATTGTCATGTTTGTATATTTCTTTTGGTTCAAAATAAGTAGTTGGATGCACTTATTAAATGGTTATGGATTGACGCAATTAAATAGATTGAACAGCTAATACATAAAATTTTAATGACAACAAACGCACACAAATAAGCAGAGATGAGATGCGATCTTCAAGAGAGTATTTAATCTCTCAAGAAAAAAAGAATTAAATGAGTAAACATTAGTGTGTATAGTATTTCAAGAAATAAAATAACCACCAGGAAAGTGTAAGAACTAGTCGGTGAAGTGTAAAAGGCTTAAATAATAGCTATTATTAAGACCTTTAACAGATCATAACATAAAATCAAGTTACTCCCAACATCTATAAACACATGTAAGCTGGAATCATAAACTGTATCGAATTTTCTTAACAATAACAGAAATTTGATATCATTATCAATATGAAATACTTTTTTAATAGGTACCACTGATCCCTTATGTTTTCAACAACGTTGAGATCTGGATAAATAGAACAAAGATCTTAAACTTCAGATCAGTGATTAATATTGATTACTTATAGTTTTTTAAATTGCGTAAAAATTATAAAATAGTGAAATGGGAGGTTAATATCTATTAGGTAGTAGATGAGATAATTACATAAATTAAAAATTTTGGTAAGACCGATCTTTGAAATCCAAATGGTGAAGTTTTTAACCGGATAAAATATGTAGTGTAATTACTTATAGTGATGTTTACGTAACAAATAGTATAGATAATTATAATAAATAATATATACTATCATGAACAATATTTCAGGTAATATGATTTGTTCATTTTAAAGAGGTCAAAACTCATATTTTAGAAACTATCATGACTCATTCAAATTTATTAAATTTCATGAGTTCATCATCAATATTCGTCAACAGTCGTAGATTAAAATGAAAAACAAACAAACAATTGTTGCTCTTAATTTCAACTATACGATAAATCTTGATTCTTTATTCTTGAACAGAAATAACTTTCATTAGTTGAAATCATGAATCAATTGAAGCTAGACCACCATGGAAAACCTGGAAGCACTGGACGGCCGTTTCGTTCTAATATGGGACTCCTCAGCAGTGCTCATCCATGACTGATAGGTCCTGGGTTCGAATCTCGCCGGGCGCGGGATCGTGGATGTGCACTGCTAGGGAGTCCCATACTAGGATGAAACGGCCGTCCAGTGCTTCCAGGTTTTCCATGGTGGTCTAGCTTCAATTGATTCATGATTTCAACTATTAATACTTGTTTCTAAAAGTATTCAAAAAGAAAGGTCCAACGAAATGATAATTTTCAGGCATAGTTCTTATTTAATGAGTTTACAAAAATTCCATTTAACCTAACTACCTTCATTTATCTTTATACTTCACTATAACATTCAAAGTGATCTTCACACATTTCTTGGAACATGGATTTACTTTAGAATAACAAAATGAGAATCATGTTTGGAGATCTGTGTATATCATCAGTTTTTAATACTACTTACAATTCAAAGTAAAATATTTGTTTTAAGAAATGTTTCTTCACAAAATTAAAAGTCATAAATACTCATACTGTAGTGAATTATTCTTCAAGTTCTTATGACAAAATAAACAAACCTATACATATATATGAACAAATAGAACATTTTATTGAACATTGAGATGACTATTACCTATGAATTTCCGAAATTTTATTCACATTATTAATTATTTACTTTCTTCTTTGAATGTTTAACCAACCTGACCTGGAGATGTTTAACAATATAATAAAATAAGAACATACAATAAAGTTTATTTTAGAGGGAAATATTGTTTTAAAGTGTAGATTGAACTTCATATCATAATAAAATATTAATTTAAAGAAATAAAAGGCTTCATTTTTGGTGTTGAGTTCAGTTGAAAAGAAAAAGTAAAGTTGTAGAGAATGTCATTAATATAAGTGAATTACAAAACTTGGTCAAACGATGTACTAAGCTGTTTATTTACAAAAAGATTTTAATAATAATAATAATAGGGTTTTAACTTTTTAACTATTTCACCCATTCATAATACTGACCAATTAACTTGGCTTTAGCCTGTACATAATTCTGTGAAATAATTAGAAGGTTGTTTATAAAATTGATAAATTATAGGTGAAATGGGAAACTAATGATCCTCCATCGCAAAGATGGGTTATCAAAGCGAGTAATGTTGACGGCCTTAAACCATACAAAGAAAATGGCGGGTTCAGGATAGTAAAATCCATTCGTTTGTTGATATCAGTCTATTAAAGTTATTTTAAATGCTTGATGAAGGATAACCTTAACTTTTAAGTTAAGTATTACCCTAGCATGGTGTCATGTTCATCTAGATAAAAGATCGTTAACAGCGTCTCTCAAGGTCATACCATACATAGTAGACAATGATCAGATTTAAACAGCATAGTAATATGTTTGATTATGTATAATAAAACTAGGGTATTGTTTACCGGTTTTAAATCTTGTATTTTAATAAACATCAGTTTATAGAAGAAAACCAGCTCGAAGTAAAAGTAAATTGTTTCGTTCATCAATGAGATCTATGCTTAAATTATTGCATGACTATTACAAGTAGACCGTAGAATAAAGAACACTTAAAAATCATGAAACAGCATATGAACAAAAATTCATTCATCTGATAAGACATTCTTTTTGTTAAATGCTCCACATTTTACTATCCGACTTTGTGTTACTAATGTGAAGTAAGTCCTTAAGAATAACTGGGAGTCTTTACTTATCTCAAAAGAAACTGAATTAAAAACAGCATACAACATTTAAAACAACTCACTGACTGTTATTATAGTTATTAGTTTCAGTTACCACAAGGCTATTTGCCATTAAGCATTTTAAGGATTAGTTTCACATCCAGTAAAATGTATAGTTTAAAAAAACAATCGTGTCAAAATCTAAACGATTGAAATCAGCCTCTTCTCTCTAGACGTTTTAACTATTGTATCTTAAACATTGCAACTACCTTCTAAGATAATATAAACGTCTTGCCATTTGCTGTTGTTATGTATTGTTCTAAGCAAAACTTTGTTTCATTCTAGCTAGTTGTTGTTAAAATAACCTGTGAATAAATTTAAGAATATGATTCTATGTACAGGACCAAACGTTATAATCACCTCATCGATTACATCACTTTGTTGTGTTTGTCTCCCTATCATTTTCTTTTTATTTACAGATATCAACTTAACTAAATTACAGCTGAGTAGATTGCATAATCAGCTACAGACAGTACAGAATAGAATAGCATTTTTTGCCGGTCTCGAATTTAATGTTGTTGAAAAACCATTGGACGAAAATCCTAAATTGATAATGAACAAAGTTATCACGAATTTGGGCAATGCATACAATCCAATAACCGGGGAATTTATTGCACCAGTAAATGGTATTTATATTTTATTTCTAGCCATTTCAGCTCAAGGGAAATCAAGAGTAAGTGAATAGTGTACTCCTGATTTTTTATTTATTTGTTTAAAAAAGGTCTGGTTTGTTAATGGCATTGAACTTGATAAAGATCATGAATGTCGAGTTAACACATATGTGACAGTAAGAATCACACATACAGTTACCCAATATCTAGAGATCGATTATTACCTATGAATTATTGTCACAACAGGACAATGGTGGTTGAAAGACTACAATATCAGCGATTCGGACTGTTGTTCAGAATAACGAATATTTTATTCTTGAGGTAGCATGAGTTTCGTTCAGATAACAGATATATGTCAGAACATGAGACGTAAAATGTAGAATAATGGCTTGTTGAAGATACCACCTACCTTTAGACACCAATAAACGTGGAATTTACTTAAATGATATAAGTTGTAAAATTTCATCAACACAGTTTTAAATGGGTATTTAGATAACACTAAAAAAACCTACCGTAATAATTCTATGGATGAATATATAGAGTGTGAACTGCTTGTTCATCGGCTTGATAATTTACTTCTAGCTTTAACAGTATCATCATATAAGTTTGTTTTGATACTTTTCAAACAAAATCTAACAGAAATCCTAACCAGAAATTTACTCAGATTAAAAATAAAACCAAATAAATGTATAATACTTTGTCATAAAAGAAAAAACCACATTATACCGAATATAAGAACTGAATTAGAGAAAATTCTTACGAGTAAACTAATGATGTATAATTATACCCTTTACTTATTCCTTCTCTTCTAAAACCGTTACCAGTGTTACTGGTTGAAATGAATGTAACGTGGTTTTTTATGACCATTTGAAAGTTATAATTTTTACAGCGCATTATTATGAACAAATTAAAAAATAATAATGAATCTTATTTTTGTTCAATTTGAATATTCAAATTTGAATTTCATTGTTAGTGATTAGAATACTAGAAATAATTTAAAATATTTTTCTGTAAAAAGAACATACAACACCCTATGATTGTTCTCCCCTCCCCTCCTTCTAGCCAAAACAAGTTGGTGAGGCTTAGTAGGCCCTTCTGGAGAAGCAGCTACATCGAAGCACGGCACAACTACCAGAGCGAAATAGCTGTTTTTGAATATATATATTTTTCTTAGATCTTGTCGTGTCTACTCCAGTAAAAATTGTACAATTTTTTTGTAGCATTCGTAATCATTTATGGGTATCGGTATAGTGAGTGATTAGCCCGGTCTCTACTACCCGGTTTACTGCTCACGTTAGTTCATGGGACTAAATCACACTATCCAGGAGGCACGATGAGAACGCATGAGTCAGGTTTTGTTATATAAACATTATTGATATGAGCTGTGGTAGTAGTGGTGGTTGCTTCAGTCAACTAAAGATATTTGAACAAATATTATGAATAAAAACCGTTTCACTGAGGTGGTAACCAAGTAGACTATTTCAACTTATTGTACATGAAATGGAAATTAACATAGGTTAAATGGATAACTTGACTAACTGTAATTAAGCTCATCATGGTTCGCCTGGTTAATTCAAACTTTCGCTGTTAATAATCTTTCTCTGGCGACTTATCAAGCTGATGTGATCAGTTATTTCGTTGTATAAGTTGATATTTACGGGGATCGCAAATTCTCCTCATGATAATGTGACTGGAGATAAAATTTAGGATACTGATTTTAGTACTGGTAATGGAAAGTGAACTAAGGATCTAGTTTCTAGGTTTCATGAAATGTTTTTTTATCATGTTAATTTCGGAATCTCAGTTCCTTAATTTCTTACAAGAAGACCAGACAGTACATTACGAAAATCATTATACTAAAACCAACTTGGAATAAATAATAAACGAATTTTCATATATGCGTTCCATTAAGCAGTTAAAGAAACCTGATTATTATTATTATTAGTTTTATTCACTATTATATTTTCGGTACAATATAGAATCCTCAGCACAAAGTATTACAACAAGTTTCCGTTTCTTACTTCTTGGTCGATCCTCACGATAAATGTTGAGTGATAGGCAGTTAGAAGTTAGCAGTCCAGTCAATTGACATCTAGATAATGTACATCATTCACGCTGCATATTGCCTGCAACCACGATATCTCTGATTGGTTTTTTTTAACTTGTACAACGAAAGGTTGTACACTTTTCAAAAACACACCTGAATAGGTTAGGAGAATAATAGCCATAATAATGTATTAAAACAAACGAAGTTGGATAACTTGTTGAAATATCTAGATGGCAGGAACGGATAGCATAGATGTTTAAGCAGGCCGCCAATTTTTATCACCCAGGGCTATGCAAATATGCTCCGAAGACACGTTAGATGAGAAACTATCCAAGCTTTAACAAATATTTATCAAAAATGCCTATCCATCTAGGTTTATTGAAAGATGAATAAGATCTAAACCACAGTCTGTAAGAACTACAGTTTCTAAGAAAACTTTCTTTATGAACATTGAGTTCAAGGGAGACACTACTGCGGAAATTTTGATAGATCGTCTAACGAAATTTCAAAGAAAAACTTTTTATGCCATTAGGCTTCTCATCGTCCTTCCCAGCCGCTCCATCATTCGTGGATTTGTCAATGACAAAGTCTCTCATTGGGCCACATCAATGTGTATTTAAAAGTTCACTTAACCTTGTGAAACAGGTCCATTGGTCGCACGATTTGAGTAAATTTAAAACGAATCCTTAAACATTAACCTGAATGGTTTTTTGAAGGCGAATGTAAAACCATCAAGAGTTCAATATTAAAACCACGTACATTAATGACTTATGCAATGCATAGCTGTTTATTTGTAAATTGACAATAAAAATGTTTGTGTAACTAGGGTAAATGCTATCAATAAAAAGAAAGTTTTCTTCTCTCAATCGTCTTTAATTTTTCTTTAGTGATATAATGGGTCACTTTCGTCATGTTAAATTCTGAATTAACGCATGAAAAATATGTAGTATTTAAATCTTTGTCTGTTTGAAATTAAAAACACCATTGCTCATAATAATTAACCCATAATTCATATTTCTTTTTTATGGAAAAATAAAATGAATACCTATAATTTAGGCGGTTGTACGTCTAATGCACAACGAAAAGCAAATATTTGATGTTTGGTCTGAAAGTTCTCCATGGGCAACAGCTACGAATCAAGGGATTCTACAAATGTATAAAGGTGATCGTGCATGGTTGGCCATACGTGATGGAGCTTATTTTCTACATGGTTATATGTATTCAACATTCTCTGGGTATTTATTGTTTGATATAAATAATAATGAAACAATTGACATCCCATAATTTGTCTAATTTTATTATTGACATTATTAATACTAATAATAACCAGGAGATTGAATATTCGCATTTTCCAAAGTCCCACTGAACAAATGTTAAGCTACTATTTACAATACTGTATTCTAAAAGAGAATTTAGGAAAATAACTTATAAACTACCGCTTCAGTCACTTGCTGATAAACTTCGTGTTATTTTACAAAACATATCTACACACCAAAATATTTCTTATTCTACCTCAGTGTTGATCTCCATGAATATTCTTCCGTTTTAAAATTCACATAATAAATCTATGGGATAAAATACCATCTTGATTTATACTATATTAAAAAATATATCTCCAGCTACAAACAGACGGTTCATCTATCATTCTGTTTAACAGACTTATTTGGATAAAACTTATCGAAAGTCACATGCTCAAACTGATTCTTAATTCTTACAGTTACAGGATTTAAAACGTTCTTTTTTTGCTGTCAAAAAATGCAATCAACTGTTCACAGAAGCTCATAATAAAGAAAGAATAATTTACATGCAAAGTGAACCAGATATATTTAAAGATATACATACTAATGTAATTATATAGTTCAAATAGCTTAGAGTTTAACTGTAGCTCATATTCAAACAAATAAGAAATGTAGGGCTTTTCAACTAATAACTAATGTCAAAGAGTATATAGGTATCAGTGATAGTTTCAAATAATTTGAGCATTGAGTAGAAAGTTGATGATAAATATATATTTTTTTGTGATAACTCAATGAATAGAAAAGTGCATTTCTGACGTTTTGTGACTTTATGTAAGTCACTTCTTTGGAGTAAATAAATAACCGAAATAAAATTAACACAAGTACGAAACAAACAAAGTAATACATATTTAGTATAATCAAAATCATAATAAGTCTAAACATGTCAATGTCAAGTTACGTTTTTGGCCAAGGTGATTTTGTAAGACATACCACTATGTTCATTTGTACGTTACAATGTGGGCATAAAAAATGTTTGCATGAAGTGATGGGAATGAAACTAGGTGTGTGTGCAGACTTTGTGAAAAATAAATAGGTTTGAGTGTGCTTTTTGGATAAACAGTCCAGGTTGAATGGATAGCCAAGCCTTCTTTCTGATGGAAGGCAGAAGGATATAGCATTATGTGAAACGCTTCGGCTACTCGCTTCCCTTTATAGTTGGAAAAGCTTTTCTGAATTATTTTGATATTTTTAATATCAATTTTGTGATTGCTGAAAATAGCATGTACTGCTGTTGCTGATGTGATTCAAATAAAAGTAAATATTACACAATTAGTGCCAGAATTTCATTAACGTAACTCATGGTTATTATCAGCACTTAACAAAACTAGTGAAATGCTGAGAACACATTGATGCAAATATATCAATAAGGAAATCAACAGTGATTGTCTATTGGACCGTGTGAAAAACCATGAGTTAACTAGTAACTAGCAGGCAATGTGTAATTAGAAGCATGTAAATTTTAGATAAACTTTCTTGTATTACACTGAGTTGTAGTTGACTAATTTAAATTGTTAGATTTTAAGGTAATTCGTTATAGGTAACTATTGGAGATAATCTATTTTTCATTATTAGCTTGTTTCGAAAACGTAGCTATTAAAAGTATAAATCATTCATTTTACCTAGTGATTATCTTTACTTTATGTTATCTGTTTTCACTGCTTATAACTCTACTAAATATCCACTGACTAGCTTATATTACTTCGCGCAATATATTTGTATAATATTTCAATGATGGATTTGTCTACCATTTAGATATTAGTAGACAAACCCATCACAAATATATATATATATATATATATATATATATATATATATATTCCATGGCCGAAATCAGACAAGGCTGGTCACTCTTGCCCTTTATCTTTCTTCTGGTAGCCGCTTGGATTACGAAGACCTCCATATCTCAGGGGCAGCACGGAACACAATATACAACTAGCATCCAGAGACAATTCGAAGACGACCTTGCTCTTCTGCCTCACATACACCAACAAATGCAGAATAAAACAGCAAGTGTATCAGGAGCCTCCGAAGTAGTAGGCCTCAACATACACAAGGGAAAAATTAAGATTCTGAAATACAACAGAATGAACACCAACCAAACCAATCACACTTGATGGAGAAACTCTGGAAACTTTCACGTACCTGGACAGCATCATCGATGAACAAGGATGATCTGATGCAGACGTAAAGGCAAGGATTGGAAAAACGATAGTCGGAGAATATATGGAACTAAAAACAATTGTATGCATGCTAATATCAAAGTCAGAATCTTCAAAATGGACGTCAAGACAGTCCTACTGTACAGAGGTGAAACTTGGAGAACTACTACAGTCATCATCAAAATAGTACAAGTATTGATAAACAATAATCTACACAAGATACTCAGTGTTCGTTGACCGGATGCCATCAGTAGCAGTCTAATGTGGGAGAGAACAAACCAGCTTCCGTCTGAATAGTAAATATGGAAAATAAGTTGGAGGTGGATAGGACATACATTGCTGAAATCACCGAACTGAATCACGAGGCAATCACTAACTTGGATTCGTGTAGGGAAACGGAAAAGAGGAAGACCCAAGAAAACGTTGCCTTGGGAATTGGAATCAGATATCAAAAGAATGAATAGCAAATGGGAAGGATTGCACAGGACAGGCTTGGATGGAGAGTGTTGGTGAGCGGTCTATGGACCTCTACGAGGGATAACAGGAGTAAGTCTCTATCTTGGACTTAGTGAAGAGGAGAGAAGGCTGTTAGTCTTTCACTATAATAGTCAACTCAACCGTTCGGAAATATTACCTTGTTTGTGTAAGTACCAGCTAATTTAAAGACATGAGCACACCACCTTATTTTTAATTATACAAAACTAGCTTATTAGTACAAACTCACGTTAAATGAGTGACTACTGTCTATAATATATCGGTATTACTTACCTTTAAAAGTAAACATTCAGTTGGTGAGTACTAAATACCTTTTTAAGAGAAAAAAATTGCCGAGTAACTTCGTTAAAGATGCCATGATCATTCGAGCAACGTAAAAGTAACAAAAAATACGAATTAGAATACATGTCATTGTTGAAACTCCAAATAATCTCTGGAAAACAAGCTTACTACTTGTAAGTAGTTCGGCAAAGTACGTTTATAATTTCAAGAACGTAGTCATCATTACTGTAGCCAAGTTAGCTAAACTGTCCCCATCAATATCCACATTGAAAAAATTGAAAGTGGCTAAAAATTAGGGGAGAAACCAAACCTTACTGATGGCAGTGTGTTTATTTCTTCTGATAGATGCTCACGAATAAATGACACGTAGGACTTTTTTAATTACCCGAGAGATATTTCACATTCATTTTGAATTTGGCTAGACTTTATTCGGTCACTGACAAACCCTACAAACATTGCCACAGAAATACACGGCAACCGTATGTATTAATTAAGGTTTGCTTGAATTCAATGATATTTCAGTATTGTGTTCTCCGAACCGAATAAATGGAAATAACTTGAAACTGTCCATACTCATCTGCATTTATGATTAACCTTAGTCTATAACCTACAAGTTGACATTTTGAAGTGATTGTGTTTTTTCGGTCGCATACATAAATGCATTATTATATCATTAGATATATTATTGCCATACTACAATGAAGAAAAATGTTTGTACCATCACCTCCACAAACAACCTCTTGGTTGAAGATTAACCATTCGGTTCATTGAACCCTGTTAATGTTTTAAAGATACCTAAGAACGATCTCAGCGAACTCTATAATTAGTTCATGAAAACAAAGCCTTTGTTCTCAAAGAAGCGTGTACGCTAGTAAGCCGTACCTACATACACATCGTTGGAGTGCTTCTTATTAAGAGCACAGCAGAAATCATAGAAAAAATTGACCACTTACCAAAGGAAACTTCACTTTATTTTTTTTCTGTTCAAGTTTTTTCCGGTCGAATATATGTTTATAATTTTCTACGTTCACGATACGTTGTGGTGGTTGACAGTTAATTAGCATTTATGCAAACGAAGATGGGGAGATGGCGACTTTATCTGATGTTATGTTAAAGTGTATTTCATTTCTCAGGCTGGACCAAAGATATAAACATTAGAGAACATACTACGTTATCCTCAGATCTGACAATAGTTTTTACACATGTTAAATATACGGAAAGTCAGTCAGATGCGAAAAAATAGTGTAAAATGAAAGACATTGCGATCTAAGTAGACGTTTTTAAAGAATTACAATCAAAATTTATCGAGTGTGAATCCCATCTTTGACAGGGAAATATACAGATAAGGTAATACGATAGCGGTGGGTTCTGTTACGATGGGTGGTGTTCGAGATCTGACATTGATACACAATGTGCTACACTCCAATACCCACCTGACTACTTGAGCGAGAACACAAAAGAAGACGAGAAAGTATATTGACTGCCGAATAATATGCACAAATACTCATTTATTCATAAACATCTCTACTCCTTGGAAAATCAATCCATCTTTTCAACCAACGGTATGCATTTGTCCGTCAGGTCATTTCAGATTGTAATCACGTGACCTTCTCACTTGGATACTTTTGATAGGTTCACCATATGTAGTTCTCCACTGAGATCTTATGTTGGCCGGTAACTTTCTAGTTAATCTAGAAGACGAATTACTTGTATAACATTGAAAAGTTCTCATTTTACTGACGAACTGTGAATGTCGGACTTTCCTTTTTCAAAAGACACAATGATTGTTAGAGACTGTTTAACGAAATCTATCCATCTACTAAATTCACTTGCGAGGAAGAATATCAAGACAAAATAGCATTTCTAAATGCAATACTTACTAGGAGGGTTGACAGATCACTCGGAAGGAACTCAAAAGGCTACTTAACAAGTAAAATACATAAACTTCTCTAGTTTCGTTCTGCTACAGTATAAGAAACTTAGTGAAAACTTTCATAATGGGACGGCGGCCATATACTCTTTAGGTACGATTGATAAGGAAACAAATGCTTTATGTAATACGTTAAGGGAAAACGGGTTCCCTGTGAAGTTTATAAACAAGTAATTATCTAGACAAAACATGAGGTTCCTTTTGTATCTATCAATCCAACTGATTATGTAGGGCTGGTTACATCGACAGATAATCTACAAAATTACTTTCACATACTTACGAACACCTTCCAGCGTGGTTAAAACATTCAATAGCTCGACACAATACCATCTAGTCGAAACGGGTTATACAATCAGGGTGAATAAATCATACATAATAATCTGTTGTGTTAGTTAATATCTGCTGAAATCTGTTAAACTTCGAATTCTCTAAATAGTGTAAGCAGCAGTCATCCGGATTAGAAAATCGGAGCTTTGGATACAATATTAATTTGTTCAACCGCTCCTACTAACTTGACTAATTTTAGGCCCGATAAACCAAGAGCCATCCTAATCATAAGATGACCCAAATTAGCTAATGCGCAGGTAACCTTCCTCTTCGTGTTTTACTAACTTAGATTCACCCGTTCAAATATTATTTTTGTTATAGTTATTAAACTAATAAATACATTAGGAATTTGAATACCAGTTTCTCCGCACTACCATTTTTTACTTTACTCATAATACATAATCATTGACCAAGCATCTGACTAGTGGTTATTTTATTTCTCTCACCTTATTTTATCTGTATTTAATTTGACTAATAAACAGATAATTTTAATTGGTTCAAGTTCACAATGCATACTAGACATTCCAACAATAAAAGTTACTTCAGTTATTTTTAGATATTAGTATCACGATTGTCATATGATAAAATGATATTCACTTTATCCAGACTACTTTTTAAACGAATTTTCGTCGCATGGATCCATCCGTTATTGAAGTGAATCTCCCTATTTTCTGAGTTACTAATAATACTATAAGTATTCACTTGTACCAGGGTCTTGTGCAATTTAAATATTTAACCATAAGTATGTAACATATGTAACACTAAATTAGTAGCTTGCAACAAATTGGATTCGAATTTATAATGATAATATATGTTCAACAGATTCCATTTGTTACTGTCTATTGATCTATTAGCATACAAGGTCATTTGCTAGCAAACACAATAATGTAATTAATTGTACGCTATATCGATCGATAACTTAACATTACGGATATAATTATTTATAAAATTAAATAATTATATAACTGACGGGATGATCATAATAGTACAACCATAAAAAGACTCAATGATAACTCACATATTTATACTAAGCCAAATTCAATAAAACCTACTTCTATCGATCTCATCTTCTACGGCCAAGCATTCGCACTTATAGTCATTTTAACTGGAGTTAGTAACTTGGAATATGATTCCATAATTGATAACTTGTACATGAAAGACAAATATCAGGAATTTCATCTATTATCATATGTATTTTAACAATTGAATTCATGAGCCGACTTAAGCCTGACCTCCATGGAAAACCTGGAAGCACTGGACGGCCGTTTTGTTCCTGCATTGGACTCCTCAGCGGTGCGCATACACGAATCCGCACCCGGGACTTGAACTCAGGACCTTCGGTTTTGCACGAGAACGCTTAACATCTAGAGCACTGAGCCGGCATCCAACGGTGTTAATGTCTAACTCCAACCAATCCACGAAATCGCACCACCGTCTACCATTGTCTTCAGTGAGTAACTGCCTCACAACAGACACGGTTGACGTCCACTGGTCACGGCTTCTCACTAGAACTCCAGGATATACCTCTTGAAAACAGTCACTAGTGAGCACATAGCGATTATCAGGATGGGAGGGATTGTAGAGCTTATGGATTGGTTGAAGCTAGACATTAGCACCATTGGATGTCGGCTCAGTGCTCTAGATGTTAAGCGTTCTCGTGCGAAACCGAAGGTCATGAGTTCAAGTTCCGGGTGCGGATTCGTGTATGCGCACCGCTGAGGAGTCCAATGCAGGAACAAAACGGCCGTCCAGTGCTTCCAGGTTTTCCATGGAGGTCAGGCTTAAATCGGCTCATGAGTTCAACCATTAAATTACTACAATCTCCACAACCTCCCATTCTAATAATTATATGTAAGTTTACTATCATTCAACTAATATTAGTTCAACGATAACTAGGGAGTCAAGCATTTCGTCGAACAACTTATTGTAACTTTTCCGTTCTGAAATCTAAGCTTTATAGAGGGATGCTGCATTATGATTTATTTCTCAAATGAATGTAAACTTATCAATGACTGTGAAACTAAGACGTGAATCAAAGTCAATGTAGTTGTTAAAAAACGAAATCACCTGACTACTCATGTCTTTAAGCTGCGATAAAGTGACAATGTACTTAATTTAATTTACTCAAATATATAAAGTAAAAGAGATAGGATTTTAAGCAACTAGTACTGAAGTCAAATTTAATCAGGGAAAAAAATTAAACTTCGAAGATACGCTTTAAAGAAATAAATCGTCAAAACATATTTACACAGTTTATTCAATAAAGATCATAAAAATAAAATTTCAGTAAAGCGTTAATAAGAACTTGATCTCTTATTTCATGCAAATTAACGACCAAAGTTAATCAATTGACTCGAAGCTATATTAAACTAAATTTAAATCAATGCCAAAACCAATTCAAGCAGTAAATATGATGAAAATAATGTTTATCAAAAAAGTGATAGATCAAAGAAGAATATATACTACTTGCATAAACGTAAACTAAAATCTGCAATTAAATTCATATGATCTGATGGAAATATAGCTGACGGTAGACCATTAGGACCAATTTCAGTTTTGGATGGAATGGACCAAGCACCTAACAAAGTGCATAGTCGATCACAGTACCAAATATAATCAATCGTGTGACAGTCCTCGGTAAGTTCTACAATTCGTTTACTTTTTCTGATTTTCCATGTTGTAAATTCAGGTTCTTTACAACCACCTGCTACGTAGTAAGCACTTGTGAGCTTGTACAGTGTGTTAGAATTCAAGGAGAAATTTTGTAAAATATTAATTACTGGTTCTGTAGGTTCAGCATTGAAATCACCGCAAATAAAAATAGGAGGAAATACAGTACTATTTACGGGTGCAGAAGTGGAAGAAATACGCTTGATAAATGAATTTAAATATTTAACAAGTTCTTCTCCTTGTTTTCTTCGTATCTCAGAACAATATACCTTAGCTTTTAAGTGAAGACATATTAGGTAGATATCAGGGCAGCTCTTGTTTAAGTGTCCAACATCTTTGGGTATGAAGTGACAAAAAAGAGCATAACGTGAATTGTCTTCATTGAGAGGAATCTTTTCAGATTTTATCAGTTCATAATTATCATTCCTATTTGTTGAAAACATAAAAAAGACAAAAATGGTTACCGATAAATAACAGCAAGTCCATCAGGCCCGTGATTATTTTTAACCATCAAACAAGGAGAAGACATCTTTGGTAGAAAACAAAACGAATAATTATCTCTCCCACTGCTGGCGTTGAGACTTTTTACTATGTCTTTAATTATGTCTGCTTCTTGTAAGCAAACAATATCTGGATCATAACGCAGGATCTCTTCACTGATTGATTTACATCTACGTTCAAACGACAACATTTTACAAGGACAGTATATGAATTCGTCCAACGGAACAAAGCCTGTATTTTGGAAATAAATAAAGGTCTACAGCTATAAACCTACCCTGAGCAAGCATGTTCCACTGCATAATACGTATTTTTAAGTCATTTTTATCACAGTTTTCTAGGTGGATGTAACTCCTTGAGTAGGGCTTTTCGTTTGATTCACAAACAGACATTGAACTAGAGGTAAGAAATTTATAGATATACACATATATTAGGTGCTATTGAGTAGATTAGCGTTTAATGAGAACATATTGGAAACTAGGAAACGATAAAGATTCGGGCTTCTGAGAAACATCAGAAGACTGAAAAACATAGTAGTGAATACCAAGACAGACTGCTGAGGCATTTTAAGTTTATTGACCATATGCAGAGCAAAATTAGGCAAAATTCTGATTTGCATAGTTTAAAAAATTACTAAGATTCCGATTAAAGCGACAGGCACTGATTCGCAACTATTGTAACAAAATGGCTACATAACAAAATGTGACTAACAATCTTATAAGGCAACAATGTAATTAATAGACATATGCATCCATTTTTATTATATGTAATTGTTCAATGATGAGAAACAATTTGCTTTATATAAATTATTTATTTAGACTAAAAAACAAAGCTTTACAGCCATTTCTCGATAAACATGACAGAAAATCGCATTAGAATTCTGCAATACGCTAATGAAGAAACGCAATCATTATTACTAGTACCTAATCACAAGAAAGGGTAATGGATGTAATAATATACATGACTATCAAACTAACAAAGAGACTGCAAAATCCTGGAAAGATAAAACCCGAATCGAAAATGATGGAATAAATGAGAAAACTTTATATATGAACTGCTTTGTGTCCGCAGAGCTAATCGATACATACACGTCTTAATATGAGTGTCAATATATGGAAGACGTGTAAGAACTCATGTGTCGGTCTTAGATTTTTATCAAGGTGTTCAAGCAATTTTATGACTGTTTATGGATAGATTAAATACAAATTACATGCAAGGTTAGGTTCGGCCTTACTGACACGAGTCTCTCCCTATGCTCACACTAGACTGTTCGCCGTTGGAAACAACTCTCAACTCCGTGTACCTGGATACATAAGTAGGTAATCTTATTGTAAGCAAGATAGGCGATGAAATATAATCTGTCTTATGCCTGTTCTCATTACCAGTAGTGTTACTTTCGAGTTATTTGTCTGTGACTTATCAGCCATACTAATTTAGGATGCATACTGCTATATGACTAAAAGAGTTCTTTTGAACTGAATCTGTATGACAGCTATCTATGTCTCATCATTGACTTGGCAGGACTTCCAACACTGAATGGTAATTGCATAGAAACATTGCTAAATTTTGGTACATAGCGGTTAACCAAAGTGCTTCATAGATCCTACTCTTGACAGCGTTTTCACATATAAGTTGTCAAGACTGGAGATTGTTGAAAAAGAAGTAAGGTAGTCATCCAGTAACATTGGACCATGAAATTAAGAATATTCATAGACTCCGTATGTGCAGGCTCATTGGACGTGGTTCACAGGCCTATAGTCCATTGGTTTAGTAGGTGAATACATACTAAGAACGATACTGTAGTTCGATGGAATTCACTACTGTAGTAGATGAGTTACTTAACTACATGTTTCTTGACACCTATTCCAAAAATAAAAAGCCAAGGCTAAAGTAATGAATACTAAAATCATACTTCTGCGTAAAAAGTTAAACCAAAAGTCACCAGTCGATCGAAACGGTAAATTTACAAGATCTTATTCAACGTATATATATCCAGCATATAGGAAAAATAGTTAAAAATGTGTATGCAGTGTGATCTTTGGTTTCATTGTGCATTTATCAGTCTGAGTATTTTTTAAAATTGTCTAGCCTTTAATTTAAAAGATTAATATTTTGAAAGTGACTAAAAAATGTTTGTTTATAAAACAGGTGTGAGAAAGCACAAGTATTCAAAAACCAGTCATCATGCACAAAAGAAAACGTTAATCATTTAAAATGAGGAAATGTGGAAATTCTAGTACAAAGAATGGTAAATATGACCGAAAACAGTTCAAGAAACAATACAGAAAAGTCAGCAACTATAACAATTTAACTTTCTGTCTGAAGTTTATCCCGAACGTTTATGATTTTCCAGCGTTCTAATTTAAATGCGTTTACCCACTGTATATCTTTGTTTGAAATCAACTTCATATTTTCCTCGCCTGTTTCTACTGAGTTTAACTTGGACAAATCATTCAGTAATTACTGTCGATTAATTGACAGTAGTAAGTTGCATGTTATTCTTTGCCCTCGTTCGTCACAGTTAGCTTGATATGGCTGTGAACAAAGCTTACAAACTGTCACTTTAAAATACTTCAAGCATTATTCCATATTTCCAAAGGGCATTATACATAAAAAAGCAGTTGTAAGAGACTATTTTAAGATATAAGTAAGGTAAACTACAAATTAGCATGACGGAACAACATATTATAACGTCATTTAATCGTGGTTAATTAGTTCTGACTTGTATTTTGTATATCTTAACAGACTTCGAGTTTTCCTACAGAAACTCACAAGAAATCCAAAACGTGGAAGGTCAATTGGAACTATTAAACAAGATAATTCTAAACACTAAAAAATCTCAATGTACAATACTCACTCGTGTTAAGTTATGGAGTAAACTATTTCTGTAAAGTAAGTGATTTAAATGTCATTCTTATTATTTAGTGATTTTTAAATGACTATGGGTTTTTTTAAACTCCACCATGAACTTAGTGAAGTTTTAGGGATAGTAGTGGAAAATTATTCTACGTAGGGTTTATTGATACGAGGACTTTTATTCACTTTCTACTTAAACGTCGTCATGGCATTTTGTAAAAATAATAATGTAAAGGTTCTGAAAAAAATTATTGAAAACTCGTATGCGAAGTTCACCAAGACGAACATGTTTTATAAGCAAACGACACTGATGATGATCATATTAGTTTTACTGGACTGCAACTGGCTGAAGGTGTCAGATCAAACTTCATGCAAAATCGCGTTCAGAAGAAACACATTGCAACACCAGAATGCGCGAACCGAATATGACTATATGGTTAGTGAAATGTCACTGAGTTCTAGCCAAATCATATGGTACTCGGGTCGCTAAATGTCAAACAGTTTGCTGGTCCTCATCTAGGTCAAGAACGACCAGTGTGCGTCAATTAGTGGCATGTCCTGAATTGGCCCATAAAGCAGTGGTCACACTCTGTTCCTTGTACCTACTCTTACCAATATATTTCTGTAATAACATCGTTTGTATTGTACGGTCATCAAGGTAGCCATAGTATCTGGATACGACGAAAAAGGCAATCCACGTTAGATACTAAGCACGAAGTATGATTTTAATGTTTGCTAGTTGTTCACATATTCCCATCCAACTTGATTAGACCGCAGTCATCGAACTTGAACTTATTGAGCTAGTAAAATATCACCAAGGATTAGTCAAGATACATAAAGCTGTTTATTTTAAAGTGCCACTACATGATTTTAGAGGACTTATTATTAACCCACCATGTTAAATCCATGTAAAAGAAGGCCATGACTATAGAAGTCTCTCTGTCCTCTGATGCTACGTTGGTTTAACCGACCACTTATACTCTTATGATAATCCCTCATAACTGGACATGTGCACATTAACCACTAATGCAGTGTCTTCGAACCATGTTTTCCAGCCACTTGAAATTATAAGAAAATGCTATATAAAAATAACTTAGTGGCTAGGGAAAATAGTGAAGTATGTTTATCTCTCTTGATAAACAACTAGTGTTGGCGTTATGTTTAAGTTGACAGCAAATGGTTAGTGGTATACAACTGAAGATATCCAGCCAACTGGTCTTGATATTCTACAACTAACAGAGTTGTTGGCAGTATACTAAGCTTTAAAGGATGTCAGATACATTATAAGACATTTGGACGGCAGTTACTGATGATAGGCCTCGCTGTGAAGCGTTGACAGTGAGGCATTACAACTACCATACATGCAAGAGAGATAGCTAGATATCAAAGTTAGTGCTGTACCTAAGGCATCCGGTACGGAGTGTGAGAACGAAAAACGATCTGGCTATCTTCTACCGACTAGTATAGGGGAATAGAAGAACCACGAAAATATAAATGATGACGTCTATTCGAGCTGGAAGAAAATAATGTGATCTTCTAGCTTTCAACTTCATCACGCTTTCATATAAATATCTGATCTGGCTCACTCTATTGTGGTAATCGGATAAGGCTGCTTCTTTATTGAATATGCAAAACAAGTGGAATCTTCTCACACTAATACGGTTCTAGTTGTGTCGTCGAACAAAAATAAAGGAAAATTCTCTTACCAACAAAATAATTTGCTCATGCTGTGCATGCGTATTTACCGTTGTGTGCCTTAGTCTTGTTTTATTTCAGTTATTACTTTGTCACTTTAAGCTATAACCAGATATTATTATCCTCGAGTGATTTTCATGATCCTTATAAGGTAGTTATTATAACCTTTTACGTATTTTATTTTCACTGATATCTGCCAATTGGGTAGTTATCTCTCACATTATTTTCGTCATCTTATTTTCTTCTAATCTTCTGAATTTTACGCAACACCTTTCAAAATTTCGAACCACTTTCCAATGTAACCTTTCGTAGTATTTTATAGACGTATATTTGCCAGACGAATGAACAGCACCAGTAAGTGATTTCGTAGAAAGACAAATTTTCTTCTCTGAATCCTTTACATTTTTATGGAATTATCAAAGTACATTGAAGACTATAGGTTAGCGAAGTATATATAGACTCTGTCATGTGAGCTGGTCAAGGCTATTCATTTGCTCAATCCGTGTCAGTCATCTGTGACTTTAACGATATTCAACAAAATAATCGACATTCACTAATCCTTCATCTGAAGTCGAAACAGTTCTGTTCTATGGATAATTTGGCTAGGACTCAATGACATATCGTAGTGATATTGGTCCCTAACCACACGAAGTTTTAAGCTGAGTGTATGATTACTGGGGAGATTCGCATTCAACATATAACAATAGGAGCAGATCAACAATGATGAAAGTGGAAGGAATTAATCAAAGTGGAATGGCTTGGTAATGCAGGCGCAGTAACCTCTTGCTTTCTGTATCAAATTTATTACTCTCTTCATAGCTCATATGTGTTGTTCAGGAGTGCTAGGCGCTATGGTGCTGATCATCACGATGATTATCATGATGGGACTCCAACGTAAGACTTTGTGGATTGGGTGGTCACATCATGAGAGATCTACAATTTCGGGATTAGTTCTATTGTTATGGCAATACTAATAACAAACGGTGCAATTATTCTACATTGGTTGAGACCGACCAAAGAAACACAACCTGTTATTAAGTTTCATATTCGCTTCAACTTTACCGATCAGTTTTTACGTTTGTTAACCCATTTTCCATTATTCTGTTGATTAATGCTCACATATATTATCTTATTGTAATACTGATTGATACTCACTTTAGTAGGTCAATCGATATTGGTAACTGGCCATCTGTATTTATGATTAGCTGCGATGGTTCATTTACAAGCTTTAGTAGCATTTACATGCTTCAGTGAAATAGGTTTGTTAAAAATCAACCACTAGCAAACATAGCTGTTGATCGACGCTAATACACATAGGCAAGCAACGTAAGTAAGCACTAGAACGAAACTTTGATAAGCTATGATGTTGTATCTTTATACACTAGTTTTCCAATTGATAGATGTCTAGATTTCGTCAACGGTTCACTAGAGAACGATCATACTTTATCTAGCAGATATCCATCGAACATTAGCTTAATCATGAGATCACTCAACCTATGCTTGAATTCAACACTTTTCACTTTCGAAGGGACATTATATAAACAAATGAACGCAGTAGTCACGGGATCTTTAGCATCTCCGGTTGTTGCGAATTTATTCATGCCCACATTCTTGCCAGCAAGACCAGAACACGAATCTGACTCAGATATGTAAGTGACACATTTATCATTATTAAAAGGATGTCTCTTATAAATTTCTTCAAACACATGAACACACTCTCAGAATATATCGAATCCACTTTAGAAAAGGAAGATGAACATAGTGAACTACCTTTCTAAGACCGTTTGGTTAATGATAGTCTAAATCTAGCCATATACTGAAAACCGATACGTTCAAATAGGTATATTGATTTTCAACTCTGCATATCCATTCAGTGTGAAAGTATCCCTAGCCCTGATTTTCTTCAGAAGGTCAACCAAAATCATTACTTCTTATGAAGACAAACTAAGGGAAGAAGAGAATATGATAAACATTTTACGTTCCAATAATTTTCCTGAGAATATTATAATAACATACTAAAATAAGACGGTCATTCTGTTAGTAACAATCCAAATGAAAGTTATTAGATTGGTACTGTGGTTCGATAGAAGAGTTACAATGGATATTGAAGCTTTCTATGAGAGAACCAACATTCTAAGAAACGCTTCAATTAGAATAAAAGATATGATCCCGCTCACGTCTACATAAAATTGTGTCTGCAGATTAGGTCGTGTGGATTGTGATAAGTTCTACATTAGGGAGTCATACTGTGAGATTAAGATTAATCCTATTTCCTAACGTTATTTCAAATTAACAATAGTCTCCGGAACTAGACAAATGCCCAGTGTCGTAAACTATTAGTAAATGTATTCGACTTTTATGTGATACTGTAAAACGTGCATGCGTATTTACCGTTGTGTGCCTTAGTCTTGTTTTATTTCAGTTATTACTTTGTCACTTTAAGCTATAACCAGATATTATTATCCTCGAGTGATTTTCATGATCCTTATAAGGTAGTTATTATAACCTTTTACGTATTTTATTTTCACTGATATCTGCCAATTGGGTAGTTATCTCTCACATTATTTTCGTCATTTTATTTTCTTCTAATCTTCTGAATTTTACGCAACACCTTTCAAAATTTCGAACCACTTTCCAATGTAACCTTTCGTAGTATTTTATAGACGTATATTTGCCAGACGAATGAACAGCACCAGTAAGTGATTTCGTAGAAAGACAAATTTTCTTCTCTGAATCCTTTACATTTTTATGGAATTATCAAAGTACATTGAAGACTATAGGTTAGCGAAGTATATATAGACTCTGTCATGTGAGCTGGTCAAGGCTATTCATTTGCTCAATCCGTGTCAGTCATCTGTGACTTTAACGATATTCAACAAAATAATCGACATTCACTAATCCTTCATCTGAAGTCGAAACAGTTCTGTTCTATGGATAATTTGGCTAGGACTCAATGACATATCGTAGTGATATTGGTCCCTAACCACACGAAGTTTTAAGCTGAGTGTATGATTACTGGGGAGATTCGCATTCAACATATAACAATAGGAGCAGATCAACAATGATGAAAGTGGAAGGAATTAATCAAAGTGGAATGGCTTGGTAATGCAGGCGCAGTAACCTCTTGCTTTCTGTATCAAATTTATTACTCTCTTCATAGCTCATATATGTTGTTCAGGAGTGCTAGGCGCTATGGTGCTGATCATCACGATGATTATCATGATGGGACTCCAACGTAAGACTTTGTGGATTGGGTGGTCACATCATGAGAGATCTACAATTTCGGGATTAGTTCTATTGTTATGGCAATACTAATAACAAACGGTGCAATTATTCTACATTGGTTGAGACCGACCAAAGAAACACAACCTGTTATTAAGTTTCATATTCGCTTCAACTTTACCGATCAGTTTTTACGTTTGTTAACCCATTTTCCATTATTCTGTTGATTAATGCTCACATATATTATCTTATTGTAATACTGATTGATACTCACTTTAGTAGGTCAATCGATATTGGTAACTGGCCATCTGTATTTATGATTAGCTGCGATGGTTCATTTACAAGCTTTAGTAGCATTTACATGCTTCAGTGAAATAGGTTTGTTAAAAATCAACCACTAGCAAACATAGCTGTTGATCGACGCTAATACACATAGGCAAGCAACGTAAGTAAGCACTAGAACGAAACTTTGATAAGCTATGATGTTGTATCTTTATACACTAGTTTTCCAATTGATAGATGTCTAGATTTCGTCAACGGTTCACTAGAGAACGATCATACTTTATCTAGCAGATATCCATCGAACATTAGCTTAATCATGAGATCACTCAACCTATGCTTGAATTCAACACTTTTCACTTTCGAAGGGACATTATATAAACAAATGAACGCAGTAGTCACGGGATCTTTAGCATCTCCGGTTGTTGCGAATTTATTCATGCCCACATTCTTGCCAGCAAGACCAGAACACGAATCTGACTCAGATATGTAAGTGACACATTTATCATTATTAAAAGGATGTCTCTTATAAATTTCTTCAAACACATGAACACACTCTCAGAATATATCGAATCCACTTTAGAAAAGGAAGATGAACATAGTGAACTACCTTTCTAAGACCGTTTGGTTAATGATAGTCTAAATCTAGCCATATACTGAAAACCGATACGTTCAAATAGGTATATTGATTTTCAACTCTGCATATCCATTCAGTGTGAAAGTATCCCTAGCCCTGATTTTCTTCAGAAGGTCAACCAAAATCATTACTTCTTATGAAGACAAACTAAGGGAAGAAGAGAATATGATAAACATTTTACGTTCCAATAATTTTCCTGAGAATATTATAATAACATACTAAAATAAGACGGTCATTCTGTTAGTAACAATCCAAATGAAAGTTATTAGATTGGTACTGTGGTTCGATAGAAGAGTTACAATGGATATTGAAGCTTTCTATGAGAGAACCAACACTCTAAGAAACGCTTCAATTAGAATAAAAGTTATGATCCCGCTCACGTCTACATAAAATTGTGTCTGCAGATTAGGTCGTGTGGATTGTGATAAGTTCTACATTAGGGAGTCATACTGTGAGATTAAGATTAATCCTATTTCCTAACGTTATTTCAAATTAACAATAGTCTCCGGAACTAGACAAATGCCCAGTGTCGTAAACTATTAGTAAATGTATTCGACTTTTATGTGATACTGTAAAACGTGCATGCGTATTTACCGTTGTGTGCCTTAGTCTTGTTTTATTTCAGTTATTACTTTGTCACTTTAAGCTATAACCAGATATTATTATCCTCGAGTGATTTTCATGATCCTTATAAGGTAGTTATTATAACCTTTTACGTATTTTATTTTCACTGATATCTGCCAATTGGGTAGTTATCTCTCACATTATTTTCGTCATCTTATTTTCTTCTAATCTTCTGAATTTTACGCAACACCTTTCAAAATTTCGAACCACTTTCCAATGTAACCTTTCGTAGTATTTTATAGACGTATATTTGCCAGACGAATGAACAGCACCAGTAAGTGATTTCGTAGAAAGACAAATTTTCTTCTCTGAATCCTTTACATTTTTATGGAATTATCAAAGTACATTGAAGACTATAGGTTAGCGAAGTATATATAGACTCTGTCATGTGAGCTGGTCAAGGCTATTCATTTGCTCAATCCGTGTCAGTCATCTGTGACTTTAACGATATTCAACAAAATAATCGACATTCACTAATCCTTCATCTGAAGTCGAAACAGTTCTGTTCTATGGATAATTTGGCTAGGACTCAATGACATATCGTAGTGATATTGGTCCCTAACCACACGAAGTTTTAAGCTGAGTGTATGATTACTGGGGAGATTCGCATTCAACATATAACAATAGGAGCAGATCAACAATGATGAAAGTGGAAGGAATTAATCAAAGTGGAATGGCTTGGTAATGCAGGCGCAGTAACCTCTTGCTTTCTGTATCAAATTTATTACTCTCTTCATAGCTCATATGTGTTGTTCAGGAGTGCTAGGCGCTATGGTGCTGATCATCACGATGATTATCATGATGGGACTCCAACGTAAGACTTTGTGGATTGGGTGGTCACATCATGAGAGATCTACAATTTCGGGATTAGTTCTATTGTTATGGCAATACTAATAACAAACGGTGCAATTATTCTACATTGGTTGAGACCGACCAAAGAAACACAACCTGTTATTAAGTTTCATATTCGCTTCAACTTTACCGATCAGTTTTTACGTTTGTTAACCCATTTTCCATTATTCTGTTGATTAATGCTCACATATATTATCTTATTGTAATACTGATTGATACTCACTTTAGTAGGTCAATCGATATTGGTAACTGGCCATCTGTATTTATGATTAGCTGCGATGGTTCATTTACAAGCTTTAGTAGCATTTACATGCTTCAGTGAAATAGGTTTGTTAAAAATCAACCACTAGCAAACATAGCTGTTGATCGACGCTAATACACATAGGCAAGCAACGTAAGTAAGCACTAGAACGAAACTTTGATAAGCTATGATGTTGTATCTTTATACACTAGTTTTCCAATTGATAGATGTCTAGATTTCGTCAACGGTTCACTAGAGAACGATCATACTTTATCTAGCAGATATCCATCGAACATTAGCTTAATCATGAGATCACTCAACCTATGCTTGAATTCAACACTTTTCACTTTCGAAGGGACATTATATAAACAAATGAACGCAGTAGTCACGGGATCTTTAGCATCTCCGGTTGTTGCGAATTTATTCATGCCCACATTCTTGCCAGCAAGACCAGAACACGAATCTGACTCAGATATGTAAGTGACACATTTATCATTATTAAAAGGATGTCTCTTATAAATTTCTTCAAACACATGAACACACTCTCAGAATATATCGAATCCACTTTAGAAAAGGAAGATGAACATAGTGAACTACCTTTCTAAGACCGTTTGGTTAATGATAGTCTAAATCTAGCCATATACTGAAAACCGATACGTTCAAATAGGTATATTGATTTTCAACTCTGCATATCCATTCAGTGTGAAAGTATCCCTAGCCCTGATTTTCTTCAGAAGGTCAACCAAAATCATTACTTCTTATGAAGACAAACTAAGGGAAGAAGAGAATATGATAAACATTTTACGTTCCAATAATTTTCCTGAGAATATTATAATAACATACTAAAATAAGACGGTCATTCTGTTAGTAACAATCCAAATGAAAGTTATTAGATTGGTACTGTGGTTCGATAGAAGAGTTACAATGGATATTGAAGCTTTCTATGAGAGAACCAACATTCTAAGAAACGCTTCAATTAGAATAAAAGTTATGATCCCGCTCACGTCTACATAAAATTGTGTCTGCAGATTAGGTCGTGTGGATTGTGATAAGTTCTACATTAGGGAGTCATACTGTGAGATTAAGATTAATCCTATTTCCTAACGTTATTTCAAATTAACAATAGTCTCCGGAACTAGACAAATGCCCAGTGTCGTAAACTATTAGTAAATGTATTCGACTTTTATGTGATACTGTAAAACGTGCATGCGTATTTACCGTTGTGTGCCTTAGTCTTGTTTTATTTCAGTTATTACTTTGTCACTTTAAGCTATAACCAGATATTATTATCCTCGAGTGATTTTCATGATCCTTATAAGGTAGTTATTATAACCTTTTACGTATTTTATTTTCACTGATATCTGCCAATTGGGTAGTTATCTCTCACATTATTTTCGTCATTTTATTTTCTTCTAATCTTCTGAATTTTACGCAACACCTTTCAAAATTTCGAACCACTTTCCAATGTAACCTTTCGTAGTATTTTATAGACGTATATTTGCCAGACGAATGAACAGCACCAGTAAGTGATTTCGTAGAAAGACAAATTTTCTTCTCTGAATCCTTTACATTTTTATGGAATTATCAAAGTACATTGAAGACTATAGGTTAGCGAAGTATATATAGACTCTGTCATGTGAGCTGGTCAAGGCTATTCATTTGCTCAATCCGTGTCAGTCATCTGTGACTTTAACGATATTCAACAAAATAATCGACATTCACTAATCCTTCATCTGAAGTCGAAACAGTTCTGTTCTATGGATAATTTGGCTAGGACTCAATGACATATCGTAGTGATATTGGTCCCTAACCACACGAAGTTTTAAGCTGAGTGTATGATTACTGGGGAGATTCGCATTCAACATATAACAATAGGAGCAGATCAACAATGATGAAAGTGGAAGGAATTAATCAAAGTGGAATGGCTTGGTAATGCAGGCGCAGTAACCTCTTGCTTTCTGTATCAAATTTATTACTCTCTTCATAGCTCATATATGTTGTTCAGGAGTGCTAGGCGCTATGGTGCTGATCATCACGATGATTATCATGATGGGACTCCAACGTAAGACTTTGTGGATTGGGTGGTCACATCATGAGAGATCTACAATTTCGGGATTAGTTCTATTGTTATGGCAATACTAATAACAAACGGTGCAATTATTCTACATTGGTTGAGACCGACCAAAGAAACACAACCTGTTATTAAGTTTCATATTCGCTTCAACTTTACCGATCAGTTTTTACGTTTGTTAACCCATTTTCCATTATTCTGTTGATTAATGCTCACATATATTATCTTATTGTAATACTGATTGATACTCACTTTAGTAGGTCAATCGATATTGGTAACTGGCCATCTGTATTTATGATTAGCTGCGATGGTTCATTTACAAGCTTTAGTAGCATTTACATGCTTCAGTGAAATAGGTTTGTTAAAAATCAACCACTAGCAAACATAGCTGTTGATCGACGCTAATACACATAGGCAAGCAACGTAAGTAAGCACTAGAACGAAACTTTGATAAGCTATGATGTTGTATCTTTATACACTAGTTTTCCAATTGATAGATGTCTAGATTTCGTCAACGGTTCACTAGAGAACGATCATACTTTATCTAGCAGATATCCATCGAACATTAGCTTAATCATGAGATCACTCAACCTATGCTTGAATTCAACACTTTTCACTTTCGAAGGGACATTATATAAACAAATGAACGCAGTAGTCACGGGATCTTTAGCATCTCCGGTTGTTGCGAATTTATTCATGCCCACATTCTTGCCAGCAAGACCAGAACACGAATCTGACTCAGATATGTAAGTGACACATTTATCATTATTAAAAGGATGTCTCTTATAAATTTCTTCAAACACATGAACACACTCTCAGAATATATCGAATCCACTTTAGAAAAGGAAGATGAACATAGTGAACTACCTTTCTAAGACCGTTTGGTTAATGATAGTCTAAATCTAGCCATATACTGAAAACCGATACGTTCAAATAGGTATATTGATTTTCAACTCTGCATATCCATTCAGTGTGAAAGTATCCCTAGCCCTGATTTTCTTCAGAAGGTCAACCAAAATCATTACTTCTTATGAAGACAAACTAAGGGAAGAAGAGAATATGATAAACATTTTACGTTCCAATAATTTTCCTGAGAATATTATAATAACATACTAAAATAAGACGGTCATTCTGTTAGTAACAATCCAAATGAAAGTTATTAGATTGGTACTGTGGTTCGATAGAAGAGTTACAATGGATATTGAAGCTTTCTATGAGAGAACCAACATTCTAAGAAACGCTTCAATTAGAATAAAAGATATGATCCCGCTCACGTCTACATAAAATTGTGTCTGCAGATTAGGTCGTGTGGATTGTGATAAGTTCTACATTAGGGAGTCATACTGTGAGATTAAGATTAATCCTATTTCCTAACGTTATTTCAAATTAACAATAGTCTCCGGAACTAGACAAATGCCCAGTGTCGTAAACTATTAGTAAATGTATTCGACTTTTATGTGATACTGTAAAACGTGGAAATTTTGAAAACATATCTAGAGTTCGATAAGATTTCTTATTCTGGCCGACACATTGTCTATAACAATTGGAGACTACTTGAGGGAATAAAATACATTCAAACTTGAAGATGCCATAGGTATTCGGAGTTTGACATCGCTTTAGCGCTACAAAATGATACTGTGATAAAACCTGAATCCAGGTTTTTTAGATTCTTGTTATCCTTGTATACTTCCTCGAAGAATCTGGTGGTATAATCATATACACTTATAAAAAGCGATACCAAAAGTTAGATGCTAAATTGTTTTATAGATAAATGTATTTCAGACCATCTGAAGTATAGAAATTAAAGTGGGAATTGTTTGGTCTATGTTTTACAGTATATGGTGTCTGAACTGACATGGTAATCAGCTTTTGTATAGATCGATGAATAAGTTTATACAGCCCATACGTACATACATGAGCAAACACACGTTTATAATAGGCATAGTAAAAGTTCGTAATCAATCACATGAATAGTTACAAAATTATTAATAGAATTGTAATAACACATTTAAACGTCACTTGATTGTCTTTTCACATACCAGTTCAGAAAGTATGGGGTTATATAGAGTTGCCATAATAATGGTGAACATCAAGGTTACCAAGTTAGATAATATAAAGCTGTTACAGTTCTAATCTCTTCTAAATAATTCATCTAAATGGTGTCTGTTCATCCCAAATATAATTAATAAGGAGAATAACAGTAGAATTATGCATAAACAGAAGTGACAGACTTCAGGACTGAACGAGTGGCTATAAATTGGATGGGTGAGGATTATCACGTGAGCGGTAACTTATTAAGTGGTGGCCTAAACACTTGACGGTGATCTTTGAGCTTAATAAATTCATTAATTTATCACGGTTATCGTCAATGTTAACCGTGCAGCCGAACTAGAAATCAACATTTTACGTCATCAGTCAGTGAGCTATAAGGTATTCCATTCAGATTTTTATTCATAATTTTACGTAGGTGGGACATTCTGTGGATGTTGAGACATTTGCTATGAAGCGTTTCTTTATATCGCTTTAATAATACTTCTTATCCTTTCGAAATGAACTGAATGACGCGAGTGCACAGCTTAAGTAGTCTTAGTTCTAAGTCACACTATTGCATGGCTACCTAGCTAGGTTCAGCTCAACATCGTAGCCAGGCTAATTCACTCCCCAAGTGCCTCTAGAGAATAGATAAAATCCTACCAGTTAACTGATTTATTGTATAAGAGAGACTGAGGAGAGGTTGTTTACACATACTTTAGATACAGTGCAGCACATGTCACTGATTGATCACTCCACATTACTCGTCTACAACCTCAACAAAATTCAGCGAACTACCCAAAGTTCAACCATCAATCTTCTAAATTATTGTTAAGTTAAGCTTGATGGACAGTGTGGTTATAGTTCAGTGATATTTCACTAGCCCTAGTAATATACATGGATTTTAGAATCAGGCAGCTAAACTTCTCGAATCAAATTTTCATTATGGTTATATGTTACATAAAAAAAGTATGAAGAGTGGCATTTTGACTAAATGGTATTTATCCTCAATCAGAGATCAAAATTTTATCTTCCAGTATTCTGTGGTTCAGTGAGATAAAGAGTTTTGGGGAGTAGCATTTTTATTTTTTGTCAATTAATGTATTTTTGGTCCTGATCTATTTCAATCATTGTATTACATTCAATCAACCATATCACATCCATAATATTCACTCCTTTGTTGATTGGATTTTCGCTCTAGTTCTCTTTTTTTTGACTGAGTAAAATCAATGCCTTGATTGAAGGATTTGGATATACAGTGATACAGTAGTATTTATTAATTATCGAGTCAATACTCTGTTTGCTGACGGACCATAGTGGCTTTATTAAACCTTATCAGTATATATCAAAATGATCCACGACTCTATTTGGCAAAAAAGGTTATTTTAGATATTGCATTGGACCAAATATGATTTTATTTCGGGTTTTAGACCTACCTAAATGTTTTTATTCGTGGTAAGTGTGCCGGGAAGTATCAGAAACCGCTTTTCACAGCCCTCTTTTGTGTAAAATATAATGTTGAACCTCATTTAAATATTACATTTCAACAACAACAAAAAACAAATTCTGTAGGCTAGAATATTACAAATATTCAATTAGGCCAAATGATTTAATCTACCTTATATCAACTAGCGATTATGTGGTTTCATAGATAATATTAGACAAAATAACAACTAGTCAAAATATAAAATTCAACTATGGTTCACTAGATGAAACTATATTCTATCTCTATCATACTTCTTTTATCATTTTATTCTTCTCTTTAACAGAACAGAGTTCAACAACATAATGAACAAATTATGAGACAAAAAAAAGATAATAAACTTATCATTATTCATAAACTACCATAGGTGGTCAAGTAATAAATTTAATTAATTTAACAGTTTTGAATCTTCATATTTCTCATGTATCTACCGAAATAACTATTGATAAATAATATTGTCAAATTACCGACAGAATTTATTTACATTCAAATACAATGGTTATTAGGATCATTACAATATAAGTAGAAAACAGAGTGTATTGTTATAATAAAAAAATGGGGAAAAAGAAGTTTACTTTCTTTTCAAATATGATAGAATATATCAATAGTGAAATTCAAAACAAAAAGAAACTACAAGTGAAACATTTTGATTATTCTCTATATATGTTTTTTTGATCTGAAATCAATAATTTTTGTTCTTGATTGAGACAAGAAGTTGTATTTCCGTTTCCTTATCAAAAAAAGTATAAGAGAAAAAAAGAAAGAAGGAAGGGAATATAGAATTTATCAAATCACCTTTTTCTATCATAGTTTTTTTATTTCACCTCCAAATTATATGAAATTACAAGTAACTGAGATTAGAAGAAAAAATATATACACACACAACTATGTTGTTATTTTCGATCTAATTAAACAGATAACAGATTGATTCTTGACATTGATTTGATGGTACTTTTATGCTTAGGTAAGATCAGCAAGGGGAAAAATTATGCTAAACTGAAATTTAAATCACTTGTAAAAATCAGTAATATATTTCAGTAGTAGCTTTTAAATGATTACTTGTTACTTATATCTTTGAAAATAGTTGGCATTAAGAAGTTGTTAGAAGTGAAAAATATACTGTAGTTATGATTTTTTTTAAAAAAAAGTTATTTTATAGTGTCACATTAGAATGATCATGAATAAATTTATGTTGAAGCATAAAGTAATTCATATTTCATAGGTAAGTGATGTATACAGTAAGCAATCAAGAATACTTTGAGGTATATCCGATTTATGCTAATACATTTAATCCATTTATTCTACCTAAAGTTTGTGCTGACGATATTGTTCAGAAGAACGATGAAAACTCTAAAGCTCCAAACTATCCAGCTCAGAGAACAAAACACTATCAAAATTCGTAGCCGTTTTACTTTCCATAAAAATCTACTTGTAATAATCGTAAATGAAAGATCATTATGTATTATACTAAATAAAACCCTAAATAAATGGTTCTTTTTTGTTAAATTACTATTATCAAATCATGTCATATACTGTTCATAAACTTTAGAATCAAAGATTCTATCACTATCATACTGAACATTAGGAATTAGTTTTTATAACTGATTTATCTTTACTCAGTTGAATCTAAAATGAGTGGACAAATTGACTGTTCTAAACATTGGTTATGAATGCAAACATGATTGTTTTACATTACCAACAGTAAATCATCAACTGCATTATTATATTACTTCACATGATTGTAAGGTCATAGAAATTTATATTTTTCTAAACATTTATGTGTTACTGTAGAAAGTCAGATGAGTGTTGCTAGGCACTTAAGTAAATATAAATTAATATCATTAAACAAATAAACTACCGGATAGCAAAGTACCACAATTTTCAAACATTATTAACTAAGACTAGCTGTAAAACAGAGTAATTCATTTTTGGTTGGTTGACGTTTGATTTACATCTATAAAGGATAAAATAATGGTTAGTTTAAAAGATAAACATTAAAAGTGTCATAAAAAAATTGTTTGACGATTAATTCTTAAAGTATTCAGTGAAGAATTTACGAAAGATAATTATCCAGGTTTGATATTTTACTTTAGTCTTCTGAAATTACGAAGTGTAACCAGTAAACGAAAAATAGCTATTGAGTTAAGAAATCAAGAACAGGTTTTAGCTATAAGAACTCTTTGTATGAATTAATATCATTGAGCGATAATGCTCGTAATTTAAATAAATAACAAAGGAAATTCGAATATCTGATGCTGTTTTCGATGTATCTAATGGTCTGAAAAGTAAGTAAATAGCTTTTAATATAATCTTCACCAAAGTCATGGATTATATTGCATTAGTAGTAAAAACCACTGCAGAATTTCGTATTAAGCGATGAAAACTGACAAATTTTGTAGACTTGGCAAAAATGTCTGCAGGTCGGTTGAACAGTCTATGAAACAGGTTTCTTGATAGTGTTGTAATAGAAATAATCGGGAGTTACGTGTTTAGTCAGAAGCTAAACACTAACACCTTTGGGTCTCGAATCAGTGGCTCAGAGGTTAAGCGTTCACACGTGAGGCCGAAAGCCCTGGGCTCGATTCCCGCTTGCAAGATCGTCCGCGACTACTGATGAGGAGTCTCATTCTGGGATGGAACGACCATCCAGTGCTTAGATCATTTCTCTATTTGAGTGAAATCCAACAATCTTCGCTTCATACTGACAATATATATTATCTTAAAACTTTTAAGCTAGAGGTTATTCATGTTATGAATAAAGCCAATCGTTATAAATGTATCGTTTAATAGACAAAATCATTTAATAGGGTCAGATTCTGTTTTCAATCACTTGAAAGCAATACAGGACGTAAACAGTAGTTGTTTTGCACTAAATTTGAGAGTGATGCTCTAGTTAAATCAACACTGAGATGAACATACCTTCAAATAATGATTATGAAATAAGACGAAACATGAGTTTTCGAATTGTTTTTTTACCAGATCTTATCCATCTGTTCTAAAACGTGAAAACAATTACCTCATAAAAACATATTGTTTCTTATAATTGTTGATTGACAATAATATTTTTCTCAAATTTTATATCCGAAAGTTTTCTAGGAAATACATAAGTAGATGGAAAGAATTAGTTTTAATAATTTTGTATATAGAACAATAGAAATTTACTTGTATAACCTTAGTAATAATGCATAGTTTGTTTTTCTTTTCTTTTTTCTTTTTTTTAAAAAAAACAAAATTAAAGAGAGTTAATTTATTAAGTAAAAAGATGTTAAGTTGAGTAAATTTACAAAAAAAAGGAAATTTAATCGTACTATTAAAACAAAATTGAGGTCAAACTTTTACATAGAATGTAGGTTACATTAGGTTCAAGTAACTAATTTATTATTTGTAAATATGATGAATTGTTATTTATAAAAAAATGTTTTTAGGAAAAAACCAACATAATTGAAAAATATAAAATAAAATTTTATATTTCACTTTGTTCAATAAATTCGTGATTAAGATTTTCTACATTCTAGAATAAAGTAAAAGAAGCATTGGATGATTGTTTTATTCTACTTTGGGATTCCTCTACAGTGCAAATCTATGATCTCCCTCATGGGATTCGAACCCAGAGCATTTGTTCTCGCGCATGAATGCTTAACATCTAGACTATTGAGCCGGCCTCCAATGATGTTAATGTCTAATTTCAACCGATTAACGAAATTTCGTGACCATCTTCCATTGTACTGAGGTAGATACTTGTCTTTATCCGACATGGATTAGCTTCTCAGTAGGACTGAAGGAAATTCATCTTAAAGCTAATCATTAGTGAGCATATGGTTATTATCAGTATGGGGGTGTGGAGATTATTAAGTTTTTGATTGAAATCATCAATCGGTTCATGATCTCAATTGAAAACTGAATAATCTCCACAACCCCATGCTGATAAAGTAAAGAAGTTGGAGAAACGTTTTTAAATTATTTGATTATCTTTAAATATCGATTGTACAATTGTGGAATATTGTATGCATTACTGTTACAGATTTGGCTAGTACATTTTCAAATTCTTCAGAATTATTACATCTATTTGTGTAACTTAAATATTTTGTGAGGTACTAGTAAAGGATTCCTAAGAAGACTTGACAAGACAAAATATATTAAAATCAATAAAATCAATCTGTAAACAGGGTTCCATTTTCATATCCATTTGAAGGCGAGTAATAAAAGTGTGTTGGTTGTTTTATAAAAAACCTTCATTTTCCGTTGTTTAGGATTATTTCTTGTTCTGTTATCGTAGTTTTATGGTACGATAACACTGCAGTTCTAATCCCCAACATTTTCTATGATTTTTCATTTAATTACAAGTCATTGTACTTTATTTTCACCAACGTTTATGTTAAATTAATGAACTAGTAAAAAACTGACCATTTTCTGTTGTATTTTTGTTTGTCTTTTTACTTCGTAAGACGTTCAGAACTCTTCTGAATAAGAGACGGTTTAATACTGAATAGATATATTGATTTAAAGTAGAGGGTTAGATTGAGAGATTCATTTAAATTTATTTCAACTAACTTGTCGAAATTAAAAGTTCATTCGGTTTATTTTAACTTTAAAAAGTCAATTCGGTCTGACTTTATTTTGTCCTTATACATTTGGAACCAAATATATGTAATCTTATAATTTAGTTTAGTAGGGAGATATCCAAACTATGTCATCATAATATTTTGCGTTCATGACTGACGTTTTGTTTGTTTTATCATCTCTTATTATATCCTTTTAAGGATCGAAGTGCTAGGAAGTATTCTTTAGAAGGGTTTGATGCAGAAATCTTTGTATTATTGAAGTGTAAGATGTTTTCTAGTGATGCAGGTATGGTTTGTTTTGAAAAGCTGTTCGAGTAATGTCTTGTGATGGTCGGCATTCAGTATAATCCTTAAACTTCGTATACAGTTCATCTTGATAACCGTCCTATATAACGCCCCAACGGTATATTAATCAGAATGCGAATACGAAGTGTTGATTACGTTTATTATGGGACCACACACACAGATAACCAAAGCTACAGATGCGTTAAACAAACATAGAAGAGTTGTGCCGAAAGGCAAGCAGGCAAGCGAGTGAGTCAGCGAATATGAATACGAGCAAGTGAGTACAATCAAGCGAGCGAGAGCGAGAGCAATGAATATGAATAACATGGACATATATATACATAGTGAAATGAATGAGTCATCGAATCAAATAAGCGGTTAGTAGTAAGACTAGCATAGTGAATAAATGCGTAGGCCGTAAGCAATATTCAGGCATACATGTTCATACATTCGCAAGAGTAATAAAGATACAATGATATAGATAAGTTGTTGTTAGGATGACTCAGTTCGTCAATGTGTTAATAAAATGACTTGATTGAATTAATTGTGGACAAACTCAATTTCACGTGATCTGTTATAGTCTGTACTGTAATTTCCAGCGTGATAAGTATATGGTTATGCAATCTGAAACTCAGTGCGTCTTCTAACATTATGGCTTTGAACTCGTTTCAACGACCATCTGATAGATTGTGAGTGGCCCCTAGCCTATGGATTCAACCTTTCATGTCGTCCTTTTACTTTGCTTTCTTTCATTCTGTCGTATTTCTTAGTACGTCTTGATTAAAAAAACAAAACAGAAATATTTATTTTCCCGTCTATGATCCAATTTAGAACATCTAAGATAGATTATTATTAATCAAGAAACAAGTCATATCAATATCCCTTGAAAATAAAAGTGCACATCCTCATTTATTGATATATGAAACACAAAGCTACTTTGTGGATTGTCTATTTTTCAGTTAGAAGCTATCACAATGTGTCACAAATTCGACCAGTGAAAATAAGAATTTTACACCTCAAAATATCTGAAACGTTTCTTTTTTTCATTATGGATGGAATCACACCGACTACGTACGCTGAACGACTAATTAGCTTGAACATCATTGACATCAACTTTCTATAATAATAAATGACCTGCTTTCGGACAAACCATTTGGTAATGCATAAGGAAATTGTTTTTCACTCGACCTAGTTTTTCAGGTGGATGATAAGGGTTATCTCTCCAATTTATGTACTGTCACACCACTAAGATTAGTGTTTCTTGTTCTATTTGCGTCGTTATAATTCAAAAACTTATTTATTATTAATGGTTTTAAACTATTAAATGACTTGAAATGATCAAAATCTGATAGGCCGCCTATTGTCTATTTTAACAACGAACAAATTACACTAAGTATTAGCCAAATAGAACACTTGAAACTTCTTCAGTAACGAAGTACCGCGACAGATTTTAAGGTGACAAATATTGTGACACATTTTGTAAAACACAATTTTTAATTCAAGTTATTGTTCTATAGTACTTCACATTGCAAAAAAAATTATTTTAAATAAAAGGACTTGAATAAATACTGATTCAATATTAAACAAAATTGAGCGTACCATTTTCAAACAACAGTAGTTTAAAATCTAATCAAACCTTTAAAATGTATATATTTGTATCTAACTACATATAACAGGATGTGTAAACAACTAGGTTATACTTGATATATTTTTTTTCTAAAAATTTGTTGCGTTTTGCCCAGTATAAATATTGTGAACTCAATGCATACAGATAAATAAAATGTCAGATGAGTAGAAAGGAGAAGAACTTGTCGGGTGGGGTAGAAAAATTATTTGTATGTATGCTTTATGAGTGTGCTTATGTAAATAAGTATGCTTACTATTATTGCCTACATCTATATGTGTTGTATTTTCTTAAATGCATGTCTACAAGAACACATTATGCGTAAACAAAAAAATGTTCTAGAGGCCCAATATTCTTAACTATCCTATCCTCTTATTTGTTAGTAAAATGTATCTAAGGCTTAATATTTTACCTTATAAGAGAAATGTTTATCCAAGGTGAATGATCACGAATTTTTAGAATAGATAAAGTCACCTCAAAATTTTTCAAGGTCTATTGGAAGTCAGGTTTCCACATTATTTAAATTAGCAATCTAATTTTAGAGTTGTATCACAATTGTTTTTGAAATAATCATAAAATCTAATAAACTATGCCTTGAATCATTCGTTTAAACTAATGCAATTATTTCATTGAATTCAAATGATAACGTAAAAACTGGGGGCTTCTGATATATTTATACTTTTCCTATAAAAGAATTATGGAAAGAGAAAAAAATACAAAAATAATAATTCAGTACACTTTTAATATGAAAGATTTTATAGTTAGTTGTTAAATAAATTCTTAGAAAACTTCAAATCATGATTTCCTCTCAACCATTTTGTCAAAATATCTCAACAACACCTCCAGCTTTAAATAGTCCTATACAATATGATTCATTTCCACATACAGATGACAATCATTTAGTTACACGAAAATTATTATCATCTGATGAAACAGATACTTTAATGCAAAAATCACCCATTTCTACTGTTGGTGAACATAATCAACTTCAGAACTTTCAGTCAGCTGCGCTAAGAAATGAAGAGTTCAGTTTAATACAAATGAATGATTTTCCAAATCAAAATGTTTCAAGAAGCAATACAATATTACCACCTGTAAGTAATATACTGATGCCAAATAATATACAAATTATGTCAGGTGATAAGAAACACATAACAAATTCGTATTATTCTTCTGTTCTTGCATCAATATCATCATCTTCACCTTTGAATTATCCTGAATCTGATTTATCAAATAAAAATCTTATCAAATCAAGTTTCATACCACATGATTTGGAGTATCAAAGTGAGAGACTAAGATTACAGTCAGAGCAGCAGCAACAGCAGCAACAACAACAACAACTGGATTACAATATTTGTTTAGATAATCGTAAACAAAATCTAGAAAAATATTCATGTCGACAAATGGTACGTTAATATAATGATGAATTTTAATTTTACTAAATAGTTTATTAGCTATTTTTGGCTATGTTTTTATTTCTCCACTATCTGCTGTAATGCTAGTGTTCAGTTAAAACTGAAGTAATATCAAAGCAGAATGAAAATGGTATTTATATTTATGAAACTTATCATGAAATAATCAAATTATCAACGAGAATATAGGACAAATGGTTAGTCTGACGTCAATGAACCAGGCAATGTAGAACCTCGATTGATATTGTTGTGACCGAGAAAATAGGTGGGGACAATCAAATGTATCTCAACAGAAGAACTATATATTGAATACTTCATTTGCAAAATTTCATCATTTGTTCTTTATTTTCTGTATGATCTTTCTGACTTACAATTCTTTTTTAATTCTGTTTTCTTTAAGTCGATACTTATAGCATTCTGCTGCCGGGTTTTCTGCTTTCGAATGGTGTTACATGTTACTTATATCGACGGACATAAGTAGCATACAACACAATATACAGATTTTCAAATGATTTCTGATAGTTAAATTATAAAAGAATAAAAAATTCTAAACACATCTCGGTATATGATTGACGCGGACACGATGTCAAGTTATGTTTTGATTCCTAAAGTTTGAAATGAACAATGCATTTCGAAAAACACTTTAAACAAGTAGACATTAACAACAGTTTCATCTGTTTGACAATAAAATGGTAAAATTTATTCGGAAACAAATCGACTCACTAAAGCAACAAAATGTAGTCGAAATATTTTGCATTTCGGTACAAGCTTGGTGACATTAGTTTTTTGTTAAGATTTTCAAAGGTTGTTGATGGAAAAATTGGCCAGTTATTTAAAATAAACTTGAAATAATTTTTAAATATTCATGTGGGTCTCCAGTTTAGTACAAATGTAATAAGCCACTTTAAATCATTATATTTATAGAGGTATGTCAACGTAGATTTAAATGAATATGTTGGTCACTTAAAAGTTTAAAAAGTGTAATAGCAGTTAAAAGGAGAAAAGGAAGCTAGGGAGAATACCTTTTATTGATGGTCTTTCCAATATTTATATCATCAGTAATACGACATCTGCTTTCGTTTTTCTGTTGACTGTGACGAAAACTATCATCTTGGCGCTACAAGGAAGACAAAATATAGAGAACTAACCTTTTAACTAACATCAGTCAGGTCTTGTTCAATGGTTATCTAAATACCGAATATTATTAACTCATGTAAAATGTTCTTATAAAAGGTAATCAGTAGTTTAGTATCGACATGTGTTCTGTTTTAACACTCATGAAAAAAGTTAGTATGTTTTTTCAGTTATCCATGTAAGGACTAACCAATCGATAGCCCCTAACATTCATAACTTTTGAGCAAAGCCCCTTAAACACCGCCGAGATATAACACGAAGTCATATAACAGTTAATATTTTGATGTGAAGAAATGGTAAAAATGATCGTTATCGATTAACTGAAATGAGGTTTAATTACATTTTAGGTTTATCATAAATTTAAGACGGTTTTTACAAGAAACAGTAGTGCACTATGAAAAATATTGTTTGCTATTGGTTTTTAATTGTTCATGTTACGAATCGGATTACTACGTACTAATACTGTTTTTTCGAATTCAGATGGACTTAAAATTATTTTTCGTTTAAACTAACATGTTTGTTTCCATAGTGTACAAGACAAATTTCTTTGTTGTAGGCTAAGGTAATTTGACATAAGCTCTCTTTGTAGTGTGACGTCACTTGAACAATCATAGATTTCAGTGATATCGTGCAATGAGGCTAATAATTAGTTCATTCAGTTACTATGGTATTCAAATAGAATATGATTTGACTGTAATAATTAAATAGTAAATCAAGCAAGCCATTACTATTCAAGATAATAGGTTCACATATTGTTGTTAAATTTGAAGTTTCGGTAGCTTTGACTGTATATTCTGAAGTTTCTGATATGCTACTAAGTATAGTCACACTGAATATTTGATCAACACTATCATTGATATGTGTGAATACAGAAGATATATATTATGTTTGTTTAGTAAAAGTTCTATAAAAATGAAGATAAAAGTTACTACAAATTAACATCAGCTAGAGAACTATGCAAAACTTAGTTACCTTGAAGTGAATAGCTTATTCCAGTTTGAAACTTACTGACATTTTTAATTATTATCAAAAGTCAGTTCAAATTCAACATATATTTAGCTTTCAGCTAATTTTAATTTAACAGTTGAATTCATGAGTCGATTCAAGCTAGACCACACTGAAAACTTGGAAGGACTGGACGACCGTTTCGTCCTAGTATAGAAATCCTTCAATGCTGCTAGGTTTTCACTAGTGGTCTAGCCTGGATAGACTCATGAATTCAACTATTAAAATTACTACAATCTCCGTAAATCCCCATTCTGATAATCTTAATTTAGTGGAATCTTCATCACTGAAATATTGCTTCATACTATACTGGATTATTTTCATAAAGTAATACTTCTAAATGGAAATTTAGGGAATTCATTTAGAAGCTATTCATTAGTGAATATTTAGATTTTAATTTATAAATTTGACGTTATATTCATAGTTTATTGTGATCGGCTGTTGAATTAGAATCCAAAATTATTCAGTGTTATCTTTATTTTAGTATTTCATAAGCCGATTTCAGTAAGTTAAAAACGTTTCATTAAAGATCTGGATAAACTTAATGTACAATTAGGAAAATTACCTACTTTAAAATATATCTAGATTGTTCTTAGGTGTTTATCAAACACGATTTCCACTGAAAACTTTTTATTAGATTTGTAATGACTTTCAACACTGGGTTTTAGTACTTGAAATTAATCTTGAAATTATTTTTCAGGTAGTAAATGAATCACCACTTCATCCCTTGACCTTGTCAACATCAATTTTATCATCGTCATCATCATCATCGTCTTCAGTGATTACAATGCAATCCAATTTTGCTAATAATCATTTAACTGTTTACAATACTAATACGAACAGTGAAAGAATTAAACGACCAATGAATGCATTTATGGTATGGTCACGTTTACAAAGGCGTAAAATGGCTGAAGAGAATCCTAAACTTCATAATTCCGAAATCAGTAAGCAATTAGGTAATTTGTGGAAATCTTTAACAAATACTGACAAAATTCCATTTATTGAAGAAGCTAACCGACTACGTGATTGTCATATGAGACGTTATCCAAATTACAAATACTGTCCTAGACGAAAACGCAAACAACCAACAAATAAAGTTGTATTACAGCAAAAAGTAAAAACTACTGCTGAATTACCTCTTGAGTTAGTTTTATGTCCTACCCGTTCAAACTGTTTTCAAGCAGCAAGGTTAACAAGAGTTCCGAAAGCTGTCACTCAACCATATAATAAACCACGTATCCCTATTATTGCTCCAACAATGAAATCATATGAAATAACACAAAATAGAAATATGTCAATAAATGAGATGAATCATAAACCAGAACCATTTATAATATCACAAATGAACATGATGCCAATGAGTAACAAACCCATATCAAATATGTGTACATCAGTTCAAAATTTAGTGGCAAATAACAATTCAACATATTTTCAATCAACTGATACAATTTATGATCCTTACAAAATCCAATTAACAAGTACATTTCTTCCTAATGTGAACAATCGAAATAATATGACTAGTTATCCTGATCAAAAAGAATTTTACACAGATTTTAATATATCTCAACCTACAACTAGTAATGATATAAATAATTGTCATCACGATTCATACACTTATGATACATCGCATTCACCAGAGATCTATTCAAGCTTTTTAGATTCAATTGATTTACAAACATTTTTCTAAATTATTTATTCCTTGAAATGTTCCCCTTTTGTTTTCCTTTCATTGATTAGTTCTTCTTGATATATTGATTTACATGTATTTTACTATGTTAATGATTAGTCAATTGTTTGCATTGACTTATCATGTTTATTCGAAATAATTTACATCTGAAGAAGCATAATAAAAAAAGGTTCATATTTATTGGTTTATTATTAGAAGTTTGAAATTATAATTTTGAATGTAGAATATTCTATCGTTCTAAATGAGAAAAATTTATTACTCACTTTTTAGTTGATTTAGTTTAAAGACAATCATTTAAAATATCAGAATATTATGTTTTTTCGAGTTTATATTACAGTAATCATTCTTATTTGTAAATGTTTCTCAATATATATATTTAATAGTTGAATTCATGAGTTAATTGAAGCTAGACCACCATGAAAAACTTAGAGGCACTAGATGGCCGCTTCGTCCTAGTATGGGACTCCTCAGCAGTGCGCATCCACGATCCTGCCTCGTGAGATTCGAACTCAGGACATATTGATCTTGCCTGCGAACGCTTAACCTCTAAACCTTGAGCCTGTATCCAACGGTGTTGATGTTTAACTTCAACTGGGTCTGTTGTGAGATAGTAACTCACTGAAGACAATGGTGGACGGTGGCGCAATTTCGTGGACTAGTGGAACTTAGACATTAACACCGTCGGATGCCGACTCAGCGGTATACAGTTTAGGCGCTCGCGTGCGAGGCCGAATATTCTGGGTTCGAATCCCGTGAGCGGGATCTTAGATACGCACTCCTGAGGAGTCCCACACTAGGACGAAACGGCCGTTCAGTGCTTTCAGGTTTTCTATGGTGATCTACCTCTAATTGACTTATGAATTTGACTATTAATTTACTTTAATATGCACAAAATCTCTTTCTGACAATATATATATATATATATATATATATATATATATATAAATGTTTGAAATAAATAGATCTATTTTTACGATAGATTTGATTATTTTAAATGGTATATTGTTAACAAATTTACCTATTTAGTAACGAATCAGTCCTTAGTTATTAATCATGTTTGATTGTATTTAATAGAACATCTTGAATTGTTAAATTACTGGTAAATTGTTTTGTTGAAATTAACAGAATTCTGTTGTGTTGCAGATATAACTTCAACAAGTTGTATATAAACGTAAACTTTTCCGATTAATAACAAAAGATAACTTATTCAAATAGATTTATGAATATAGAATTTAATGTTTTCAACAGTCAATATTATTGTCTTATCATACAATTAGATTGTTTATTAGTAGTATATCTAGCTATGATAATTGCTTGAATTGTACAGAAACTAATAAATCACTAAAGACTACAGACATGTTTAAATGGCCAGTATTTTCTTTCGAAGAAAGTTTACTTAGAAACAATCGGATATTGAAACAACTCAGTCTCATGAAAAATTTGCTAGAAGTGCAAAAAATCGGTTATTTATTTACAAAAGGTGACAACAACAATTTATTTTGGAAGTGTAAAGCATATTTAACAAGATTGTAATCAATGAATGAACCAATGAAATTGAAGATAGAACGTATTGGATTTTGGTGCGAATTTCGTCCATTTATATGGTTAAATGGGATTTCGTCATTATAGTTTATGTCATTTCGTAATGGAAATCCTTACTCTAATTCCGAAGTCTAACTTCTATCTCTTAATCCTAATTCGTCACACTAATCTACAACCCTCTTTTGACCTCGGTAATTAGGTGACATTTCTCAGGGTTACTTTAGCACCGCCTAAAGGTTGTCCACAAATTATAGTCTCATTACATGTTCTTACAACAAAATAATCTAATAGTGTCGCAATGAAAATATCACATCTCCTGAGGACATAAATTCGTTAGTGAGTGAAGGTCTATTTAATTTGATACTAATGACAATATGTTGAAGATTGACTTAGATTTTTTTTCACGCCGATAGTGAAACTGAACCCAAACGACCTAAATGAAAATATTCTTTTCATAAGCAAAATATTTATCAGCTAGTTCTTTTCGACTGGGATTTCTTTGTGCCCTTCAACTAAATTGTAATTAATGTAGTTTATATCCATTGGATATCTGTCTAAAGAATTTGCATGATACTATGCATTAATGTTTTCTATAAATTTATGTTATTAGTATTTCAGGCAACCTATTATGGTAATCAAATCACTAAGGTTTATTTCTTAAATTACAGCATATTTTGTCCATAATTCGTTTTGGATTTGTTGTTGGATTTCATGAAATTTACATCAGCCAAGTTAAAAATGCATATAAGTACCAGAGTCATAAATTACTGCTATTTTATCTTAACTATGTTCATACTTCAGGAACCGTCGTAGGGCTAGAAACCAGTTAAATAGTTAAACACACTTACTATATAATACTAATCGTCATACTTATTCAAGCTATTGATTCAGTATCTGAATGTCTAATACACATTTGAATATCATCAAGATATATGTTGAGATAGTGGATAAGATATATAGATCAGGTGGATGATTTAGGTGGAGTTTTGTTCTCTGAGCTGTGTAGTTTTGTCAGGGGCCTTTTATTTTACTTCTAAACAACATCATCAGAACTTGTATTAACTTGTTATCTAGTTGATTAAGGTAGATTATTGAAAGTGAGAATAAATAGAACGTACAGATGCCTTCATTCGTCGTTCATGAAGGAAAACTAATTGTAATTTTTAAAATACTTCATATCATCTATGATAATTAATTATTGTAGGTCAAAATATCAGGCCAGTGAAATATCATTTTTATTCTGGAACAAACCAACTTTCTCTTATCTGGATGATTCGTTTTAACATGTGGGAAACTATGAAAAATGAAGTTGCTTTACTTAGTAATATTCCAAGCGGAGGATTAAAAAAAGATTCAAATCAATCATTTCACATATTGTTTTTTAGGAAGCATTCCATGCACAAAGGTTCATTGCATTTGTGTTTCGAAAATGAAAATTACAAGCTACTAAAGATTATTAACTAATAACCTAAGTAAATGCAGAAATCACATACCATTTGGAGGTTGGTGACTTGACACTTACATAAAATTCAGGTAAACCATAAATGGTTAGTTGTGTTAGTCTACCGATATTAAACAAAATTGTAGAAGTAATTGAAAAAGGACGAATTAACTATTATTGATTTCTTCATAAAACGTGGTGAAGAATATGATCATCCAAACTTCAGCAATTTCAAGCGACATGAAGTCGAATGTATTATTTTTCTAATGATCAATAATTTGTTTTCAGGATAATTAAAGGGATTTCTCTTAAAACCTCTTCTTTTGAATACAGTCTAAAGAATTATTTTTCTCATTTTAATAGCTGGTAAACAGTTCACAACCGTAGTGTTTTCTAATGCCATATCGTTTATCTTCGAATGCAATTTCTACATTTTTGGGATATTATGCACTATACACAGGTTTGTATGGTTTCACGTGAAAAACGTTTTACGAGTTGATTAAAAATATGAGAACAATGATATGATAGTCTTTGTCTTTACACGTCTGTGTAGTTTTATAACACAAAACATTTTGTGAAAGTGAAAAAAAGTAAAAATTTGAGAATAATAAATAAAATGTAAGTTGAAATATAGGAAATAATATTTTTATAGGAAGAATGAAAGAAAAGACGGAATATTGTTGATGTTTGTTCGTTGAGGTGTCAAACGAATTAGCATTTTCAAGTGAACGACACAAAATTCGAAGGTTTTCAAAGTAGATTTAAATGAACGTACAATCGTACTATTACTTATGGCAGTGTTTAGATTTAAAAGTAGAGCAGTATTCATTCAAATTTTAGTTAGGCTGAAATCGCTAATTTTCACTGTTTTATTAGACCAAATATATCACAGTGACAGTAAAATAGCTGTATACCTGGTCTGTGAGATACATTGTAAACAGATTATAAATAGATGGTCTTCAGTTGTTCGTAAGTGATGATGATATAGTGTAACTACGCTGTATCACCTATCATGTGTAACGCTGAAAATGACCTTGAAGTTATAATACCTCTATTAGCCATGGAGCATAATGATTGTCACAAACAGGAATGTACTCTTAAAGTAATTGTGAAATTTAAATAGAAATGGTGATTTTACTTATCTTTTGAGCCTTTCAAGTTTCTAATCGACGCTTTGTATCGTAAAACAAGTGGTATATGCTACAAAGTTCATTCATACAGCGATTCAGTAAATGTTCGAGTTTTTGATCAAGTCATTATAAAAGAATTCTCATTATTTCTACAACATTTACTAAGAAACTCATTGAATTGTCGATTAGTTATTATTATATTACAATGGTCTGAGACCCACATAAATGAAATTAATAACCATCCAAAACAAAATATTTATCACAATAGTGTCCATTTTCTTATGCGTTGGTCATGACAAAATATAGATGTTTTTAGTTCCAGAGCTATGTGAAGCAGTGATTCAACTTCAAATTAAGTTTCAGATATAATCGGTATTGAAAAACGCTGAGGTTCCATTAAATTTTCTTTACCGATCACCACATTTTCATTTTGTTATAAGTTTTTCATTATCAAGTGATTTAAATACTGAACAAAGTATCCTTCATAAAAGTGCTGATAAAGCGAATGTTAACTGATCTTGATTTCTGAATTTACTATTGTTATTGTTAGCTTTATTTAATATTATATTTTTGGTATAATATATAATTCTCAGCACAAAGTATTTCAGCGAGTATCCGTTTCTTTTTTTAATCGATATTGACGACAAATATTGAGTGATCACCAGTTAGTTATTAGCATTTCAGAAGTCGACATCGGAATAATATTCATTCTTTTCAGTGCACATTACCAACCATCACGATGTCTCCGGTTGTAAATTTTCGTAACTTGTACAGTGAAAGGCCGTAAACTTTTCGTAAATGCGTCTGAATAGGATAGGCAATTAACTGACATAATGATCCGTTAAAACAAATAAGGAAACACATAACTTGTTAAAATATCTGAATGGTAGGAGCAGGTAGCCCAGATATTCAAGAAGATCACCCGCTCAAACAAAAAATATAAGTCATTATTTTGATCCTATGTTACTACGAATAATAAAACAGATGATTACTTGTTTTGTATTGATCACATCATCTTCCGATTTTTTTAAGAATTTTTTGATTTACAGCCAACGTTTCTTTAAAATAAGTTCACATCAGCTTATTCTGCTAATAAATCCAATCATTTCTACCAGTTTTGACTTATTGTACAATAAACTTCTAGGAATTCCATTTTCAATTAGCAAAATTTTATGTTTTAACCTACAAGCTGTTTTAGGAAACTTATATTATTAGTTTAATGTCAATATGATTAGACTAATTTATGTCTTTCTGTTAAACAATAAAATCGTTCAATTATGGACAGAATACTAAAGATAGCCATGAAGTATTAATGAAATAAGTTTATCGCATTTCGTAAGTTTTTTCTTATTATTTTCTTGAACTAATAAATGCTATAAATGGTACATAATTCAATGGAACATTTTTGAAGCTCTAATTGGAAGTAGTGCCATTCATAATAACGAAAATAATAGACGTTTAACACTGTTGTAGTCATTAATGGTTCCTAGTATTCTCTAAAGCCTACTATTTTTTTAATGGCTATATCATGCTCTACTATTTTAACTATTTCTACTGATAATTCCATACATGTGAATGATACTACTAACTTGAAATTAGTTATTATTCTATGTGGCCTAAAATTCCTTTATTATGAAACTGAATGAAGAAAGAAACGAAGAAAATGGCAAAAGTTAAACGTATATAAGCACGCATGTTCAATCTACATTTGTCTTTATTTTGGTTAGTTAAATGGATACTTGTAACGTATTTCGTGTTTAAACATGGTAAACAGACCTGAAAGAAATGAACTGTAGAAATAGAGAGAAAAAGTGTGTATGTATGTATGTTTGAGAATGAGAGTGAGTGAGAGAAAGAGAGAAAGTAAATTTAAGATTATTACCTTTTAATACTATAATATAATGTTTTGAATAATAAACTTAAAATTTATTCGTTAAAGTAAATGATTATTTCAATACATTTATCATTGCCTTTTTTTAAAAATTCTGTTTACTATGACCTAGTAGTCTATATAATTATATGGTAGTTAATAAGTAGCTGTTATTCCTCTACACCGTTACTAAGAGATACCAAGTAAACACTATTTTTATTTATTTGTTTCTTAGATATTTTAAATGAAAATGATGTACAAAATATTTATCATTGTTTGTTTGAATTATTAGGATAAGGGGATAGTTTAAAATTAGAATTAGAATTAGAAATATTACCATTACTGATATATATATCCACTTTAATGATGTAATAATAATTCAAAGTGTGTATACAAGTTAACTAAGAGTTTATGAGTATCTATTATGATTACTTGTTAACAGATTTCTTTTTTGCTTTGAATATATTTTGCTAATCTTGATTTTCTATTTTTCTATGTTACAGTCATTTAATTAGTGGAATGTCATCATATAAAGAAATTGGTCATTAGAGAGATCCATTGAAAACTAATTTTTTGTTAATTAGTAAAGCGCATAAAATTATATTACATAACTGAAACTTACATTTTCTAGAAGACCTGAATATTTTTTTCTGTTCAAACGTTTATTCAGTTTAGTTGTTGACAACAACTAAATGTAAATATTGATCTCAGATCATAAAAGTAATTTTTATAGTGCTAAAGAAGTATTTTTATTTAATGCATGAGAATAATGGGGAAATTCATTTGTCAAGATTTCCTTCTTTCATCTCATAACACATAATCTGAGAGATAACATAAAGTTACTCAATCTTTAAACACCAATAGATTAAAAGTACGTTTAAAAGGTTTCGTGAAAAGCCATTATTTGGTTATGTTCAACTACTGCATTCAGAGAAATAAAACATAATAAAAGTCCACTTTCTTCTACTTTAAAATGATCATTTCATAGATCAGGATTTGAGGCAACAAAAAAAATGAATGTAATAGATAAATTAATGAAAATATTTCATTAATTATATTAGAGAAATTTCATTCCATCAATATAATTCCAATGACATATAAATGTACAGATCACCATATGGTTGTTTATTTATTTTTCTCATAAGTTTATTACAATGTATCTGAGAAAAGGAAAACAGTCAATCAACTACAAAACCATTTCTACATCTATGAAAATACATAGAAAATAGTATTTTAATAAAATATTCATTGAGTGATAGTGTGAACTATTAGTTTGTTTATAGAAATATTATTCTTATATGTTATGATTAAACTAAAAAAGTTGTTATCTGTTTATGTTATGGTCATTTTTTCCTGGTTGATAATGGTCACTATGATACTTTCTAGAATCTTTCTTTATAATAAAATGCTAAATATAGTAACAAAACATTAAGTCTAGCTTTGATCAACAAAAGTTTATCAGAGGTACTATTGTGTTTTGTTTGTAAAATATTTACTTGATTATGGATTCTAGATAAATGCTGCTATTAGGTAGGAAAATATTATCATATCAACGAGTGAATATTGTGACATAACAAATTTTGTTTATCGTAATGAATTGTTTATTTCTTCATATGTTTGTATCACGTGTTGACAATGACCCAAATTCCTTTTCATATCATTGGGTAGTACATAATCATTGTTGGGTGACTCAGTTGTGCATTACTTCAAAGCTCCTTGACATAAAATTGCATGAATCAAAAAGTTTTTTTGTGACCGTAGAATGATAAATCTTGCAATGAAACTTTTTAACTGTACTGTATTGATCAATTATGTATAGTAAATCAATATTAGTTAAAAATTATCAATTATAGATTCATCCTGCTTAAATCAATATTATTTACTCTTTTAACATAGATATTGTCTTAATAGAACAATCGATACAAATATTTAGTAAATTTACTAAATACTCAGTATAATTTCCTAGATGGATATATAGTGAGAAAATATATGTAGCAATTGAAGTGTATACCGATTACTTATTCTTTGGAATTCAAAGAAGATAAAAAAGGCATTTTGATAAATTCAACTGGTCAATACACTGTTAAATATATTCACTTAAGGCATTCAATAAAGATATTTATTTTGGGAAGGGGTTTTGCGGAGATTGTAGTAACTTTAGTAGTTGTAATCACGAGTCAATCGAAGCTAGACAATCATGGAAAACCTGGAAGCACTGAACGGCCGTTTCGTACTATTGTGAAGTTCAACCAGGTCAGTTGTGAGATAGTAACTCACTGATAGCAATAGTGGATGTGTCGCCCATTTCCGCGGATTAGTTGAAGTTAGACATTAACACTGTTGGATGCCGGCTCAGTGGTCTAGTGGTTAATTGCTCGCATGAGAGACCGGAAATCCTGGGTTTGAATCCCGCGAGGTGGGGTCGTGGATGCACACTGCTGAGAAGTCCCACAATAGGTCAAAACGGCCGTCTAGTGCTTCCAGATTTTCCGTGGTGGTCTAGCTTCAAATGACTCATGATCTCGACTACTAAAATATTTATTTTCGACATTATGAAATGTATGTTAGTATACATTATTCCAAAACTGAATAACAATGTCCATAGCTGAACATGATATGAATTCTAGACTTGAATGTAGAGTTTTCCAAAAATTGTTTTAACGAATTCGTATAAACTTCAGAGTTAGTTTTATGAAGAGGTTTAGAGCTATTCAAAATTTGGTGTTGACAGCGTTTATTGATAGGTGTACAGTTGTTGCTATAAATCATGAATCACTTAAAAATATTTCTTTCTGCACTGTTAACAGAGTATATTTCCTGACAAAAATATAAGTTCAGTCTCCATTTTTAATCTCTTTACATAAGTATTTTAAAGTGAAAGTGACTGTGTGATGATTTTTTCTAAAAAGATTATGATTACAACTTTTGTAAGTTGATAAACATATTCAATCCAAAACAGTGGAAAAAACTGATCTTAAGAATATGTGTTCAGTCATTAAAAGCTCTCTTTTTAGATATATTTCATCAGCCCTGTTTATTGATTCTACTAAATGACTTTGAACATTAATAGATAACGTATGACAAATGCCCTGGTACGGCCGAGGATGGGGAGAGTGCGCTCTCCCTCTCGAAATGCTCACACATGGCCAGGGAAGTCTTACTCATCGCCTTCTCGTGACAGGGATGTTTACGAAATTGAGAGGATGAAAAGCGAATATCCGATGCTTGAACCGGGTTCGTGGACACAGAGAGTCCACTTAGAGGAATTGGAAAAACCGCATTCCAAACCAATGGTGCACATGGGCTCCAGTATCCTGAAGAAACAAATGGCGTATGAACCAATCGTTGGTCACCGACTATCATGGGACTGCACCTCCTTACGATGCTCTACTGCCTTGTGGATCAGACCTTTAGGTTAAAGGCTCTGGGTGTGGCCCCCTAAGAAAACCACCTGTTTCGGTTTGGGCACCCGGTCAGTATCACAGCCCTCACACATATCAAATGGGATTTGTGTGGCGCATATTTATCTGGTGCTTTCTTGTACCATTATCTATGTGTTCAAATAAATAAATAAGTAATAAACAATGCGACCCAATTGTCATTGATGAATTGATTATGACATATTAACATATATCAGAATACTTCAAACTCTAACGTTACCTGAAGTAGGAAAAGTCTAAGACAAAACTGAGAATCAAAGCGCCAGTCAATGAATTCACTGACTTTTGGATTGAATCCTAGTAGTACATGCAAGCTATCTGGTTAGAGCATGCAAGACAACTTGAATCAATGTTTCGAGATGTATTATGTGCGGATCAGAAGCAGTTGCTGTGGAAGAGATGTATACACTCTGTATTTTTTCGTAAGTATTGATCTTCAGAACTATTTTAAAATTTTACTTCATGAACTCATTCCTTTTTTGGACAGTATTCTTCAGTACTTAATCCTTAAATAAGCAAAAGAGAATTCAGCGAAGAAAGTTTTCTTTTCAACGAAATCATTTACTTAAACTGTACATTCATATATATAGTTGTATAGAAAATGTATGTCTATAGGAGGACAGAAAAAATTATATTTAAAAATTCGACTGGAGGATAAATAACAAATGAGGTTACGTACTAATCAAGGGGTAAGGAAGAAAATAGTTTATGGGTCAGATAATATATATACGAATGTACAGCTTAAGTAAATGATTTCGTCGGAAAGAAAATCTTCTTCTCTGAATTCTCTTTTTCTTATTCAGTGACACTATGGGTTATTTTAATTACTTAATCTTTCTCATAATCACTGACAACTCTTTTGCTCTTGAGTTTGTTGATTTCACCTTTTAGTAGTGATAAGGTAAGGGAACGTAGGATAATGCTTATTTTTGTCAGGCTCTTTACTGATCATGAGTGACTGACTGAGTCTCCATCGTCATGTTTACCGTCTAGTTTTAAATTAATCGACATAAATAAAATAGAGAGAATTCAGCGAAGATTTTGTTTTCGAAGAAATCATTTACTTAAGCTGTACATTCGTATTTAGATATATGTATATAGAAAATTTTCCTATCTGAATTCTCTTTATTTTTATTCACTGACACAATGGGTTATTTTAATTATCGACATGAATTAGTATGTAGACTGTAGCTTGCCTGGATTATTAAGTCGGTTAATAATATTCTTATCTAACGGCAGTTCCACGAATATAAATAGATTTTTGAGACGATTTTATATGTACGTACGTTACTTCATAATAAAGGGTATAAAACAAAGAAGCACTGCATAAGTCATCCGATAAACAACGATTAAAGGCAGAACGCGATAATATGGTGGTAATTATTAACAGCTCATACTGTGAATAGTCTCATTCCTTCCTTTCTCTTTAGAAATATCTTTAATAAGGTTTAACATAATCATTTATTCTTGATTAATAAATGATCATTTCCGTAAGCAAATTCATACCACTACTTTGGTTATTAGTAGTATAATGAAATATTGATAAATATTTGCTTAAGTGCTATGAATAGTTATTGGAATGATATGTACTACACTGAATAAATCATAATCCCATATAAATTTAGCGATTAGTTTCACATTAAATATCTGTTTCTAATAGACTATTATTTGTTAATTAATAAGCGCGCTTTATTTTCATTTCATTTAAGTTACATTCATTTGTAGTAATCAGATGAATTGAATTCCTCTTAAACAATTAGAAACGATTACAACAAATTATTGGCAGTTTTTCTTTATACTAAGAATAGAATTAAACATTATTCTATTGATTCAAAGAACCAAGAGTCAATGCCATGATAAATTACATATCTAACATGGTAGTATCTTTATTAGAATACCCATTATTTCTTTTTACGTATATTACATACTGTAATATATACTGATGTATTAGTGGACAAGTGTAGGTGGGTGAATTTCATGTGTCTCTATAGTATACATCAATATGAATAAATGATATTATGTGCTGTTAGTGCAAATAGTTTTTGTTTTCTTACATCAAACACTGTTGAATTAAGCCTAAAAATGTTTTATGACATTTTCTCAAAAATAAACAAACAAAAAATTATTGTATTTCTCATTTGTTATTACCAAGTTGACATTATGCTATTTGTTCTTTATTCTAAATATCTGTGCTTGTGTATATTAGTAAAAAGACTTTATCATAAAAATGTATTTTGTATTTCACTAATATTTACATAGTTAGACGATGAATCATTTGTATATTTTAACAACAAGAACAACAAAAAAAGTAAAACAATAAACTGGGACAGATCATTTCGATCAATATTATTTCCTGTACTGTGTCTGTATGGATACATGTATATTGATCGAAAATTTGTAATAATTTATGTACACATTTTTGAAGAATTTGTTTCCTAAATCGATAAGATAATATTAGAGGAATAATATTTAGTTATTTTGTATAGATTGTTGTTGCTTTGTTGACATTTCCTTTTTTTGCATAAAATCAAGCGATATTGTCATTGTTTATTTATTATTCTAGAAGTTATAAGAAAGGTAATTATTCAGCTATTGTCAAGTATTAACTTGCATGGAGCAGTGGTTATGTTAATAATATAAATAGGTGATGATGAACTAGAGTGTCGAAATATGTAATAAAGTCAATTGGGTAAATAGATTTAAAAATCGTACTTAATTGTGATACTGAAAATTTTAAACTGATGACGTAGCCGTCTGTCAATGTAAGAAGCAAATTATTGTCGAATGGTTGTATTTAAGCAAATAAACAGTCTTTGTTGTTTAAAGTAAATTATAACTGTTTCAATATGAGATAAAAAATAATCTGAAGGCAAAATTAACCACAAAGTGACTAGATTGATGTATGCGATAAAATTACTAACAACCTGATAAAAATGCTTCAATATATGCATAAACTCAGAGGGAGATAACAAAAGAAAACATAAAAGTATAATAATAAATGCTACATAGTACAAAAGTGTAATGAGACTATAATTTATGGACGACCTTTGAGCAATGCTAAAGTGATCTTGAGAATGCTAACCTACCAACTGGAATTAAATGAGGGTTATAAAGCAGTGTGAGGAATTAGAATTATGATTTACAGTTGTTGGTTAGGGTTGGAAACTAGATTTATGATTTATATCACGAACTAACATCAGTCAAAATGCCAAAATGCTATTTAGTCAAATGGATGAATGAGTTTCGGATCAAAATCCAAGACCCGTTATCCTAAATCTAATTGGTTCGTTCATAAATTAGAGCCCTTTATACACTTCCCTTACATTTAGTTTGAAATTTTTCAATTGTTTAAACTGTTGAAGATGACTCCTACAAGTATATGCTTTTATGTAGTACAGGTCTTTAAACAAACCTTTACACATATATTGAAATAAAAAGCTAACTAAACCTTTCTAAGTATTTGCAGATGGGATTATTATAAGTATTTTGAAATAACCTGTATTTTTTAACAGTATTTCAGTAGTTCATACATATGATATTGAATTAGTTAATGTTTCACGCAACTATGTTTTTTTTTACACAGGTAATAGAACAGAAAATGAATTAAATTGATTTTAAGTAAATTAATAAGAATCTAATGGTGTAAAATTTCAGCTTCACTCATTTTGTTACGTATACAAGCACTGATATTACTAACAAAAATTTTACCTACATATAACATAAAATTATTTCAAGGGCTTTAAGTGTCATGTAAACTTCAAGAGGTATAATATGTAGATCTTTTATCTAATATATTAATGACATTGTTATCTACGTACTGGAAATACAAGTAAATTGATTTGAGCACTATCCATTTATGCTCATTTTAAGCATTTGTTGCACAACATTAGATACATGTTTATCTATCAGACAGCTGATAGAATTTCATATATCAAACATTTTAAATCATCAATGGGATTTCTTGAAATTTTATAATTATCATAATGTAATTTATTATAGATTATCAGTGATTTAATAAATATATAATAAATCAAAATAAATAACAATTTAACTGAGAATTGACATCTGAATACTGAAGTCCACTTTATGATTAGAAGTAGAATGTACAAAATTATCAAGTTTCTGATGATTAAATAAAGAACATTGTTTACTATTTACTTACGCCTGTTACTCCTCGTGGAGAAGCACGGGCCGCCCATCACCACTTTCCATCCAACGTTGTCCTGGGCAGTCCTTTCTAGTTCGTTCCAGTTGCTATTCATCCTTTACATATCTGCTTCCATTTCCTGACGTAGTGTGCCTTCCGCTATTCCGCTTCACGTCAGGATTCAAAGTTAGCGCTTGCCTAGTCGTTCAGTTTGGTGATTTCCTCAATGTATATCCTATTCACTTCCAATATCGTTCCCTAATTTTCTCTTCAACTGGAAGCTGGTTTGTTCTCGCCTATACTAGACTGTTGCTGATGGAATCCGGTCAACGGACATTGATTATCTTGTATAGACAACTACTTATAAATACTTGTACCTTTTTGGTGATGGTTATAGTAGTTCTCCACATTTCAGATCTGTACATTAGAGATGTCTTGACGTACGTATTGAAGATTCTGACTTTGATATTGGTTGGAAGTTGTTTTGAGTTCCATATATTCTTCAATTGTAGGAATGCGGCTCTTGCTTTGTCAATTATAGCTTTTACATCTTCATCAGATCATCCACGTTCATCAATGATGCCACTCAGATACGCGAAACTTTTCACTTCTACAGCTTCTCCGTCAAGTGCAATTGGGTTGGTGTTCTTGTGTTGTGCTTGAGGACCTTACTTTCTCCTTTGTGTTTGTTGAGGCCTACTGATGCAGAGACTGCTGTTACACTGGTTGTATTGACCTGCATTTGTTGTTGTGTGCAGGATAGAAGAGCTAGGTCATCTGTGAAGTGCGAATTGTCTAGTTGCATGCAAGCTTTCCATTCTATTCCGTGCTACCCCTGAGTTGTTGAGGTCTTCATAATCCAGTCAACCACCAGGAGAAAGAGAAAGGAGGATAGTAGGCAACTTCATCTGACTCTGGTCCTTACATGAAATGCACCTGTTAACTGTCCTCTATGCACCATTTTTCAATGTAGTCGTATGAATTCAGGATGATGTTGACGATTTTCTTAGGTACTCCATAGTATCGAAGAAGATTCCATGATTTTCTCATGTCCACACTGTCAAATGCCTTCTCACAGCCAATGAAGTTGATGTATAGTGACGAGTTCTATTCGATTGGTTGTTCAACGATGGTCTGTTGTGTCACGATTTGATCTTTGCACGACCGACTGTTACAGGATTCAGTCTGTTGATGTCGAAGTTGGGCGTCTACTGAGTCTTTCATCCGGTTCAGCAACACTCTGTTAAAAACCTTTCCTGGTACTGACAGTATTGTGATGATCGTACAGTTATGACATTTGCTCACATCTCTTTTTTTTGGTAGATTTAATGAGTTATCCTTCTTTCCAGTCTGTCAGCGGCACTTGTTCTTCCTCCCAAATCTTCCTGAATAGACCTCGGAGTATTTTTGCAATTACCTCTATGTTTGACTTCAGGGCCTCAGAAGGTATTTTTCAGGTCCTACTGCTTTTACACTCTTGATGTGTCTGATAGCCATCCTGATTTATCCCATCGTTTATGATGTGACAGCCATAGGAAGGTCTGTGAGTGCTGCTTCGATGTCCGGTGGATTCACTGGAGCTGATCTATTCAAGAGTTCCTCAGAGTACTCTACCCATCTGTTCTTCCGTTCTTAAATTTCAGTGATTGGCCTGCCTTCTTAGTCCTTCACCGATCTCTCTGGTTTACTATGTCTCCCTTCTAGTTTCTTCGTTGTATCATAAAGCTAATTCATATTTCCTTCTCCTGCAGCTTTATCCGCCGTCGTTGCTATGTCTTCTACGTATTTCTGCTCGTCGGCTTTAATGCTCTTCTTCACTTGTTCGTTTGCCTCTGTGTACTTAGCTTGTGCCTTTACTTTCTCTGTTCGTGTTCGGCTGTTGTTAATTGCTGCCTTCTTGTTCTTGCTTTCTTCGATATTGTCCAGTGTTTCTATGGAGATCCATTCCTTATGATGATGCATCTTGAGGATCAGAACCTCCTGACACATTGACGTTAGTGCTTTTTGGATCGCTTTCCAGTTGTCCTCCACAGTAGTTTCTTCCTCTTTCAGTAGATGCTGTAAGGCTTGGAACCTGTTACTGAGAGCTATCTTAAATCGGTTGAGTTTGTTAGTATCTCGAAGGAAAGCTCTATTGAACCGTTGTAGTGCTGTTTTTCCGGTTGTCCGATGATTTTTTTTACCTTCAGTTTCATCTTGGCAACCCTCAGGTGGTAATCCGAAGCTATGTCAGCTCCTCTCCTGGTTCTCACGTCTTCCATTGACCTTCTGAATTTTTTACTGATGCGAATATGATCTATCTGACTCTCAATGGTGCGGTCCGGTGATACCGATGTAGCTTTGTGTATTTATTTGTGTGATAATGTTGTACCACCTATAACCAATTTGCTGAATACACATAGATTTGAAAATCTCTCGTTCCATGTCGTCCCATGGTATCTTCATATTCGGTGTTGTCTACTCCGACTTTGGCGTTAGATCTCCCATCAGAATGGTGAAGTCCTTTCTTGGGCACTTCGCTATGATTGATTGCAGCCTCAAGTTGAACTGATCTTTATCATCATCATTGCTATCAATGGTGGGTCCTTAACACTGGATAATATTCATTGTGATTCCTTACTTTTTTTAATGATGCTTTGATGATTCTGGATTCATGAGATTCTCATCCTATAAGTGCAGTTCATGCTTCTTCGGATAGCATCACAGCAACTCTCTGAGTGTGTGGAGCATTTTTCTCTACGTGGCCGGAGTATGGAAGCATCTCTCTCATATCCAGCCTTTGCTATCCCGCTTGAGTCCAATGGGTTTCGCTGATTTCGAGAACTGCAAAGTTTTATCTTCTCATTTCCGTTGCTATTTGACTAGTCTTCTCAGTATCCCACATTGTTCGAACATTCCATGTACCTATAAGAATTGTTGTTCTGGTTGTTAGAGTAGGCGTCAGTATCATAACCACTGAAGAATGTGGGCTTTCATCATGAGGCGTGGTAATTCTTCCTTCAACTCGGAGGACAGAGTTTAAATGGTTTCTAAGCTCTACAAGATACTGTAGCATTATTAATGTTGATCAATAGAGCCGCACTGAATATTGTTTGAATGTTTATACGAATTTCGCGTTATTGTGACACGTCAAAAATGATTATTTTGATTATCCAGGAAATGTTACTTTGTGTTGAATAGCGCCTGTAACACATCCACTACTAGTTAGGCTAATGTTGAGAGTTATTGGGTTACTGAATGTGTATTTTTTTATTACATCTAATTGCGGATTTTCTTTTATGCTAAAGTATCACTTTACTTTTAGTTATTTTCATGAAATCCCAGATTAAGTTCACTTATTTGGTAAAAATCTCGTGACCAGGTAGCCAGTATTGTTCTCATTCTCCTGAATTATTGATGATCAAGCTTATTAGGTAATATTAAGCTGATTACCGTTTAGTATGGATTAGTAACATTAAACATAACCAGCACAACCTACTAAACGATGTGAATTACAGAATTGTATTCTTGATTAAAGTTTCCAACCTATTGCAGTGACCTAATCTCTTTGTAGGGGTTTGAAGAGTTCAAAAATACCACTTGAAATTTATGTAGTTTAGAAGAAAAATGTCAGAATTACAAGAAATTGATATTGAAGCAAGAGGAAGTTAACAATAATTGTTTTGATTCTGTTTCTCACTATGACGTTCGTCTGGTTGGCCATATTTCATGGGATTATTGAACAATCAAATGTATAATACATTTTAAGAAAACTCCTAGGGTAAATTATATGGTCCAAAATGCTGGATAATCATCTAAATAAATCAACCAATGAACTAATGTGATGTAACCAAAATTCTATTTCAAAATAAGATCAGCCTGTTTATTTTACCGTCATTTCTACACTTCAACAAACATAGTTGTTTGGATAAAACTTATTAATTACTTATCTTCCAAATGAAATAAGGAAATGCCATGATATTTAAATATGTTTTGTAAGCTTAATTACAACTGCCTATAAAGTAATGTTTCATAAAATTTCCAAAATTTAACCTCCTACTTTCTTTTACTATTATTCTTTGACACTCAATGCACACAGTATCGATTACGAGGTTTTGACCAATCTCCCTATTTGTACTGGGCCAATGTAAACACATAGATAGCTTGACACACACAGACAATGAGATGAATTTTGATTATATAGTCTACCTCTTCTTATTACTAAAATAAGCAGGTATTCTATATGACTTATTTTGCCTTAATATGCACACATACAATTGTAATATCATATGGCGATGTGTAAATTTATTGTGAAATTCATTTTGTGCCTTTTTTCCGAAGTAAAATACCGTCATCAGATTGGCTGACTGAAATAATTAAATTTCATTTAATAAAATTGCAGGCCGAAAACATCACCGAATTATACACCATACTTGTGGATTTCTTTCTTAGTTAATAGTTGAACTTGCATTCTGAAATTTATTATTAACAATATCATGTCAACTGTCGCTATGCCGGCCACTGCTTACCAAGCATCTACTCCTGGAAATCCCCCACAAATCTTAGGTCCATTATCTGGCGGTGGTGAAGTACCAGAAGGAGAACCTGTTCATTTAGAATTACGAATAGCTCCTCCAGGTGATTTACAAGTACAGTGGTTTAAAGATGGCGTTGCCTTAAGCGCAGGTGAGTAATTATGATTAAATTATCATAAATATTAGAATCAAGTGTCTTTTTTAAATATTATTTCGTACGAACTATTGATAGGGATACTACCCCTAACTCAGGGTCTGAAAAGTCGGAAAAATGGAAATTTCGCAAATGCGATAAAAATTATCTTGGTGGTCTAGTTATAGTATTTCGACATCAGACAGTGGGTTTTAAGCGTTATTTAAGCCCTAACACTTCAGGCTGGGCTATTTCGCTTACTACCCTATACATGTGTTGTATGCAGTATAAGCTATATGGCTATATAGAGCTGAAAGTCTTATATGAGGCTGGAGGTTCGCCATTGTTATTGTGGACGGTTCGGCATTGCTTTGGCAAGTTTTGCTGACTGTTCATGCAAATAACTGATTTGCTGGTTAACCGATTTCATTCATACTGGTGGTTGCTTTTCAGTGTTCCCGAGGGCCATTGTCATTGGGACATTGTAAGGCATGCCGCCATTGCTAACATTAACGAGTTTGACTGTCGTGTAAGCGGAATAGGTCAATTTTGGCCTGCTCGTGCTGTGCATAATTGATTCACGCGATAATTGATCGGAATAACTATACATGTGATGTGAATGTGTATATGAATGGTGCGAATGGTCCACCAGGGTGCTTGGGACCTGTGTGATTGCGCCAGAGGATTGAGCTGTACTATTCAGATTGTAGCGTTATAGCCTGTACGGTGTCTGGTTCCCCTTCTAAACGGGGTTGAGCTGTACTGTTTGGGTTTTTACGTGAAAGTTCGGATGGTGTCTGGTTCTCCTGAAAACCAATGTGAAATTACCCTGACCCACAAGGGTATATTATATAACTGTGAACGAACTATTGATATATTTCTGTTGAAAAATTCTTCCCATTATTCTTAACCATATGACTAGTCACTTATTTAATAGCGGGCTTTAAAAATGTAAAGAAATAGTATCCAGGGCTAATCATCATCTAGACATCAATAACATTGGAGTCCACCTCAGACTTCAGAAACCGAAGGTCCTGGATTCGAACCGCGCATGAAGGATCGTGGGTGCTCACTCCTGAAGAGTCCCACCATAGGATGAAACGGCCATCCAGAACTTTCAGGTTTCCAATGGTGGTCTAATATTGATCGGTTCATGATCTCAATTAATAATCTACATCGCGCTGGATACAATTTGTGATTGATTCAATATTTCAGGTTACCAAAATATGTCTAAAAAATAAGAAATTGCATGTCTAACGTACGGAGAAATAAAAAAATGTAGTCTTAAAAAATAGTCATAAAACTTATTCAAATACCGAAATGAAAAATACCGAACCACAAGTATCTAATTATAAATGTACCTGAAGCAATGTAGATAGATGAAACTAGAGGCATGGTACATTATGAGTGGTCAAAATTGAAACTTTTCTGGATTAGATTTATATGAAGGTCAAGATACTGGCGTCACAAGTGTGATCAAATGTGCAATAATTAGCGATTAACCTTTCATAACAAGATCAATAACGTGTTTTATATACAAAAAAACTGTAACTTGAGGATCTGAATTTTATAGTCGAATATTGAAGCTTAATAATTTGTCACATGTTGTTGATATCTTAAATTAAACAACATTTAAAAAATCGAAAAATTTTTTCACTTCAGTCAAAAAAACTTCAGACTTTAATTTGATATAGGAGGTGCCTTAGTTCACTTCGTACTTCAGTATCGACTCATGTAGTTCCTTTTCATTGTACTTAGGAATAAACATGATATGACTTTGATTAGTGGTTGACTTATGAAAAAAGTACACCTTACTGTATATTTTACTTTGTTTTTTTTGCGAACCTGTCATCATTCCGATATCAGGTATTTAAAAACGCATAACTTAATTCAAATTCTATGCAATTATCATCATAATAACTACTGAGAAAGTTGTATGCTCTCAATATCTGTAAGGCAATAAATAAAACGTAATTGATTAGGTTAATGAAAAGTCTTTTTATCTATGACTTATGAGATAACGTCTTTTCAAAAGTGTAGATGGAATTTTCTACGTAAATTGAAGAAATATTGTAGGCATCATCCAAATGAGTATTTCTTTGTGAAAAAGTGTCCATATCTCGTTTCGTTTTCATCCACATTTATTTCATACTTACGTTGATACTGTATACCAGATGTTAAGCAATTTATGGAATAGAAAGTATCATATTCGATAGTTGATGAGATCTATCTTTTGATGGATAGAAGCGGTTAGGAACTTCATTAAGTAATTCATATTTTTTAAAATGTGAGTTATCTGTTTGATTGTATGATCACTAACTATTCGGTGCACAACAATTTGTCAATTTATTAATTTCAACTGTTTTACCATATCTTCGTAATTATTTTGTGGTACCCAATGGTCAGTCTTTACTTATTTAGTGTTGATCCCTACAAAGAATGGTCATTTGATAAAGAAGGGTATTTTAAATCTCTTAATAAAGCGTAATCAAATACTGTACTATCAGCTAGTGATTGCCGAGTTTAGTTGATGTTGTTTGTTGTAGCTACATATAAGTGCATTAACTTATTTCCTCACTCCGTCCTCTCTTACTATAGTACAATATTGGTTGGTGATACTATTATGTTTTAGAATAATAAGATATTCATCATCTTGGTCAATAGTTAATTTGTTTTAATGGATGATGATAACATGTAGAAAAAACAAGGTATTTCTTTATACTGGTCAGTTATTTTAATATAAAATCATATTTTATATTTAATTTATCAAGGCTCTCGTTACAATACAATGTGTGAGCGTGGTTTAGCATCACTAGATGTCATCTATACAATTCCAGAGGATAGTGGTACTTATTTTTGTGTCATTTCAAATCCATATGGCCATGCTCAAAGTGAGGCAGTTCCTGTAAAGTAAGAATAACAAATATATCAGAGTTTGTTCAAATTTTTATCAATGTTCACTTTTAGTGAGCAGTTTGTATAACAGTTTTTATGATCATTATGCAACGATAGTACAATTTCAATAAACCAAACGCATAAATGTATTAAGAAGTAACTTTTAATTTTGGAGCGCATTTACAACTGTAAACATTTTACTCTTGTCCTATGTATTGTAGAATATTTAGAGTTTACGTTGTTGTCAGTCATTTGAACTCTCTGTTTAGTTGTTTAAGATTCAAGTTAATCGTATAATTTCAATTGTAATCTCGTCTTTCATTCACCCGGCTAAAAATTAATCCGATTTTCGAGAAGCAACGGTTAAGGGTACTTAGGAATAGTCGAAAGGTCCATCTGAAATAACTTAGCTGCTGTGAGCATACACACTACATTTCGACCAAGAGATCATTCATTACTGAAGTTTAGCTTGTGCCTACGCGCAAAATAGGCTAAGAGAATCAGTAATATGGATGCAACAACTAGTCTTTCTGAAAAATTATTAATCAAACCGCATTCTAAATGTGATGCCGTTACGAAGTGGAAAATATTCTATAATGTAAATAATTTTCTCCATGATATGTGGTCCTTATTAGTAGTTTCTTCTTTTCAGAACTCTCATATGTTAGCTTTATGTTTCGACTCTCCGTTTTTCGCAACGTCACTATCAAGTTAGTTTAGTCATCATTGTGTGAAATTTTAATCAACTGTGCCAAAAGTTCGTTGTTAGGAATTTTATTATTTAACGAAAAGGAAATTCCGGATAAAATTCAGCAGTTTGAATTCACTTGGTATTGTTTACTTGAATCTTCACATTGATGTTTAGGATTGTAATTGATCAGTCTCTTATTGACATATGTGCATACTGTGCGTATTGCCTCGATATTCCTTTAGTTCACAAGCATTCTAAGCAAAGGTGGGTGGTGGCTACCAGTGGAATCCAGGATGCGCGTTTCGTCCTATTTGGGACTCGCCAGCTCGATGTACCTGCATCTCAGAGTTAATGTTCAACTTGGGACTCGAACCCAGTACCGTTCGCTTCAAACGCCTTCGCGTTATCCGCTTAGCTACTGAGTCCAATTGAATTTAAACTTCACCCCATTACATAAGCAAGTGGCTATCCACCACAGGCTATGAAAGATGGCTGCATAATATCGCAAATTAGTGTAAGTTAGACATTGACACCGTCGGATTCCACCTCAGAGGTCTAGAAGCTCGTGAGAGACTGGAGGTCCTTTGAAGAGCATCATACTAGGATGAAACGACCATCTAATGGTTCCAGGATTTTAGTGGTCGTCTAACTGACATTACTTCATGAGGTGAATTAAAATGTATGAAACTGTGTAAACTACACAAAACCCTATACTGAATACTCGAATTGTAGACCCTACCATTTGTGATAAGTAATATATCCTAAAAATCTTATATGACCAAGTTTCAAAGAATAACTGCAAGTTACAAATGTTACCGTATGACAGTAAACAGAATAAAGTAGTCAATATGAGTTTAGAAATAATTCTAATACTATCTGCTGTATATTTTCTTGCTATTCTAATAAAAGAGGTAGTTTATGTTAATGTACTAACTATCACTGTCAGTTTCCAAAAAAATATTTATCAATCAAAAGTTCTAAGCATAATTAAATCAACACAAACGAATAGACTTCGTATTCTCTTACTTCAACTGAAAATTCTCTGATTAAATTGTTTAACCAAGCCAGATAGCCCTTCATCAAAGAGCTATTATCCACATGATTGCAGACCAGTGTTCCTAAGAGCCGTCGCTAAGCATGAAGCCTAGTTGCAAAGCTTTCAGCATCGAAAAACAAAATATGTCCTCCTATTTTATAGTTCAGCCACCATATTACATAATATGTAATCTCGAGTCAAGACTAGCAAATGGTACTGGTCACTATTTAATTTTATTTGTTTGAACACATAAACATTGGCACAAAGGGACACCGAATACATATGTGCCGCACAAGTCACTTGGTTTGTGTACGGGCTGTGATACTGACCGGGTGCCCAGACCGAAATAGGTGGTTTTCTTAGGGGGCCACACCCGGAGCCTTTAACCTAAAGGTCTGATCCACAAGGCAGTAGAGCATTGTAAGAAGATGCAGTCCCATGATAGTCGGTGACCAACGATTGGTTCATACGCCATTTGTTTCTTCAGGATACTGGAACCCATGTGCACCATTGGTTTGGAATGCGGTTTTTCCAATTCCTCTAAGTGGACTCTCTGTGTCCACGAACCCGGTTCAAGCATCGGATATTCGCTTTTCGTCCTCTCAATTTCGGAAACAGCGCCCTCGCGTGGCCATATGTGAGCACTTCTAGAGGGAGAGCTAACTCTCCCCACCTTCGGTCGTATCAGGGTATTTGGGGGCTACTGGTCATTATGATCTGACCATACTGTATAGGAAACAAGTGATATATTAAGCCGTGATGATTGACGTTTGTATTTGTATTTCGCAAGAACACGAAACTACTATACAATTATTGATTAACATGCTTTTACTTACACAAGCACATCTTTATGTTTAAAACAAATATCTAATGTCGGCATGAATAGTGACATAAATTCTAATGAGTCATCCGATACTTGTTTTTAACATAAATGACCTACAAACATATTGTCAGGTCAACAAAAAATTAAAACATGAAATATTTTATCCTTATGGATTATTTGTTGTCTGAAGAACTTAGTTTCCTCAATCTTTTTGTATAAACTACAAATAACAAAAAAGAACATGAAAAGTTCTGAAATCTTTGGTTTGGTTTAGATTTCAGGCTAAAAAAAGTGGAAGTCAGTTTCTAATCAAGACATTATAAGAATCTCTTTTCAATAGAATATCAAACTATCCATTAGCAAACCATATGCTTCATATTCAAGTAATAATATAGACACGTTCATCAATATACGATACATTAAATAATCCTCTTAAATGTCAGATGCATCAGTTGAATACAAGGATTCTGATGTCCAAGAGTGACGTGATTGTGCACGTATATATTAGGAAACTTACGTATTTACGCCTGTTACTCCCAATCGAGCATAGACCGCTGACCAGTATTCTCCAACCCACTCTGTTCTGGAACTTTTTTCTACTTCTATCCAATTGTTGTTTACTCTCCCCATGTCTGCCTCCATTTCTCGGCGTAATGTGTTCTTTGGTATTCCTCTCCTTCTTTGGCCTTGGGGATTCCAATTGGAGGCTTGTCTTGTGGCGCAGCTGGGTACTTTCCTCAATGTGTATCCTATCCACTTCCAGCACTTCTTCCTGATTTCTTCCTCCGCTGGGATCTGGTTTGTTGTCTCCCAGAGTAGGTTGTTGCTTATAGTGTCTGACCAACAGATCCGAAGTATTTTGTGTAGACAGCTGTCAATAAACACTTGTATCTTCTGGCTTTCGTAGTTCTTCAAGTTTCTGTCCCATACAGTAGAACTGTCTTGACATCTGTACTGAAAATTCTGACCTTGGTGTTGGTCGGCAGTTGTTTTGAGTTTCAGATCTTTTTCAATTGTAGATATGCTGCTCTTGCTTTTCCGGTCCGCACCTTCACATCTGCATCAGATCCACCGTGTTCATCAAGGATGCTGGACAGACATGTAAAGGCTTTTACATCTTTCAAATCTTCTCCGTGAAATGTGATTCGATTGTTGCAAGCTGTGTTGTATCGGAGAATCTTGCTTTTCCCTTTGTGTATGTTGAATATATTAACAAAACTCATGTTTAAATAGATTAGAGTAGTATCAAACATCTATTTGGGACAATAAGAACCCAGTATGTATTGATTTTTACTAACTAATGTTTAAAACGACCTTTAAGGAAAATGGCTGACAAAATAGTTCACTGTTAACGACAGAGTAGTCTGAAATAAAACAATGACTTGATTAAATGAATGTTCCAGAATTATTAATTATCAATTTACATCTTTGATACATAAAGAATATTATCTTCAGACTGTTTAATGTTATGATGCTTGTCTGTTCCATCACGCGAAACATCCCTGAACACTTAATAAATATGCCAGCTTCTTCTTTAGAAGAATATTGATTGTGTGATTGTAATGATATTCTAAAAATACATACTGAGATAACTTACATGCACCATATTTAATGCAACAAAGCATTTTCAATGTTTTTCTTCGGATTAGTAGGTTCCACAGGGTTTCGGTATATCTTACTTTTCAAACAATGAATTAATATGGAACATTTAACGATAAACCTATGTTTATCATGATGGGTAACGTTAATCTTTTAATATCATGTAATGTTATGACGCTTTATGCAGTTATCAATTAATCTTTTAATACTTTTTGTAGTGTAATACCTGAAATTGATCCAAGTCAAGATCACATAGATGTACAGTCTGCTGATCTCTACCAAGCAACTAGTGCACCTACAAAAGAATATGAACGTGATCAGAGAAGTCAGCCAAAGAGTGCACCACATTTTACTCAACAACCGGTGATTAGTAGTAGTGATGTTCTTGAAGGAGAACCTGTCAGAATAGAAGCATATTTAAATACAACAAGTGATTCAACACTACAAGTTGATTGGATGAAAGATGGACAACCAGTTGGTACAGGTACTTCTTTTGTTAAGTATGATGATTCATGAAAGATAAATTTAACTAGTGATAATGAAAATTCAAGGATTTTATTATTTAATGAACCCAGATATATATCATTTAATGATCTTTGTTTATTTGTACAGGAAGCCGTTTTAACGCTGTCCTTGACAGAGGTTTAATCGTTCTGGAAATCGGATACTGTTTAGCCGAAGATAGTGGGTTGTATGTTTGTGTAGCTACAAATGCGCTTGGCCATACGGAGAGCCAACCTGTGGAACTGAGGTAATTATTTAATTCAATCATATTTATTTCTAGTCTTCAACGGATTCCAACTTCTAATTTGATCTATTTTCATTGTTTCTATAAATTTCAATCATTTTACTTCAGAAAATAATTGACTGAAGAACATCATATAGCATTATTGTGTTTGCTTTGAATAAAAGATAATTTATCTTAGATTAAAGCAATAATTTATGTCCTTAGGCAATCGGCCGAATGTTCGGGATCTAGATTCTATGAGTTCGAATGGTCTTCAACAAACCCGCATTGGAATTTCAAGAAAATTTCCTCGAAAATAGGGGAACTTTCCTACTTAATACTGAAGTCACAAACATTGACTCTTTTGAGAACCTGACTGAAAATCTTCTTGAAAAAAATACATTCGTTTAGAGAAGGTTTTAAAAGAAAAAATAACCAAATGAAATTATTTTTTGAACCAATAAATCTGTTTCATTACCTGATATTTAATTCATAGACTGCGCTTGTGAATCATGCTTTGTTTACTTCAGCTTTGAATACAGTGAAATTATATGTAGATCCAGTTGACAATATGACTGAAAACCTGGCACACGAAATTTTAAATTTCATGAATAAATTGCATTGCGTTATTCGTTATTTCACTCTTTGCCTTTACACTTAGATGCCAACCAGAAGAACGAATTGTTACCAAGTCGATTCTGGATCAACAATCTATAAATCATTTGAAACAGCTAGAGGAACCTGGCGAGGATTACGATTAGTATGTACCATTCATCTTACATTATTTATCATTTTATTTTGCATTTGTTAAATGGTGTTAGATAGAGAAAGTTACTTCTTAGTAGTTGTTCTAGTGATAAGTGCTCACTGAAAATGAACCTTAATATAAAATCGATCTTATGGAAAACCATTCTTTTAAGTACGAGGGTCATGAGGAATAAGCAACCTTCATATTCAGGGTAATCAAAGCTAGGCACTGTTTGCTTCATGTTGAAGCAATACTGTTAAGTACTTAAGTATATTGTAGGCTAATTGAACATGATTTATAGCATAGAAATCATTATAAAGCATCTAAGAATATACGACATTTCTTTCAAATGAAATCTATGAACTATCGAAAGCTTTCAAAGCTTAGTGAAATAGCTGGTCACATTTTTTGATGTACAGCGTTTTCTAAAATACCATTATAAATTATCACTTAAAATTTCAAAACTTACAGCTACCTTTAGATTTAAATCTAAAGATACAAATCTAATTGAATGGATTTTAACATTTAAAATAGTATGTTCTGTAGTTAAGTCCATTATAAACAGTTGATATTTTCCCTCAGCTTAAATTAATAGACGAGAATCATTCTTACCAAAATAAAACTTTATTTTAGCATGATCAACTCAACTGTTCAGGGTATACCACCATCTTTCAAAGCGAATTTAGAGCCTTCTTCAGTCGAAGTTAGTGAAGATGAACCTGTAATTTTTTCTGTACCTGTTGATTGTGGAAACGGAGATCGTTTGGTTATCGAGTGGAAACGTGATGGTCAGGTTGTTAAAACAGGTAAATAATTTAAAAAGAAAATTTCATGTAACCTGATTTAGTATTATTAAACTGATTTACTACATTATACTTAGCCTATATTGAACATAATACCTATTTTTAACACATAAACTGATTTTGAAGACACGATTTATGGAAAGTAACGTGTACATCTTCGTACACAATGAGGATAGATCTTATCATGGTTATTGTTAATGTTTTAGTCACACGGTGCTTTCTTAGAGCAAATGGTTAATAAATGGATATAAATAATCACTTAAAGCCGTTCTTATTTTATGTTGATATAATTTCAAAAATTAATAGTGTAAGATAACACTTAAAAAGTGATTATTAGTTGTAAACTGTATTTTGTATTTACCTAGTAGTTTATTAGCAACAACAATAATAGTATACAGCATGTTCAGCAAACCTTCCTAACATTCAGTCGCCAATCCATCATATACTCAATAAAAATTAATACAAAATTTTGAGAAAATTCTCGAAAGTGTAAGATTTCAACGAATCGTTAAAGCAGACCAAGTATTCAGATAACTGACATAGAAATATTTTTATCACCCAACAAGCAAAACAAGTACCTTTACTTTAGATTGTAACAATAATAATTAATCGATAAACGTATAATTCTACATTTACAAACTAATGACTTAAAATCAACAGGAATTAGACATATATATTCCATAAAGGTTATTCAACGCATTACGCCTCTATGAATTAAGGAATTATGTTTTTCAAGGCTTAGTGAACACGACACAACTGTCATCATTATATGTAATAGATCTTTCATATTAATAAGTTTATAGGCATCAATGCCAAGCAAGGTTGGACTTGATAGTTTGGAATAAATTGAGCAATGGGTAAAAAGTCAATTATAAATATATTTCATAATATTCAATTTGTTTCTTAGTAACTATCATACTAATGCTTAACTTCATTTATTGAATATTGCAATCTTATAAAAATCAATAAAAATAGGAATAAAAATTCATTATTATTTATTATTATTAATAATCCACCTAATGATCAATGGTATTTGAAGTCAAACCTTGGTAATGATACTTATAAATATAACAGTTTATTTTTCATGACTGTTTTCATATTAATCTGTTAGTGATATAAAATCGTTAGTCATATTGGTAGCCAAACACAATAAATAAATGTAGTTCAATCGTTTCATTTACAAACTATAACAAAATGAAGTAAAATACAATTGTCTAGCAATTCCTCTCTGTAATGTACCGACGAGAATTGTGAATGGTAACTCTTGAGAACTATTTATGGACTAATAAGACTATATATATAGTATAATTGTTAAGTAGCTAAACTATACACAATCATATGCCTCTTATTGTAGGCTTTATTTTGAGCCACAGACTATTACTTTGCGATTTACCGTTCTTGAGTTATGCCCAGTCTATTAATTACAGTCCCCAACATTTATAACCACTTCCGGCTAGATCTTATACAAATATTATTTTCTATTTTATGATACAATGTGGTCTGTTTAGTTTGTATATAAACCCAGTATGTTTGAAATACATGATTCATATCGCGGGGGCTGAGATTGGTGTTCTGGACTTAACTGGCAGAGCTAGGCAGGAAAAAGGACCGATAAAGACTGTAGGCTGCTCGTATGGCATTTATGTGTCGTTGGTCCGGTCAACAAATCACTCTTCTCTAATTGGTGGTATCATTACATTACATATTAATAGGGCACAGGACCACAAGTTATAACAAGCTCACTATTTCTAGTTTTTAAGGGATAGATAATAGAAGAATACAATATAATCAGTCATTGAATAGCATCATTTACATAATGTGAACAATCGGCAGTATGGATTTATTATTGATCTGATGACATATCCATTTCTTTATTTAACTGATTGATTTGAGAAAAATTGTACAAAATCTTAAGCGGTAATAACTTTATTCCATTTTCATGTACAGTAACGAGTATTGAGTTGCATGACTTATTAAGTAATTTAAGTAGCAATTCTGAATAACTACTAATTTGATTTATGTCAAAACAAGATTTGAATAAAAAACGTTCAGAGTAAAGAACAGTTAGAATGAATTTACATTCTATTTTTCGTTGAAAAGTAATTAATTTAATACATGCACATTGTTGACAATTCAAATAGTCTTTTTGAGGCCCAGGATCTGACTCCAATTGGATTCTATGCTGATTGTTATTGAAGTACACACATCACCTAACCTCGTATATAATTATCGACTTGAATCGCGTTAGTAAATAATGAAATTAAATAAAGCAAATACGAGAATGTTTTTTTGAATGTATATATTTTGTACACTTATTTATTTGAACAAACAATTAGAAGAACGAAGCAAAGACAAGTGAACGAAGCAAAATGACGTGCAGCGGAGATGGCGTTTAAGCCAATTCTCTATTAGTCAAGCGTTAATCAATATTTATAGCCAGATAAAAATATGTTACAGGCATGTGATGAATAGGATAAGAAGTGTACACACATACGCTCATATAAAAACAGTCAAGGTTGATAAGTCAATAATTAACAAGATCAAAACGTGACTCAAGAAGTATGAATAAACTGGCCTGTCCAGAAGCTAGAATAAGTAACTGACACTACAGTCTCTATGGTCATGGAAATAACTATGTATTGGCTTATTCTTATTTAGTTTTAAAACCAAATAAATGGTTGTTAACACTACTTAGTGGAATAATCGAATTTTCAAATCTTTTTTTAAATAAGGTTCTCGAATCACAGGAAGATTAGAACTTGGAATAGCCAGTTTGAAAATTCATTATGCTCAACCGAACGACACAGGTGCATACACTTGTCATGTTTCTACAGAATATGGATCAGCTGATTGTGGTCCTTCAAATTTATTATGTGAAGCTACTGGAAGTATAATCGCTGCAAGTCAACTTCCAGGTGACAAAGAAAAAGGTAAGTTATCTATCTGGTGTACAAGTCATACAAATAAGATGCTGAGGAATTGTGGTAATTTCAAGTTTTATTTTTTTTAAAGGTCTACTAGCGATCGAAGCCATAGAAGCAAATCTACATGCACCACGTGGTACCGTGTGGGAAGACGACAGTCCACATGAAGCACCTGTTATTATTCAACAACCACAATTAGTTGGTGAAATTGAGGAAGGGACTGCTATTCACTTTGATGTTCAAGTAGAACCGGCTGCTGATCCTTCACTTATTGTTGAATGGTTAGTCTGTTTTATTATTACTTTGCTTTAACTATTTTGTCTTTGGTGATTTATTGTACTGAACTCAAATATATGTAACATACTTAGCTTCAATTTTTTCATGATAAATAACACACATAGTTGTGTCATAACTTTCAGGAAGAGCAAACAAACATAAATTCATTAAACTGATCGTTTATATGTCCTTATCATTCATAGTTTGGAAAAATCTCATTGATCATTTTAAGTCATTCATTAGCTTGGTATATTCCTTAACAATTTTTAAAATAGCCACTGTGGTATCATTCATATTAAAAAGAAAGATTGCACTGTCAAACTATATCTCATGTTATTTCTTAAGACATTAACATAATAATTTCTTTACTATTCCTAGGTAAACTAAATATTTTATAAACATTCAGAGTAATAGTTTATTTTTCATTTTCATTTAACAATGATTCGACACAGTTTGCCATATTTCGGTTATTCTTAAATATATCAGCTTTATTAGATTAAATCACTGCTACCCAACATTGCAGTATAGTGATATAATAAATGAGTGTCGTATGAAAAGAGATTTCAAATCATTACGTGTAATAATTCTTTTTTGTTTTTCAAAGTATGTGACATTTATACATGAAATACATTTCTGACAAACAAAATATGAACTACCACTTAAGCTTTATTTAGTCTATAGACTACTATGACATTTTTTGTATATCTAACTATATATACTAAGATACAATAATCTATAAATCATTTTAGGTTTAAAAGTGGTAATTTATTAACAAGTGGAACAAGATTCAAAGTTGCTTATGAAAGAGGACTAGCCATACTAGATTTGTTGTATACTATTCCTGAAGATAGCGGTGAATATTGGTGTCGGGTAGAAAACAAAGCTGGTCAAGTGGAAAGTAATCATGTACAAGTTTTGTAAGTTGCCTTTAACTTGTCTATTAAAATGAAATTTCATTCTCAAGAGGTATATTTTTAGTTTAATAAACATTTATCAGCTTTTTAAATGCTTAAATGTGGTTATATATGTGACAAGATAGCTTCATAAAATATTGTAGTGAGAAAGTATAGTTTTGATGATTTAGAAACATGGTGAACTGAATACAACTGATTTTGCAGATTATTATCAATAAATTTTGATACCGAAACGAATCATGAAATACAATTCTAACTTTATAACATGAGCATCATTTTTTTGTAACTAAGAATGTTATGGAACTAAAATTACAAACTACATGATTACTCGGAAAGAACCACATTTGTGATTTATGTAAAAACTTTTATTCGATGAAATATATACCTAAAAGTTATTCTAAGCATAGATGGAAAGTGGCTAGCAGTGCAATCTTTTGGGGCTCGTCAGCTGGATGTACCTGCACCTCAGACTTGATGATCACTCTGGGACTCGAAACCAGTACCGTTCGCTTCAAACGACATCGCGTTATCAACTTAACTGCTGAGTCCTGATAAGCACTTGTTTGTGCGATGGGGTCAAGTTCAAATTCACTTGCTATTGTTTACTTGAATTTTTCCATCGTTGTTTATGATTGAAATTGATCATATTGGCATATGTGCATACTGTGAGGATTGCCTCGATATTACCTTAATTCACAAGTATTATATGCAAATATGGATAGTGGCTAGCAGTCGTATCCAGGAGTGAACATCAACTCTGAGATGTAGATGCATCTCAAATAGAACGAAACGCGCGTCCTAGATTCCACTGATAGCCACCACCCACCTTTGCTTAGAATGCTTGTGAATTAAAGCAATATTGAGGCAATGAGCACAGTATGCACATATGTCAATAAGAGGCTGATCAATTAAATTCCTAAACATCAATGTGAAGATTCAAGTAAACAATACCAACTGAATATAAGAGTTCATTATTTGAAATTTATACATTGGTCAATGAAACTGAATGTAAATGCTTAAGAAAAAGCTCACACTGAATTTTGTATAGATCATTTGTCAGTGTAATGAGCAAAATTATATATCTTCCGACATGATTATTGATTATCATAAAGAGAAAGAAATATTATAAGTTATAAACACTGGTTAAAATTTTTAATCTTAACTTAAGATCTCATAGGTATTAGTTTTTAGACATTTGTCTGCACAAATTATGTTTAGAGTATCTTAAGTGAAAATCTGCTTCTTGTATTTTCGCCAAACTTATGTAAATATACGTTAACCATATTGTTATTTTTTAGATAATATGGAGTTGAACAATGTAGGAGGATTTATCGTCTTTCACTTGAGAAAAGAATTAATATTTTTGACATACTGACATACGTATCAGTAGTTGATTTGTGTATTCTAAATTTTATGACTATTCTAGCGACAATCACGAATATCATTGGCTGACTTAAATATTTTGATAATTCAAGTTATACAATCATCACTATATGTAGGTGGAATTTTCTAATGAAATTATTTTATCCAGTATCATCCATAAGCATCAAAAGGATATTTAAACACTGACAATATATTTATGAATTTATAATGATGTGATAAGTCTATGTGAACAGATAAAAAACAGAGAAACCGTCCATAAAATCATTGAGGCTAGGTTTAGATATGTCCGGAAGTAAAAGTTAATTCCTTCAAATTCGTGTCAGTCGTCCTTATACATAAATTCCAAAATCTCTAGCATTTCTCGTTTATTTGACAGATGTATATTCCTGTCAGTTATTATGATGTTTATGAATGAGCTATTAATGAGACCATTAATATACGTTGTCTTAGTTCAAAAATATATGAATAATTATCTAGATTAGAGGAAACTTTAAATATTTTGTCCATAACACCATTTATGTACTATTTCACTGGTTTTTATCCTTTTTTCATCAAATAAAAATTTCTGTATCAGCACTATTCGTAAGACAGGGAAATTCTCCAAAATTATTCATAACATTTATAAGATGATTACATTTTTGCACTGTTTAAATTTTCCTATTTTATTTTCATCGTCTTTGTTATAATGTCAATATGGTATTCTACATTAGGGACAAGTTCATTTTAGAAATTTCCTCTTCTTCTCTCTCTTTTTAACCATCTAAATACCTATCTGGATTTGAAGCGATTACACAGTTATACACATACAAACACACACACACATTTTAGAGCATATACACCTAAACTTTCAAACTATACAACTACAAATTAGATAATTCATGATATTTGGACAATGAAAGAATAAATATTTTGCACAAAATCAATAAGCATTCACAAGCTTACGTTAAAAGTATCCAAGTATACCCATTTAAAAAAAATGATATTAGTAATTAGTTTTAGAATCATTCTAATGATAAACAATTACAAAATGGATTCATCATATAGGTCTTTGTATCAAAAGAATGATCATTTAATAAACCGAGATTTCTGAAATGAGGTGATTTATAACATAGGTCATGTACTGCACAATATTGAAAGTAGCTTGTTTTATTTTTAAATATTAAGTAAGACGATTATAATTTTTTGGGAAACTGAAATTCTACGTTATTCTCACGGTACCATATAAACAAACCATTAAGAGTTTTTTTTAAAAAAAGAAGCCAGCTTACGTTCCTAAAAGCATCAGCTGTATTTTTCAGTTAGAAAAATATCTGAAAATAGTTAAAACTGAAAATATTAAAGAAAGTTATTGTTTTAAGACTAGTTGCTGCAAATATTTATTGAATTTTTGGTTAAAAGAAAAAATCTAGTGCTATGTTTAATCAACTTCTGAACCCATGAATTATAAATACGGAATACATCCATTAAGACATTAAATAAGAAAGATTAGTTCAGTGAAGAGTTCTCTTTTCGGCGAATTCATTTTCAAAGCTGTACAATCGCAAATATATATATGCTTATTTTTTCAGAATGATAATAATACTGAAAAAATAAGTATATATATTTGCGATTGTACAGCTTTGAAAATGAATTCGCCGAAAAGAGAACTCTTCACTGAACTAATCTTTCTTATTTAATTATAAATATGTCATAATTTATAGCTCAGGCACGTAGTTATCTAGAACATTTTGAAGAAAAGATATTTAGTTATAAACATGAAATTCAGATGTAAGAATGTTTTTCACGAATTTATCACCAAAGCGCTCCATATATATATATATATATATATATATATATATATATATATATATATATATATAAGGCTTAATCGCGTGAAGAAATGTAAAAAGGCCATTGACTTGATGGAAAGATCACAACACTAGATTGTATGCTATAATTGATAACGATACATGGTTGTGTAACCTCTTCATGACGAGCATAAAGCACGTGTATATGAAATCAATAATCCTTAATTAGATTTCAATGTTATTTTTTTATCACTACACACTGATATTAAGTTATAATCATCAACAAAAATAGTACTATTGTGATTTATTCGAAATAGAATATAGCTGAAATTTATCTCCCTACCATTAATTTTATCGAAAAACCAGAATTTGTTAATGTATATTTAAGGTTAATTACATGGTATACAAATGCGTAATGCAAACATTATTTATGTTGTCGACCGTAAATGTTTTCCTGATGATTTAAGGTTAATTGCTTTGTACACACACGAAAAAAGAGAAAACTTATAATTCATTGTTGAATATTAAGTCAATAGACCTAATCCACATGTAATTCATAATGTTGAATACATTTTCATTTTCTGTGGTCTTTTACATAGAAACTACTCAATTATTTGTGACTTAAAATAAGTAAGATATCTGATAAATGTAAATTTAGTGATAAACAAAATTTTAGATGACAAATATTTTATTCTGATTTATGTATGGCCAGATATGAACAAATTGTAGGCTCAAACCGTAAATAAGACTGACCAATTACTTTGTATAATGTGGACTTCACAAAGAGATTAGTGGAATATATGTTACAGTCAAAAAAGAACATTATGTTATTTAAGCAAGACAATCAATGATTTTATAGTAGTCTAATATCAAAATCTCGTCAAGACTGCACGTTAGATTTTTGCATATATTTGAACTACTTATAATTACTTATATAGTGTTAATAGGCCATATTGATTTAATGTATTCCTGATATTGCACACTTTTAAATGATCCAGTTTTATAAATCATATATTGTAAACATAGAAAACTACGAATCCTTTATGTGATCTACATAACTAGGGTTTTCATTTGTTTTTCTTTATTAGATGTAATCCTAGTGCATCTGTAATCACACACAGCAATCTCCTACAAGGTTCAGAAGGTTACAATCTAATAAAGGCTATTGAAGAAGTCGACCAGCCGTAAGAGTATAGAAAATTTGATTTTTCCATATGACTTTTCTTCATCTCATAAAATTTAACTATATACTTCATGCGTTATTAAGTAAAGTGAAATATTTAACAGCTTTAAATGACTTTTTCAGAGATGGAGATGAATACAGGTACATAGAAGATGAAGAAGTTGATTCAGCTCCCAACTTTGACGTAAAGCCTCAACCTGCTACAATAGGTGAAGGTTCTCCAGTTAAATTTTTGGTACGTGTTAGTGGCAAGCCAACACCACAATTGACTTGGTATCTGAATGATGAACCAATTGAACAAGTACGTTTTATGAATTGGCAATTTAATTTGATTCCAATACTACCTAGTGACATAAATTTAACGCAGATAAATCAGTTCTAATGTTATGTAAAATATTAAGAGTTATAGTGTTTTAATATAATTGGTGATGACGCGTGTGGGTAAAAAATTGGTTATTGGGGCTTAGTTGATTTTGAGCTGCTAACTAACATTCTCTTGAAAAAATAATATTTTCATATTGGTTACTACATCTAGATGTACTGAAAATGAGTAACGTCCTAAAGTGATTGCAAACATGACACATAACTTATTCACCAAATATCTGGGAGTTTTAATAATATTTTGGTAATTTCAGTTGCAAGAGAGAGTAAAAACACAAGTTAATAAACATTTCTAGTTTTATGTAACAACTATAACACATAAAATGATTAATCAGCAACTACTATTGTGTTATTGATTTCTTTTAATATTCTCAATGAACCCTTGATAAATTGATACGCATACAGATATCTTAACATATTGATCTAACTCTCCAACTTAACAAAAGAGCATCAGAACAACACGTTTTGTCAGACAAACAAACCAAGATTTTGTAGAATATGAGGACGAAATTAGAAACTACTAACCTGAAAACTTTACACAGGGATATTACATATCTATAGGAAATTTATCTTCGAAACAGTTTTGACTCTGGGAACAATTTAACTAGATTGTCTAAAATCTATAAACCTAGCTTCCGTATAACATGAAAAGTATGAAGACTACCTAATGCTTATATCAAATATACTTCTGATCAAAATTTATCATTGTTTCTTTTAGGATTCAATTACAAAAATTTATAGTGATGGTGCAATAAACTATCTAGAAATGAGTCGTTGTCCTGCTTTGCAAGGAACTAATAAATTACACGTTATTGCACAAAATCAATTAGGCAAAGCTGAAGCTGAGACCATTCTCACCGTTTTATTAGCAGAAGATTTCAGACCGGATTTAAAACATGTTAAACCAGGTAATCGAATAATTAAGTTTAGTGAACTAAACGTATACATATTTTTGTAATGCATTTTTATGGTTTTTACTTGATGCACAAAGACATATAAGCAAAATATTACATTATTTCTTATTCAAAGTGAATATGGAGGTAGTAAGTACATGTAGGAAAGTTGATGCATATTCTTCGAGAAAGTACCAATTTTATAATACTATTACAGTAAATATTGTTGAAATAAATTATTTCTCGAAAATCTAACATTACCTCAAATCTATAAGCAGATCTATTACTAGGGACGAAAATCCTTTATCTTCGATTTCGTGAGCTAGGAGACTAGGCCTTGAGTCAATTTAAAGATAAATTCAAATAAAGATCACTAACATAATAGTTGCAAAATCACTTACTAATTAAACGGCAACCTGGATGCTCAGTTTTATCATCAGTAATAAAAATGTTTAGTCAAGTTATGAATTAAAGCAAAGTGAGTTATAATGTAGTGCCGGTTATTACGTTAAGCCCATATACCTTATTCTAGCCTTCGGACAGCCCATTCTACTTGAGTCACATTCTGACCTTGTTATTTATTCACTTCTCTCTATGCCATTCGCTCCATATAGGAAATATATGTACTCAAAAGTCCATTCTCGTTATTCGACTTACTCAATTCCGTTATTGATTAACGCGATTTAAGTCGATGATTATATGCGAGGATAGGCGATAACAAACATTCATTACGATCTTCTTGGAGTCAGATCCACGGGCCATTAAAATACCACTCACTGTCATTGTTCAATGACAATACTGAAATTTATTGTAGTAATCATATTCACACTTAATGATGACCAGTGTGTAATACCTAACTGTAAATGAAAAGCAAACAATTAGTGATTCGGTCTCATCAAGAGCTTCTCATGAACTCATCTTAGTGAATAAGATAAATATTATTCATAAATAGCTTGAAAGACTAAGGATTCAGTACCATATCAGTAACATAGGTCCATTTGATAAATAAAATTAAACATTAGTGAGATATTTATAAATCATAGATAACAAAAAAAAGATTTATCTATTAACTGTACACTCTCCAGGTAGTGATTATTTCTATAAATTCAAAGAGTCGTAGAAACATAGAAGTGTGGCAAGTAATTTTAATTATATCAACAACCAACCCAATGTATATAACATATGTTTGTTTTGTATTTACTTGTTTTTTATTTTAAATGAAAACACATTTATTTGCACATGATATCAAGCGCACTTAAGTTAATACTTGGGTAAATAACTGATTAACATTTCAGTTTATACAGTTGTAGGTTACTAACTGTTGTTCAAAGAATTAATAGGTTAAGGTTTTTAGGAAATGTATTTTATTGGTAAATTTAATCCCACTTCTGAAAAGTATTAAAGTTGTGAAGTACATTCATAAACATTCAATAATCATTTACATCATTAAAACAAATTAGACATGTGACTAATAAAAGAATTTGCCATGTGATTAAATTGTTCCAACTAGAAAATATAATGTTCAATATAAGGTTGTGGAGATTATTAAGTTTTTGATTGAGATCATGAACTAATTGATGCTAGACCACCATTGAAAACCTGGAAGTACTGATTGGCCGTTTCGTCCTATTGCGGGACCACTCAGCAATGCAATCCACGAAATTGCGTGACCACCTTCCGTTGTACTGAGGTAGATCAGTGGAGCTAACCTGTGTCGAGTAGAGACAGGTATCTGGGTTCGAATCTTGCGAGCGGGATCGTGCATGCGCACTGCTGAGTAGTCCCTTAATAGGACGAAACGGCCGTCCAGTGTTTACAGGTTTTCAATGTTGGTCTAACTTCAGTCAGTTCATGATCTAAACAGAAAACATAGTGAATGAAATAATTAGTTGCTTTAATTTAAAACACTTTAAATTCTGAAGATATCAAAATGGAATAATAACCACAACACATTAACGTCAAAAGTTTATTCTATGTTTGCAAAGATCCTCAAACACTGAAAGTTTTGTATGAAATATATAAAGATTTTTAGCATGATTGCAATTCTGAGCCTAACGACCCTAACTTTAAAAATGATGTGAATTTTATCGAATCATTGTATAATTTTACATGCTTTTATATGTTTGCTAACACCACTGGTTTGATCTGGAAGTCAGCGAGCATTTCCAGTTAAACTGATAACATGTATATAATTTGAAAAATTAAAATAGTTCTAGTCTAGCATCACTAGTCTCTTGATTACTTTTCAATAGTTCTTGAAGCTATGTGATTTTATTTGGTAGCAATATTGAAGAATATTTTTGTTTCTGAAGTTTTTTTACCCAGATAAGGAGGTTTTTAATTGTAATCGTTTCTGCATTGGTCTGAAGGCAATGGATACTCACTGTACCAACAACTCATTCCACCAAAATCACACTGTTTAATCAATAGAACCAGATGTTGCTTAGACTGTATCCTTAACAATCTTGTATACTAAATTTGGTATGGTTATTTATATAGTCGTTTGTTTGATTATTACGTGTTCTAGATAAGCTAGAATATTTTCAGAAATTTATAAGCCATAAACAAATTTTAATCTTTTAATTTCATTTTATATGAAACTTTCAGAAAATCCATACAAAAAGATGGTTGGATTACGTAAAGTAGACTGTTCTCCAGAATTAAACAAAGCTTTAACAAGAACTAAACCATCTGCACAAACAATTATGGAAATGGAAAGAGGTGAGTGTTATTAAACTTTGAATTATGCTTTATTTTAGTTTATTCTAAATCCAATTATTTGTCATGTTATGAGTATGTTCAATCGGAAAATATTACAGTTTTTGGAATTCATTTGTCCATTTAATAACATTGATGTAATCATTAAGTCAAGTACTAGATATGTTGCTTTAAAGTATCTTAATTGATGAATTTTTAAAATTCTATGTAATTTCTTATAACTTGGTGCCATACTTGGACATACAAACATTATATTGAGTTCCATGGTGTGCACATAAAGAATTTTCGAGATCAAAGATTACATACTTGTACGTCAAGGGTACGATTCAAATTTGAAATTGATCAAAAGTTCTAAACCTTAAGTGTGAAAAGACATATCCAAATCTTAACTTCAAGAACACATATCAGTTATTGAAAATCATTTATGCTCTTGAAAAGAACGATTATCAGATTTATACGTAAAAATATTTACTATTTCATTTTGATTTTAGGTTCTGAAATGAAAGCACGTATGTATCGTTCACCAGAAGTAATTGAAGCAGAAAAGATGTTGGATCAACTTGCTTTAAATTTAAAAAAGTCTGAAGTCAAAAGAGTAAGTTTAATTTTTTGATAGAGAATGTTGTGAAAAATAATTAATTATTTCGAATAATTTTCGGTAATACTGATAGATGTACGGTTTACTCAAGAAATACTTATCGTTAGGCTTTGATTATTCTCATTTCTTTCAGTCAATTGAAAAGTTTCCAAATATATACTAGTAATTTGTAAAATACTCCTGATATTCTTGAATACGTAAAGCGTACGTTATGATCCAAAGTACTCTAACCAACTAAGAATTAAAAAGAGGACAAAAGAACAACCTCTACAGAGTTTCAAGGCAGGTGAACTGAATTCTGTTTAGTAGTTGATTTAGAAGAATCTACTCAATGATTTGATGGAGAAACAGCCAGGGGGAAACAAATGATCAGCGCGTGATCAGAAAATGTATTTTCAAAAAAATCTATAAAATACGTATATGAACTGCACCAATTTAATAAGGTTAATGAATTTGTCACTGTAAATTAATTCAATCCAACTTAAAATAGTAGGAAAAATTAATAAAAATATTCAGCTTTATAACTGAAGATTTCCATATCTATATACTTGAGTAAACCAGGGATGTACCAATAGTGTGTCATTTTAATACACGGAACAGGATCTTGATAATCTAATTGTTTTCATCAAATAATACTGCATAATCAATGGATGTTTTATCATATTTTGAATGATGCAGTAAGTTTTGGTATGACAATAATTGTTCTTTGAAATCCCATCCCATAAATGTAACATGTAAATAAACAAATGATACAGAGGTACTTGATTACATTTTATCAACAACAGTAACCAGGTGTTCAAGATATTTTAACACTTGATTTTCACTGGTCATTAAGCAGTATGTACATTTGTATATCCATACAAAAAAATTTCAAATATTCGTTACAAAATGTAATCAAAGTTTGGACTCACACAGCAATGTCCGTAACCCATTTGTAGACGTATGTTACTATGAGTGTTCAGTAAAATAATATTTAATCAACTGAACGAATATAAAGTTTCATTGAATTGAAAAAAGAAAAAAGTATCTTAAGGCAATATTATTCTGTGAAAAAAATTGAAATATTTTAAATGTTAAACTAGTTTTTGGTTTCTATTCACTAGTGGATTAACTAAATAGATACCTTTTGTTATGTATGCGAAAATGTTCGAATGAACATTTGTGGATAGCAACTAGAAAGTCAAATGGATATCTAAAATGAGGACTATGGGAAAATAAACTTCTAATAAGATAATTTAGAATTCTTTAAAAAGATACATCACATACTGTTTCACAGATCTTTTTAACAATTAAGATCAAATTAAAAGACTAATATTTAAAGGAAGAATATTGTTTTTGATAAATTCTCTTCAGGTTCTACAATTATATATCCAAATTAATAATCCAAAAAAAATGACCAGGTTAAGGGCAAAGTGCATTGTTCCACTCACAGAGACGATAGAAGATATATGTGAACAATGAAAATGGAATTGAAACTGCAGTTCATATCAATGTCGTAAAATCGTTATTACTGAAATTCAAAATGAGTGTGAATCTCAAGTTCAACGGAGAAATTTATAGACAAACGGATGATGTTACATTGGGCTCACCATTGAGCCTTATATTAGCTGACATTTTTCCAGTCAAATTAGAAAATAATCCATTCATATGGATCATTCAAAAATTGGCATTTTACTTTCGATATATAAATGATACATTCATCCTTTTTAAGGACAATACATCACAGCAAGAGGCTCTTAGGCAGCTTAACGAAGTACATCTAACCATTGAGTTTACATCTGAGGAAGAGAGTAACGGTAGAATAGCCTTTCTAAAAGTTCTCTTAACTAAGAGATCGGATAAATCAGTAAAAAAGAATTCAAACAGAAAAAAATACCTAGACAGCGTTGTACATATATTTCCTTAGCTTCGTACTTCTACAGTACAAAAGAAACGTGATCAGAACTCTTAGTTACCGAATAGGGACTATATGTTCTACGGATATAGTTGGAGAAAGGATACCCTAGAAAGTTTATAATTAAATATATGATCACGAAGGTGAGAATAGGCGAAATACAAACGGTGAATAACAAATCCCTGTTCGTGGGCCTAAAATTCAGAGGGAATGCGTTTAACAAGTTATATTGATCGACGTTCTAAAAGTTTACATTTTCGTGCTTGTAAACACCTCCCAGAGTAACTTAGCAAAGTCTGGTGAAGAAAGTGAGCACTTCAATATTGACCCATTTCGTTCAAGCTGATCAATAGTGCCAGTATAAACCAATCATATGCTACCACTATGTAATGCACTATTTTAAGGAAAGATGAAAGCTATAGTAACGGCTATTTATTTAATCAATCTCAATCGTTTCTTATCATAATATTTAATTGTTTCAGTTTAGATAACAACAGTAGACAAATAACTCTACAAATATAAATAAAGTTACTAGGTCGAATATAGTTCTTCGCTTAAATTTGAAATAACCACAATTGTAATCCTTCATTTTATCAATAGACCACATTAAGAAACACTTAATATATTATTTTTATATAAAGTGGAAATTAATATGAAGCCCAGTTCACTTAAACACTTAATGTTTTCTCTGTTTATATGTATTTTAATATTCTAAAACTAATATTTTGAAATTTGTAGCCTTTGGTAAATGGTGGTCATCAAAATGATGTAGCCTAATTTTGGCGCGAAAAACTTCAGTGCACTAACTCATTTAGATATCAATGGAGTACATTGACTATCATATTTAAAGTTGATATGAAGTAAATTATTCTATTTACAAACGTTTATTTACTACATAACATCAATTACAAACAGTCAAACTTCGATACATTGTGCATTTAAAAACAACAAACAATCATAGAAGACTAACTATAACATTCTACACAAAGGAATTGACATTATCATCGTGTATTTATATTTATATCAAGCTTCTCTTATCTTCGATCTTTCTTGTTGTTTTCTCGTTCTTTATCATTTACTTTTCAGTAGTATCTTATGATCATATTTAATTTCAAGCATTTAGTTAAACTATCATATAGTGCTCGCGAGTGATATTGATATGAAATACTAAAAAACAAACAAACGATTTTTCAACTATTATTAAAATTAACTGATTCATTATTTGAATTAATAGCTTCTGCTTATTCTTGCAATTATGTAGTTAATGAAATTCAACCCATTACATTTATTTGTTCATGGGTTTTTAGATTTACAAAGGAACACACAGGCATTTTTATATATATATATATATATATATATATATATATATATATATGCTTGATAATCTTTCAAATAATGGAATCTAAACATATTTATTCCATTATAACACAACGATTATAATCAGTATTGAATTGAAACTAATTGTGAATAACATTAAAACAAATATCTACTTCAATTTTGAACAATATGACATATTTAAAATGTTCCATTTATTCTGTTACAATATTTATTTAACCGTTTGTCTTTGAATTTATTTTCATTCATGGAAAAAAATAGAAGGAAAAAAGTATTATCATCAATATAATACTAAGTTTTATACTGAATATATATGTCATTAGTTAAGGTTGATCACAAGTAGTTTGTTGTAATGATAAAATACTTCTTTGAAGATATTCATTGAATTTCTAACATTTTAGGAAGTTTTTTCAGTATTTTAGTGAAAGTATTCAAAATAACAAGGATATAGTGAAAATCATATGCGTGTAATAAGATACTGGTAATTTGTAATGTTGTGTAGTATGGTAAATTCAAAGAATTAATCCAGCATATTTATCCCTAATATAATAGAACTATCTCATATATATATATACCCAGTATTAGTTTAAGTAATATGCTGTACTAACATTATCGGTAACTCATACAGTTGAATGCTAAGACCCTAACTAACAGACACTTTTCGTACTTCTAAAAATACAAGTAAACAAGTCAGTAGCTAAGTGGATAACACGATGACGTTTGAAGTGAACGCTATTGGGTTCGAGTTCTAGAATGAATATCAACTCTGTGATACAGGTACATGGAGCTGACGAATCTCGAATAAGACAAAACGCGCGTCCTGTATTCCAGTGTTGGCCAATATCTATCTTTGCTTAGAATGCTTGTGAATTAAGGCTATATCGAGACAATACGCACAGTATGTACATATACCAATAAGAGATTGACCAAGTGCAGTACTAAACATCAGTGTGAAGATTCATGTAAACAATACCGCGTGAATTCAAGTCTTATTTATTTTACAATTATGTATAATGCCACATACATTTATATACTGAGATAAAATTAAAATCATTATACACATGACTATTTGAAATGTTTACGAATTATAATATTAGTTGTACTTAACTTCAGGATAAACAACACTAAGTTACAAAAAACACAACATCAACTATCCAAAAAAGATAAACGAACTTCATTATAACTGAAAATAGTGTTTCAGCGATTTCATTTTATGCACATATTTATCATATATGAAGGTTAGGTTTGTGACAGAATTTACTAAATACCATTTCTGATTTAAGAATGTTCAACTAATCAGTATTCCTATAATTCATCTATAAGATAACTTACAATGGTATAATAGAACACGTTACTGTATTCAATTAAATAGATGTAAACTACGAAACACGACAAACAAATTATGTGAATAACTTGGTCTTGTTATTATTTTGTAATGAAAAAAACTGGTAAAATTCAAACCAGTTACATTTCTATTGGGTCTTCATTTAATCTATTCAGGAAATCATAAATCAATAAAACATGAGTGGGAAAGATCAAGCTATCCTGGAACGTTTTATCTACATTTTATGGTGAGAAAATATATTCTTTTGGATGAAACTTATCAGGCTTTCACTGGCTCTATTATTATTATTAACAAATCACAAATAGCGACTCTCATTTGACACCAATTCAACATTTTTTCCGCACAACTGATGTTTGTGTTAAAAATTAGCAGCTTAACCAAAAGAGTTGTGTAATAATAAATGGCAAGAGCTTGCCAAAAAACGTTAGCCGGACATCTAAAGAAAAATTAATTGTTGACTAGATTATTAAACTAGTAAATACATAGAGTAGATGAAACTTTTGCATAACAAACTATATTCAGTGATTAGCACATATTACGTTTAGTTAGCATAACATCGGGTATCCTATGTATTTTTGAACTAGTTGAAAATCTACATTTGAAGTTTATTTTGAATTTCGATGAAAAGCATGTTTTAATTATATTTTCTTTGAAAATTTTGACCTTCTACAAATCCAGAGTAAATAGTTTGACGACAACGTATAACCTATCATCTCCACAACTTTCAAACTTCTTTTTAATGTTTGTGAGAGTAACTTTGTACATCTGAGTTCTCGTCAAATATTCTATCATACAAAAGAACATCTGCTATACTATAATACTAATGATAGGTTTTTGAATAACTTGATATTATTCTGTCGAAAACGACGTGCGAAATCAATAGAAGGCATAAGTGGATGATTTGATACAGATGCAAAGATATATTCAGTTACATTAGTAATTGCATACTGACCTCAGTGATACATGTTTTTTCATCTTGACAGTTAAGTATTTCTTTCACATTATTTGTAGTAATTTCAATAGAATACGAAAAAAACTAATTACAATAAGTAATAGATCTCACACTTGAGCTATGTACATCAACAAAACCTTGAAACAGCTGTGATTTCCAGAGATTATTTTGAATAAGTAGCCTATGGAAAGATATAGTATAAGGTATATTGATATGTTTTGCTTAGATTTACATTTTATAAAGATGCTCTCGGCTTTGTATCTTTTTCTCTTTTAGCCTTATATTCTTTATTCCCAATATAAATTACAAATGATTATTAAGAACTCTGTACTCAATAATGAACTACGCTAGTATAAACTATTAGTCTGAAGTTAGTCAATGATTCTACTACATTTTAATCAAACCCAATTGATTTTAATGAAACATTTTTTAACAAATATATTTAACAGATTGTATGATGAAATTATTTTAGACAGTAGTAACACTTTTAATAGCCTAATTCAATTATCAATATGTTGATGATCATGGACGTCACATAGAATCTTAGCAAAGTTCTTGGTCTATTTCATTCGATAATGACCAAAATTACTGATTGCAAATGAGCATTTAACATACATTTGTAAAAGTATCTCACCAACGTAACTTAAAGCTGAAAATATGCACAACAGTAAAAGAGATAATCTAATTTGTTTATTTAAATGTAATGTAACATAATATATTTAGGAAAAACAATTAAAAGATTAAATATGTAAATAAATTGATTGACTGAATAAGATAATACATATACACTAATTAAATATATATGGATATATATCTATCAAGAAGTTAGATTAAAATAAATTTCATCCATCCCCCAGATATTTCCAATACGACACATAATAAGATTTGATTGATTTAACATAGAAGAATATAATTCAGTTCTCAAAGGATAGCAATTATTCATATGCTCACATTCAAACCACGTAATATATCCTGCCGGTTCGCCTTGTGTATTTATTGGACAGGTAAGTGAATGTAGAGAAATATCCTCAAATGAATTGGTGTTAGTTTTTTGAAGTTCTGGTGGATAACCTACAGATATGTTGAATTTATATAGTTCAATAAAAGTGTTATCATAATTAATACCACAAATCCAGATTCCTGTGTGAATTTCAGGATTTGCCTGTTCAATTATCAGATATTCAGAAGTTGCCTGAAAAATCTCTTCTCTAAAGTAAGAAATATAAAGAAATTTCGTTAACTAGCGATATAAATCATTTGAACAATATCTAAATGATAGGAGAATTAATAATCTCGATTCTTATAAATTTATCTCTGAATTATAGATGGTAAAATCAGAACATCAACTGTCTTCTGTGAAAAACATTCACTTTAAACTAAATATCGTAACTGAGTATTTATTAAAACTTTATAACTGACTGTGAAAAGCAATTCTCAAATACCTAGGGAACATTGAAGTTCAGCTATGCCGAATATGAAGCAGTCGCCCATTAATGACGTTGAACGATGCTTGCGCAATATCGAGGAATAATAAAATCTAAACATTTAGACCACTGGTTTGTAGTCTAAAGCCTAACCTGTTGAAATGGTACCAATAGTCCTGAATTTAATACATATGTCATCACTAACGCGTATTAGTGAGGTGTTCCATACCAGGGCAAATATCTGTATACGACTTTCTGATTTTCAATAAATGTCTATTTAACTTCAGCTGAAGTTAAAAAATCTTCAAAATCCCCCTACCAGTATAGCTTAAAAATTCCTTAAATTACATTGAATAAGAAGTAAGCATGAGTTAACGTGTAAGTTAATGTGAAATTGTAGGTAAATACTTACTTATTTTTCTTCCATATAGTGTCGCCTAAATACTGATTGTGGGGACAACTGAGAAACACCAATCCATCCTTCGGTACCATGATCGTATCATGTAACGATACTGCATTTTGAGAACTCATAGTAAGTATTTTATTTGGTTGTATGGAAACTACATTTAAAATCATAGTAGCTTTTGCATAGTCTGTAGTTTCTAAATCGGAAGCTTCGCAAACCCACCCTCCTGTATGCAACTGATTTTTAGTATTTTGTAGTAATAAATGTGATATCCAAATATTTTTATCTTTAGAATGATGATGAACTGTCACTGGATACCTAAAAATTTGATAGAAATATTGAAGTTAGCCTTAGCGTAGAAAACGCATCTTTGAATCAGACGACATTTTAATTTGTTTACCCTTGAACTATTAGGGAAGGTTTATATTAATGTTTGTTGAAAAAATACTTTCAAACGATTATGACTAAACAGTATATGATTGTGAATTATACTCCTGGATTATGGGAACCGTTTACGACTTGTTTATAATGTAAAATTACTTTATAGAAAGATTTGTGTAATGTAAGACTACATTTTATCGAGTAAAACTTTCATATTAAAGTCGTTGAGTTCAAGAAACTGCAAATAATTAATAAACCAAGTGTTGTAGAAAAAAACATTTCAGAACGTCGTGATTTGTTCCTTCAAAAGTGTCGAGAGAATGATTGTCATGTAAACCAGCTAAAAACAGTCTTACAGAAAAGTGCATTTTCGTGCCGAGAACCAGATATTTCTGTATAGTATTTAAGTAATGTCCACTGATTATAAAGGAGAGGATAAACCTGTTCAGATTTACTATCTTAGGTAAGTGATCCTCTATTGAAACGAATTTGTGTCAACATAATAATCATCTACAGCCAGGCGATCAGTAAAAATGTTTAGATAATAGGCAATATGGCTACGTAGACCATTGTATTTTCATCGTTACCTTAGTTGCAGAATAAAATTTAATATATATGCCTATCTATTGTCCTTGTAATTTGCTTGAAAATAACAGGTTAAACTATGCTTCCAATTTGTCCTTATAAGTTTACTAAACGTTACTAACAACATTATACTGATTTATATTAACAATAACTTGATAGTATATTATGGCATGAAGGTTGAAACACATTCTCTTTATTTAAACGCTATTCGAGCCAAATAAATTTAACATGTATAAAATATTAGAATGATCGACTCGTATTATAGAATACTATGACTAAATTACGATAAATTTAATATCTAATTAACCTGATATTTATGAACTCATATGGTATGCGTTGTAAGTTTAGTGTCCACTTTGTCTACTCCAACTTGGATCACTTGAATATAAATGCTAAAGGTGAGGTATGTTCAGTAAAGTATTACACCCTTCAACATAATACAATATCTTCAACAATTGTTTTTACCGACAAATTTGTCTCTCATCCAATGATGATTTAAAGTCAAAGTATTTTTGTAGACTATCTTTTGGAAGCAGACTGATGCTGGCAACGTACAACTGCTGGTTTAAATGATTTTTAGCGTTTGATAGTCCCTCAGAACTCCATTAATTCTTCATTATTGTGTTGTATAGCACAGGAATTTTTAGTAATAAAAATTAAAAAAACTATCAAGATGTCGAAACTAATCATATTTTAACATAGAAATATGCTTTGACACACCAAATGTTGAAATACTTATACTGGTAGTTTTACATGATGAATCAAATTACGAATCAGTAATCTAAAATTACAAACACAATTCATCAACATAGTTCGCTGACAAAGCTAACCTTTTTCCTGATAGTATATGAATCCATTGAACATATGGTTTGTTTTGAGATACGACCCAACATGGGAGTTTAATTTGTTCATTTTCTAACACTTCTAATGTCAAAGTTTTCTTAAAATTTGACTGGTTGAAAAAGTGTGTGACAGCATGGAATATCTTGTTGTATCTAAAAATGAATACAAATAATCCTAAACTGTTTACTGAAAATATTAGAAGGAAGTAAATACTTCATAATTACTACTTGACTTGTGGACTGTGTTAACCACAGAATATATATTATATAAACGCTACAACTTTGGTTTATTCATACTGCTATTCATCTTCATTCGTATATAAGACTCAACATATTTATTCATATATCACAGTCACTAAGTTATTCCTGTATGAGGTTAAATAGTTAGAACTAACTTTCACCTGGCTGCTGTCTCAGATTCCCATCTGATTTTCCAGTGAGTAAGCTATTTTCACAAAATCGAAGTTGCATTGGCACGTTTGTTAAATTTCGAAGAAATTCAAGTGACTGTACAAGTCAGTAAAGATGGCTTTCATCAAAAACGGTTGTATTCTTTATTAGGAATAGTTTGATTTTCTATTACGATAAAAATGTATAAGTATACGCCACATTTGCACACCCATTTTCTTAAAATGTAACATATCTAGTCTACATTGCATTAATTCCCATTTATAAAATTTATCAAAAGGGATACTTATTAAACTGTAGAAGATAAAAGAATACGAATTCTTAAATCAAATAACAATTTATGAGAAATTTATATTCTTTTGTTAAAGTTTAACTTACCGCTTGTTTGTTATCATCTTGTAGTTTAATGTTGGATAAACTAAACCATTTAAGTCACCTTCAACAAAAGAAAGGAATTTTATTTCTTGTTAAAGTTAAATATACTTTTTCATGATATATATATATATATATATATGTATATATATATATATATATATATATATATATATATATATATAACCAGAAGATATATTCAGTTATGTCTCAGTTACAAGCAAAATATAAGATTTGTGAATAGTCAGAGAAAGTATTCTGTGTGCTACTTATGTCGACATAAGTAGTATATAATGCTAGTCAGAAACAGAATGTCTGGCAGCAAAAGGTTGAGAAGACGGAGGAGGGAAGAACGGGAACAGAAAGCAATTGTTATGGAAATGCAGGAACAATTAAGTCCGAGACAATTAATGAACATTTTGCAAATGAAGTATTACAGTATGGCTTTTCTATTTTATCAAGTAACTGTGCAATTTTATGCTAAAGGTAATCAATCGGTTGTCCTCACATGTGTTCTCCTTCACTACATTATTGTAAAATGGAAAAATAACTTGGAAAATTAAACTTTTCAGTGTTTAAAAATACATTTAATAAGTTCTTTACCAATTACTTCAATATCATGAAGCATATTATTGAAGAGTCTTGAAGTAAGACAAATCTATTTAGTACAACAGGGTATTAATATAGTACGTTTTAGATAAAAATTCCGAAAAATAATGTAATTCAATAATGTATTTCCTCTTAAAAACTGACAATCTCACAAAAAATGATGCAATTATGTCTCCTTGTTCAAAAATACTATGACAGACTCCCATCAATAACAGTTGGATAATACTGAGAATACGACATTGTCTTCATAAGAATTGTAAAAATATTATTAACTAAAAGTTATCGATTCAAGTTAGAATAGAACAAAAGCCATTAGGGATTTTTCGACATGTAGAAAACCAAAGTTTGATTAAACAGTAGTACAACACATCATAATGTATTATTTGGTAACAAACTATTCACCGTTCAAGTTAGTCGATAGTCACTCAAGAGAAGGAAGGAAATTAATACTTTTATTTACTAAGTCAAATAGAGATTTGTGTGGTCGCAATGGATTTCTTACTGCATACTTAAAAGCCTAGTCCATTTTAAGCTTGTAATTTATGGTGTTAACGAATTTGTACGAATTGTTATGACGTAAAATAATATTTACTAGTTGTGTCTGTCTAAATTGATTTAACAATATAAGTCAATCACAGATACCGATCAGCTCCTCTACACATATTCTCTACAATAAAAATGAGGTTAGATAATTAAATACATAAGTAGTTTCAATTGACCTCGGTCGAATTAGTATTTCTACACATTTCATTTCTTATATACTTTTATTTTAAAATAATCATTAACATCCTGGAATGTATGGGATGTTGATAATTTTTAGCGGTGTCGTTAATATGAATGCAGATCAAAGGACTGATAGTTAAGAATTGATATAGAATTCGGAAGTTTGCTATGTTTTGACAACAATGTTTAGTACTTTTTACGTTACGTCTATAAATATATTCCAAGTGTATGATGTGTTTTGACTGACCGCTTTCAAGTTCATGACTTACAGGAAAGTATTTGAATTTCAATGACAAGATTACCTTACAAAACATTTAATTACTCTGTTTCATTTTCGATTTTCGGTATGCTTCAGTAAACAGATGAAGATAGTATAGAGGAGCATAGAAATAGTAAATAGTGTAGGAATTTATTACATCAGCAGCCAACGTCACTTGTCATGCTGAGATTTTTATTTAGGAACATCAGGTGTCGTGTAGAGAAAGCCTAAAATTAAGAAAGATTAGCTACTTTAAGCTATCTGATTGTTGATGGTCCTCAAACAGACGTCAGAACATGGAAAATATGAACCTCAATAATGGGAACCGTTTTCATTGATAGCATTTATTTTAAGTTCTGTCGCCTCCAACCAACATATTGACTGATATACGATTTGTAAGTAATGGAAAAGATTAATGGTTCTAAATCTCCTCTCTGCGATTACTATACTAAAAACGTTGTAGTTATCCACTCCAAATTATTCAATGTATGCCGATGTAATGGCGTTCTAAATGATGAACACTGTTGTTTCTACCGTTTCTGATCATTGTGATAATGACTGATATAAAATTTTGATTTGTCGATCTACCCAGCTCTCGATACTTCAATGCTTTGAAATTGGTTTAGTTTGAAGTTGAAAGTCGAACATTAAGTTCTAATTCAACAGGTTTAGAAAAATGTAATTCATAACTATTTTCACTAAACACAGAGTTTCAAGGAATGGCAGTGAATAGTTCTTCTAGTCAGAAAACTAATGAAGATATACTAAACAATGCAGTGACACTAAAGTATATTCATTGACTAAACTGGCTTTAAAAGCAGTTATTCAATGATGTAAAGACTAAATGAAATTGAATACAAAATGAAATAGGTTTCTTTTAATACCATGAATGTTTCAAATATTTTTATTATAGTACTTTTACAGCTAACACAAATACAGCTGACTATTAGAAAAAATTGTCTCAAAAATCACTGTCTGTTAAAGTTTGAAAATAAGAATCGAAATTGTTCAATTGAAAAATGAAAGGTTGGAAGCTCGAACATACAGTGTTGCATATTAAGGTATCCTGACAACTTACGGGAAAGATAAAAAGCAAATATTCAAAACTATGGGTTTATAAATTAGAACAAAACATATTGATATCGTGCACGCTATGTAAAAGTTCATTGCTACACTATTGATAACAATAAGTTTTAAATGAATTCAATTTTTGGCGACGATTTTAATGTCTAAATGTTAATTAAGTTTCAGTCAACTATTAATCCTTGATTTCTTTGAAGCTTTTCGTTAATATGGTTATTGTATGTTTATGAATTTAATAAGCGATATTCTGTGACACTGTGTTCACTAACCTGGAACGTTGAAGATACTTCTGTAAAGCAGTTCAAAAGAATAAATACAACGTGAAGTAAACTCTGTGTAAAAACTATTCAAAACAGTCTGAATCATCTCTTACACAACAACGTACGGTTAGTTGTAACATCTGTTTTCTGAAATTAGCTTAGTCAAATCATCACAAGGATTTTGAAACTTCATTGAAATCAATCCGATCCAATCACCATTTAGTTTTGAGTCATATTTGAATAACTATAGTGACAATTAAGTTGTATTTACCTACAGGTATTTCCAAAATTTGTCAGTAACCAAATAAAGAAAAACAGATATTTAATAAAAAGTGTGACTTTTCTATTTATGTTACATTTCCAGTAAACTGTTACTAACGAACATGGATAATGAAACAACTAAGAGTTCAATATCGTTTATACCTAAAATGAAGAAATATTTCTAGTTCATATTGATAACTAGATGGCTACATTTTTTTAAATATTTCATTTAAAAGAAATTTGGGAAGATGTATTCAATGAATATTTTATACACCTAAAATTCCAGCGTCTTGGTAGTACATTGGCAATATTTTCCTTATTTTTTGTTAAATGTAATCTTATTCCTCCTGTATGCAAATAACCTTCCTCGTCTTTTATCATCATCGGTCTTGCTATATGCTGACAATGCAAGATATGGAGAGCGATAAAGAGTAACGGTGATAACTTAAAGCTTCAAAATGACCTGGATAATTGTCTGAATGGTCTCATACTTGGCAGTTGCTGATAAATATCCCAAGTGTATTGTGATTCCTATTGGTTATCAAGGTGCGGATATATACATGATCAATAACACTGAGCTATCTGTTGTCCAGATACACAATGACTTAGTGGTCATAGTTAGCCGAGACATAGCCGTCAGAGGTTTAAGAACCCTATGGTCAATACGTAGGGCCTTTAGTCATGTTGACGCTAAAACTTTTTTATCTTTGCATACAGTATTCGTGCGTCCTAAATTTGAGTACTGAATACAAACGGCTAGCCCCTGCTTAAAAAAGACAGTGAGCTTTTGGAAAAGGTTCAGAAAACAGCAACTGAGTTGATTGCAGAATAGCGAAGCTCCTGTATGATGCTCGATTAGCCAAGCTAAACCTATTCCCGTTGTTATACCGAAGAACTACAAGTGACTTAATTACAGTTTTCAAATTGCTTTTTGATACATTTTCACCTGATATGCCCTCATTTTTCTTGTCTTACAAAATTTCACAAGCCCAGAACAAATTACTTGTCAGCTGACTACCGACTTTCCCGACGAATCATCAACGAGTGGAATTCATTACCTCAACATGTGATTGAAGAAAGTTTGATTAACTGAGAAACCTTCATTGCCACGAGTAAAACAGGCCATTAAGCCTCCTGTCCTTACCAAACTGAAACTGAAATGTTTATGAGTAGATTTATACAAATATTTCAGTTTATGTCCTGGGTTTTAATTTATTTTCTTTCTATGATCTTCATCTAAAGAAGCTTTGTATATTAAAAAAGTAAAAAAGTCCCTTGGATTTTCAGTAGAAACCTGCTTAATTGTTTATATTTACAGACGTATTTAGTTTATTTTACTTTGGCTGGAAATGTTATCAGTTGTTAGTATTAACTAGTGTCTGAATCATTTAAGATATCCATTACGTCTAAACATACAAGATATTATAATTCTACTTTATGTTTTTGACTTAATAGATCATGAATCTTAAATATGTATACAAAGTGAATCACTTTTCTAATCACTATAACCAAAAACAATCACTGATTTTTTTTCAAATTCACTTATACTACTTTAAGAGTAATCAATGTTTAAATGTCTATTCAGTATCAGTTTATTTACATTTACTGTTTATCAGTAGTAGTGATGATTCAACATAATTTTCTGGCAAATAAATATATATATATGGCTTTTGTTGTAATTTACGAGTGTTTATTTTGTGAATTCACTTTTATCAACTGATGCAGTAGAACCAAAGTCCCTGGAAATGTATGTTCAGTAATTTTCACTTTATTTACGATAAATGTAAGATCCTGTACTTAAACAATCGATCCATTCTTTAGGAAACATAAATGTATTGATCAGAAATAAATTTTTGGATACTTTAGGTTAGTGCTGATATTCACTGTTAAGAATTGGTGTCGTTGAGTGAAACAGAAACATACATTATTTTAAATGATATCATCGGACTGTAGCCGGATGGTTCTTTTTCACGAAAATGTTAATAACTTGTATTGTTTTTTTCAGCCCACTCATGTGAATCGAAAATCTTGAACTGACGCGGGTTAACTGCAATATACTTTACCATTAATGTATAAAAGTTTACTACAATAATGATACGTTTCCAAGTCTTTTTCTAATTTCTAAGGTAACGATTGACATAATGATATACTTAATAAAACCATCGCAAAGGTAATCACAAATTCTTTGCTTTATGTTTTATAACATAATTAAAGATCGCTAATTCTGAAGTTGTCCATAAATGTTAAATTGAACGTTTTGATTGTTGTTTTCATAATCACTGTCCGACTTACCATATATATTATTTGTTTTCATCCAACAAAAAGGCTTGACTTTTGTACGATGAAATCTACTTCAATAATGTACATTACTTACTTATGCCTGTTACTCCTCGTGGAGGAGCACAGGCATTCTCCATCCAACTCTGTCCTGAGCAATTCTTTCTAGTTCCTTCCTAATGTTATTCATCCTTTTCATGTCTGCTTCCAATTCCTGATGTAGTGTGTTCTTTGGCCTTCCTCTTTTTCATTTTCCTTCAGGATCCCAAGTTAGCGCTTGCTTCGTGATGAAGTTTGATGATTTCCTCAGTGTGTGTCTTATCCACTTTCAACGTCTTTTCCTAGTTTTCTCTCCAATTGGAAGCTGGTTTGTGTTGTCACACAGTAGGTTGTTGCTGATAGTATCCGACCAACGGACATTGAGTGTCTTGTGTAGACGGTTAATCAGAATCACTTATATATTTTTGATTATGATTGTGGCAGTTCTTCAAGTTTCAGCTCCGTAGAGTAGAATTGTCTTGATGTTCGTATTAAAGATTCTGTATATTACTCACCAAATAATAATGGAATTCTTGATTTACTATTCAGTATGAACTGAATCCTTAATAGCAACGTTTGTAATTTACTGCATTTTCCGAGTGATTTGAGAAAAAAATTGAATTTAATTAGAATGACTGGATGGGTCCTAAATGTGTTATTTTAATTGAAATTATTTGTTTAAAATATAATTGTGTTGATTATTACTCATACCTATCACGTTGTTTAGTTACTTAACCTGGTGAACCACAAATGTATTGAATAAAATGCCAGCAGTACTAGTGACAAGAAAACATGATAATTTTCGTAAAACGTTTTCTTTGGTAGTACATCGTGACCTAAATAGCTTAGCAGTAAGGTCACTTTCTGCGACAAAAGAATGAGGAATGCTTGAGACTGTCAAGAGACATTAGTCTTTATGAGGCTGAAAATAAACATTCTTAATGAACGATTTCCATCACCAAACACGGAAAAAAATAAGTAATAATGATGGTTATTCATTTAATTGTAAACTCTTTAGTCTAGAACACTTTTGACAGATTCTGTATGGCGATGCTATGGTGTTTGTCAGTGTATAGATAATAGTAGAAAAATCCGTTTTGATTCTCAAACGCTACTCAATGTAAAGGCTCAGTTCACAGATCCATATTTTAATTGAGTTCTTTCTAGTAAGCTCATCTCTCAGTTATAGATTTATCATCAAACTAAAAATGTCGACTTTCTTAACATCTCAAAAACATAACTAGTATTAAATATTTGTTCTGGAAAAAAACACAAAGTCATTGATGTAATGCTTAGACAATTATTGTTTATATAAATGGATAAAATGCTAACTTCTTATTAAATGTATAAAAATGTCAGTTTTGATAGGTTTTCTCAAATCATATGGTATTATTTATAGATTACTGTAGCTTACCTAATGATTTAGATTTCCTGTCCAAAATGGTACTTAATAATTGATGTATATTTTTAGTCGTGTTAAATGACTTTTCCTTTATAATAATACTTCTTTTAAATCTACTTTTAAGTAGACAAGTTGCTTCACATTCTGCTTCAGTTTTAAAGACACGTCCAATCATTTGACTTTCATATATATTTAACTGCCCGTACAATCTTTTTGGTTCATTTAAACAAATAGGTACTAGAATGGGTACACAAATACCATCAATTATTTCATCCGTTGCTTGAACACTTGATGTTACTTGAAATCGATAACCTAATTCATGAATTATATCTTCACTGTTACAAAATGTTTGTCTATCCATATTATCATATTGACTACTAGTTATGAACGGTAAACATGGAAATTTTTCCGACAAGATATCTGGAACGAATACAAAAAACGTTATGAAAACAAATGACGTTTAAGATTTTTAAGCGACTAAAAATATAACAATAATATGTAATTTTAGGCTAAGACTGTTTTTCTATTGTGGTATATGCTACTGATGTCGAAAGATGTAGATAGTATGTATCACCAATCGAAAGTGAAATGCCTTGAAGCAGAAGGTTAAGAAGACCGAAGAGACGAGAACGAGAACAGAGAATGATTGCTGTGGAATCTAAAGAACAATGAAGTATCAGATGACTGACTAACATTTTGGTATATGAGTGGTTCTCAGATTTTTTTAACACGTTCCGTAATTCCGTCTTCAAATACATTTGGTTGTCCCCACTTGTGTTGTCGTTTACTACACTATGATTATTGAAATATTTTTATCTTTATAGTTTGTGTAATAACTATGTGTTATTTTAATAAATTAATATCTCATGACCTCAGTAACAACATGTTTGAATGAGGTATTAAATTGAATGGGATTTAATCATCATGGTAACTAAATTTTTTTCTCAGGGATTATATATTATCCGATAGAAATAGGTAACAGATAAATTACCTAGTTTTATGCCTCCAATAAGTCAATATTGAATATGTAATCATAAATCTATTACAATTCACTATCTTTACTACATTCAATCCATAGAATAGAAGAGACTATAACTACTTAACATTCCACTTTTTATTCACAATCTATTTATATAGATAAATGTAATTTAGCATAAAATTTCTTTGATTAATACCTTTACTACTGAAATAATAACAATTTAAGGTAATTAGTTATTGAATGAAAGAAAAAATCACACCAGAAAGAATAATCTACAATTTTTCGCAAATGTTTTGAATAACAGATATTCAATTTGGAAATAATTAATTGTATACATGGTAAATTTCACTAAACACATTCAATATTAAGGTACTTCTTTCGTAAATTTATATGGGACATAAATATTTCATGTAAGAATCTTTTTAATAAGTATGTGTAACTTTCAACAGAAATAAGATAATGATTTTTGATTTTAACTTTTTACTAAATAATCATAAAAATTGGTTCGACTTTGAATAACTTCCGGAAGCTGAACATTTAGTGACCTAATATCTGACATCATTTGGATCGTTTCTGATTGTTATTGGAATATACATGTCGTCAAACCTTGTTTACAATTAACGACTTAACTCGCGTTAGTGAATAACGGAATTGAATAAGTCCGGTACGAGAATACACTTCGAATACATATACTCCATACAATCGTTAATCCAGACGAACAATTGGGGGAACGAAGTGAAGATAGCGAAGAGAAGGGAGCGAAGATAAATGACGCGCAGTGAAGAAAGCGTGTGTGCCAACTCCATTTGGCCAATCAATATTCATAATCGAACAAAAATAAGTTACAGACATGTGATGAGTAGGTTAAGAAATCCACACACATACGCTTACATAAAAATAGTCAAGATTGATAAGCGAATAACTGACAAGGTAAAAATATGGCTTAAGAAGAATAAATAGATTGAACTGTCCGGAAGCTAGAATAAGCTATATGAACTTAAAAAAGCAACCGACACTACAAACATCAAAATCTGCGTTTCCATATTTTACCTAAGATAAATTGAACAAATTCTGATAGTTCCACTGCAAGTATGTAAATCTAGTCAGTTTTACTGACACTAAACACTATAAGGAAATTCATTTCAAACAAGTCATCATTCATAGATATTGTTGCTTTTTAACAACCAAATACGTTAATTTTTGAATGAACTTTTCTGCTTTTTACTTTGTTTATCTCTAGTCGAATACATTAATAAACTTGAAATTTAATATGGAAACAATTATCAACTACATATTACTTGAGTTGAATGATAAAGTATCCAAACACAAATTCATCTTATTGATGGTATTATGTAATCAACATAAATAAGCCATGTTCAGCAGAATATCATGCGAATCCCAATAATGACTAACAAAGAATGATGTCATTTAGACAAAGAAACAAGATTGGGAAAATATAACCTATTTATTATATAACCATATCACGAGTTTATATTATATTTTGCCACCCATACGAAAGTGCTTAAAACCATAAGGATTAAAATTTTTTAGCAAGTCATGCAAAATATTTTACAGCTATATACATACTTTTATTATCATTTGGTATTCTATGAACATTTATTGAAGTGCTTTCATCTGTCATTTGTTGCGTATTTGTAGGATTTTCCATAGATGATGCTTGAATTAATGTTTTTCTTGATTCTTCCGATTTTTTATCAGTATTTAAATTAGAACTTAGCATAATTTTTTCGGCAATTACTTCAATGTCTGGTACATAAATACATGTTGCATTACAGGCACTAAGTGATGGGAAATTGTTGCCATGCGCCAGTAGACCAGTGAAACGAAATGGAAGACACTGTTTTCTAGAATGATCATAATAGAATCTTTGAGGGTAACTTGTGTCGGTAGAATTCTTCTGAACATAGTAAAATATATAAAAAAAAATTAGCAATGATATCTCCGAAAAAAAATGACAAAAGTATATTTTACAAATGTTTTCTTCATGTAAACAATCGACTTATTTACGAAATATAAGAAATTAATTGTTAACAAGCTTTACATCCATTAAATGAAAACACCACTGTTAACTATTTTACGACTATTTGATTGTGAAATTACTAATGTATGTCATATAATTGATAGTTACCACAGTAAGTTATCGCTAACAAATGAATGCCTAGATAGTGGTCTCATTGCCTAAAATGGCGTTCTTAGTATTGTTGAGGCTAGTTTCCTCTATATCTGACTCCAATAAATGATATCCCGTTAACTGAGTATTTAAGGCATGCTAAATCTCCTAGTAGAATTATGGATTTACTCGAGATAATTCAGAAGCCTGAACACCAGTTGTAGGGATATTTTATTGTTAAAGATAAATAAAATACGCAAGTGTACAGCGAGCAATCACACTGTGAAACAAGGAGAGAGTGTGTTTGATTGAGCGCGTGTCTACACATCAATCCTTAATCTATTCTCCTATTGGTTGTAACATACAGATAATCAGTAATTTATCCATAGTTGATTAACACTCAAAAATATATATGGACTTTTAACTCATACACAGACACACACATGCTCTTGGTTTCACAGTGTGATTGCTCGCTGTACGCTTGCGGATTTTATTTATCTTTAACAATAAAATATCCCTACAACTGGTGTTCAGGCTTCTGAATTCTACTAGGAGATTTAGCCTGCCTTAAATACTCAGTTAACGGCATATCATTCATTGAAGTCAGATATAGAGGAAACTAGCCTCTACAGTATAAATATTTCAGTAAGAACATCAATAATGGGATCCAAGTGAACACAAATAGTAAGTTCCATAAATAAATAAGCACGGTCATATTTCTTACTATGTTCAAATACCGCTAGAAATCAAATCACTACAATATTACTATAAACATGATAACCTAATTAACTGCAGTTGATAAACTCCCTCTGAAAACTACGATATATAACCAATAAATTTTACAAAAACGATATTACAATAAATAGCAGAAATCTCTGTTCTAATCAAATATTTGTGAATAAAATTTGAAAATATAAAGATACTAATCAGTTTGTAACAACGTGAAGATGAAACTTGCTTGTAAAGGTAGTCTACAAACATCTTTCCCCATGCAAAATCCTTCACATTCTGCTTTTGTTACAAAACGATTGGAATTTCCAAAGCATCCACCGTATGTAAAAGGCATACACATTCGTTTATGCATGTCATAGTACCATCGTTTTTCAAAGTTTGAACATCCACCATGATCATATGGAAGTCGACAGACATCTAAAAATGTAAAGCATAAATTTTCCAAATGTTTTTGAAGTCGGTTAGATGAACACCAAGAGTAGCAATTAAAGTAGACTTGATAGATACCCTAAATAAAATGGTTGTTTTCATTTCAAAACTGGCTTTAATGGTAGTAGAACCGATAAACAGAGTACTTAAATTTCAAATGATTAAACAATTACGTTTTATTTTGGTTAAAATACTTTATCAAGCGCATAAAATACAATGGATTTTACCATTTGGTAAATATTAATTTAAAAGGTTTTTATACAAGTATTTAAATCTTGATTACATTAGCTTCACAATCTATTAATAGTCAAAATAGCTTTCAGAACAAATGGAAATCATACATAGACCTATTAATCAATGAAGAGAATCATCTTTAAATTAGCAATTTTTCAGTAACGTGTAAATATCACTTGACATGGAATAGTTTTATTAAAAACCCAGACTCTTCATGATGCAATGCCCCCAAATTTTCAATTCTGATTATTTCTTGATAAAGCTTAATCATTCATTTAGGGGAAGTCAGTCAGAAACTTTACATAACCTAAATACTTCTCCATAAAACCCAATCCACTCTTAGTGTGTTTGATTTCACCAATAATGAGATTTTCACAGTGGTTCATTGGATTTTTTCATAGTGAATTAAATTTTCAATCGAACTTCAGTCATATTAAAAATTATGGTAAAAGAGTCTAGTTACACACTGGTTTTCGTTTATTCTAGTTAATAGAAAACCATTTGGTATGTAAGTTTTATTTAAAATGTGTTTTCATTGAATACATCTTTAAAAATCTACTTCTTCTGAAGTCCAACTCATAACACTCATCCATCACACGTTTATTAACAGAATTTGCGGCGGCGAAACATGGCTATTAAGAGTGGAACACACTCTTAAGCTACTAGTATTTGACCACAGATGCCTTAGAAATGTTGCTGGCGCCTTCTGGGATCAGCGGGTAAGTAATGGTGAGGTTAGACGGAGGGTATTAGGGAATGATGATAAATCAGTCGATGAGGTTGTGAATCTTCATCGACTGAGTTGGTTGGGCCACGTGTTACGTATGCCCGAACACCGATTACCACAACGTGCAATTCTAACCGGTGTTCGAGATGGTTGAAAGAAAGTTAGGGGCGGCCAAACCAAAACGTGGTATCAGTGCTTGGAGTCACTAACTTCTAGTCTGAACCATGTTGGTAGATGCAGACTACTTGGTTGGGGTCCGCGTGACTACCGTAACCAATGGTTGGAGACTGTGTGTGACATGGCTCAGAATCCATCACAATGGCGTCGGTGTATACACTCTCTGTCTTCCCTTAAACTAAGAGATTAAAATCACTTCATATCTTTCTTTCTACTAACTAATTCTTTCTTCCTGTACTATATCCTTATCGCAATCTTTCTTTTATATATTACCACCTCTGAATTAACTACTTTTATGAATCCGGTGTCTATCTTGTTGTGTTAATGAGGTATGGCAACTTGGACGGATGCATATATGTGCCTGGTCCTACGTTGTAGCTGACTGACTGACTGACTTTTTCCCATATCGATAATCAGTAAGATCGTCTGTAAAAGGTTAATAGACACGAAATGTTCAAAACATGGTTGTTCAATGAACCATTGAATTTATTTTCTTATAAAAAAGTTTTAAATACAAAAACATTAACCAATTTATTCAACTTCTGAGGACAAAAACAAACCTATAGGATGTCCAGGTGTACATATATCTTGGCAAGCTTTATGACTAGGAAAGTTATTTCCATATTGTGGACAAGTTATATAGCTTCTGCACTGTGTTTCTCTAGGTTCGAAATACCATCTAGTAACCATAGCATTGCAGCCAAATGGTACTGTTACAATCGGGTTCATATGACAGACGTCTAAAATAAAGACAAAAAGATTAAGCGATTTCGAGCTTTAAAAAAAACTAATAAATGAAGAATATTATTCTAATTCACATCCTCTTACGGCTTTACTTTAAAATACAGTTATATTTATTCTCGTGCATGAAGAACAATAAATATATTAAGGTAATGCGTTAGTTAACAATTACAATGATGTACACTAAACATCAACCATATTAAAAGATAGTCATAAATCGAATGTTTGATGACATGCTTAGTAGTAGCAGTATTGGTGATAATAGTAATGGTAAGAATAATGAATGCACCCCATAGTCACAGTATACGAATAATACGAAACTGTGTACTAACTTTAAGTGATCCTTCCTGAGTTACTAATGGGGATGTTGAATTTGTGCTTTAGAGGAACTAGTACATCCACAATATCCACTTCTACGGAAACAGCTGAATCTATAAACTCACATTGTGAAGACAAAATTGGGTAACTTATCCCTTGTTTGAGAAAACATTTTGATCGACTAGTAAACAACAAACAAGAACTAACTGTATTAAACGTTATTTTTGGCATACTTGTCTAATGTGTCAACTAAAACTTCCCATCGAGCTTCTTGTATACTTTTTTCAAAAAACGTTCGGAATAACCAATTTAAGTTACCATACCGTGTTTGTATTGTTTGTTTATATCGCACTATATAGACAGATTTCTGAGAAGTTACAGACCAAAACAAAATGAAATAAGTAGACAAGAAGATCTTTCGTTACCAATTGTTAATTAAAACAAAACTATTCCTACAGCTTAATACTCATGTTCATTGAATCCTTACTGAATTTACTGAAGACAGGAAAACGAACTATACAATCAATCATTAGCTCATAAGCTTTGCTATTTAAAGCAAACAAACGTAAATTGCCAAAGATCATTCTCAAGAATAAATCTAATAGAAATGAAATGTTTCAAAGACATCACTGTCTATTAAACATATTCTTACATGCAAAATTTGTATCATGCCAATTTAATTTACTAAGTGGTGAACTGATGGTTATCTTGTAGTGTCGGTTATTATGTTAAGCCCACATACCTTATTCTAGCTTTTGGACAGCCCATTCTACCTGAGTCACATTCTGACCTTGTTAATTATTCGCTTACCAATCTTGACTGTTTTTATATGAGCTTATGTGTGTGTACACTTGTTATCTTATTCATCACATGTCTGTTGCCTACTTTCGTGTGCCTATAAATATTGATTCACGCTTAACTAAATTGAGTTGGCTTACTCGTCATTTCCACTGTGCGTCGTTTCGTTTAGCTCTATCCTATTCGCTTTATATACAAAATATATGTATTCAAAAGTCTATTCTCGTTATTTGACTTATTTAATTCCGTCATGACTAACGCGACTTAAGCCGATGATCATATACGAGGATAGACGACATATATTTTAATCGTTTTATGTGACGTTGGTTGTTCGAGCTTATAAGTTTGGTGGTCGATTTATCATGCAATACTAACTTTGTATAACTGACTAACCATTGGTCATCATATAAAATCTATGTCAATAACAATCATTCCTTAAATCAAATTGGAGTCAGATCCCGGGTCACTAAAGTGTGGAGCCCGTCAACAATATCGTCCGATCTAAATGACGACAAAATAGGGGGTCCCACTAAAGTGGCGAGCCCGCCGCCGCCGACCACATTGTGCGGTCTGATTGATGTCAAAGGGAAGGGTACCACTAAAATCTAAACTATTCTTAACAAATTCTAGTTCGGTTAAGAATATTTATTGTCTGCTAGTATTAAACCATGACAAACTACTTCAAGACGTTGGAAGCTTTGTTTATCTATCTGAAAAATTCTTTAAATTTGGTTAGTTTGGCTGATTCCGCTTTTTAGAACTACACAACAAATAATACTGGATAAGACGATTCCCGAAATTCATGCAGACGTTTAGTCTCCAATGGAGTATCTTTTCAAGATTGGCTATAAATCCGTTAAGAATTAGGCCAAATTAGAAAGTAACTATCCAAATACAGTCAGTGTATATTTTAATCGTTTTATGTGACGTTGGTTGTTCGAGCTTATAAGTTTGGTGGTCGGATTTATCATGCAATACTAACTTTGTATAACTGACTAACCATTGGTCATCATATAAAATCTATGTCACTTGAAACAAGCTCACATAGTCCTTTTAATACTCTACGTTAAACGTCGCATAAATTATTCTTTAATGAATCATATCACTTTATAAAGCAATTGGTAAACTAACTTTGTGTGTCTGTTCCTCGGGGTGGTTTTGGTAAGCAGTGATACTGACATGCACTACGAGTTGCATAAACACCTTCAGGTAGATTTCCAGTCCTTGCTTGCCATACTCCAAGCCATTGACTTGTTCTTCTCAAACGAAATGAAAATTTTTTATGAGGTATTTGAAATTCGCTTTCTTTTTCGTCTGGTTCACAAATTTCAAAGAAATAACAATCTCCGATGGTGTGGTTATAGGCCCATGCTTGAATTCCACTTCCAGGACATTTTGTGATTGGTTTATCAAAGTGGCAGCGGGCAAACTCTTTGAATAAACGTGTCAGAATAAAATATCATTAGTAATAGCTGAATAGTTAGTAACCTTTCTTAGCCGACTGTGCAGAAACTTTGCTTTATATCAAGTCTAACGCACCAGAGAAAAATAAGTAGTTTGGCAACCTATCTATTTGTTTATTTCCTCTGCTTAATAACAAATATTTCTGGAAAATGTCATTACTTAGAAGCCTCAAATCATTTAAGTTATCTACCATGTGAACGAATTTATTAGGTCTCATGTTTTATTTGTACATTAGTTCTCAGTTAAATTTAAGCTTTTAGATAAAGTTTAGTTCTCTGAACAGGATGGTTTAGTCATGGGGCATTCATCGTTATTATGAACGACATCATCAGTAAAACCTTCAGGTGGAAGTGAAGTGTTCGAATTTTTCCACATATGACTCTCAGCTTTTCCTGTCGATCTCGTTCTTGATTGGTTATTGAGGACCTTTAACCTCTCATTGTCTACTTTTCCATTTTGATTGTATCTCCAAGACTCAAATCAAATCTACATGAATTTTATGCTGATGATGTCTTTCAGAATAACGTTAAAAGCTCCACAACTAAACCATCCAGTTCAGAGAATAAAACTCCACCAAAAATCATCCTGAACTGCAAATCTTTACCATCTCAAATTTAGGCTTTAAAAGCGATCAATTCCAGGTATAATTTATAGAAGTGATAATGATCCCTATATATCTTTAATCTACAGATAAGCCAAATACAAAAATATCATTATTAGAAAGGTTTGAGTTATCCCGTTATTAATATTCCTGAGTAGTTTAATCAGTCTTAACTGGTATATGTGTTTTATAAGAATTATTTCGGTACAGACAATTTTTACGCATTTTGGAAGAGATGAATTAGAGTGCCAGCCAAAACCCAACTTGTGAAAAGTGGTTAAATAGAGACAATTGACATAGGATAAGCATCTGTCAGCCGACACTGAGAAAAGTGTAGTCAACAATATCAACAACGGGACTACTCAAACCTTCTTAAAAACTGTATTAATATCATCCTCGTTAAAAAGGTGAGTAACTAACTGCACTAAGTAGCTTAGTGAATAGTGGGTTTTTATTTAAAGAGCAAAGTAAAGGATTCAAGTTTTTATGCGGGCATCAACAATAGGTAGCACATAAATCTAGCTGATGAGTTCCTAGTTAGCCAAAATACTTGTCCTGAATTCCAGTGCTAGCCTTGATTCATCTCTTTAGTCAAATACAAAACTTTAAACAAACCAGCACTTTGTGATCTAAAAAGCTGATAATTTCTTGAATAATAATGAAGCTGCAAATGAAAGCATATCCGGTAAACCAGTTCAGAGTACTTAATCTAAACCTAACGTCTTCTTTTCTTCCAGTAAAAGAGTGAACACTGTTTTAATAAGTACTGAGTTATTTACATGAACAATAAAAACTGAAAAAAATAACTAGAAAACATTGAAAGTTTTGTAAACCTAGTCACTGATGGTAGTCTTATTGCAGTCAGGCACCACCATACCTATTTTCAATTAATAGAGTCCTGAGTTTCGTAAAGAGCTTTCATGATGTATATCTTGCTAAAACTGTTATGTTGTAAAACATCTGTTTGTCAGTTGTAGTGCTTTAAGTATTGTAAACTCTAGCTCTCCCAAAACACGAATGACTCGTTCACCTTCAGAGTGATCAATCATCTGTAATTGTCATATTGCTAAGAAATGTCAAGTTCTTGGTAGCTCTTAAAAACAGGCAATGATGGAAGTGTGATGTATGCTACTTATATTGACATAAGTAGTAGATGATGTTAGTTGTGAACAGAAAGTCTGGCAGCAGAGAGACAAGAGGGTCAAACAGTAAAGAATGGAAACAGAATGCAATTTGTATGAAAATCCAAGAATAATGAAGTCTGAGTCATTTTGAGACAATTGGTGGACATTTTGCAAATTAAGCATTTACTTTATGATTGTTAGATTTTATTAACAAGTCCTGTAAGTTTGCGTTAAATATATTCGATTGTTCTCACCCATGTTCTGCTAACAACAGAAGCTTTAAAATAATCTCGATCCGAATGTCACAAAGATTATTTCTTATGAGATATCAATCAAAACAGTTCAACATAGAATTTACTTAACGAATATTTGGAATATCAGCGGTGCGAAACAAAGTTTATTATAAACTTCAGTTGGTAGTTAATTATCTGTAAAAACTGTATTATCTTGGATCAATCTAGTTGGATACTTTATGTTGTAAAAACATAAAATTTGTATACTTAAGAAAATGATTTGTTAGGAATAAATTGATAGTAGTACAATTTACTATTTATTAAGGTATTTGTCCATAAGTATTTCCCTACATCTTTTTATCGGTTACATTCAAAATGACAGTAGAACAATTATGATTTAGGTAAAGTTTCTTTTGGAAACAATGATTAAAAGATTTAAATTAGAAGTTTTTCAATTACAGCAGATTAACATGTGATATAATTACATCAAAATAATATCGAGTTAATGAAGATTAACAGTACGCTGTTGTAAAAGTACATCATTCTAACAAATAAATGAGTGGAAAATACACACACACATCGAGTTGCAACTTTTTCAATCTGCAACATTGAAAAACATTTGTTTAAGTGCGTTCTGATATTAGTTAGTATAAATTAATTTCATATCCATATTTAATAAGACAGACTTTTTAAAATAGATACCTGATAATCGAAAATCTATCAACTAGGTTATCATCAACTATTGAATTTATTTAAGTGGAATCTAGTTCATTATCTCTCCGTGTGCAGGTCGTGGATGCGTACTGCTGAAGAGTCCTATATCATGATGAAACGGCTATCCAATGCTTCAAAGTTTTCAGTAATGATCTAGCTCCGATCAGTTTGTGATTTCAACAGTAGAAATACTACAATCTCTAAAAATCCCCTTTATGAATATCATTGTTTTGTGTGTTATAAAATTATAAACATTAATTCACGTTAATTAAAATACCTTTATTTGATATTTTAATTGTGATATAAACACTGGAAAGTTGTAGTACACCGTTCCGATAAAAGAGACGAAAAAATAGCGTTTAACTGAAAAAAATTATTCCACGATGGTTTAAGGCAGCATAATATACGTATTATACAGAGATGTTTATTGTGAAAGAATCATATTCAAAATTCACCATACATAGATGAAATGGATGAAACGTAATCAAATATACATCATTCACTTCCATTATTTTAAAATAATTCTAAAACAGTCTTCAATAAATGAAATATGGTGTCTCAGATACTACTTGAAAATCCTAATCACTGACTGTAAACCATTCATAGTTGAACTATTGACTCCCACTATTAAAAAAAACATGATTTAAGTAGTTTCAAAGAACGTCAGAAACTTAACTGGAATTCACTGAAAAATTTCTTTACATTCTCATTTGTGAATGGTAAAATGAATAATTTATTACATTACACAGTTTATATAATACATGTTTTGCGTGTTACAATATAAACTTATTTCTTCCTAGTAAATATAATCAATCCATTACTACATTTAAAAAGTTATTTTAACTACCTGACATTATTTATCGAATCAAATCTTATTTCTTTGCAACTGCGCATAAGTCATGAAAACACAACTTTATTAACTTGAACAAATATTCGTCAATATTAGAAAAACTAGTTTGACAAAAACTAGGCTCCGAGTATAGAAAAATTTTAATTGAACTAATCTCAACGATTGAATTTTAAAATAATTCCAACGTTTCGTCCAGCAAACTTGTCTAAACTTCTTCAGGATAATAATCCTGGTCGAAACGTTAGAACTATTTTAAATTTCAATCGCTGAGATTATTTCAAATAAAATTTTCACATATAATAACTTTATTAGCTATTCTTATAAACTATATATTTATAGTTAACTTAAAGTAATCTAAGTGACTTATTAAATAACCGTAAAACTACAATCATTACATGAAATGCAATTGGAAAGTCTATATTTCAGATCAAATATATTAAATATATAGTACAAAGTTAAGATAACCGTCATTACACATAAATTTATTGTTTCGATTTTGGTATAGGGAAACTTAATACAAAACATTCATATAATCATCATTCTTTTACTTATAATCAGAATGTAACCCATCGTCCTGACTTAGTAACCCGTAGTAAGGTTCTAGTAACGATGTATATAGTATTAATAATAGTAATAAATGGAAGAAAAAGAAGAAAAGGTAGTAATAAGTTTTTTTTCAAATAGATAGTCATAAATCAAATGGATTGTGCAAAGTAACTTCTTATTTAAAATCATTTACTTAAGCTGTATATTCTTATTTATTCATTATCCTTTAGGAACTGTTAGTATTTATGATTCACTATGAAATTTGTAGCTTTATTGGTGTTAACTAAAAAAACTAAACAAACTTAAAAACCGAGATGAAAAGTAATCATGAAATAGATAAATTTACAGATAGAAGTGGGTGTGAATGACCCTAAACAAAATCTAACCCAAAACATCAATATTAAAAGGCAAGTATAAATTCAGTACTTTACGTCTTAAAATTTGGTTGGGTTTTTATATGATCTAATCACCATGGAAGATCATTAGTGAATTGCTGCTTTATTTGTAATTTGGTCATTCCCTAAAGTTAAGACCTCCAAGGAAATTTCGAGATATCAATTTCTGTGCTATTCACTGTTCAAAACATGGTGATTCTTAAGTTGAAAAATAAGTAGACAGTAACTGTTTGCTGATAGTTTTCATCACTTAACAATATCAATTAATGAACCATTGATGAACTAGGTATACTGTAAATCTGTTTAGTCTAAATTTATGCGTTATTGTTGAAAAACGCCTATAACTCTTACTTTTAAAAGATGATTGAATAGAAACATTTACCTTGGTTGAACTAAACTACTTTCAGTTAAATTGTGATGTATGAAGGCTAATAAATAACCGAATCAGTATTAGATTTGAAGAGAATGGGGTGCATTTTTCTGTCATAGGTGATTCAGAAGTAAACCTTAAGATTAATTACTGCTTGTTCCATAGCTTCGAAAAAGAGATCGTTTCTAGAAGCTAGCAACGTTTAGTATATTCATGAAAAACTAATACATGACTTTTTGCCGCCATTTCTTCATAAAAGTTACATTAACCCTTTGCTTCGTGAAGCTGTCAGTTTACTTAAAAAGTTAAAGTTCACGTTTTGCTAAATTATAGTCTATTTGTTAACGGCTAATCGGAAAGCGATTGCTCAATCATTAACGTCCTTAGATTAATAATAAAATTGATTTATATTAACATAGATGGATGTGATTGTTAACACCTAAGAAAACTGTTGATAAACAAAACAAATGAATATAATTTATAACTAACTTGGATTTTTCAAACGATTCTCGCACACTGTTTGACATTTTTCTAATGTGTCAAAATGATTTCCACGGGCACCACAACCGGTATATGTATAAGGTTGACAGTGACCCAAACGACGATCATAATAATAACGAGTTAATGGTACATAAGGGTATTCACTTGTTGTTTGATATTGACCACCGGATAGTGAACATGTACCATAACTATGACTATCCAAACAAATATCCCAAGCTAAATATGCATACATAATTAATAAACACAATTAACCGTTGATTAAATCAACTGTTTATAAGTTTTGACAATTCACTATTCCAGTTTGCACTGAAAGATATGAGGTACCGTTAAATAGAAGTCTGATAAGAATATAATTATTCGAAACTTTACATAAAAATCCTAATGGTGTATTACAATTTAAATGATACCGTTAATATCTGTTCATTCTATTAAAAGTTTCCTTGTTCGATTACTCTATTTTTGCTATTTTTTTCTAACTGAGGGGGGGGCGATGGGTAAAATAAGATTTTGGTCTAATTAGATCTTTCTGTTAATTTTCAGAAACATCAATAAATATTTCCTTAATAGTAATTCAGTGATAAAAGATATCAGGTTTTAATTATCCTAAAATGATCGAATATTACATAAGATTCTTGAAAAATGCAGTACGTAATACGCTTTGATAAGTTGTCATCTTCGTAGTTATTTGTTTATTCTGGTTAACAGTATTTTTGGTCAGTCATAGTTACCTTACAGATTGAGAATTTATTTGACCGACAGTAGTATTATCAAAAGTCTTTAACTCAGAATTGAATCGAACGGTACTTGGTTCGAGTCCATGAGTAAACACCAACTCTGGGATGCCGGTACATTCCGCTGGAGAGTCCCACCTAGGACAAAACGTACGTCCTGGATCTCACTGCTAGCGATCACTCATCTCTGCTTATGAAGATACATATGTTTCTTATCCTTTTGGGCGAATGTTGCTGGAATCAGATTCATATAAGAAATAGGAGTTAAGCTCGTTATTGTTTGCTGTTTAACAACCTTTTTAATCACAGAGGTACAGAAAGTCAGGTTATTGATGAGGAATATGGCCCAAGATGATGGATAGAAAGAGTTATGATAATTCAAAATTTTAAAATGAATTTCACAAAATCGCATGATACAAAATAATTAGATTTAAAACCTTGCTAGCTTTTCTTTAATTTCTTAACAGCAACTGTCCCAATATTAACTGGTGTATTCTGACGAATACTTTCAAGGGGACCTTCTGAAGGACAAGAAGGGTTGGATTAAATGATTCAGAGTTTGAGTATCACTTGATTCTCTTATCATCATTGAATAGGGCCATCATATTGGTAGGTAAATATGATACAAATAAATCAACATAGAATAAGAAATAATTGCCATTTTTCTGAGTCAAAATGTCTAGATGGATAGTTTATAAGTTTGATAATGAAGTAGTTTTGTCTAAATTCAATAGACTGCATGGTTTGGAACCATCACATGGTATGAATGTCTTTTCTATTTTCAATATATTTTATAGTATCCAAAACAATAATCTGGTGACTTTACTGAGATTTATGTTTTGATTTCAAAGTATTATCACAATGACTACACAACATACTTAGAATTATTTAGTAAACATGAAATTTCATAAAATAACTTACGATAACGATCTGCATGATGTTGTGTAATTTGTTTCATCTTCTCAAATACCTGTGCACTTAACGGTGGAGATTCATCATAATCAACTAATGTTTCTTCCACTAAACTTTGTTGTGATTTCGTATGATTTGATGTACTTAAAATATGTGTTGAAAATTGAGAACATGCTAGTTCACATTCTTTTCGCGAAAGAAATCGATTAAAGTTGCCTAAACAACCTCCGTATAAAAATACTCGACATTTTGATGTATTGCTGTCATAAAAATAACGAGTTTGAAAACTTGTACATGGACCAGGATCTTTTGGAAGTTGACAAACTTCTACATGAATAAAGATAATATGTTAACCACATGTACTCGTTTCTTTAAAAAACATCAATTTATAACGTATATAGATTTATAAATGCTGTACTTTGTATTTGAAAGTCAATATCCTACTACTTATAGTAGTGCAGTCATCATGATTATCTAAAAGAACATTTAAATATGAAAATATTATGAATCGAGAAATGACTTACTCAGAAACCGTGAATATCCTAAATTCATTGAAATTAGTATTATATTTCAAGAAAGTCAACAGAGTTTATGTCTATGAGTTCACGGGATCTTGTGACTTTCAGTTTTGATAAAAATCCTTTTGTTCTTAGTCATGTTGAATAATTTTGGATAATATTTAGAAATAAGGTTTTTAAATGTCGTAGGATTTTGGTTTCTTGTGACTGAGTTGATTTCCTAGTTACTTCAAGACTACCGAGACTTTCTATCAACTCGGTAATTTCGTATACACTTGGAAATCGGTTACCCTTAACAAATGATCATAATTTATCTTCATTTATCACACTTTTATTTAACCTTATTTATTTGAATATCAACTGACCTTCAAAACTAGATGCCATACAAGTAGTTTCACATTCACTTCTTGAAGCGAAATTATTTCCAGGTTGTTCAATTATTTGATCGGGATTTGTACATTCAGAAAAACGTACACATTGGTTAATTTCAGGTAGATATGACCAACGATAAGTTTTAATACTTTGATCTGTGCAGTTCCACATGACATGAGTTTTCCGAGCAAAACAGCGATCTTAAATAGGCGAGAAAATTTGAGAAAACAGAACTTGAGCAACAAATTGTTATACATTGCTATAATGAGTAATATAATATTACTTGATAGAAAATTTTTTAAACTTATTTTTGCTTTAGTTAACTGTCCTTCATGTCTTCTGAATCTGAAGACTGGAACACAAACTCAGGACTTTATTCTTATGTTAGTGTTAACCACTAGACAGTATGAATTATTTAGCTAGCTAGAGTTTCATACTTTAATTATGAATGTGACATATCATCTGGATTACATTTTCTCTTCGTCTTATGCACCAACAAAAAAATTGCAAATATCAACTACGTAAAGTATTAACTCTAAAAATATGGATTGTGTGCTCAGTTCGGAATTGATTGAGCTACTCTCACTTAATCCTTGTTAGCTCAGATATCTATCGAGGAAATATTGGAAATCAATCAGCAATATCAGTAGGCTTTCAAAAGAACATTTGAATGTACACTGATTCTATTAGATACTATTGAATAATTTGTTCATTTCAAAATGTTAATGCCTTACTCTGAAATGTTTCAACATCTCAGTTCAAGAAACTTCATTTTTACGCTGGATATAATTTTTTTTATCTACTAATTTGTCTATGAACTTTCTTTTTATGTTGTGCGATCTACGAATGGCTTGAGAAAGAAAGCTTTTATCGAATCATTAGTGTCAGATGTGGATTGAATGTGAATTTCAGATATATATATTTGATTTTGAATCAAAATTATGCTAAACAATATTTAAAAGAGTTATCAGGTAATCGTACTTCTCTTTTGATAACATTTTTTATTTACTTATAATCAATCTACTTTAAATTAAACGAAGTAGCGTTGCTACTATATGGATAGAAATTAGTAACCATTGGTAAGTTTTTTTGCTATTTTATGTGGTTTTTTTAATACAGTAATAAATAAAACTTACTTTGTAAATGTTTTTCATTTGGTGAAGATTTGACACATTCTCGTAAACAATCGTAACCATTTGGAAAGTATTGTTCCATACTACAACCAGGTCGTTTTGTATTTAAATGAAATGCTTTACATGTAGCACTGGACACACTAAAATGAAATGCAATGACATCTTTTTCACTTGATACATCCTGTTGATTACCACTTACTGATAGTGTGTAACATTTTTTGATATGTGGGTTTGAATCGCAACGTTGATCCCCTAAATATTGAATTATATAGAACATAGCAAATAGAAATTATTCTAAGTCATTAAATACGATTGTAACGTTAATTAAATCTATACTAATAATGGAAAAGAAATATTTATTAACAAGTATATCAAGGAGTTGAAAGAGACATATTTTGATGTTCGTGATTAAGTGTAAACTAATGATGAGCTATCATTTGTGGCAACTAACTACAGTGATCCACTACGACTGATTTTATCAAAATTCGTCTTAGATGTGCATCTAGTTGAAATATTTCCTTTATTCTTTTTATCAAAAACTAGTTTTATAGTAAACAGTCCCTCTTATTGAGCTGGACTGTTTAGATGTTATATAGTTGCCGACGTTAAATAATCTAGTTTAAAATTGATCCTAATGACCTGAAAACATCGGCTTTTATTTTCGTCTGTCATATACTATGTTATTAAATCTTATTCTTAGTTTTTATTTGTTCCCTTAGCCTTATTTATTTAGATGAAATAATACTGTTGGTATCATTATTGTTTATAATGACAGCAGTTTATTATACCGAAAATTAACTTATGGGATAATCGTGATTAGACTAATTTTTGTACTAAAAATATAACGGAACTTACTATCAGGCCTGACAATTCTAGCTTTACATGCCGCCTGACAAGCTTGAGCATCGTCAAATGTATTTTCTGAAGCACCACATCCACTGTAACTGTATGCTTCACAATTACTAGTATGAGCATTAAAAAACCATCTTTGGAAGTTTAAAAAGTGGCATGTCTGATTTCGTCGATGTTCTTCAGAGCAATTTAATGGTCGGCAAAAGCCAAAAACAGGTTGTCGCCGACAGGGTTCAAGATCTAATTAATGTGAAAAGATAGATTAGTTTTTATCAATATTAAATACTGCAAATAATCTGGAGTAAAAATATTTACTTCAACCAGCTCAGTGAACAAAACTCCATCAAAATCATCCACTTGAGCTACAAATCTCCTACTATGGAAAACATCATTTGTTAATTCAAAAACATTGGTTACAAACTGATGAATTTATCTTTTAGCTGAAACTTGGATAAAAAGATTTACCATTTGAGTTCACTTTTATTATTACACTTGTTAGCTGACTGTCATTCTGACGATTTAAAGAGATTCTTGATAAAAACTAACTTAGACTTATGTTTCAACAAGTATCCATGTTCTGTTTACAATCAACTTTTTTTTAAAAATGCTTTCTGATCTTCAAATGATGAAAGAAACTGTTTGTACAACAAAATGTATAGCTTGGAAATATGCGAAAAATTTCCATAATACATAACAATATACTGATTTGAGTATAGAAATGAAATAATTTTGTGTACATTTAAATGTTATTAGATTAAATTATACATTTATCTAATATTTTATTAGTCAGTTTTTGCATAAACAGTCAATTTAACAATACATGATCAATTGAAGTGGTTATGATACTATTGAAACATAGCTAGATCTCAGTGTAAGTTATGATGAAAAATAAAATAAATTATATTAAATTCTTAATTTATTAGTTAAGATCATGAGTCAATTGAAGCTAGACCACCATGGAAAACCTGGAAGTACTAGACGGTCGTTTCGTCTTGTTGTGGGACTCCTTAGCAGTGCGCATCAACATAGAACCTACCGGTCTCGTACGCGAATGCTTAACCTCTAGACCACTGAGCCGGCATCCAACGGTGTTAATGTCTAACTTCAACTAATCAACGAAATCGAGCGACACATCCACCATTGTTTTAAGTGACTCATGATCTCAACTATTAAAATTAATATAATATCCACAAAACCCCTTCTGATACTAAATTCTTATTGTTTAGCAATAATTTTCAACCTAGACAAAGAAGTTACTATCATATAAGTTATCATCTATTAGTTATTCTGATTGTAATGCAATTTCCTTTTAAGGGATGAACAAACGATTTCAAAGTTGTAAACAATTATTTCGAACATAAAATATGTAGGCAACACTGTCAAATTTAGCCCACATAAAACGTTAACTGAAAAACAGTTATAGATTACTTGACAATGTTTTAAATAACGTCACGTTTTAAGGAAAACAACGTTTCTGTCTATTGCTTCCGTCATCAATAGGAAAGTTTAAGAATGAAAGTTGTTGGTTAATAGAAGTAGTTCGGTTTTTAACGTTAAACACAACAAAACAGTCATCCTAACTGTATTTAATTATTTTACACAAAATAATAGTTAAACGATACTGAGACACAAATTCAGCATTAATGCACATAGAAACTAGTAGACAATAATTCAACTGGAAGATCAGAAATTCTGGATTGAAGAAATTCTTTGAATATTTAATAATATCACTATACATAAAATTTGATCATCTAAGAATGAGCTAACAGACAGATATAGACCCAGTTTTTAAATCTATACCTGAAAAACTACTAACATTAGCCAGTCACAAAATCACTAAATGGATGGGATAGTAAATCATAGCCAATGATTCACGATTACTACGTATACGATAAATTCTATTCATGAACAGTTGATAATGCTATTTATACATATTTCTGATCTGTGGGCGAGGGTGATAATGATTGGCTGTTTGCTTAGTCAGACATGTAGGTGATCTAACAGGCTTTATATGAGTTATATATTCTCCTATCCTTATTATTATTGATTATTCTTGGATTGTGTCGTATTGTTGGTTCTTGGTGTGGAAATATATTGACGTTCTAAACAGACTAGTCACATGTTCTTCATCTGAGTTGTGTTGAAGTCCTATAGAATAAACACTGGGAGGAAATCTAGTGCAGATATTCATCTAAGGTAAATTAGCATCCCATTCATGTAGAAGTGAAAATCCGAGTGTCACATAACAGTTTCTAAAATGTGAAATTACTGAGACTTATTTCACTGAACTGAAAGCTTTGTGAAAAAGTGAGTACTGCAGACAACAGGTTAAAATATACCTTGTATCTCTTAACCTAAATGACTAAGCGCCAAAAATTATAATTCGTCCGAATTTCTGAAAATCTGTTATAGTGAATGAGAACACAAGTGGGGGCAGTCGAATGTATTTGAACACAAAATTACACGTTTTATTAAAATCTTAGAACCATATAATAAATAGTTCATTTGCAAAATGCCAATCAATCGTCTCAGACTTGATTGTCCCTTCGTTTCTATAGTAATCATTCTCTATTCTCGCTCTCCTTTCTTCGATCTTCTTAACCTTCTGCCTCCAGGTATTTCACCTTCGACTGGTGGTACATACTACTTATATCTGTCGACATCAGTAGCACACGCCACATTGTTACTAAAAAATAATACACGTCTCATCTATAAATGTTTTTATACATTTTTCATATGCACAGTTTCACATTAAACAAATCTTCTGAATGTTTCTACTTATTTGTAGTAATTGTCTATTTACAGGAATTAGTGGCTTTTCCAAGTTAAAAAGAATTAGCGTTTGTCATTCTATGGAGTAATTTGCTTTTAAACATTTCGTTTATCATCTCTAATATTTTATAGCGCTTAGTCCTTTGTTAATCTTTGTCACTTTTTGAAACATTTTCTTTGGCAAATATTTATTCTCTTCATTTATTGTGCAAAGTATTTTCTAATTCAATATCTTAGAAACTTTTATTGCTTACAACCAGTACTTTATTTAACACATCAACTGAATATTGTAATTTACATTTGCTAGAAAGAAAAATTGACCGGTTTTACTTTGGTAGCAAATGCTATAAGGTTTGATCTGTCAAAAACATTTACGGTAATCACATACAATAGATTATCTAATTTACTTTGAACGTGTCACAGACATATTCAAGCTGATGGAGCTTCTACTACTGAGCTATTTTATTTACATACAGAGTAAAATTTGAGTTTTGTGTTCAGTAATAGTACTTATATTTTCATCTGTTATAAATTTTATTTTCATATAAACCCATTGGATATATTGTTCTTCATGTCGCCTCATATCTTCTAACATATTATTACAAATACCCTTAATATGATAATATAACTGAATTAATTAAAATAACTTTTCGCTGGAAATATAATGCATTTCATCTCAACTTTTGTAGTATCAGTTATTGATGAGAATAGTTTAAATGTATCAAGTCACCAATCCCTTTAGATTACAGCTAGGCAAATTATTTAAATCCCCTTGAATTGGATGAGTTCTTGTCTCGTATTGAATGGTGGTCTGTTGTTAAATATTGAACTGTTAACTTTAGCCTGAGACATGGACAGCACCAAAACACCTTGTTAGAATCCCATAAAACTTGTACAGTCGGAAATTCTTTGATAAACCTAGTGTAAAATGTCATTTATCTTGGTGTAAATTTTTCCTCAGATCTTTCTCAGTCTTCTCATGTTTCACCGTTATTAAAGAAAGTTTTCCGACTGACTTACTACATAAAGAGGCTGCATGCTTTTGTCATTACTCCACATTTACGCTTACGATTTGTCAATTCTTGCATATTCTTTACTTTTCTTCATCAATCTTTCCCGAACTTTAGAGAAAAGAGTATGCTGTATTGCGAAGAGTGCTGAAGGCAGTTAGCAAGGTGTTTGGTAAATTTTTTTAAGGTCATTACTGATATGTTTGTAGATAGACATCTAAAATCTTGCGACCTCCTGACAGGTGTTATCTTATCAAATACTGACCATCCATTTCAGTCATATCTTTCCCTTCGTATGTCTTCTGGCAGAACAAGACGTCAATACATCCAAATCGATGTATGAAATCAAAGGTATAAAAGCTCCACAATGCCTTGTCTAGCAAATATGCTATGTGACAAACAGGTTGTTAGAATTGACCTAGTCAATAACTTGTATTCTGAAACATGTTTCTAATTGAAAAAAGTTATACAGATTCAATTCCCAAGAAGGCATTTCATTATGTCCTAAGTAGTTTATCTACTTAAGTTATATATAGGCAGTTATTAGTTTCACTTTTTTTCTTTTTCTGTAAAAGAAACTTGTTGAAATACTTTGTGTTGAGAAATCTGTACTGTACCAAAGGTATAAAGCCATTATTAATAATGATAAAATTACAAATGGATGTTTTGTCTTTTTGAGGGGACAGCTTTCGTTTAATAAAGTGAATAGTTTTATCTAATCCATATTTTATGTTATAGTCTATGACCATCTAGTGATAATGCTGAACAAACGGATAAATGAATAATCATTTGAAACGTAACATAATTAGAAGTGTAAATTGATAAACACCTACCGATATTCATTAAAGTTAACTTTATCATATTTTTGACCAAATTATTATGTATAGTTTTGTTTGATTCAGTGATTACTATCGTTGGCTGATTATTATCGTTATTTCGATTAGGTTCAGATTGTGTCGTTACATTACCCAGTTGTTCCACAGGATCAATATTAATTTGTAGTTCAACCTTTGTATTAAATTGACATGTCAATTCACATGCAGCTTGAGTTGGAAATCGATTACTATTTCCGCCACAACCAGAATAATTGAACTGTCTACAGCCACCAATTAAGTAATGATCTTGTCCATCCATATTCATTACCCAATTAGGATCATAATACCACATAGTTTTGTATCCGGTACATTCGCCAAATGAAGGTTTCAATTTACAGATAGCTATTAAATAATAAGAAATTTTGTTTTTATTTTTATTTTTTCAGGTTTTTTTTCGTCGAAATAATCACTATGAAAAAGTTAAATTAACCAAAATTTATTAAAACATGAGCCTTACACATGTAACAGTAATGTTTTTCCAATAAATACGGTACAAATGAATAGATATGGCATTTTAGAATGTTTCGTTTATCGTACTTCTAAATTAAATCATACTATTAATGTAAGGCATATGCAAAAAGTTATAATATATCGAGTTCATAATACGAGACGAACGAAATAATTGAAGGCTGAGGAAAAATCAATTTTTGAAATAAATTCAAAAATCCACAGAGCATCATACTGAGCTTGAAAATAAACCTATGATACTACTATATATAAAAGATCAACGGCATAAATCGGGTTTTAGATTAAATAATGTTCTCCAAGAAGATTTGTACATTATATACATGAAGATTATTAATTCAATCTTTATCTAATTTAGATGAGTACCGATAGTTTACATAGGCATTATTAAGCGTAAAAAGCCTATCTTAAACTGTTTTTCTGTAATAAATAAATAACAAACGATTTCAATAATTGAGATCATGAGTCAATTGAATCTAGACCACCATGGGAAACCTGGAAGCCCTGGACGGCCTTTTCGTCCTACTGTGGGACTCCACAGTAGTAGGCATCCACGACCTCGCCTCGGGAGATTCGAACCCAGGACCTACCGGTCTCGTGCGCGAACGCTTAACCACTAGACCACTGATCCGGGTTCGAACCCCGCGAGGTGGGGTTGTGGATGAGCACTACTAAAGAGTCCCACAATTGGACGAAACGGCCGTCCAGTGCTTCCAGGTTTGTAATGGTAGTCTAGCTTCAATTGATTCATGATCTCAACTATTGGAATTACTACAATCTCCACAAAACCCCTTCTGACACTAACAAAACGATTTGTTAAGTACTAATTTCAAACATTGTTGTCATTTACAAAAACATACTTTAGACGATCATATACATTTGATATATTTCCTATTGCTAGTGACAAATGCTGCAACTTATACATTATGTAATAGTCTTTCAAATAATACATATTCAAATCTACGCTTTTACATAAATGAACACAGAAAATTGATTATATAAGTAAATTGAACTTTCCTATAACCTTTTATCTCACTAATAAAAAGTGATACATGTATCACGATATGCTATGAATACTGGTAACATCATATAGCTCATAATCATATTTAAAATCATTATCACAGGATATCTGTGTTACCAAGATCTTATCACAATGTTGTTTTATAATTTATTTATTTACTCAGATTGATAACTGTAAACGTTGAAACTGCTTCACAGTTTTAGTCAGTATTTAACCAATTGGACACTTTTTGAATATAAATAAACTGGTATCAGTGCGATACAAACAAATTGTTCTCTCTTATTTATAACAAAGACATTCATTTTCTTGTTTAAACTAAGTGCAAGAATAGGATGTCTAATAGTAATGAGTTATTCGTAAACAAAATATCAAGGGGTTTACTACGATAAGAGATTCCTAATTTATTATTCATTACTTTCCTAACCAATATTAAATGACGAATCTGTAATCGTAGTAACCCCCTTAATATATTGTTAATCAGTCTCATTAGTATTAAGCAGCCTTTAATTTAATGTTTATCGAGTTTTTAACGAAACTATTCATGGAGGTTTTCTAGGTTTACTGCTGGTCTCAAGCCCAATAAAAAGAGAAGGGTTGGAGGAGGGGCTAGTAATTCCATCCAACAGAAAGAAACTCTGCTAAAAATACCTCAAGACAGTTTTGTTGTACGGAGTTAAAACATGTACAACTAATGCAACCATGACCAAAACGGTATAGGTGTTTACAAACAGCTATCTATGCAAGATACTCTTGACACGTTTTCCTGAAACCATCAGCAAAAACGTACTATGGCAGAGAATAAACCAACTTTCGGCTGAGTAGGAAATTAAAAAAGATGCTGAAGGTGAACGTCATTAAACTCCATCACGAGGTAAGCCTCAACTTCAGATCTTCAAAGTAAAACGAAAAGAGGTAGATCGAAAAACACATTACATAGGGAATTGGGGACAGACATCAGAAGAATGAATGGTACTTGGCAACGTCTGAGAACAAGAGCCCAGTATATGGTAGGTTGGAGATGGCCGTTTGGCGACTTATGCTTTACGAGGGGTAGCAGTAAGTAAATTTTTGAACTAAGAGATACATAATTAAATGAAATTATAACAGTCCCAGATACCGCCTTTAATCTAAAGATGTTATAACAGCTCACGTGAAATTGAGTTTGTCCACAATTAATTCGATTAAGTTATTTCGTTAACTTACTAACGAATTGAGTCATCCGTACAACAATAACAACAACGTATCTGTATCATTGTATCTTTATTATTGTTGCAAATGTATGAACATGTATGCTTGAGCATTTCTTACCGCCCATGCATTTATTCACGCTGCTAGCCTTCTACTAACCGCTTAATTGATTCGATGATTCATTCATTTCGCTATGTATATATATGTCCATGTTATTCATGTTCATTGGTCTATCTCGCTTACTCGTACTCATATTTGCTGACTCACTCGCTTGCTCGCTTGCCTTTCGGCACAACTCTTCTGTGCTTGTTTAACGCATCTGTAATTTTGGATATCTGTGTGTGGTCCCATAATAAACGGAACCAACACTTCGTATTCGCCTTCTGATTAATATACAGTTGGGGCGTTGTATAGGACGATTATCAAGACGAACTGTATACGAAGTTTAAGGATTATATCGAATACCGGCCACCACAATGTTATTGGTTCACTTACTTGATATATCAGGTTTTGCAGCCCCACAAAATTGTTCACAATCAGCTCGTGTTAAAAAGTTATTTGAAGACCCACCACAGTGAGAATATGCAAATTCCTGACACTGATTTGTTTCAACATCAAGATACCAACGTGATTCATGCTGACCGACATTTGAGCATTCCGGTTCAATGCGCATAGCGTCAATATAGGTAAGATTGTCAAATAGAATCGGTTCAGATGTTTCTTTAGAAAAAAATTGACCATCTTGGCCTATTTCACTCCATGTATCCATTTCTATTCTTGACCATTGTGGAAATAACTGGGTTGTTGGAGCCACTTGACAAAGCTGATTGGCCACTGAAAACAAAAAGTGATCAGAATAAACATAAAAATATGAACTGTCTTATTCCAAATCCGTTGTTAAAGGGTGAAGCGCTTGTTGACGTGATCGAAAGTGCTCTCTCCTGTGGAGTCTCAAACTAGAAGAAAATAGATATTTAGTGATTTCTTGGTTTTCGATGGTTCACTAGTCTATGTAAGTTCACGAAAAGAGCTACATTTCTGCTCAAGAAATTGATAAAGAATAAGTTAAAATAATGAATGAGAGAACTAATCCATGCCATTTGAACATAACCTTACTAAAATTTCTCTTAAACAAGTAAATATGATACAAGTCTTCATTTTCGAAGAAATTTATCTATCTTTGACCATCTTACAACTTAGTATGACGGATACATCTAAATATTTGACGTGTTATATTATGAATTATCAAATATGACTGAAAAGTTCCCCTTAAAAGTAAGTAATTTTACATCAAATACTGAATTTCTGGAGAATCCATGTATAAATGATAAGTGAACACATATTACTTTTGAACAAGCATATAAGGGCTTAATTCAGCTTTCAAAATTACTGAGTGAAACAAAGTGAACTATGATTTCAAGATACCAGTATATCACAAAGCTTGAGGTCTTTAAGACTTACATTATTATCATAATAATCTTTTTTCTATAAGCTGTATGTTCGCGTTATAACGTTCGAACTACAATAATTCTAATAATGCTTTATTCATCTACAAAATATATTCCACAAAATTTGATGAAACTATTTAAAAACACAAGTTAACTGATATCAACTTACCAAGTACAATTTTATCTGCAATCTTATTTCCACAAGTATCTTCACATTCTGTTATAGATGTAAAACGGTTTGCACTGCCTCCGCATCCATAATAGGTAAACCAGCGACATTTTCCAGAGACTTTATCGAAATAAACCATTAGAATTGGTCGTATAGTCTTTTCCGTATTCACAGCGGAACAATGAAAATGACCAGCTTGAGGTGGAGCTAGACATCGAGCAGTACCTATATCATTAAGAAAATACTTCCACAATAATCATTTATCATAGGCTCTTTATAATGACTGGGAGTCTATATACATATATATATATATATATATATATATATATATATATATATATATATATAAACCCCACCAGAACTTATCTCAGTTGCTTTCAATTTCAATTACTGACGTTTATTATTATCACAAGGTTAACGTTCATTCTATGCTATGAAGTAAATTATTAGAAAACAAAATGGTTATTAGCTTATTAAGCATGTCTGGTTATTGATGATAAAATCCAGTTGATAGAAATTATCATTTGTGTTGAATATTCAGATGAACCATATCATTGAAAATCTATAAATCCCTATTCTTTTATAATAATTTATTGCATCTTGATATCTGTAATTTCTAAGACATTATCTATAATTTATTTGCATCTGTTTCATATGATCATGGAAAAAGAAACTAAATATACCAAGTTATACCTCTCCAGTATTCACATGTTTCAGCGCATTCATTTTTAGTTTTGAAATAATTATCATTTATAATACAATCAGATGTATATTGACATTGCATTTCAGTTGGATTGTAATACCAACCACCTTGATGTTTTATTTCCATATCTGTTAGTTTAGCACAATTTTTTATTCTTGGATATTGATAACATTTCTCTATAAACAAAGAAAATAATTAACAATGTGACAATAGAATTCAACAGAATGGCAACAACTTTTGATCAAAACATTTATACTACTAAATATTGGACGAGTAGGTCAGGCATTTATAACTCATTTAGTTAATTATATTGATTCTTCATTTGACAATTATACATCTATGTTTTTCGGGGTAATCTGAGTCTTATAACTGTAGTCACTAGTAAAAAAGATCAAAATTTGACAGGTTATTAACTAGTTACTGAGTAAATTCATTAATAACTGAAAGAATATTTTGACCATGATATTATGATTGAATGTAGTTAGTTTTAAATAGTCTGCTGTAACTTAATACCTTTAAACAAGAGAATTTATTCTCTATGTAGCTTATAAATCTCATTGGATCATATGGAGATAATGACAAACAACCTTATAATTCAAACATTAGTGTACAATCAGTATTTTTAGTTTATCAATAAGAAATAGGAGGATTAACCGAATAACAGAAAACAGTCTCGTCTAACTGGATTTAAGCGAGATGCATTGTGTGAAAGCTAAATTTACTAATTTTTTTCTCAGATTAAACTGATTAGAACCTGTGTAAACTGACACGATGAAAGAGAATTAAGATTAGTAACCAGTTCGTAATTCCACTGACGGATGTGTGATCTAGAAAACTCATATTCACCGATCGCTTATTTAGAAATTGTTTATCTAACTACGTCTGTTTTCTGTCCAATGTCTTGTGTAAAATCGAGTAATTCTGTTTGAAAACTAAACCAATCCTATTGTCTAGTTTTCTTGACTTTTAATATCAGTTTATTCAAGGAACTGAATTGATGGTTCGAATGCGTGATCAGCTATTTGTTGGGCACATCATATAATTGTGTATTACATGTCGACCATCATTTTGTTTATTTTCACTGTCTAGCACTTCATCGGCTATCTTTCATAACATGAACCAGTGAGATTTACCTCCGTTTACAATTATATTCGTGCAAAAATCCATGAACTGTTTTCAATTTATTTTTAAACTTGAAAGATTTTAATATTTATGCGATTTATAATTATTCAGGTATACTATAGAGAATAATGCTTCAAAAGTTTTTAACTAATATTCGATAGGTTAAAGTATTCAGCAATCAATTTTAAATTGGATTTATACATATTCTAAACTATGAATAGCACAGTCCTATGTGTTAGACCTATAACGTTCTCAAAAAATGTTGATACTTTAATTACAGTTTATAAATCTATGATATCAATAAATCCAAATAAATATAAAACATGTACTCGCCACCAACTTTAATTTATATTTAGTCAAATAACTCGAGTTTCTTTAATGATTCTTAACATATCTGGGTATTCATTTTGAGCTCATTATATAATTAATGAGTAAGCAAAGGTTAGAATAAAATCCTTCAGTAGGCACATATATATATATATAATACTTCGTCGAATTCTGCATTACTTCAGTCATATTACAAGATTAGTAGACATTAGGCATAATGAATATCAACTATTAATAATGATACTATTGGTTAAATAAATCATGATAAATGTAATTACAATTGTAAACAAACCTAATACAAAACATACAAATCGAATATCTCAATCATAATGTTTACCATTTATTAACCATGTGATTCTTATAAGATGCAATAATATAATATCATACAATCTATTCATTTTTATTCTTATTATATTCATAGTTTAATCCAATTATATGGTTGGCTAAGAACTATTAGGTTTATTTTATAAAGATTATGATATTGATTATTATTATTATTATTATCCTAATTAATTATTACTGTTACTAAGTCCTATCATTAAATGTATGCGAATCAATACAGCCAATTGTATGTTTGTTAATTTTTCATTACTTGGATACAATGTTTAATTGATAAAATGATAATTAGAATTTATATTGAAAAATTAATAAATTTTTAATTGTTTATAAAATAATCTAATTTTAATTGAAATGAATTAAGTTAAATCTTATCTAATAATTAAATATGTTAGATTTGTGAGATATTTTAAGAATGAACAAATTAAAAAGCCTAGAATGATAATATTTCCTAGAAACAGAACTAATAAAGGTGATGTTAATAATAAATCTATGATAATTAGTTAAATATGAGGTTTACGAAGAACATTTAAGTCCCGTCATTATGATCGATCACTTACAGCTTACTAGTTATTTGTACACAAAATATATAAAGTCCTTTATGGAGTAAGTAATATTTAACGCATAATTAGACAATATATTAGTAATATAGAATTTAGTTTTTGTTTGTTTTTTTAAACTGAACATTTCGTTGGCATAAGTACATTGTATAACTGACAGACAATTATGAATTAAAGTTGCGTTAATTATGACAGCTAACATTTTCTAACTCAAAAATGAAACTTATGCTGTTTCATTTTGATGACCGTTTTGAGCACAAGCATAAGGCCAATAAGAAGGTTGAAAACAAAGGCCTTAGCATATAAAAGTGTGCTCATTTTAGCAGTTTAGATATTTTAAAACTTTGGAGAATAAAATGGTTTATTTCTAGTTTTAGATTCAATTTGATACCATTTAACTGCTAATTTACAGTCCATAAATAGATATCTTTCAACTATAGATGATATCTGATAAGAAAGTTTCATTTTTCCGACATCATATTCCAAATTTTTTTGAGCTTATGACTTTATGCTTATAACGTGTTAACAACAGCATGTTTAAGTTATTCATAAATATAAAACTATTGAGGTAATAATGAGAAACCTTATTTTATAGAAAAAGACTTTATGACAATTAAATTAATTTAAAATAAAATTTGTATATATTTAATGCATAAACTCTTAATTGCTGTTACATTTCTTATTGAACTCTGTAATTAACCCTGTAATATCAGTGAAAAATTATTCGTACATATATTTCGTACAAATAGGAAATATCAATGGTTAAGATCATGGGTCATTTGAAGCCAAACCACCATGGAAAACCTGGAAGCACTGGATGGCCGTTTCGTCCTATTGCGGGACTCCTCAGCAGTGCGCATCCAAGACCTCACCCCCCGCAGGATTCGAACCCAGGACCTACTGCTTCCGCGTGCGAGCACTTAACCACTAGACCACTGAGCCGGCATCCAACAGTGTTAATGTCTAACTTCAACTAATCCCACAAGAGGACGAAATGGCCGTCCAGTGCTTCCAGGTTTTCCATAGTGGTCTAGCTTCAACTGGCTCATGATCTTAACCATTGAAATTACTATAATATCCACAAACCCCATCTGATATTAAATAGGAAATAGTATTGTATTACAAGGTCATATAGTTCTATGAATATAGTTAACCTTAATTATATGTACGAATATTTTATGTAGCCGATAAATTTACAAAATAAACGATAGTAGAGTTCATCACACATGATTAAGTTTATATAATTAGAACAATTGGTATGATGACTGACTTAACTTTTTTTTAAGATCATGAATTCAATTTAAATATTGTCGGAATTTTCATTCGGTCGGTCAATTAATAATTTCATTTTAATGGTATGTAGATGACTGGATAGCATCGACTGTTAGCAACTCATAATATAATGATATGTAGTTATTATGAAATACTGATATTTGGTTCTTCATGAAATATGATTTTCGTGAACACTAGTCATGCGAATTATGAACGTTTGTCTGTAGTCATGACTTGATTATGTTTAACTCTATTTGATTAACTCATCACAATCCCTTTGGCTACAAACTATTTGTATAATAATAAATTTCATCTTGAGAAACGATAAGTTAAATGATATTAGTTAGAATATGGTAGCTATTCCAGTTTAATTATAACTGGGACAAAAATACCTATTCTCATATGCAGTAAATTAATTTTGTCAAAGAGTACAACGTTAAGACATTATAAAGTTATTATCGAAAAGAACGATTTTATGACAGAAAGAGTTTCGTTATTGTTACAGAATGATAATCTGTAAACTATTCAGTTGAAACGTTTTTGAAAATACTACTGCAGTAAATCAGAAAAGGTAAAATAACACGATGGTTCGTTCTTTTCTTCAAAATGACTAAGAGAATATCAGCAGTTTTCATAGATAGATACTAGAAAACAGGTGAACGTGTTAGTGTTAATTACACTACAAGCTTAAGACTATAAAAGTGATTAATAATATTCATTTACTTAATGCAAGTACATACTATCGTAATGATGACATCTGCAAAACAAGTTATATATCCACGAAAGTCTAAAATAATCTACTTTCATGTTTAATGTTAAAAACTTTAAACCTAGAAGATAGGATCATCTATATATCTGTCTATCCTTCAGGTAGTCAGTCACAATTTATAGAAACGCTCATTTATTTTTAGTAGAAATTACTTTCAGATTTAGACGAAAAATGCATTTGATTGTAGTAAGTGGCATTAAAAAATGATATGAAATCCTTCATTTATAATACAAGTGGGAATTTTAGGGAAGATAATTGTTAATCCCTTCTAATATACATGTTATGAATAAGAAGTGAGGATAATATTTAGATTAGGGTTAGTCAGTTGGTTTCGAAGTTCTAAATTGCTTGGAGTTAAGATATGGGATCAGATGTGAATAAGCACCGGAACTGTGAACTTTAGAAATGTCCATCTTCTAATTCTCTGGGAAAGTATAAAATAGAATGAAACAATTATTAATTATTTGTGTGGTTTAGCGCTTAAATGTATGGGTGACTTTCATCATCTGCAGTAGTACTGTTCATAGTAAAATCACTTTTTGTATAATTTGGTATGACGTTACATTCCCAATATCCAGACCCAGTAATTCTTCAACAGTTCAACGTCAACTGACAGATACTATCTGAATCATTAGATTTCTTAAAATGCTTTGGTAAGGATGAAAACTTACGAAGGCTTATAAAATCTCACTTTTACTTGAGTCCGCATACATTTAACTTTATTAAGACCATTTAAGTTATTTAACAGACAGTGTCATTCAGTCAGTAAAAATCAGTCTATATCTTTGTATGTTTATCATCATTTTTATATGAGCACCTATGCTTGATCATGTATTAGAGCCTACATACATTTTTCTCTTACTAGCATAATTGTTATTTACTTAGGTTATTTGACGTTTTATTTACTTGTCTACATGTATGTGCTTCTGAAGTTCATTCATTCACATTCACATTTCTGTTCTTATCCGATTCGTGTACATGTGGCTTTATGATCTACGCTGTACAATAACAAATCGTAGTTAACGCTTCATTTTTTTTCTGAAAATTATACACCGTTGAGAGTAACTTAATAAAGGTCATCAGGACGAGTGATGTACGAAGAATAGGTATCAGCTCTAAGAAGTTCCACCACAGATTAATAAAACCAACAGCTCGACTGGAATTCGCAATCCGGAATCTATTGATATGTTCTGAAATATTACCCGAAAAATGCTTGAAATTCATGTGTCGAAGAACCTATGATTAAATTAGTCCCATTAATTAACAGTATGTTTGAAAGTATATTTGGATAAGTAGTCGTTTATGTTCCTCTAAAGTAAAATAAATTTTCCAATGTAAAACAAGCAGTGAAAACATAACTGAAATATTAAGTTTTATAGAAAGTAGATGGACAAACATACCTATCAATACATTTCTTTCGTAGGCTCGTTCAATCGGTTGACGGTTGGTGGAGATACTTACAAATTTTACTACAGATAACTTCTCATGAGCACTGGTATTGGTATCATTTTGTAATGATGAGCTTAAAGAGATGTTATCAGTCAAAATTTCAGTAACTTTGATATCTTGTTTGGATAACTCTGAGGATGATTTATCTGTATTCGCTGAAACTTCCATTTCATTAGTGAATACCTCTGGCACTATGGTTGTTTGATTTAATTTTTGATCAGTGCCTTCAAGTTCCTCAATTTTGTCCAGAATAGTTTCGTTTTTGTTTCCTAAAATTTCTTCCGTTACACCAACGTGCTCTTGCGACTGACTAGGTATTTCGACAATATCGTTTGATTCTAGCATAAACTCAGTATAAAAACTTTCATCTGTTTCAATAGAGTGGTTGGAAGGTATGTGATCATCAGTACTTGGACTTAAAACATCTAGATTATTATCCGTTGTAACCAAAGATAAGATTTCTTCAGTTATCGTATTTAGTAATGGTTGTGATTCACTACTTTCTGTAATAACGATTTCATTTTCATTTTCAAAGTTACTTGATTTGATGTGTAGAGCAGTAATTATTTCTTCATTATCATTCGAGTCGTTTGTTGGAATCTCAACCCTGTAAAGAGAGGAGAAATATAGATGCTGGAAGAATGTTTTATTTCTTGAAATATATTTAACTTATTAGTTGTGTTTAGCTTCAGATAATAAACATAGCTGATAAGTTGATTTACATCTAGGTTTCAAATGATTCAAAGCTCATCATTATGACCAATCTGTAACCTTATATGATTTCGTAAAAATGTGGATATTAGAAAAAAACCTCATCAGACAGTGAATTTGGTCTTATAGCGGTATCCAAAAATCTAAATTCATTCCCATTTCGTATTTTTGGCACTCATATTTTGTTAAGAGTACGGTGTATCCACTAACATACGTAATGCTTCATTAAGTTTCACCATATTCATCAATAATTGTTTGACAATGTTGAATTAAAATCAAGAATCAGATTATCAAAAACTAACATTTAACAACCATTTCGTCAGTACCATTAGTTTTGAGTTGTAAAGGGGAAATAACGTTATCACACTTCGAACGTAAACTAGACTTATATTTCTATTTTATTCATGCTTACTTCATAAAAGCTTCTAAAACTTATCATTGAATCTCTCATTTGTAGCGAAAAATTCCGGAATTAACTATTATAAAGTTTAAATTCCATCGAACTTATATTCCATTAGTATATCTGTGACGACGGACCGCGGGTGAACTCGAGGAAACTGTAGGAGACTCAGAAGGAGGCGAAGATATTCCTTTTGGAAGAATGTTCTAGAATTCCTACGTGTAGCTTCCCGATCGGATAATGCTAATAACCCTCTGTATGCTGATTGGTGGACTGTAATGATAATTTTATTCTTACTAAAAACTATAAATACCCGACAATTTCGTACCATAATTGACAGTGCCTGGGAATAATATTCCTTTGATTAGTCTTCCGTCTTCTCATTGCAACTTGGAAGGGTCCTGGCGTTCTGGTGCTCACGTTATATGCGGTATATCAAGAAAAACCTTCTAGATATAACAATATCTGTCATAACTAAACACAGAATATGAAGTTCACTTTCTCCAGCTAACCTCAAGTCTCTTTCATTAAAAGCAAAAGTAATGTTAATAGAAGCAGATGCTTTTTATAAACCCGTATATCATCATCAGTATATCTAATAGGTATGTCACTCGTAGACTAAATCTACTTATGTCATAAAAAGTTCAGAAAATCTTCATGAATCAATCACCTAGTTTCTGATGGCTACCAAAAGTTATTTTCGTAGAAACATGTTTTCAATAAATTCTTTTCTCATTTCATACTGACTTCATTTACTGATATAATTTCAAAATGGTGAATAGCCTAACATTCCAAATCTCTGAAATGGATTCTTGATATTATTTATTTATAAAATAATGACTCATCACCTTTTGCCTCAGTAGTACATATCATCCACATTTTGAACTCGACTGTTATACTAAGCGTATCAACTACAACGATTTCAAACTAGAAATCTTGCTCACGTCATATATGCGTGATTAATAAACTCTGTTCTTTAGATATAGTCCTTGAAATCACCTCTTGAAACCCATATAAAATGTTTTAGGAGTACATTTAAACATCTTATATTAACCACCGAAGACTTTATTCAAGTAATAAATAATGAGTAATAAATAACGATTTAAGTATCCGATTTGTGTTGAAAACTTTAGGGTGCTAAAATATAAACGTGAATAATGAAAAATAAATAATTTTGACTGTTTCCTTTCATCAGTAATTAACATAATCCAAGTTAACTTAGCATGTGAAAAAGAGCTAATCATTCATAATGTTCTTCACTAATTCTAGAAGATTGTATGTAATGTAGTATTAAGTTGTGAAGTGTCATATAATCTCAAAGGTCATCTTATAAATACAACTTTAGTTTATGGCATTAAATTTCTCTTAAATTATAATACATTCACTTGATTTCGCAGATTTATCTTTGGATATGAAAGAAATATGTTGGGTAAGTATAGCTTTACGTTTACACGGAATGATTGGTGGAAAGCGTTTCGCTTCTTTTCAATGTATTTAGTGGTTAATACTATTTCAATAAATTATGATATATTCAATCAAATGATTCTATTATTTTCTATTCTGATTAAATGATTTCATAATTTATGCCACCGTTTTTTCGAGCTTGAAGTAGTGTCCAATATGTTGTTTTCCTAACCTTCAAGAGACAGTTTATAAGCTGGAATCAAGATCAAGTGAAATCAACTAATGTTTATATTTTCTTGTCGAATGGAAAATCAAACCAAACTTAATATCATTTTCCTAGCATAGTAGTCTCTCCAGTTAACAGTGGTTGAATTTTTCTTCTCATAAGAGCTTGGGTAGTTTTATCAGTGGTAAAGCTTCATAACTGATCATTATTGACTATAATGGGTTGCAAAAATGGTATAACAGTTTATTGTTAATACAACCTCTTTTAAATTATTTTCTTGGGATTTTTGACGAAACACAAAAGTGAAACTATTATATTTTTACTAAACTGCCACACTTTTCTCTACTCATAGTTCTGGTTATTGCATTAGGATTTATGTTGTAGTATTTTTAATGGAGGCAATAATTTATTTTCCACAAAGATTCACATTGACATACACCTGTATTCATATAAATTATAATGAGCGTGAAAACATTTCATTGTTGAGTCTCCAATATGATTATTGTCTTTTTACTTGATCATCTTCTTAGCGATGAGCCAAAACTGATGAACAAAGGTAGACAACATGAGTTGTCTTAACAGTTTGAAAATACTCAAACAAAGGCAAAAGAAGTAGAATGAAATGATCATTCTGGAATAAACTACAAGCCATTAATAAGAATCATTAGAAAAACGGGAGAAACCCATTGCAAAATTAGGGAACAATCAGGATACACTTGGTATTGTTTGTTTGAATCTTCACATTGATGTTTAGGACTGTAATTGATCAGTCACATATTGGCATATGTGCATACTGTGCGTAAATAGGACGAAACGCGCATCCTAGCCACTATCCATATTTGCATATAATGCTTGTGAATTAAGGCTATATCGAAACAGTACGCACAGTATGTACATATGCTAATAAGTGACTGATCAATTGCAGTCCTAAACATCAATGTGAAGATTCAAACAAACAATACCAGGTGGATTTAAACTCCACCCCATTTCACAAGCAAGTAGCTATCAGGACTCAGCAGCCAAGTGGATAACGCGATGTCCTTTGAAGCGAATGGTACTGAGTTAGAGCCCTAGAGGAAACATCAACTCTGAGGTGCATGTACATCCAGCTGACGAGTCCCAAATAGGACGAAACGCGCATCCTGGATTCCACTGCTAGCCACTATCCATCTTTGCATATAACAATTAAGATAATTCAACGAAGAAAACTTTTCTTACGATGATGTCCTTTTTATTCAAGCTATACAGTTTTACCCGAGGTTATCAAGTTTAATGTGAAGGATAATTCGCCACTTGATGAATGTGTAAAAGTAAAGGAAAAAGTGAAGAAGAAACAAATGAGTGATGATAACGTCTAAGACAAAATGTGGTGATTACTAGGACTAATATAAGATGAGAAAATGAAGGTATCATTTTTGAATACTGATCAAGGTTGAAATGACTATTATTTATTTATTATTAGATTCGTGTATATTAAATAACTACAAATACGACCGAATGGTTATCGGTGAATTATATTGTTGAGAAGAATATCTTCACTACAACTTATTGATGCCACTTTCTGAAGTATTTAATTACAATAATCCATTAAATAACTTACTGATTTTGGTTTAATGGTTCTAACTGAGTTTCTTCGTCAGCTGAAATTTAAATAAAAAGTTTAAACATAGTTTGCTTTATATTGATGAAATATATTTCTCAATATCATTTAATATAATACTTGATAGTAGGCTGTATCCTTTTAAATAGAAGAAATAAGTCTTAATTACTTTTTATGTTAACAAACCAGTTAAATGAACCGTTATTATTTGGCGATGTGAGAACTGAAGTTCAACAATTTAAGTATTTAATTTTCAAACACCAAGTGGTCAGTTTAGAACATTTGATAGTTTCTTATATTGATGGTATTCAGATATTTTCAAACAAATGCATAAATTTACACTCAGTCAATCGTTCACATTGGTTTCATTTGCAACAAACTACTTGTAATTGAGAAAATTGACGAAATGCAGCTCAGATAATACTGTAAGAAAGGTTTATTCTGAATTTAGATCGTTATTATTACATTGACCAACTGAAGTCCCAAATACCGGTAACAGAAAAACAAAAATTTCTTCTAATAACTTAAAACTTGTTAAACAGGTCAAAGTTCGTCTGGACTCAATGGCTTAGTGGATAATCCGTTGATGTTTAAAGCAACAGATGACATGTTCGGATCTCACTGTGAACATCAACAGCTGGAAGCCAATTTGCCTATCTGACGAGTCCCAAATAGGACGAAACACCTGTTATAAATTCCATTGCTAGTCATAGTTTAACTAAAAGTATGTAATCAGAGGGTAATATATGTAGATTTGCCAAGGACTTAGTCCTGAGTAACAACAGCAGAGAAGTACAAACTATTGCTAGCTACCTTGAGAAGTGAGGACCAAGAGAACAGTCGGATTTTTCACATTATCTATTACGGGGACCAAAAGCTTTTTCTGTGGTCCTCCCTCTAGGTTATTCGTGAAATGCTGGTTAAAGAACCAAATGGTACCTGAAAGAATATAGTAAGCTATGAGAGTTCTAATCTTCCGAGATTAACTGTTTGTGTACGTTTTCTTAAAAGATAGATTACACAACGCAGTAATCAAGATATATCTATTATGTTTAATGTATAAATTGCTTACTTCTTTGATCATACACTCTCAAGTACCTGACTTACTAGGAAGATGCTGCTCTGTTGTTCGAATCTGGAATCATATTTTTACTAAATTCCAATTGCTTAGACATTATCACACATAGTGCAGGTAGAAAATAGTAAGGCTTCTCTAAATCTAAGCCATTTACGACTTACTGAACAATGAGGGGATACAATGTACTATCTTTATGGTTTCAAACCAGAAGTCAGGTTAGAACAACTTGTTCTATCTGACAGTTTCTCATTGATTTCACCAGTAATGATACTTTAAAAACAACCCTAAACAAAATATATACTTATAGTTTCGAAATTATTTCATATCGATCTTGGTTTTCTTTTGTGGTGTTCCAATTGCAATCTGGCTGTGAAATGTGTCTCTGCTAGCAGCCATACCTTATGGCCATTAAAATTACTCATTGCAAGCTGAAGATGTCTGAGAGCTTTCTGCGTTTGATCATGGTTGGGCTCAAAGGACTACTTACAAGCAGTAATCTAACCGTATAATATATACATATTTAAGGTTTATCAGCATGCATTTGAACATAATGAAGTTGGGAATTTTAATAGTTCTACTATTTTGAAAGATAGGCTTAAATATCATGATCATATTCTATATATGCCAACCTTTTGGTTACCATAACTTTAAAAGAAGTACGGGTAGTTAGTTCATGCTAAAGGTTAGTGAAATGAGAGATAATCAGAATGGGATGGAATCCCAAGGCCCATGACGACTCCTATTTTACAATCTTTAAGGCCCCGAAACTCTGTGTATTGATATATTACCAAGAATTACTCGGAACAGCATTCACCAATAATTCCACTGTAGCTTTCTGCTGTATTCTTTACATCAACAAGGCGAATAATAGAAATGAATGAAATCTATCTTGACTGTGTTATTATTTGAGTTGTATCTCTTAGTGTATATTACTTTATTTATCAATTTGCTAAATGTATGGTTTCTGTCCTTTTTTCCATCATAACGGTTTAATTTGATTGTTTTATGGTTCATTTCTTGGTATCCTATTGTACATAGTGATTTACATGTTATTTCTAATTAAATTGAATAAAACAATAAACTCTCACCCGAAGAATTGTATAATTCTATTGAATTAAAATCTATTTCTTCTGTAACTTTATCTTGTTCACCTACTTCATCTTCTTTTCCTTCGTATTCTAAAGTATTTGTAACTTCACTAGATTCAGACGTTTCCACATCATTACTATCATCATTTTTGATGGAAGCAGTCTAAAATGAAATAAAAATTATAAATTACATTTTTTTATAAAATAACAAAATCTAAATAGATGTCAATGCCAAGGTTGAACTTGATACTTTCACATAAATTGAGTAATGAGTACAAAGATAATGGTAAACATATTTTTTTGTTATATCCGAATGAGTAGAAAAATTGTATTTCCGGGGTTTCGTGACTTAATGTAGGCCACTTCAGGGTAAATAAATAACTTAATTAAATCAACACAAGTATGTTCCCTTTGTATTATTTATATTTATGTTAATTTAATTTGTTTGTTTTGTTTATTCTGAAGAAGTGGCTTGCATCAAGTCACGAAACGTCGGAAATACAATTTCTCCATTCATTGGGATATAACAAAATATTATATTTATTATTAACAGAATCCAATAACTGAGGAAACATAAAAACCTGATTTTACTCAGATCCTTATAAATTATTATGGAGGATATTATCAATGCACAGAGAGAGTACATTTATACGCAAAGCCATAAAGATGTACGTTACAAAAGTACTTTGTACAATTAATCCAAACTTGAAATCATCATGTAAATATTACTTGATTATTTTTAGAGAGAAATCTGATATTTTTGTTGTATATTCTATTTCATAAATGTGTAAATGCTTCATTAAAGTTTTTAAAATACCTTTATATATGAGTGAAACAACTCTATTTTTTTAATTAAGCAACACTGTAGAATGATGAGTTTATTACATAACATATTAAGTGTTCACAGAAATACACCACCATCAATCATTAAATGGAAGTTAGTAACAAACTAAATTTTGATGTTTCTTTTAGAACTATGATACTGGATTTTCATTAACTAATGAATTACTGAATAGTTTTGTTCATATAATATTAAATTGGTTTTATTACGCTCGTAGATGTACATTGAAATGAGTCCATTAGTTATTTATTTCTCACCTAAGAGTTTTTCTTCGGTATTCCAAGCAAAATAGAAAAAACGTTTGCTGTATAAAATGATATTCAGCTAATGATATTAGAAATTAGTTTTTTCGAACTACATTGTACAAACTGACTTCAGAAGATTACTCGCATAACATAAGGATATATATGTATACTAATTATCACAATATATCTACGCTTTCACTTAGAATAAACCATCTGATTTTAAGATTTTATGGTTGAAATACTATAAACAGACAGCTGTATGTCTCATTATTATGATTCTTTAAAGAAATTTCAGTCACTTAATTTTCTATAAGGTCTTGTATGTATTTGAATTCTTTAACATATCTCCATAAAATAAAATAATCAAAGTTAAAAATCTTCTAAATAACATAACGAACTTTGCGGTTCGATATTCTTCATCCCCAAAGAAAACTTATACTTCTTTTAAGTATAACATTTAAACCTTTCAATATTACTCATGGTAATATGTCCATTACATTACACAGCATAAACTTAATAGTTGGTATTATTGACATTTATCAAAGTAGCAAGTTTGAGAATTGTGAAAATTTCATTGATCCATAAAACATTATACAAAAGATGTTACTAAGATAGTAGATACTTATAACATACTTTACTGACAATGTAATAGATATGAAATAACAGAACGGTAATTAGTTATTGTTTCAGATTCAGTAAATATTCTTTTAATAGTTGAATTCATCAGTCGATTAAAGCTAGATCACCATGAAAGACCTGAAAGCACTGGACGGCCGTTTCGTCCTAGTATAGGACTCTTCAGAAGTGTGAAGCCAATTTCCCGCCTGTCGAGATTCGAACCCGGGACCTATCAGTCTCGCGCGCGATCGCTTAACACCTAGACCACTAAGTCAGCATCCAATGGTGCTAATGTCTAACTTCAACCAATCCACGAAATCAAGCCACCGTCCATCATTGTCTTCAGTGAGTAGCTACTTCACAACAGAACTGGTTGAACTCAAGTGGTCACAGCTTCTCACTAGAACTCCTTTGTTCAGATATAGGCTCATTTATCTGAAATAACTTTTTTCAATGAATGAATAAGTTTATATCGTCTGAACTTAATTTATTTCAAGAGATAGGGAGACGAATTAATGAAATAAAAAACATTAAACTCAAGTCAGACTAAATACTTAACCTTTGGTTGTCGATTTTGTTTAATTACTACAATCCTGACCAGATCAATATTGGAAAAACAGTCTGTTTTAAGCCAACCTATGGATTACAAAGTCTAAATCAGTTAGCAACTGTTTATACTGAATTGTTGTTATACGATATTCAATTAAAATGTTTCCTTTCTGACTTCTTGCAGCTTGCCGTGTTGTAGCAATTATTTGTTACAATTATATATCCAACATATGATTATAATCTATTTTTCATTTACAGAATTGTAGAGCCCTAGACAGTATCAATGTATGTCATCATTTAGAATCATTCTATTTCTCTCTCATAATACATCACTCCTTAAATATAAAAATATGTAGGCACCTGTAGATGACTCCGCAGTATCATGAATTGACTAAAGTTATAAATGTTAATCATTAGATTCTAGATTGAAAATAAACACTTGCTGCAAGACCTGAATGTCCCATGTTCGACATCCTGGTAGGGTAATAATTGCGCATTGTTGAGAAGTCCCATATTAGCATGAAAAACATCTGCATAGTACTCTTTGATTTTCAACGGTTATTTAAGATCATTATGTAATACAAACTATAAAATAAACTCTATTAGTTATTAGTTTATAATGTAATTTGTAATGAATTTTCACAGAATTTCACCACTACCCACCCACCCCCCTCAAAAAAGAAAGGGATCATGTTATGTAATTTAATCATACTAGGATCATTAAATCAAAGATATAACTATTCATAATAAATAATAATAAATTCTAACTTACTTTAACATACCAACAGCTGAGAATTAGTATAAGTATACTTATTATTACAATCAATTTTTTATTCATTATTCCAAGTGAATCATTTATTATTATTATTATTATTATATTTTTTTAACAAAGGTATCTAAATTAATTCCTATGAGTTAAGTCCATTCGATTGAAAGGCATATCAACCAAAACAGTATTAAAAATTTATTAACCGGCGTTTTATGTGATGTGAAATTTTAATTTAATCAATTAAAAATGACCAATTTGTTTATATTAATTATTATTATTATTATTATTATTATTATTATTATTATTATTATTATTATTATTATGAGATTATATGAAAATATTGAATATGTCAATTGTCGCCTTATTTACACATTTTCATTTATATGTTATTTAGGAATATTATAGTAAATGAATTTGTTTGAAACTATATATATATATGTAATTCCAGTAAAACAATATTCATTTGGAAGATGGTACATTAATTAATTCTGTAATATGTTTATACCTATTATTATAATTAATGATTTAGAAAAGTTAACAACTTATACTACTACTTAATTTATGTAGTACTTTTATTTATTATAATTCATTATTAATTTGCCATGTAAATATACATTCCTGACTTTTGATCTGATTGGGTTGATATCTTTTGATTATAAAGATGCTACAGATAAAATCGTTGTCAAATCCTAAATATCCGTGCTATATCTAACCAAATTAAATTGAATTTATTCCTGTTAATGAAATTGATCTCAATTATAACCAAATTATGATACCATAATGACTTACACAGAATTTCTTCTACAGTCTAGCTGAGAATAATGATATTTTTAACTTTAAAGATTTGTTCGATGATAGTAAACATAATTAACTATTGATTGATGAAATATTGGAATAAGGTACGAGGTTGTTCACATATTTTAACTCATCAAGATGACTTGTATAGAAAAAATAATCGGATCATTAAGGATTCTATTCCTCTTAGCATAAGTAAATCTAGGATAAAAATGGTGAGCAGTAATGCTACATAGAACTCATAATTACAGCATGATTACAGGATCACACTGTATAGTATCTTAAATGACTCGGAAATTATCTTTTGTGATATCAGAGATATCCCTTCCTATTGGCATTTCGGCTCCAATAAAAGTACTCTGTCTTGGGATCCAGAAATTTAAAGAGCTTAGTGAGAGACGTCTTGTTGCATACTCACTTGCTTACTTACCCACTTACTAACACCTGTTACTCCCAGCATTCTCCAACCCACTCTGTCCTGGGCCTTCCTTTCTACTTCAATCCAATTGTCGTTCATTCTTCTCATATCTGTCCCCATTTCTCGACGTAATGTGTTCTTTGGTCTCCCTCTCCTCCATTGGCCATGTGGATTGCGAATGAGGTCTTGTCTTGTGATGCAGTTGGGTGCTTTCCTCAATTTGTTTCCTATCCACCTCCAGTGCTTCTTCCTGCAATGAAACTTGACTTGTTCTCTCCCACAGTAGGTTGTTGCTGATAGTGCCCGGCCAACGGATCCGAAGTATTTTGCGTAGACATCTGTTAATAAACACTTGTATTTTCTGGATGATGGCTTTCGTAGTTCTCCAGGTTTCCGCCCCATACAGTAGAACTGTCTTGGCATTTGTATCGAAAATTCTGACCTTGGTGTTGGTTGACAGTTGTTTTGAGTTCCAGATGTTCACCACTTGTAGATATGCTGCTCTTGCTTTGCCTATTCGCGCCTTCACATCTGCATCAGATCAACTGTGCTCATCAATGTTGCTGCCGAGGTATGCAAAGGTTTTTACATCCTCCAAAGCTTCTCCGTCAAGTGTAATTTGATTGGTGCATGTTGTGTTGTATCGGAGAATCCTGCTTTTCCCTTTGTGTATGTTGAGACCTACTTCTGTTGAGGCTGCTGCTACATTGGTCGTCTTCTTCTGCACTTGCTTTTGCGTGTGCGATAGAAGAGCCATATCATCTGTGAAGTTTAGATCGTCAAACTGCATCCTAGTTGTCCAGTGTATCCCATGCTTCTCCCCAGATGTTGACATCTTCATAATCCATTCGATCCGTAGTGTTGCGATTTGGTCTGTACAGGATCTATCCTTATGGAATCCAACCTGTTGGTCTCGAAGATGGGTGTCTACGGAGTTCCTCATTCTGTTTAAAAATACCCTGTTGACGACTTTTCCTGGTATTGAAAGGAGAGTGATGCCTCTTTAGTTCTCACACTTGCTGATATAGCGTTTCTTCGGTAGCTTGATCATGTATCCTTCTTTCCAATCTACTAGTACTTGTTCCTCATCCCATATCTTGCTAAAGAGAATGTGGATTATTTTTGCAGTTACTGCTACGTCTGCTTTCAGTGTCTCTGCTGAAATGTCAGTTAAACCCGCTTCTTTGCAGATCTTGATTTGTCTGATAGTCATGATGATCTCTTCAATTGTTGGCAATCCAATATCGATTGGGAGGTCTGTGGGTGCTGCATCGACGTTGGGGAGTTTAGTGGGGCTGGTCGACTCAAGAGTTCCTCGAAGTGCTCTACCCACCTGTTTCGCTGTTATGCAATGTCGGTGACTATATTGCTTTTCTTGCTTTTCACTGGTCGTTCTGATTTACGATAATTTCCAGAGAGTTTCTTTGTCGTGTCATACAGTTGTCTCATGTTTCCTTCTCTTTCAGCCTTTCTGCCGTCGTTGCTAAATCTTCCACATATTTACGTTTGTCGGTTCTGATGCTCCTCTTCACTTGCTTGTTTACTTCTGTGTATTCGGTTTGGGCCTTGGTTTTTCCGTTTATGTGCGGCTGGTATTGATTACTGTCCTCCTGTTCCTCCTTTCTTGAATCTTATCCAGTATATCAACAGTGATTCATTCCTTGTGATGGTGCTTCTTGTGACCCAGGACCTCATGACATGTTGAAGTGATTGCCTCTTTGATCCCCTTCCAGTTGCTCTCCACAGTAGTTCCTTCTCCATTGAGTAGATCATGAAAGGTCTGGAACTTATTGCTGAGGGCTATCTTGAACTTGTTGGGTTTGTCGAAATCCCGAAGAAAAGCCGTATTAAACTTTTGTGATGTGGTCCGCCTCGTTGTCCAGTGCTTCTTGAGTTTCAATTTCATCTTGGCGACCAGCAAGTGACGATCTGGCACGATGTCAGCTCATCTCTTTGTTCTCACATCCTTCATCATCCTCCTGAACTTTCTGTTGATGCAGATATGGTCGATTTGCTCCTGTGTAGTGTGATCCGGTGGAGTCTGTAAGATCCATTTTGAATGCCTTGTGTGTTTGTGAAAATCCCTCCATGTATATACTTGCACTTTGTTCCTATTGATCTTCTTAGTTGTACATTGTTAACTTTTGGATTACATTTGAATTGTTAATATTTGTATTTTATTATAGTTTTTGTTTTTACCACACCTTCACTAATTCCCCATGTTTCTTCCCGAACTGCACTTATGTTGTTTTACTTTATACTAAGTCTGAGCGGCAGCCATTTTGGTTGGTTCCTGCTTTTGATTGCTTGACCTGTGTTGACTGGAATTGTGCATTTTGGTTGTGAATTGAAGCACTCTTCCAGAATTGAAAACACTCTGTGTTATAGAGCGACCAATTATTACCTTTTGAACGAATCTGTACGTGATCTATCCAGACAGGATAGAATAACATTTATTTGTGGTGATTGGTAATTTTCTTGCATTCTTTATCAACTTTCTTATTTATTGTAGTTTAGATTTGATCAATTAAACAATTATTGGTTGGATAGCTGTGTGGTTATATTTGTTTAGGTAATAATGTATACTTAAATTTATGATAAATTATAGAACCGCTATCTTACCCAATTACCTTGTTTTGGTTTCAAACGGGCGAGGGCGCGTATCCAACTTATCCAGGCAGCTGTCCAGCAGTCCAAACGTGGTTTGGATCCTACAGAGTCCATGTGGCTTAATGTTTGCGTTTATGTGGGAATATAGTTCCGCCTATGACCAGATTATTGAAGACACATGGGTTCGCAAATCTCTCATCATTTTCGTTCCTTTCTCCTAGTCCATGTCGCTCAACTATTTCTTCATACCTGGTGGTGTCCATCCCAACCTTGGCATTTAGGTCCCCTGTCGGAATGCTCAAGCCCTTTGTTGGGCATTTCTCGACAATTGCCTGCAGCCTATCGTAGAATTGACCTTTAACGTCTTTATTGTAGTCGTTGGTAGGCGCATAGCATTGGATGACTTTCGTTGTAATGCCGTCTTTCTTTGTTTTGAAGGAGGCTCTGATGATCCTGGTTCCATGAGACTCCCAACCTATAAGTGCATTTCTGCTTGGTTGAAAAGCATCAGTGTAACTCTTTGTGTATGTGGAGCATTTTCTTCTTCATTGCCGGAGTATAACAGCAATTCCACTGAAGCTAGTCTTTGTTGTCCAACCAGCTTCCAATGTGTTTCACTGAATCCAAGTACCTTCGGGTCATGTATTTTCATTTCTTCTGCAGTTTGTATGACTCTCCCGGTCTCCTACATTGTACGGGCATCCTATGTATCTAAATCGATAGCTTCCTTGGTTGTCAGAAGGGTCATCGGCCTCGTGACTTCCGAAGGAACTCGGCTTTCATCATGAGGCGTCATAACTCCTCTAAATGAAGGCTTTGTGACTCCCATGGCAAAGTTTAAATGGTCTGAATTGCTTTTTCTGATTAGTGTGTAGTGAAGAGAACGCGATTGGTATGATGGAAAAAATTATTATTATAACCAACTGTACCAGTGGTTGTTCTACTGTACCTGTTTGTTTAAGTGTACCAAAAAACTCTCTTCCGTTTTTTGAGACCTTGCACGAACTCTCGTACGCTCAGTAGTCTCTCTTGTAGATTTTGGCACGATTTCGGTATTATTTCGATACCACGAGGTCGCCAACAAATACATCATAACAACAACCCTCAACTGCTTTCTGATGTTCACCCTACGAGGAATCTAACCTGGTAACTGGCACATAGTCTATCGGCATTGGTGATTATAGTCAACCGTGACCCAACGACTACTACAAGCGCTTTTAAATGAATTGGTTTTCTATGGGATGGGGTCGCTAACCCACGTTCAGCCCTCCTACTTCATCCGGACTCGGGACCGGCAGTAGCCAGTGTTTCAGGCGGAGCTAGAGAGGTATTGTCGATGAATGCTGATGTGTATGGAAACTTTTTCGTGTACACATTCCCCGTATTTCTTTGTTTTTTTTCATAGATAACGACCTTGTATTTCACTCTGAATTCACCTACAATACATTCATCACCGAGTTTGTTGTCAATTATTGGTTTTATATTATCTAAGGTTGTGAATTTTGACCAAACCCTTAACGTCACTGAGATTTCAACAATTGTTTCTTTTTTGTTTCGTTTAATTTTATATTCTGACTGCTGAATTCTTGATCAATTGTATTCTTGATCGTCTCGGTTCTTTTATCACTGATTTGGCCTATTCATAAAATATATAAGGTTCTTAAATTTCGGTGCAATAGGATATTTATGTTATTCCGTGCCGAAATAAACTACATCTGGGAGGAAATCAAAGTGAGGTAAAACACGAAAGGATTCGCACAAAACCTAATGCAGATTAGGTGTAAAAATATCGAAAATATCAAAAAACGGGTAAAACCGTTTTGCAGGTATAATCTACACCGTATCGTTGTAAACATATGTGGATTTAAACATCTTTCTCACGGAGTGATCGCTAACACCTGCATAAGCATGACCTTGTCTTGTAGTGGCTCAGCTTCGTTAATCAATCGCCTTCGTAACTGCTATTATATAAATTCCAACAGTGTTTGAAATCAAAAGGCAATGACAAGCAGCAACTACAGTTTGTTTGCGGATAGCTCAGACCACAGATCTACTAGCGCATCGGGCGGATTTGAAGCGGAGTGGCGATTAAGTATATGTGAGCAAATACAGAGGCAAATTTGTAGTCAAATCGAATAAAGGCAGAGCAAGGCAAGGGATATTAATAGGATTCAAGTACGTCTACAAATGAGGAAGAGAATTATTTATTGAGCGATATTTAAGCTGTCAACATTTAAGTTAGAGAAATATGTGCGTAGGCTACCCTACGATCAAGCGTAAAAGTTTATACAGACAAAATAGTGAGCACAATAGCAAAAAGAAAAAAAGATACTACTGCCTGAATAACGTAGTCTGTTCGATAAGTCAATAAAAGAACCTAATAAAAATGAACCACAATTGACATTGATCGTCGGAGTGTTGCCATAACTCTACTGGCACCTAAATTTCTTCTTAATAGACTAGTAAAAACTGAAGAAATCCAGGAAGATATTGAAAGACCTAGTTATTTGTTAGTATGCACTTACTAATAGTAATACGATATCTTATGTGCTCCTCAGAATAGAAAGCTATCAACAGGGTATTCAGCAAAGACAAGCTACTTGGTTTTGAACCCCTTGTTTATCAGTTCACAAGGTCCATATGATTTTATAAGGGGGAAAAGTGAGCTGAGACAGTAGGTAATGTACAAACCTACATAATGTAAGTGTCCGAAACTAATGTGTGACATTTCAGTAATATTAGAAACACCACTGATGGCACCACGCCACATTTCTTCACCGGATCACGTTTCAATACACCAAGGGACTCATCTCTGATAACTATCCAGTCTAAATGTTATACTGGACGATGCATCTAACATTAGTTCAAATATATATTTCCACTCAAATATCCTCAGCTTACTTAATAATTGGTTTTGAAATCACTTCGTTAAAAGACACTTCGGTGATGGTGTAGCGGTAAGTAAATACCCAAAATAAATAGCTCTGTAAGTTTTCGACATTGGATGCTGACAAGATGTTTTAGTGGACTCATCTAGCTGAAGGCGCTCGGTCATGCATCCGCACCAGATCACGTGTGGTAACGCCGTGCTCAACATCTACCGCAGTCGCTAGCCAGATTAGATCAGAGAATTCCGATATATTGGTTATCGCCAAATATACTCTTCCGATCTCCTCGACTCTGTCTTTTGATTTCTCTGGGTAGGAACGAAATATATTAGGTGTTACTGGTAAAAGCGTTGTCAAACACTGAATACCTGTGACATCCTCATTGGTGAGACCGACGTGATCTGGTACGCCTAATTGCAACTGTGAGTCTGTTCCTTTTTGGGATTTTTTTATATATCACTGCCTTATTTCTTATTTTTTAAACATTGTGATTTTTTTCGTGCTTTCTTCTTGGATATATATATATTTCCCCTCGTTCATTATCGTACTTCATATTTCATCATGACTGAACAGACACCCAAAGTACTCCAGAAATTGCAGAAAACCCTGCAATTTTCCCAACACGAAACCGAGTGACTCGAAAAACAACTCGGGAAACTTCCAAGCCGGCACGCGTTAACGGCAACCGTAGCCGGCGAACATAGCCGTCTGTTATACGTCACAGATGTGACAACGAGAGTTCGCTACCTCGTCGACACTGGCGCAGAAGTTAGCGTTCTCCCAGCGAATTCCAACGACCGTCTTCACGAATCGACCCTAAACTTACAGGCGGCAAACGGAAAACCGATCGCTACGTATGGCAAAAGGTACGTTTACCTTAACGTGGGTTTACGCAAACCCATTCACTGGATCTTCGTTGTTGCAGACGTTTCTATGCCAATTATTGGTATAGACCTTCTACAACACCATAGTCTGATCATCGATACGCGCAAACGGAGGCTAGTAGACGGAAACACTAATTTGTCCGTTTGCGTAACTTCCTTTTCTGGTTTCAAATTATCCCCAGTCACAATTAAACATAGGATAGACCCACTCTATCAACCACTACTCGATAAGTATCCTGGGATACAACAAACGCAACCGAGATTACCGTGTGTAACCAGCAATGTTACACATCACATCACGACTACAGGACCACCAGTATTTTCTAAAGCACGACGACTAGCTCCCGAAAAGCTAAGGTTAGCGAAAAACGAATTCGATCACATGATAGACTTAGGGATCATACGACCGTCAAACAGCCCATGGGCATCTCCGTTGCACATGGCCCCCAAAAAGGACAGCAGCGATTGGCGTCCAACTGGTGACTACCGGCGATTGAATGAGAGAACCATTCCTGATCGTTAACCGTTGCCTCACTTCACGATTTGACAGCTACTTTGAAAGATACAACAGTCTTTTAGAATATCGACTTGGTTAAAGCGTGTAACCAAATCCCTATGGCCACTGACGACATACCGAAAACAGCTATCATAACTCCCCTCGGACTTTACGAATTTTTGCGAATGCCCTTCGGTCTAAGAAACGCTGCACAAGCCTTCCAAAGGTTTATAGACGACGTTTTTCGAGGTCTCAACTTCGTACATGCGTATGTTGACGACTATCTAATAGCAAGTCCGGACAGAGAATCGCATCTCAAGCATCTGGATCTTGTTTTCGATCGACTACAAAAACATGGCATTACTGTGAACATTCAGAAATGCCAAATCGGAACTAATTCATTAGACTTCCTAGAACACACTATACATTCGCAAGGCATTCGACCCCTTAGAACCAAAGTTGCCGCCATTCTGGATTACCCAGAACCGATCACGATCAAGCAATTATGAACATTCAACGGCCTTGTAAGTTTCTATAGACGATTCATACCTAAATGCACGCTACTTATGAAACCTCTTACCGACCAACTTCGTGGAAATGCGAAATCCATCACTTTGGATGACACCGCACAAAAAGCATTCTCCACAGTTAAGGAACTGATCGCTAAAGCAACATTGCTCGCACATCAGGACACTGAAGCACCCATTAGTATCGCAGTAGACGCATTGGACTCGGCAATCGGTGGCGTCTAACAACAATGGGTTAACAACTCCTGGCAACCCTTGGCATTTTCTCTAGAAGGTTGCTAGACACCGAATCGAGGTACAGCACATTCGGTAGGGAACTCCTAGCTATGTATTGTGCTGTACGGCATTCTCAACACTATATCAAAGGCCGAGAATTCACCCTTTTTACTGACCATAAACCTCTTACTTTCTCTTTGAGCTCCTCTTCAGACAAGCACTCACCACGTGAGTCTCGACAACCGGACTACATTTCGCAGTTTACTTCAGATATTCAACACATTTCTGGAGCAAACAATGTAGTTGCAGACGCCTTATCTCGCATAACTTCCTGGAACAGTTTCCAGGAAATCGATCTTCTTAAACTCGCCCAGCTTAAAAAAGACACTGATCTTCAGCACGAGTTATCATCTACAACACTCAAACTACGCATCAAACAGATGGGAACGAGTAAGGAAACCTTACTTTGTGACACATCTACAGGTAGGGATCGCCCAATCGTGCCGAAACCTTATCGACGCAACGTCTTTAATACATTGCACAAACTTTCTCATCCAGGTGTTCGTGCAACCATCAAACTTATAGCAAATCGGTTTTGCTGGCCTGGCATGAATAAAGACGTGAGGGAGTGGGCACGCCCCTGTGTAAGCTGCCAGAAATCTAAGGTTATCAGACACAATAAATGTCCCTTAGGCTCGTTTAAAACTCCCGATGCTCGTTTCGACCATGTTCATCTGGATTTGGTAGGACCTTTACCAGATTCAAATGGATACTCTTACCTCTTAACCTGCGTAGACCGTTTCACTCGATGGCCAGAAGCAGTACCTATCAAGGACATCACTGCTGAAACAGTGGCTCGCGCCTTCGTCGAACGATGGGTAGCAAACTTCGGCTGCCCTTCAACCATCACTACAGACCGCGGACGTCAGTTTGAATCTGATCTTTTCCGACGTCTGACCACACTTTTAGGAATCACTCGCTTCCGAACGACCGCCTACCATCCACAAGCGAACGGGTTGGTAGAACGTTTTCACCGACAACTAAAAGCTTCACTACCAGTTGCAAACGTTTCACAGTGGACCGACGCTCTTCCACTTGTCTTACTAGGTATTCGCAATGCTGTGAAAGCTGACATTGGATACACTGCGGCTCAACTCGTTTATGGAACAACACTTCAACTTCCAGGAGAATTCGTGGATCCTTCATCCTCTTCAATGAACATGGATTTAACCTCCTACACGAACAGGCTTAACATGCGTTCAGTTAAACCTGCTTCCACCCGACCACAATCAACCGATGTTTTCGTTCAACCTGACTTACGACATAGTACACACGTTTTCGTTCGTCGAGACTCGCATCCACGGCCATTCGAACCAGCGTACGAAGGACCTTTCAAAGTTCTTCAACGTGAATATAAGTACCATATAGTCGATAAAAACGACACTAACGATAGCACCAGCATCTATCGCCTCAAAGCAGTGTATTTATAAGGAAATCCTATTTACGTCCATTTTCCTTCGATACAATCGAGTGATATGACGCTGACATTCATAATACCTCATCTGACAACCAACACGCACGATGATACTTCGACAGTATCTGAAAATAAACTTATATTACCGCGTTCTGGAAGAAGAGTAAGATTTCCAGAACATTTAAACGACTACAGCACGTAAGGCACTACTCGACATTTCATATTATCTCGATCTTTCTTTTTACGATATATAATATTTTTTAAAAATAGACAATTTTAATATGCTTATATATTTTTATTTTTATTTAAAAAAAACAAAACAAAACATTTTTTAACGCTATTACGTGTGCTTGAGTGTATTTTCCATATTTTCGCCGACATTGTGTTTTTACGCACATACGAGTGTATTTCGACATGCACTTACACTTCCTTTTTTCTTTTCCAGGGCGGCTGGAAAAGAACGATGAAGTTTATGAGGAGTCGAAGTTTTCGTTGTAACTTTTTCCTTTTTTACTATGTTGTACCTCGGTCCCATATAGTAAGGAAAGACGACCAGATGCTGCTAAGCTTAGTAAGCTATCAGAGAAGTGTTTACCAACGACAAACTCGTTGGGTTTAAACTTCTGGCTGGCCACGTCTTAGGGTCGTCACTGCCCCACTAGGGGGGAGTGATCTGTAGCGGTAAATAAATACCCAAAATAAATAGCTCTGTAAGTTTTCGACATTGGATGCTGACAAGATGTTTTAGTGGACTCATCTAGCTGAAGGCGCTCGGTCATGCATCCGCACCAGATCACGTGTGGTAACGCCGTGCTCAACATCTACCGCAGTCGCTAGCCAGATTAGATCAGAGAATTCCGATATATTGGTTATCGCCAAATATACTCTTCCGATCTCCTCGACTCTGTCTTTTGATTTCTCTGGGTAGGAACGAAATATATTAGGTGTTACTGGTAAAAGCGTTGTCAAACACTGAATACCTGTGACATCCTCAATAGTATCATCAAATCCTCTGTAAGCAAGACCACTTCAGTGTGATTTTTTCTGGTTAGAAACTGTTAGTTTCGGAATTTACACCCAAAAGGATTAGTGGTGTCATGTAGTGTTGAATTTTACAAACCAAAGCTCGACGTTTACTTTTATTTCGTTAGTACTAAGGGAAGCAGAATGTGAGCATTATCATACTTTATCCTTTTGTTCGTTAAGACATTTTCTGTCTGAAACGTTTTGTGTTTGTCTATTATTACCGCTAAATTTGTTTGGTACGTTACGTAGCATGCTTAAGGCCAGCATCACCCTAGTCTTGTCTCAAATGTTAGATGATAAGCATTATATACCTTTTTTCCGTTCTTGAATCATAGTAACTTGACTCTAGCCAAGGGCCTTACAATGAAAAAAAGTTGGTGGTTCCTCACTTAAATAAAATTGCAGGTCAGTTGTATATATGGATCTTGTGGATGTGATTCCAACTGTATAGAATATTTATTTGGAACTTGTTGTTTTTAATTTTTGGTCCTCAAAAGCACAAATCAATATTGTCTCTACAAGTTACTGACATACAGAATTATAATTGCTATTAAGGTCAGTTCTGGCCTAAATATATTAACAGCAAACCTATATATTATATATATATATATTGTCTGGCCAGAATAAGGGATTTTGTCAATTTTAATCCAACAAAACTTATGTACTTGAAACCAAGTATTAATTGCCGAATATTTAAGTAGTTTTCTCCGTCTTTGAACTTGACCTGGTGTAAGTAATTTTGTTGAAAATTTCACTAAGGTCAGTTAGCTTGTTATGTACGGATTTACCATTTTAATATCGATTTTGCACGACAAGTAAATTTAATGAAAACAACTCATGGAAAATCGACTGCCCGAATATCTATTGGCGTTCTGAGTAAAACTATTTTAGAAACCGACCACTAGATGAACTTCTAACGAAACCTATAAATTTTGATACCAGTAAACTGTTGGAGAAAAAACTTCCTGGAATGTAGTCATTCACTAAATGCTCTTGGTGATCCATGAAGGCGCATATTTATAATTTATTGTCCATTTCTTTCACCACTCAAAGATATATTTGGTGGTTCTATAAGTTTCTGTCCATACTGATCTCTTTCAACTTATTACGTTTCGTGTTATTAGAGACACAGGCTTCTAATTGTTGTAATTTACCAGTGCATATGCACTGTGAGAAGTATCAAAAATAGTGTGACACTTGAGAGAAATAAGGTAGAAATAAAAAACCAGTCACTTACGTAAACTGTATTCTCAAGGCTCATTATATTTGGGAGAGGGTGCTTTGTTTATTTCAGATATGCTGATTCCCGTGATAATCTTTCTTTTGTGCGGACTGTGATAAATGTCACTAATACCTAAGTATATAAAATTGGAACATTCAAAAAGCCTATCTCATATTGTTAGGGTTATTCACATTTGTTATGTAGATTCAAGGACTAATGTATAACTAAAATTACTGCAACCTAGTTTGACGGTTTAAAATTTTGCCCCTGCTATTAGGCCAAACGTTCATTACTGCTAATTTGAAGCTCAACAGAGTAGCAAGTTTTGGGTTACTAAATATGGAAGTTTTAGACCAGTGATGTAATATTTCAAGTTAGATTAACTGAGTCAGGGTTTTATTTATTTATTTTAACACATAGATATTGGTACAAGGAGGCACCAAATACATATGCGCCACACAAATCTCATTCGATATTTGTGAGGGCTGTGGTACTGCCCGGGTGCCCAAACCGAAGCAGGTGGTTTTCCTAGGAGGCCACGCTCCGAGCCTTCGACCTATAGGTCTGATCCACAAGGCAGTGGGGCGTCGTAAGGAGATGCAGTCCCATGATAGTCGGTGACCAACGATTGGTTCGTACGCCATTTGTTCCCTCAGGATACTGGAGCCCATGTGCACCATTGGTTTGGGATCCGGTTAAAGCGCCGAACATTCGCTTTTCATCCTCTCATCTTCGTAAACAACACCCCCTGAGAGAAGGCAGTTAGTAGGACTTCCTTGGCAGAGGCTAAATACGCGTGGCCATGTGAGAGCATTTCGAGGAGAGCGTACTCTCCCCACTCTCGGCCGTACCAGGGCATTTGGGGGCGAGTCAGGGTTTAAGAAATGATGTAAACTGTGGCGAGAAAAAAACAGTTAAAGTGAAACGAATGTGACCAGATAATTAAAAATACTATTTAAAAAATGTTATCTCACGGCTCCAATCATTTCTCACTGTCACATACTCCTATATTCGTTGTTCTTGCTTATGAATGTTTTCCATGATGCTTCACAAAGCATAAAATATCCTTAATTCTTTTCTGAAAAGTAACTGTGCTGGATTTGATTTTATTGTTGTATCAATTCTTGTTGATTGTTACATCATCTCAGTTTTGTATTATGTGCTGAGTTTACTCTACATTTTCTCTTCAGATATTCGTCTTAAACAAGTACATTCCGACCATTTCAATACCTAATTATCCTTCGCAGTCAGCTTGATAGTACCCAAATTATCTAGGAAACAAGCTAAAACTTCGTTTCAAGTTGTGACATACATTTTTGGACTACCTGGCAATCAAAGGATCTGTTTATAATGACCAAAAGTATTCGAAGTAAATCAAAAAGACGGTTTCGTGCGATTAGACGTAGACGTAGCTTTAAGAAAATCAAGGATCAGTTAATAAAATCTACCAAGAAAAGTGAAGAAAATTCAGTCTCTTCCGAACAGTTGGTTGACTCAACTTCAAATCACATGGATAGTAAGATTACAATATGCTTTATTTGAACGTTCTAGTTGTTCCCAAAAGCTTGCCAAAAATACTGTGTAATGAACATGGAACCTACCCAGTGTGGCTAAGTAAAAAAGAACGCAAAAGACAAATAAAAATGAAAAGACAACAGAAAAAACGGTGTCGTCCTAAAAAAGTGTAAACTACATTAAGAATGTGATAGCGTTTTCGTAATCTTATTAGTCTTCTGAAATCACAACTGTATGTCAGCAGGTTTGCAACTAGGAGTAAGGTTTCGCGTGTCATTCACCGCTCTTTCAGGCCAATACACCATTAATAAAGTGAGCTTAAAGAAGTATATTATTGTGGGGCAAAAACGGTTGATTAAATATATAGTCATCAAAAGGAAAGAGATACAAATCTCAAGACAACCAGAATGAATCATTATTTCTGAAGGAAGTGGCAACTCACTGCTATCATCAAGGTGACAGTTTTTCCCTTTCAACCTGAAAAAATTACCCCAAATCTATTGCATACCAATATGTAGATAGGTTTTTCTATAAAACACCTGCACTCAAAATTATCTAATTCACTCAACATTTTCCACGCCAAAATGACGACAACGAGGAAGCAAATATAGTGACTACACTTAGTAAACATGCGAGAATTGATTGAAAGTCACAATTTTGTACATGAGCCAGTTTAAGGTGAATTTCTGACACTAAAATCAGGTTATTAAACCGTAAAAACTAGCTTCTCCCTAACTATAAAAACCAAATTATGAATGAAATGCTCCATTTAAAGCAATTCATCAAATCGCATACATATCACTTTAACTAGGAAGACAGTTAACTAGCCCGCAATATGACCCGTGACAACTAAATCTTAACTAAAAACATTTATAGTACATAAATTCTGACAATATGGCACCAACAATGCTTCATTACCAATAAATTGGTATTGTGGAGGTATTAGTAAGATTCAAGACCCATAAGGTACACTTTTAATAATCGTAGAAACTTTTTTTGGAAAGATGTCGACTGATTTAATAACTGACATAATGTTATTGTTCACAATTAATTGCCATCATACTTATAACCTGCACTGTATTATGACTTATTAAACGTGATAAACAAAACTAATAAATACTAAATCAGTCACAATAGAACCTGGTATGTATGTACATTGACCCAAGTTCCCACATCCCGTTAGCACATAGAGATGAAATTGTCAGGTCAGATCCCGTAATACTAGGGGTAGCAATAGTATCGGTGGTAATAGGAAAGATTAAGCATCGAAGATATGATTCGAGAGAATATAAATTAATGGAATAAAAACAAAATTTATGAGCAATTCAAAAGCTTAGAATTTGGGGAAAGACAAAGAGTGTACTCGTGTGCACCATTGCAAACGATTTTGAGCCATGTTATTCGAGGTAGCCTACACTTCTTATCATTGCTCAGTCCAACTATCGTTGACTTCGTTAACCAAAGCCGTGTCTTGCCGCTCTTGGCTTCATTTCAGCCTACTCCACCAAACAATATCGCCCGTCGAGATAGGCAGTTATTGGAGATACGTTAAGATCACCTTCAATCGATTTGCCGTCCTTACCTAGTACCCTATGCCTAATCTACACATTGCTCGCTCCGTGGTTCCAAAATACATGAGCACTTTGTCGACGACACCTATGAGCGAATGCCAGTAACCCACGTATATCTTCTATCCTTAGTGGACACATCCATAAAATAGAACAAGGCAGACTGATCGTGAGACGGATATCTCGCCCATACCACCGGTGACCCACGTTGACAAAAGCTAGTCGGCATTTCTTCAAATGTCAGAACTGAAGCGGTAAGTGGGTTTGACCACTTCACTCTCTACTATTAATTTGGGCGTTGACGCAAGTTCATCCTGAAGTAGCATTTTGCATTTGGATAGGTAGATCGCATCTTAAACATGTTTTCATTGCTGCTTAAGGTGGTCGGAAGACTACATTTCGTCAGCGTCTTCACCGAACAGAACTATATCACTTGCGTCAACAAGTGGATCTCCTGATGGAAGATCAACTAAAGAAATGTCAGACGATGAAAGTGTTATATCTAAAAGCATGTCTATTACAAAAGTAAAATTGGGGAAGTGGATAAGCCCTGACGAACACTGCTGTTTCCACAGCCTTTCAGATACCACTCACGGTTAAATAACTTTCCTAGCTATTTCTGAAATGTGTTCTGAACTTTTTCGATAAATACAAAATGCCTGTGGTATCATAAATTATACAACTCCTGAGTATTCCTTATGAGCAGTAAGTTTGAGATAACTTAAATGACCAAGTAACTGCTATGACGTAGATTCACACAGGTACTTCATAATGAGTATACTTTTATTCAGCGCGAATATGATACCTAATTCACTTGAACACTGATTAACAAAGGGGACGGGGTCCTTCGAGAAACAAACCAACTAATCTACTGTGGCGGCAACGTCAACCAGTTTGTTCAGCCCTCCCTGGCCAGTTACAGCCAATCCGGCTAACGAGACAGGGGTTCACAGAAACCTTTACTTGTGAAGCCCAATGAGTCACCTGACCAAGACAATTTACTTCCGACTCTTCCTAAGGATGATAGCAAACTTAGGGAGCTATTATCTTAAAATGAAGCGACAGTCCTTATTTATAAACAGGGTCTACGTTATCTAGGCAACAATTTTAGGCGGTATAAATCTACTTCCAACCGTGTCCAAACTATTAGATCCTATCATATTCTGCAGATAGTTCAAAACCGGAGGGAGATTGATTCGCGTGGAGAACGCGCGTTCTAGCCATAGAAGTATTGATTATGCGTTCACCTTCCACCAAATGGTAGAGCATCATACATGAGGACCAAAGATCGTTATGTTTCTTGATATCAAGACATAACTGCTATTTTGTCGAAGGATGTGTTGGAAAAGTTTATGAACAATTCGTAGTTTCTATATATCAACACCACAGGCAGAGCGATGGCATACAACCATCTCTCCGTTTAAGCAGTGGGGTTAGGCAGGGTTATCCAGTCAGCTTTCTCATCGACCGCATACTGGAAACACCTGATGGAAGTGGGTAGGTGTGGTGTAGATTTGTTACTTGGAGAAAGACTTTTCTATCTTTAGTATGCAGATAATATTGTCTTGACATGCAATCATATCAAAGTTATACAAATTGCATTTAATGGGTCGACAATCAGTGTCCTCAGGTATTGTATGAACCTTGTACCTCCTAAGTAAAAGGTACTTCTACAAGACTGACATGAGCCTGTCTGCACTCACCCTTGGTGGTAAGTAATTGGAAGTTCCGGTATCTAGGTAGATTTGTGTTGGTAGTTGTTTGACTAAAGAGATTAGGACTTATACCAATCTTGGACATTTTTGAAGTCATCGTGATTTTAGTTCGGCTACAAAACGTCAGACCTAGAACGCGTCGGTGAGAACAGTTCCGTCCTGTTTACAAAGTCTAACCTTTCCGAGTTAGGGAGCTGGATGACTCTGTGTCTGATTATCGTCATCTCCGAGGAATTGCTAACATTCAGTTGCAACACATTAGTAATGCGATGAAAATCCACTTGATGTCACCAACCCCTAAAAACCAGATTCAATGATTTGAAAGTGTTACGAATGTCACCCCAGCGCACGTTGATTGATGACACTAGGAGTGGTTGAAAAAAGCGGTAGTCAGTTTATGGCTTGGCACCGTAATGTGAAAGTCAGTATAGGATTGACATCTGTTAGTCGATTGCAAATCCTTGGTTGGAGTTACAGCGACGAACGGCGATACTGCTGCGAAAGGAGAATTTAACTACAGGAATTCCGAATTTCCGTGTGTGTGCTATTGACTGAACTATATATTTTACCACATACCGTTCTTATTAATTATTTTGTTAACTATACTTTCCTTTTAAATGTACTTCCTTTTCCTTACGATCTTACCCACATTTTGTGTGGTCACTCTATCTCTGGTAGTTATACATTTTGTGCGCTTAAATAAATAAATAATGTAAAATGCGTAAGTCCTGATTTGGACTCAATAAATAAACCAATGTTTACAAAAGTAGATTTATCCTACTTAATCATACTTGAATGATTTAAAAAGATCAATTATCCTCACCACAGGTTATTAGTTCGTAAAATTAAAGGATTCCAAATAAAATTCAGTCCTTAAATTTATAACTGTACGGACATTGAGGCCTTTAGGGAAAGCATAATAAAAGTAATCAATACAAAATTACCATGTAATCTTACAAAACAATCGTGTTTGCCAAACTGATGGTATTTCATTAAGTCCTAAAAGATTCATAAGCACTAACAACGATAAAATGATGCATAACGCAACTACCCTACTGTTTTCATAAAAAAGAATCTATTAAAACAAATAGAATTTTTTGTATGTACAGATTCAATCTTTAACTTTTTAATGTCAGAGATTTAGGAAATAGAGACAAACTAAGAAAATCTGAAGTGCAAAAGGAGTTACCGGGAAGTCTGAGTCCTAACAGAAAGAAAAGATCCTAAGGTTACTTGACGTAGTCTGCTCTCATTTAAAGCACTATTAGGAGAGTGGTCATCCTGAATACTTCGTGTTGTAATGGACGTGTGCCTACGAGAAACACGAGTTGGTCCAGGTGTATTTGGAACGGCTTGAGATATTTGCGTCCGACGTCTAGATGAAGGCTTTCTTCCACGACGTTTTTTGAAGTTTTGGTTGTTCCATATAAGTGAAAGTACTGGAACACGCTCCTGATCTGTAGACGGTGATCCACTGGATGATGCATACTCAACTCGTACACCCGCAGTCTGTGTAACGTGCGCCGCATGGCTGACATTTTTTTGGCTCCACCGATTGCAATCACACTGAGATGATGTAGTGGATGTATCGTTACTTTGTGGTTCATCATTAGAGGAACATTCGCTAATGGGAACAAGATCTGCATAAGCCCCTGGTTCCAATTCCCAGGCTGCATCCCTTTGAATAAATAAAAATACAACGTATTACCTTGGTAAAAGGCGTTATCTTCATAAGTCCATCAACAAAATAAAACAACACTTACTATTTGTTTACTGATCCTCAAGATATGACATTGTGAGGTACTCAGTACTTAGATATATTCGCACCAATGCAACTGACTTAACGTAACGAAATAGTGTTTTTTGTTGGTAACACTATCTGTAAAGCCTAAATGAATGAATGTCACCTCATGGCTTGACTACTCTGAAAAAATTCCATTAAAATTCTGCTCCAGGAGGTATAACACAGTAATGTAAGAAGCTTTATAGTTTATGAAACGTCTCAACCACTATCCACTGAAACCTTAAAATTACATAAATTTTTGCATTCATCTAATGTTCTACGCACAATTAGTTTTGATTGGAACACTAATTCATTCACAGGGATAGAATCAGAAAGCTAACTTGTAATGTAGGTGTTCCTCTGTTAACCAAAGAGGGAAAGAAGTCCACTGTGAAACGCGGTCTACAGAAACAAAGATGTATAGGCTGCAGGTTTGTCATAACATCGAGGCATTGATCGTTTGTCGTAAAACAACAGTGAAAAATGCTGAGGTTAGGTATGAGGTACTAGGAGGCAACGTCAAGTTGATGAGGTAGCGAAACTTTGTTGGTTGGAATGGCGGCGAAATATTTGCATATGTCCGACCGCTTTGAAGTCCAACGTTGACAGAAGGAATAGGTTGAGAGAAGACAACGAGCGACCAAACCAGGAAATGGCGATTAACATTCACCAGCAGAGATTCGTTTTCCGTATCTGTGATGGATAAGCTCCCTCGCTTGGTCGCCTCAATGTGCACCTAACAGTTCACCTATTCTTGTGCAACAAGGTATACGAGCCGTAGCCAGAGGTTTTTCCAAACTCAGATACAAAAGCATATTCCAGTGTGGATCTACAAATGTAAGAGGACAGCGGTTAGGAGTAACATCCTTGAACATTTAATCTGTTCTAATCACTTCGATGATCTACAGGTTGATTGGGGTTGCTGACATAATCCATCTAAATCCAACAAGATTTTTTGTATTAAACTCCATAAAACACCAGCTCCTGTCATCTGTGAAATGAAGTCCGAACAGTGTGCATAAAACAAGTACTCATTATCGCTGTCCGTACGGTGGCTTCAAACTATCATTATTTTATTACTTTTTTTCGTCCCATTGATTTCGTATTATTGTAACAATGTTTAATTATCCTACTTCATTCAAATTACAGTACAGTGTCAACTAATCAATTCTCAACGGCTCTTTATGCGCACACAATCCTTGAGTGTTATTATTTACATTATACGATCTAGCATTGTAATCTTATAAAATCATGTCTGTTCATTGAATGAATACTTAAAATATTATATAACTGTATGATTGTATATCTTGATGATAAACTCTCTGAAAACGGATCCGTTTATGGAAATTCGTATTTTTTATGTTTAAATAGGAATTATGTGTATATGGATTCACTTATCTTCCCCTTAAAATCTGAGCTTACATAACTATTTATTCCCCTTATTTATCCTTTTTTGAAAAATATTCTCGATGGGCTGTTGTATGTTGAATTTGTTTACTGCACATTTGTACCAGGCTGTGTGGACTACAACTGATCGTAGTTTCTAAAGTATGTTTGGAACTTTTGCACAGAGGATAGATTTATGTTTAGTCGACAAAAAATACGAAACGAGCTAGTTGGATTTACAAATTCAATTATAGCAACAGCCCTACAACCAATTTCGATTATGGTTAATTTTTGTTAAGCCCTTTTATTAACTTACTTAACAGACAATATTACAGCAGTAGCGATCCGCATATTTCTTTGTACCGTTATGATCACTAGATCACATGACACTCGAGCTAAAATGTTAATATCTTAAGTGTTGCTCGATGATTCATCTTCCTCTTCATGTATATATGTGCTCAAACCTCATAATTAGCTTTTGCTTCGCCTTGCTGCGCCCTTGTGCGATTTGACTACAAATTTGCCTGTGTTTGCTTACATATACTTAATCGCCTCTCTGCTTCAAATTCGCTTGATGTGCTTATAGCTTTGTGATTTGCATTATCCGCTAATAAACTGTAGTTGCCGATTTTCATTGCCTTCTGGTTTCAAACACCGTTGAGATTTATAATATAACGGTTATTGAGGTGATCGATTAACGAAGCAAAGCCACTACACATTACCCTTAGATGTACCAAGGAATCTAGAATCACTCATAATCGGGACAGTTTCTCTGAAAATGGATAGATAGCATGTGTCTTGAATCTATTAGGGATTGTTAAGTAGTTGTCATCGTTACTATGTACAAACTACGTATCCCATTGATGAAAATGCCTATCATTTATAATGACCGCGAACAAACATTATACCGCAGTACCCTTTAAACTTCTCAAATTAAAGACAATTTGGTCATGGTTTCAGTACATCGCTAGCAGTCAGGTTTGTAAATTACCGTTACAATCCTAGTTCTAGAAATAATTTCACAGCTTAGTCAGTCAGTAACAACGTAGAACTTCGTACATACGTACATCAGTTCGAGTTGCCATACCACATTTGCATAGAGATGCAGTTGTCCATTCAAATCCCATATTGGCAGAGGTAGTAAAAATATAAACGGTAATCGGGAAGATTAGGCTTTGAACATGTTATTCAAGGAGTATAATCCAGTGAAATAAATTTGGAAAGAGAAAAAACAAGGGACACGAAGAATTCAGAAGATTAGAATTTGGGAGAGCACAAAGAGTGGATGCACCTGCACCATTGCAAACGATTTTGAGCCATGTCTTTCAAGGTTTCTAAACATCGGTTGCTATCGTTTCGCAGTTCCCAACCAGGTAGTTTACACCTACCAATATGGCTCAATCCACTTGTCAATAACTTCATGGACTTGTGCCATGTTTTGGTCTGACCGCCCCTAGCTCTCTCCCAACCTACTCCTACATCATGAAACATCGCACGTCGAGGCAGTCGGTGGTTGGGCATACGTAACACATGTCCCAGCCATCTCAACTGATGAAGTTTCACTACGTCATCAATGGATTTGCCATCCTTACCTAGTACCCGTTTCCTAACAACTGCATTACTTACTCGATGGTCCCACACTATACGAGCAATATTTCGAAGACACCTATGATCAAATACTAGTAACCTACGAATATCCTCTACTCTTACCAGCCATGTTTCACTGCCACAAAGTAGGACGGAACGAACTGCTGCGCAGTAAACCCGTCCTTTGGTTGATAGACGGATATCTCGCCTACGCCATAAATGACGCAAGTTGACAAAAGCTAGTCCAGCCATCTGATGCCACGTTTTGGTTTGGCCGCCTCTAACTTTCTTCCAACCATCCCGAACACCGGTTAGAATTGCACGTCGTTGTAATCGGTGTTCGGGCATACGTAACACGTGGCCCAACCATCTCAGTCGATGAAGATTCACAATCTCATCAACAGGCATCTGTCATCAAATACTAGTAGCTTAAGAGTGTCTTCTACTCTTAATGGTCATGTTTCGCAGCCGTAAAAACAGAACGGACTTCCGCGCAGTATACTCGTCCTTTTATTGATAGACGGATATCTCGCCTTCGTCATAGGTGACGGCAGTTGGCAAAAGCCAAGCGAGCTTTTCGAATCCGTGCTGAGACTTCGTCAGACACCAACCCATTAGGGCTGATCAGACTTCCAAGATAAGTGAAGTTGTTAACGCGTTCGACTACTTTACTCCCTATCCTTAGTTTAGGTGTTGACGCAGACCAGTCCTGAAGCAACAACTTGCATTTCGAGGGAGAGAAACGCATTTCAAGCATTCTGGCGTTGTTGCTTAGTGCTACCAAAAGACTCTGCATTATATCAGCGTCTTCACCAAACAGGACTATATCATCTGCGTATTCTAAGTCGATAAGTGGACCTCCCGAGAATCCAGTAGACGAGAATGTTACTTCCATCAATAGGTCTATGATGAAGTTAAACAAAAATGGAGAAAGTGGACAGTCTCGACGGACACCACTTGAGGTTGCAAAAACAGATGACAGTTCGCCATAAGCTCTGACTCGACTAGTAGTTTTCGAGTAAAGAGCCTTCACAAGGTTTATGTACTTCTGAGGTACACCTTTCAATGACAGACACTGCCACAGAATCTCGCGGTCTACCGAGTCAAATGCTGCTTCTAGGTCAAGAAAGACCACCATTGTCGGACGTCGATAAGTATGCCTGTGTTCTAGAACCTAACGAATGGTGAATATGTGGTTGATGCGGCCACGACCAGGTCTGAAGCCAGCTTGATTCTCTCGTGTTTGCAGTTCACGAGTCTTAGTTGGGCGTCTGATAATTATCGAGGCTAGTATTTTAGATACTATATTAGTTAAACTAATCCCTCTATAGTTGTCACAGGATGATTTTAACCCTCTCTTATACATTGGGACGATAAGTGATTGTGACCAGTCAGATGGCATAACGTCTAACTCCCAGATCCTAGCTAAAATATTAGTCAACCTAATCGCTAAAATTGGTTGACTAATATTTTAGCTAAGATCTGGGACGCAAATTGGCAAAAGCTAGTCGAGCCTTCTGTACCCGTGCTGAGATTTCGTCACACACCAGACCACAAGGGCTGATAAGACTTCCAAGATAAGTGAAGCGGTCGACACGCTCGACTACTTCACTCCCTATCAGTGGTTCGGGTGTCGATGCAACCCAATCCTGAAGGAACATTTTGCATTTCGAGGGGAAGAATCGCATCCCGAATATGCTTGAATTGTTGCTTAGAGTGGTCAGAATACTCTGTATTTTGTCAGCGTCTTCACCAAAAAGAACTATGTCATCGGCATATACCAAGTCAACAAGTGAATCTCCTGGTAGAAGTTCAACCCCTGTAAATTTAGATGAGGAAAGTGTTATCTCTAAAAGCATATCAACAACAAAGTTAAACAAGAATGGAGAGAGTGGATAGCCCTGACGAACACCACTTGAGGTAATCAATTCTGATGACAGTTCGCCATAAGCTCTTACTCTACCAGTTGTGTTCGAGTAGAGAGCCTTTATAAGGTTAATGTACTACTTTGGTACTCCTTTCAGTGACAAACACTGCCATAGAACCTCACGATCAACAGAGTCGAATGCCGCCTTAAGGTCGAGAAATACTACCATTGTGGGGCGTCTGAATGTGTGTCTGTGTTCTAGAACCTGACGCAGTGTGAATATCTGATCTATACAACCACGTCCAGGTCGAAAACCAGCCTGGTTTTCTCTAGTCTGCTCTTCACGAGCTTTAGTTAGGCGTCGAAGTATTATTGAAGCTAATATTTTAGACACTATATTAGTCAAACTGATTCCTCTGTGATTGTCACAAGAGGACTTTTGTCCTTTTTTATAGACTGGCACAATCAGTGATTGAGACCAGTCAGATGGGATTACGTTCAGTTCCAAGATTCTACCTAAGACCTCAGTCAATCTCGCTGCTCACAGCTTAACTGCACTCCTAAACCGTTAATATAAAAAAACAAGGTGTAGCCACTAAATCTTCAATATTCATGGAATTTTAGATGAACATCAGTCATATTTTGTTACAAATTCGCTATTTGAAATCAGATTTGTTAACTAAATCATGTGTGAATAAGCGACTTGAAACCGGATATTATTTACAGTAACCTTGAAAAACGTATATAAAGGTTTGTATACAGATATCACTATCAAGTAAGTACAAAATTTAGAGTTAGATAAACAAAAAAGGACATAATACTATGACTTACTGATCTGGGACCCATATACCAGTATCGATGATGGACCTGATGAATATTTCTCTATTTGCACAGTAAGGGCATTTTAGGTAATGTAATGCAGCAGAAACAGCAAAACCTGCAATACAATTTCTATGCATCCACGATAAAGGACAACAGAGCCCATGGATAGTGTGGTGTTTCCATGCCTCAAAGACAGGAAGCCTCTTTTCAGGAGCAAGACTCAGAAAGTAGTCAGTCAACCACCCAGGAATATGTGACATTGATGAAGGTAGTGTAACAGATTCTTTGGGTGTTTTATGTTGTTGAACAGGATTTTGTTCTTCGGGCTCCGAAGAGGAAGAACCGGGTAACTCCCAAGTAGATGTACTAAAGGATGAGAACGGTGCAAGATAAAAGCTTCATCATACAGTGGAAACTCAATAAACGGAGTCAATACAAATGAAAAACGAGTGCGCATGGGGGATTCATCTGCAATATTTAGAGAACGCATGTCTGTAATAATATGCCATCCATCCGATAAAATGTGAATCCGCATGTTAGTTGGTATATCTGTTTTACGAGACACATTGATAGAAAGTGAAATGCACTGATGAGGTCTGGTTTAATGAAGACATAACTTACTAATGAAGTATAGATTGGTGTACTCTGCTCTGAAGTCACTTTCCACAATAAGTACGGATTTATTTTCAAAAAACGAATACTATATTTCCTAGAGATCACTCTGAGTGCAACAGTAATTATTTGAATAGCATACTTGGAACCGCGATTGTATGAATAGGTACGGATTTTAAAATCATATTGCTGGTTTACCCTCCTAATAAAGAGAGATTTGTTTTCGACATATATCCACTATAACCAATACCCTGTTTATAACCTTGTTTCCAGTGGAAAATTAGTAGTGACTTAATAATCCCACAAAGCCGATAAGCTAACATGGGAATAGTTATTTATTCATTTAGATAATTTCCGACTCCATAGACTCTTATGAAGTTTTAAACCATCAATTGTGGACATGTACAATTTTATAACAAATGCGAATTTACAACTTGAATCACACAAATTGAATTCATTAACACACTGTTGGCGATGTCGAATCCCCAAATACAGCTTAAGAAGAAAATTATTGTCGAATTAAGATGGGTTTTCATTACATGAATTTATTCAGTGTGAATTCTGCTCATGGACGTTTAATGTATTTTTTACTATCATTTGTGTTCATTGACAGTTTACTCACTTCCTAAAATATAAACATTGTAATCGATATAAAACTAGTTATCTTAAACGCATTTTGAATTCTACCGGCTCTTGATCAACAAAGCTTTTATACAACTGGACTTCTTAATCTAGTTAGTGGAGCAAGAAACAAGAGGGTAGCAGTAGTCTCGTTCACCATATTGAAGCTGGAGTTGCTAAATATTGGCAGAGCGCATGATTATATTACAATCACACTTTCAACACAAAGTCAACCTGTAATTAATAGTCTGGGCTATAGTCGACGAAGATAAATTAAAAATTGATGTGATTGGTTACTAACAAACGCAGAGCACGGTCACTCATGAACCTTGATAAACTTAGCACCAATTTCGTAGTTGTTCTGAGTTCCAAAAAGCGAAAAAAGTACTTTTTTGCAGTAAAAATTTCAGTAAGTTAACTCTATGATGAAACAATCATACAAAATAATTATTGAACTTTTGTAACACCAGTAGTATTGTCTAGAATAATATCTTTCCAAACTTCCATAGACGCTTTAAGTTAGTCATTCACTCATGCCGAACGTAGAGCGTGGCACACGTGTACATCGGTCCAAGTTGCCATACCCTATCTGCACAGAGAGATGAAATTGCCAGGGAAAATCTCAGAGTAGCAGAGGTAGTAACAGTATTAGCGGAAACTGAAAGTGAGACATTCAAGGTATAATTCAAGAAGCATAAATTAGTACGATAGAAAACGATAAAGCATCTAGAAACTTGGAATTCAAGGGGAGATAAAGAGGGAACGCACCTACACCACTACGAACATTTTGGAACCATGTCGCCCAAAGTCTTTGACAATAATTACGCTAACCCAACTAAGTATGGTCTGCACCTACTTGCATGGCTCAGTCCAGTAGTCAGTGTCTTTACAGACTGATGCCATGTCTTGGTTTGGCCACTCTTAACTTTCAACTAACCTACCCTTGCATTAGCCATCACCGAGCGTCAAACGCTTTCAGTTGAAATTAGAAAATATCTTGAACATGTCAGATTTATTACTACGGCCTAATGAATTTTTGTTGATAAGACGAGTTTTCTCTGACACAAAACTTTGTACAATGATGAAGAGTTTCTAAGCTAAAATTAAGATCAAAGTTAGAAACCATTTGGAGTCCTACTAAAATTTTTATCAAACTAAATCTGACCGTTGGACAGGTGATTTAGAAACTTGGGCAATCGAAATAAGAATGGTTTTTTTTTAGTGTTGAACAACTCATTCAAACACTATGACCTAACAGATGATTCTATTGAGAAAGAGCTGTCAGTAAAAAGTGACAATATGTTGTATATTCACCGGTTTTGTGACAGTATTTAACATGTGATAATTTCCTATTTCTTTATTATGAAAACATTAAAATAAAACTTGCTCTGATTGAGAATATCTTCTCTTAACAGAAGACATCCCGTTTGAAACAGTAATTCGTTTAGGAGTTGAAGGAGCCACACAAGACCGTCTTGTACGCCTGGTTTCGTTGAGGACTGGAACATTTTCTTTTGTTGCCGAAGAATGAATGGGTACAGACTTTTGTCTTTTTATGGGCAGACAACTACTTTCGAAATCTTTGTCTGGTACAATTGAGAACAGACAGATACAACAAGAGGGAGGTTCCTTGCATTGCGTCAACCAGCCATCTAAATTCTAAATCAAAACAACCATACGCTACATTTGTATTAGATGAGTCCAAAGGAACGTTTTATTTCATTTTCTTATTGTCTAACACAATACGTAAACATTCAATGAGAAAATATTCGGCTTCCCTTGATACAAGAGATGAGTAGTTGTTTGCTTTGGAGAATGATTTTAAGACTGCCAAATAAGCAAATAATCGTACTATTTATTACATATTATCTAAGCTAACGGGATAATGTAGGATATTTGAATTCAACTTATCAAAGTACACAAACAATCAAGCATGTTTATGAACTAATGAAGCTAACATTCTAATCCATGATGACAATTAAAATGAATGACACTAATTACCATATGTTAAAGAGAAGATAGAAAGACTAAATGTAATTAATAAAATAGAATAGCCCAACAATGACCTTCAAGTACAGAAATCTGTCCAATCTGATGCCGAAGCTGCTTTAAAGAGAGCTATTATTAGGTCAAAATATGTTATATAGAAATTAGATGTTAACGAAACCTCTTGAATTCGACTTATGATTTCTGTAACTAGGATTTTCGAAATTTAACAATCGGAAGATAATATCAAAGGATTAGGAAGCTTTATTGTGCATTACTTAGCAGGTAAATACCCGAGCTCCCAAGTTTGGGGAAATCCCCAGGGTCGAACGACCTTGACCAAGGTTAAAGGGGAATTTGGGGGGAAATATTGGGGTTTTTGTGTTATTTCCTCAAAGTTCACCATAGCGGCTTCCCCAAAATGGGTCAAATTTTCCCCAAAATTGGGAGCTCGGAATAGTGAAGTTGCCGTACAACATTTCTTCTGCATGATAACTAGGGTCCTTTACGTTTACCATATTAAACTTTATTCCACTTTCATTTACAAATGCAAGAAAAATATCACTTGAACCACTAGGCATTTAGTTGTACATCCTTCTGGAGTACGACTGCATTACTTAAATACTTAGATCCGGAACATAAAATAATAATTGGGCCTGCCGATGAATAGAAAACACAAGTAGCTATGACCTATTAAATTATTCTGATCTTGATACAGCTCAAAGAATGAGTACAAAATATTTAGGCGTAAACATACCTGTCTGTTGGCATGGCGGCGGCAGTAGGAAGGAAAGTTGCCTTCAAATATCGTTATCCCTTGAGCTTTAATTAAACATGGAAGATGGAAGGTGGTGTGACAAGTGTTAACAACACATCCAACACATGCTCCGGGGAGACGGCATACCGAACACTTTAAGCTACGACCGCGTCTAAGTTCATTGAGAATTGAAGAAACAGCGAATCCAACTATGAAATCGTCCGGGGATTCATTCTCATTGTTCGTCTGAGATAAACCGCTGGCGGCAAACTTCAAGAGTAGAGTATTTCACAAATTTGAACTTACTATACAATTTGTATGCACTTTGAAACCATTTTTCTCAATAATAGGTCCTAATAGTGGATAATCATCAACTTCAGAACAAAATATACACCCAGTGTTATTGAGCTTTAATGATTTCTTTCTAGGCATCAGTAACAACCAAGACCATAATAAAATCCAGCGAAGTCAGATGTTTTGGTAGTCAAATAGGCGCGCCAGTGAGCTTGAGGGAAATGGGATGTTGATTTTCGGTCGAGTTTGAATCCTTTTCCAGACTGTTTATTTTAGTTTAAAAGTAACTATAAATGAAATCCCGTACTACTTTACTTCTGTAACTTTTTATGAACAAAGATTCTATGGCATCTTATTGTTTCGTCTTTTTACTTAAATTTAAATTGCCGTGATTTCGGCAACATTATCTAGAACTCACTCATTGTAACATCGAGATGGTCTTTGAAATCTGACAGCATGATCTGGGATAATAAGATCAGCAAACAAAGTAGCATGATGAATATACCAAAATCCGTGCTACATGTATTCCAACTGATAATTTTCTGTAATTTAAATAGGTTTTGGAGACCAACCTTTTATTTTATTGATAAATTCGTATTTTTACAATGACACGACGAATTCTAAGTCTTTTAGAAGCATGTGTTACATCTTTACGACATAAGCGTTGCTTAACTCCCAACAATAACCAAATCAAAGCGCTACGGCGAAATATTCAAATTTTCGGCTGGCAGGGAGAGTCCGTCGTTGCTATATAGTAATTAGGACTTCGTTCACCCGATGTGTTGACCTATATGAGTGCTTATTTAAGGGCATGGGTTCGTATGAACAAGCCTACACATATTGTAGTGAAAATCGACAATATCCGCTTTAAATGTTGGTTGACAACACGATAGATCCATTCTATCAACAATTACTTGATTAGTATTCTTGGACATACCAACCGGAGCGTGTGTCCAACTGTGACAGAAGATAATTTGCAATCGGAAAAAGAAAATACACAAACAAATAAATTAGTGTTTCCGTCTACTAGCCTCCGTTTGTGCGTATCGATGAGTAGATTGTGATATTGTAGCAGGTATATGTCAATGGTTGACATAGAAACATCTGCAACAACGAAAATCCAGTGTATGGGTTTGCATAAACCCACGTTAAGGTAAACGTACCATTTATCATATGTGGCGATCGGCTTTCCGTTTGCTGCCTATAGATTTAAAACCGATTCATGGAGCCGGTCGTTGGAATTCGCTGGGAAGAACGCCAACTTATGTGACAGTATCGACGAGGTAGCGGACTTTTGTTATCGCGTCTGCGACGTATAACAGACGGCTATGTTCGCCGGCTAGGGTTGCCGTTAACGCGTGCCCGCTGGGAAGCTTCCCGAACTGTTTTTCGTGTCGATCGATTTTGAGTTTGAAAAATACAGGGTTTTCTGCAATTTCTATGAGATTTTCCGTTATGGTTTTCATACCAGCACCAGTCGGAGTTATCGACCACGAGAGACAGCGTGCTTACATGGAGTGCTTCTTCGTGGGGCATGTGGCCGTTTACGGTTATTACGAAGTCGAAGGTAATGGGTCGGCGTATGACATTATTCTGTGTCGCTTGAAGCTTTTCTTTGACTGAAAAACCCCGACGTTAGAAGATTTGGTGATTTTTTAAGATGCAGCCAGCTCGTCTACGGCGTTGTTTTGAAATGACATCAACACAGCTTGTACCTATTGAGAAAGTTTAGATGAGGAACGTTGTCTGAATAGGCCATTATCGAAGGTTATTTGGCTAATCACCTCTCATTATTTTAATAATAATTTATTCTCAAATGACAGATTGTTACATGAGGCATGCCAGTTTACATGCAAGATCAAATTTTTTACAAACGTTACAATATCCACTGTAGTAAATTACTCAGCCGGGTTTATAATTTAAAAGATATGAATGTAGATGGTTTTGGTCAGTATCACTGTTGGCGCGCTTCATGAAAGTCGCGTTGCGAATGTGCAACTGATGGTCAAGGATAGGTCCATTGAAAGTGGAAGCTTCTAGAAGTCGCAACCATATGTCCCTTCGGAATATCTAAGGCTTTAAGGATGGTGCAGGATGAAGTCACCAGTTCCATATCTCAAGGGGGCTGAAAGAAGGAGCATGTAAAAAAAACACGAGAGGCAGAGTAACCAATATTCATGAAGGAATGTTTAAGGTATGATTACTCATTCTAATTTTCCTTTATTAAGGTATTTGTTAAGCAATAGCATTTTAATAGGTTAAATAAAATAAGTGTAAACAAAGTATGGGTGGATGTACAACTGACAAATGGAGGGGATTCAGAAAGGAGCTGAAAGTATGGGATTATGTGTGGTCATAAAATATAGTGCTAAAAACAGTATTGTGATGTACAATTGACTATCTTCCTTTTTTATCGAAGTTGTTGGAGCCCTTTTCATCTTTTTTTGTATTATTATTATTTTTTTAAGTATCATAGGGTCATGAGTAGGCTTCGTATATTATCGAATTATCTAGTTTGCTTGTAATAGCACCATGTTTGTCTCAGGACCGTGTTGCAGGCCAATATTATTAGGGATTGATCTAACCTTTGTCGATCGATTAGGTCTACGCGTTTGCGGATAGATCGTTTCGTTGTCTCGTAAGGTTCCGAAACATCACTAGTAAACACACTAGGTGTCACGTACCTGTTGAATTCGCGCGGTAGTGCCTTGACTACTGCGAGGAATTGTGCACGTATGTCGTTTACGTCGTGCTCGTAGAAGTTGCCCTCTGCGTAGCAGAACCAGTCTTCGATGTCTGGTTGGAAAGGCATCAATTGAAACGAAGATGGGCCATAGTCTTTAACTTGAGTACCTTAGGTGTCTGTTCCGTCATGGCGAAATATCAAGCACAAGAATGAACGAAGAAAATATGTATCCAAAAACATGGAAACACTACACTACAATACATAAAAATTAAAATAAAGCAGTGATTTATAAAATCCCAAAAAGGAACAGATTCACAGTTTGCAAGTTGGTGTACCAGATCACGTTGGGCTCACCAATGAAGACGCCCCAGGTATTTGGAGTTTGACAACGCTTTAACCAGTAACACCTAATATGAATCGTACTCACCAAGTGAAATCAAAAGACAGAAGCGAGGAGGTTCGAAAATATATTCAACAGGCTATCAATATATCGAGGATCGACTAATCTAGATTGGCTAGCGATTGGTATGAACCTTCTACAACACCATAATCTACTCATTGGTACGCGCAAATGGAGGCTAGTAGACGGAAACACTAATTTATCTGTTTGCGTAACTTCCTTTTCTGGTTGCAGATTATCTCCAGTCACAATTAAGCGTACGATAGACCCGTTCTATCAACCACTACTCGATAAGTATCCTGGGATACAACAAACGCAACCGAAATTGCCGTGTGTAACCAGCAACGTTACACATCACATCACGACTACAGGACCACCTGTATTCTCTACAGCACGCCGACTAGCTCCCGAAAAGCTGAGGTTGGCGAAAGACGAGTTCGACCACGTGATAGACTTGGGAATCATATGACCGTCAAACAGCCCATGGGCATCTCCGTTGCACATGGCCCCCAAAAAGGACAGCAGCGATTGGCGTCCAACTGGTGACTACCGGCGATTGAATGAGAGAACCATTCCTGATCGTTAACCGTTGCCTCACTTCACGATTTGACAGCTACTTTGAAAGATACAACAGTCTTTTAGAATATCGACTTGGTTAAAGCGTGTAACCAAATCCCTATGGCCACTGACGACATACCGAAAACAGCTATCATAACTCCCCTCGGACTTTACGAATTTTTGCGAATGCCCTTCGGTCTAAGAAACGCTGCACAAGCCTTCCAAAGGTTTATAGACGACGTTTTTCGAGGTCTCAACTTCGTACATGCGTATGTTGACGACTATCTAATAGCAAGTCCGGACAGAGAATCGCATCTCAAGCATCTGGATCTTGTTTTCGATCGACTACAAAAACATGGCATTACTGTGAACATTCAGAAATGCCAAATCGGAACTAATTCATTAGACTTCCTAGAACACACTATACATTCGCAAGGCATTCGACCCCTTAGAACCAAAGTTGCCGCCATTCTGGATTACCCAGAACCGATCACGATCAAGCAATTATGAACATTCAACGGCCTTGTAAGTTTCTATAGACGATTCATACCTAAATGCACGCTACTTATGAAACCTCTTACCGACCAACTTCGTGGAAATGCGAAATCCATCACTTTGGATGACACCGCACAAAAAGCATTCTCCACAGTTAAGGAACTGATCGCTAAAGCAACAATGCTCGCACATCAGGACACTGAAGCACCCATTAGTATCGCAGTAGACGCATTGGACTCGGCAATCGGTGGCGTCTAACAACAATGGGTTAACAACTCCTGGCAACCCTTGGCATTTTTCTCTAGAAGGTTGCTAGACACCGAATCGAGGTACAGCACATTCGGTAGGGAACTCCTAGCTATGTATTGTGCTGTACGGCATTCTCAACACTATATCAAAGGCCGAGAATTCACCCTTTTACTGACCATAAACCTCTTACTTTCTCTTTGAGCTCCTCTTCAGACAAGCACTCACCACGTGAGTCTCGACAACCGGACTACATTTCGCAGTTTACTTCAGATATTCAACACATTTCTGGAGCAAACAATGTAGTTGCAGACGCCTTATCTCGCATAACTTCCTGGAACAGTTTCCAGGAAATCGATCTTCTTAAACTCGCCCAGCTTAAAAAAAGACACTGATCTTCAGCACGAGTTATCATCTACAACACTCAAACTACGCATCAAACAGATGGGAACGAGTAAGGAAACCTTACTTTGTGACACATCTACAGGTAGGGATCGCCCAATCGTGCCGAAACCTTATCGACGCAACGTCTTTAATACATTGCACAAACTTTCTCATCCAGGTGTTCGTGCAACCATCAGACTTATAGCAAATCGGTTTTGCTGGCCTGGCATGAATAAAGACGTGAGGGAGTGGGCACGCCCCTGTGTAAGCTGCCAGAAATCTAAGGTTATCAGACACAATAAATGTCCCTTAGGCTCGTTTAAAACTCCCGATGCTCGTTTCGACCATGTTCATCTGGATTTGGTAGGACCTTTACCAGATTCAAATGGATACTCTTACCTCTTAACCTGCGTAGACCGTTTCACTCGATGGCCAGAAGCAGTACCTATCAAGGACATCACTGCTGAAACAGTGGCTCGCGCCTTCGTCGAACGATGGGTAGCAAACTTCGGCTGCCCTTCAACCATCACTACAGACCGCGGACGTCAGTTTGAATCTGATCTTTTCCGACGTCTGACCACACTTTTAGGAATCACTCGCTTCCGAACGACCGCCTACCATCCACAAGCGAACGGGTTGGTAGAACGTTTTCACCGACAACTAAAAGCTTCACTACCAGTTGCAAACGTTTCACAGTGGACCGACGCTCTTCCACTTGTCTTACTAGGTATTCGCAATGCTGTGAAAGCTGACATTGGATACACTGCGGCTCAACTCGTTTATGGAACAACACTTCAACTTCCAGGAGAATTCGTGGATCCTTCATCCTCTTCAATGAACATGGATTTAACCTCCTACACGAACAGGCTTAACATGCGTTCAGTTAAACCTGCTTCCACCCGACCACAATCAACCGATGTTTTCGTTCAACCTGACTTACGACATAGTACACACGTTTTCGTTCGTCGAGACTCGCATCCACGGCCATTCGAACCAGCGTACGAAGGACCTTTCAAAGTTCTTCAACGTGAATCTAAGTACCATATAGTCGATAAAAACGACACTAACGATAGCACCAGCATCTATCGCCTCAAAGCAGTGTATTTATAAGGAAATCCTATTTACGTCCATTTTCCTTCGGTACAATCGAGTGATATGACGCTGACATTCATAATACCTCATCTGACAACCAACACGCACGATGATACTTCGACAGTATCTGAAAATAAACTTATATTAACGCGTTCTGGAAGAAGAGTAAGATTTCCAGAACATTTAAACGACTATTGCACGTAAGACACCAGTCAACACTTTGTTTCATCGCGGTTTTCCGTGGCATTATACATAATATTAAGAAATTTTTAATATGCTTATATTTATACATATTTATTGTTTTGCTAATATGTTTATTAAAAATTAAAAAAAAACAAAAAAACATTTTGTAAAAATCGCTTTTACGCCATTTTCCTTTTTTTCGCTCACTTTGTGTCTTAAAGCGCGTGCGAGTTTATTTCGACATGCACTTGTCTATTCTTTTTTTCTTTTCCAAGACGTCTGGAAAGGACGATAAAAAGAACGATGAGGCTTACGAGGAACCGAAATTTTGATTGTACATTATTTTCTTACTATATTGTATTTCATGGTCCCTTATAGTAAGGAAAGACAACCAGACGCTGCTGAACCTAGCAAGCTATCAGAAGAGTGTTTACCAACGACAAACTCGTTGGGTTTAAACTTCTGGCTGGCCACGTCTTAGGGTCATCACTTCCCCACTAGGGGGGAGTGATCTGTAGCGGTAAATAAATACCCAAAATAAATAGCTCTGTAAGTTTTCGACATTGGATGCTGACCACATGTTTTAATGGACTCACCTAGCTGAGGGCGCTCGGTCATGCAGCCGCACCAGATTACGAGTGGGAGCACCGTGCTCAACATCTACTGCAATCGCTAGCCAGATTAGATCAGACGAGTCTCAGTATATTGATTACATGTCAAATATATCTTCGAACCTCCTCACCACTGTCTTTCGATTTCACTTGGTGGGTACGCTACTGGTTAAAGCGTTGTCAAACTCTAAATAACTGTGTAGAATCCAAACTACGGTTTGGACTGAAGAATAGCTGTCGAGGTAGGTTAAAACGCGCCCTTGCCTGTTAAAATCAATACAAGTAATCTGGTAAATGACGGTTCTATAATTCATTACAAATTTTAACGTACATCGTTTCCTAAACAAATATTACCACCCGGCTATTCAACCACTAATTGTTCAATCAATCAAATCTAAATTACAATAAATAAAGAAGTTGATAAAAGATGCGGGAAAAATTACCAGCCACAACAAATGAACGCTGCTCTATTCTGGCCGGATGGAGCACGCACAAAAGGAGGAGGAAATCAATATGGCTGCCGCCAAGGGCAAGTATCAAGTAAAACAACATAGATGCAGTTTGTGAAGAAACACAAAAACGTAGTGAAGGCGTAATAAAAACAAAAACTACAATAAAAAATACAAATATTAACAATTCAAATGTAATCAAAAAACTAACAATGTACGGCTAAGGGAATCAATAGGAATAAAGTACATGTGTATACATTGAGGGATTTTCACATATATATACACACACAAAACATTCAAAACGGATCTTACAACTGTGGCATCTTCAGAACCTTCATATTCTGTTGAGTTAGCCAGTATCCCATCATAACCTTTCCAGAGAGGTTCTGATGACCTTATTGAATCTCTCACAATCCTCAGCGTGAATTCCAGGCATGTTAATGTATTTTCGTTGAAAATGCTGATTATATGTTCATTTTGATTATATCTAGTATATTTCTGTGCAAACGTGTCGCTGAGCAGCTCACATAATTTTTCTGGGTCTCTTTTAAGTTCATCATTGACAGGACAGTAGAAATATTAGAATGAATGCAAGGTTTCTTCTTTGAAGTGGTTATTGAAAAACTATTCCTAGATAATCGGGCAACTTCTCAGGTTTAACTGGGTTTGTTTTTATATTCCCATAAAAAGATTTATCTTTCTTTTCGACTTCAGAATTCCTCAAGAATCAGATAAGTAGACACCTGATAGCCGAACAGGTCATTAAAAAATCAAATCCATCAGCATGGTGTTGGGTAACCTACATTCTGCAGTTCTTTAGATACCCTCATCACATTTGTTTCCTTCCTATCTTATCTCAGAAAGAGGACACGTACAAAAAGTTATGCCCGATAAATTATGGAGAAAATACAGATGATACAGAGATAAGGTAAGAAACTTGTCAAGTATGTGAAATCTTCAAATTTTTTGAATAGTAATTGGATGGTAGTCGATTCTAGGAGGAAGATGATGTAATGGCTTATTATTGGTTGTTAATGGTTAGTCGAGAACTGCCAGGTGTGTCAAAAACGTCATAATTCCCGGGTTATGGGTTAGTGGGGCATTTTCATCCCCGGTTAAAAACTACCCTAATATCTCACTCAGACCCCACACAGTAGGCAAGTACTTTGCCATTCATATTCTTTAGAATAAAGACAAGCTTTGCCGTTGTTATTACCCTATTCTGCTGATCAGCATGTCGTTGGTTGTATCAATTTAAGGGGAAACCTGGCCTTCATAACGTGTTGAATAATATGTATTTATGTGGACTGTATGAGGATACAGTTAGCTTGTCGTGACGAGACAATCAAATTTCGTCAACAGCCATAGACATATCAAGTGGAGACAAATATTTATTGGATGTGAAACAGTTATCTATTAGAGACCAAGGATGAACGGTTTCGTCAAATCATGGATTGATCGGAGTCAGACATAAACACCATTGGCTCTAGGCTCAGAGATTAAGCGTTCGCATGCGAGACTAAAGATCTTGGGTTCGTGTACCGTGTATGGATTGTTGGTACGCTTTGATGAAGGGTTTGTACTTGAATGAAACGGGAAACTAGTGTTTTCAATGATGGCCCAGAATAGATTAACTCCTGATTTCAAGGGTGAAAAGACTAGCTAGACTTAAAAATGACAATAGGTATTTTTGTTACTGTGGCGCACCAGATATATCAACACCAAAATAATAATGGAGATATAACGAATATAAGTGTTCATGATGGAAAATAGGGGACGCTACTTAACCTGTCAGTGAGGAGCGTGTTCAAGTTTTGACCTTACACCCACAATCATAAAAAGTTGTTATTAATTTCAAATATGATAGATATAATTCAATACAATGTGTATCCGGAATGATCACATAGTAAGAATGTCAATGAGATGTGTAAACATAGGTAGCAAACGTACTTGAAGTATTTAATTGTGGAAGCTGTTAAGTTAAAACGAGAAGTGTGTGTGCATCGATGTATTTATGAGCGAAAACCAGTGATATATGAGCAGAGAGCAGAAAAGTAATGAAAGACCAAGGTCAAATCTGGACAAGAGCTTTAATAGAAATAATATTAACTGTACAAGTTGCGAAAAACACAACTAATGACAAAAAATATTCGCTGAAAAAACAAGTCCATGTTAACCATCTCCAAAGTACTTTGAATACAGTTAGATCCTATCTTCATTTGCTACACCTTTGTTCTGAGACTTGTCTGAAGATTATTGACTAGAAGTCCCCCTTAGAAAGTGAGCTAATTCGCCTCGGTTGACTTCAGAAACTTTGATTTTCGTGTTTCAAATGGTTACACATTGTTCATCCAATTGCTCACCTTTTTAAGAGCATCATCACTCCTTCTGTAGTCCAATTCAGGGTTTTTCAGCGGATAGAGAGGAAGGGTTGTAAATTGGCTAGCAAATCTATCCTGAAGGAAAAAGCCTTGTCAATAATGACCAACTGAACAACAATTCGAAATGCTCTCCATACCGCTGAAGGGCATCGAATGTGGGACACTTGTTCTCAAGGTTGTTGGTGGAACTAACCAGTTTTCGAGACTTGGGAGATATTTATGTGGTCTGATGACGAATCTTCACCTAGAAAAACTAACGTTGCTAGTTTTGTGGGTCACCAAAACAGCCTAGTCGAAAAAACGGTACGCTTTTATTCACTATAATCATACTTATGGGACAGGCTGAGGATCTTTGTTGCCTTGCTGATCCTGTTTGGGAATTATTGGACCCACTACCAGATATCAGATTGCTGTTTTCCTCATTCGACAGTCAGTTCTTCGGAAATTCTCTCGGATGTGTAGAAGTCAAATGGAGCTCCCGGATGACTCTTTGTGCAGGAGTTTGCAAATTTCACAAACCTTATGGAATGTGTTCCATCAGCCTAAGTGAACCCCTACTAAAATTTAGACCGCGAAAAGATCTCGTGGAGACTCTGTTGGTATGATCTAACCATTGTAATTACTTTTTTCTTAGCATGAAATGATTCATGCATTTTTGTTCATAACAAGGAAGGACAAAGTTTGTTATCTCACTCCTAATCCAAATCTTTAGGATCGTGATGACCATGGACCAAATTTCATATCACACATGCATCGCATCAACTCGTTGGCTGGAGTAAATATTACTGTAATACCAATGTTTTAATATGCCAGCGTGTCATTTATTCTCCTGTACATATCGTTATAAGCTTAATGGTTAATTTTATTTCGGTCACAAAAATATATCAGTGTCAACTTCTTTTTTTATTCCAGGAAGGTATCTTAGAATCATTCGCTTGTTTGTAACTTTTCTTACCTGATCCACACTGCCGTTGCTTAAAACCTTTGATAAATTTGAGTAGTGATATTTAGTCAATTAATATATTTTAACTTTAGTGAGGGTTCTCTGTTCACCGAGCTTTAGGATGACCAGGTAAGCTAGGTTCCCGATTTGATCACTAATTCATATGAAAATATGAAAAGTCGTTTTACATCCTAAAGTTACTTGAACACTTGCCTTCATATTTCTAAATTACCTCTTGATGGGCTGGATAATGTATTACACACACACCATTACTAAATGGTTTTGAGCCTAGCCTTCTGATCTGGGCTTGTTACTCAACTAATGTTTTGCTGAATTATTGTACTCAGTTGGCCTTCATAATATTAGTTCGATCTGAAAGTTTCTCTTTACATTGACCTCGTACAATTATTCATGGGAGAATACAGTTTCTATGACCAGTGGTTGTCGTTTGACTGTTAGTTACCTTACACAAAGATCGTTGGCTTCTTTTCCAATGTGTAGTTAAGCGTAGTGCAGTTGGTCTTATTTACTAGTTAAACTAGCTTTGGCAAGTCAAAAGTATATACCCCGGTTTTCATAAGAAGTCAATAAATGCGAGTTTATTTTAGGTGTGAGTTGTACGACCGACCAGCTGTCTTTACCTAGACTAGCTTATTTTTCTCGTATTAATTTAGTTACTGGTGTGTTAATAGTACTATCTGGTCACTGGTGTTTATTATTTGCTGTACTAGACTTAATAACCATCACAAAATTCACATAATGCACTTCAAGATGAACAGAACGACATCCAACTAACTCGTACATCAGGTGCAGCCCCAAATCCGGTAGGCATACATAATAGAAGTTAACATATCGAACAGTAGTGTCATTAAGTAACCATATATCGGTTCGTGACTCTGTTTGACCCAAAGTTACTACTTATCCTTCCAAATCATAGTCGTTGATGTTAGGTACATACATGCAACCGAATGACTAAAAGTCAAGTGATCTAACGAGTAGCTTCAACGTTTAAAGATGCAAACTCGGGTGTTTCGGTAATGTATCGAAAAGATGTAGTTCGAATAGCAAATGCAAGAAACCTAGTGTTGAGAAAAGAACACTGCATGATTCTGTCTTCAAGTGGTGATAAAAGCTGAGTGATTTATAGTTAAGCGAATTCAATTACAGGCCATCATAGCATCTAAGACGTATTTGAATAGTTTACTTTTCCATAGACAACATATTGGTGATCGATGACTTTGTAACTTGAGATTATAACTTTTGTCTGCTAGTATCTTTATTGGGGTTTACATGTTTGATTACATTTGGTTGTGTTATATGTCTAGGTTTACCATGCATTTCATGATGAAGTTGATACATATCGCACTCACTGGTGGCGTTGTACCGGTCCATGTCGCAACCGTCCACCATACTTCGGCTATGTTAAACGTTCTATGAATAGAGTACCTGGCCCTAAGGATACTTGGTGGGGTCAGCATCAAGCTACATGTATAGGTAAGCTCATGGTTATGTGCTGTGTTGCGAATGCTGGGAGTATAATTTGGTCTTTGTTTATAATTATCTGTTCATGTCATTGCTTTACATTCCAAAATACAAACTTTAGTGTTTACATCTTTGGTATTTCACGTTTTGACGGAAGTTTTTCATGCATACTATATCTTAAAAATTCGTTTGTTGCTTTGCAGTAGCAGTAATACAGCTTGGTTGTAACTCATTGGTTTAGATTATCGCTAACTTTCTAAACGGAAGTGAATACCAGGACTCATTGGTTTTTAATCTGCTGATATTTTCAGGTAGATATATAGTGTTGTAAAAAATATTCACTCACCTCTGTTGTTTTAGCTAGTGTCACCGCAAGACTCAGCATTACCTTTTAGTAATGTTTTCTTTACCCTTTAGTCATCTTCCACTTCTACAGCAGGTATAAACAAAAAGTAGTACTTTTCAACACAACTTGGTCGTTTTCTCCCTAGTTCCCCTCGAATAATACTCCCTACTGCTTAACAAGTAGAACATTCACAAACCGATGTTCGTAACGGCCACTTTATGAGGTCGTTACAGAACATCTGGCAGGACGTTACGAAATGTCTTTCCAGTTTATAACGTTTGTAAAAGTAACCTCCAATGTAATTTTTATTTCCATAACATACCTTACCTTTCCTGATCCTAGTAACAAATTTCAGTTTTTGCCTGTGGCAGATTCAGCCCATGATCTATTATGCAAAACTGTGTAAAGTTGATGTTGGGTCATAATAGAATAGTATTTATCTTGACGTAAATTAACCGATGTCACTGTTTTTTGCCAGTAAAATAACCAATAAATAATGTTGTAATATTGCAATGAATTTTCATTAAAACAAAATAGAGAAAATTTCAAGATGATTTGGGATGGTATGAAAGCTCTCTTCACTTCTCAGTTACTCACAACATGAAAGAGTAGTTCTTCTTGAGAGGCTTTGAAAGAAAGTCGGGTCAAGTGTAGTTCCGACGGTCCGGGAGCGTCACCGCAGAGCTCAAGGAATATTTGTTGAAAACCTGTCACATACAGCCTTTTCGTGGATGGTTTTTAATGTATTAGATTTGTAATCTTCAAACCTTGCCACAAATAACTGGAATCCATGGAGCCAATGTAAGTTGTGCCGTTGTCAGAGTCAACCTCTTCCTCCATGAGAAGCCAGCATTATTCTATATATGTCGGGTGTTTGAGGGGAACACCTTACTGCTGTCACACTCCTGTGCAATTAGAAGTGTGACTTCGTCCTTGAACCTAACATAGTAGTACCTGAAGAAATGAGTGTTCCATCCTGTGTAGCTCGATTGTGTCACCACGATTAGCAAGTCTAACCATTATTTCAACGTAAAACCTATGGTTGATGATCTCCTGCTGACATAGTATGAAAACTTGAGATAATCTACATATATGTTATTCCCTACACTGATTATGACTGACTGGTAACATTTTTCTCGTGATTTGGTAAATTTTATTCGACAACGATTATCTTCGAAATTTTCAAGTTGATGAATAGTTTTCCATTAAAATGTGGATCGTGATCAACTTTTTCTGTATTTCTCTTTCTCGTGATAAGGCGAATTTTAAAAGAAGACTTTGATTTGTTCTTTTTATTATCATAATAATAATAATAATTAAAATTATTATTATTATTTTTATTATTAGGACGGTTGTTTCTGCCTAGATTTGTTGATTGTCATTAGCAAATTCCCATTTCTACATCATCATACTTACAGCAATATTTTTAACCCTATTGATTATTTATCTTGTGTTTCGTAAATTCCCTACTAAATAGCCGTTTGCTTCTTAAAAACTATGTGGTCAAATTTCATTTAACAACCAGTCAAATTTTAGTGGACATAATTAATCGTTGACCTATTATTTACCATTTGTGTATACGACTGTTTAGCTCTGAAAATAAGTTCATTGAGAAGGATCCCTTGCATGAATAAATTGTTTTGATAGTGTGTTAAAAATTTATATTTATTGATTGATTTTAACTAGTATATCTTTTAATAAACCACTCAAATTAGAAAAATATCCTAGTGTTCTGCATTTTTGTTATTGATACTGTTTTGTTGCAATTAGGTAAATTTGTAAAAATCAAGGAACCAGTGAAGAAAGTTCCATCTAGACGAAAAACTTCATTTGAATCCAGTTCAAAAGACCAATCTACATCAAGTAATTTTAAGTTCCATTGTATTCTATGAGTTTTTTGTGTTTGTTTACTATATTGTAACAGGGCAGTTGACTGTCAAGCTTTTAACTACTCTCTGTTTCCTGGTGATTAGTTGAACGAGAGGTCTCCACAAATAATCAAATTCCAAACAGCTGGCCGTATTATGCCGTGGGCAAATAGAACCGTAATTTATACAAAAAGTATTCTACTAATACATTGTGCGTTTGCTATATTTAACAAACAACCAACCAAAAATGAGAAACTGTGGGCTAATAGTCAGAGGACCCTTCTTTCAGTTGATGGGTTTTATATTTTATCTTTGGTTTGTTTATTTGGGTTTTTGTAGCTTGGTGGTATAAATAAACTTCACACAAAAATCCGACTGAAATTTGAGTGGAGGGACCTGTGCTTGTCTACGAAGTACCGTATAAACATGGAAATACTGTTTTGTTTGTTGTCAGACCGTCTCAGGACTCTTAAAATAAAAAAGTATATATCGTTCTTCACAGTATTATGCTAGAGGATAACTGAACTACCTAACCTAATGTTTGACCACCATGATAGTGAATTAAATATATAAATTAATCCTTAAATAATAACGGCACAGAGATCTAGCCATAAATTGTAGTACAAACTGTTTCTCATTAGTTAGTCCATTTGTTTATTCTCAAGTGAACCTTCAAATTCTTGATTGGTTCCAACAAATCCAATGAATGTATTTTGTGATATCCATTTTCTCAAGATTATGCTATATCAGTTTTGTTATTTTCGCAACAAATGTCTTAATAATACGGAGGATTATAGTTGAATCTATTGTGACATGTGGTGTCTGAAATCTGATACTGATACACGGTGTGTTATGTGCTGACCCTCCCAACTGACTACTCGATCGAAAACACAATAATGAGCGACAATGTGCATTGGACTACTGAATACTCATTTATATATATACCACTCTATCTTTAAGAAATCGACCTGTTTTTGTAGGTTTAATTCGTTTTCTCGTGTTACAAATTTAACAGATCTAGTGTACTTACGGACATTCATCACATTTCAGGGAAATATCTTATTTTCAAACGTTTACGGATTGAGTAAACAATGGTGCAGTCATGTGATCGAAAGAGGAGGATATATTTCTTTACGAAAAATTGTGAATTATGTATATAGTTAAAAATAGTCATAATAAAGTCGGAATATACCCTTGAGCTAATGGTGAAAGTGAAAATCGCTTCAAATTCGTATCAAATTTATCAAAGTAGAATTAGGAGCTATTGTTAGGATTCAGTATGAGGAGTTAGTGTTTGAGTTTTCATCACGTATTGACAACTAAAATGCCAGAATTCCAAATTCCATATCCCAAATCCCAATCATAACATAGTAACTCATTCACTTAAATTTGCTGTCCCTTGGTCGGCTGAGCAGGTTGTAATCTCAAAGTCGTTTAGTGCAAAATGAAATCTCGACAACTGTAAGTTATTTGTTGAGTAATTATGTAACTGCAATTTGCTTAGACTTGCATAACAAGTCAGGATTTTCCTCACTTTTTTTCAGAAAAACAAATTAGGAGTGGCGATATTCGAAACTTTGTCACCATTGATGATGAAAAAGAAAATACCTTTACAAAATTTGCTAGTCACCCGAACAATGGTGGAAGCAGTTATTCATCAGTCCATGTTTGGCCTAGCGATGATAAAGGTCATATCCTCGGAAACGGTCACTCGTTATGTCAAGACGTGGCACTGATTGAATCGAAACCAAATGCAATTGAAACAATTGATTTATCAGAAGTATCATGCCCTAACTGCTCTTGTACTGTTTTACTCTCTCAGATTAATCAACACTTAGATATTTGCCTTTCATAAAGCTATCTTTACAAATTTTTGAAAATAAACTTTATAGTATTATAACTTTGGTTCTAATGCCTTAACCTAAGATCTTCGAAAGTATGTTCTGAACTAATTTTCCGACATGTTGAATAAGTGTCTCTATGTTTCAAAGGAGCTCAAAGGAATACCTGGAAGATGAAGTTGCTCTCATTACAAATTGCCTACGTGAAAATGCATATTCAGCGAAGTTCATCGAGAAATATGCCAAAGCCAACCCTCGGGTTATGTACGATAGAGTGGAAGAGAAAACCTGCTTCTTATACTTACGCTTCAAAGGAGATGAAATCACTGAAATAATTAATCACAGGATAAATTCCGCGTTGAAGGTGACTTACTCAGCGGAAAAACTGACGACACTATGGGAAACGAACTGCTCTCTCAAACGAACTAAAATCGACAGGTCCTCTTTTCTCAGTAGCTCCAACTTCATTTACTGATTTACATGTACGTGACAAAGCACATACATTGGAAGAACCGAGAGAAGAGTATATGTTCGCATTTCCGATCATGTTCCAAAGAAATTGAGACTACGAGGGACAAGGGCTCTTAACAGTGCAATAGCTCGGCATTTACTTGACACCGGGCATAACATTGACATTCCTCAAGCTTTTAAAATTATTAGCAGACAAAAAGGTACTGCTTTTCTCCGTTTTGCCGAAGCAATCGCGATAAAAAACTCAAACCTGATCTATGTATTCAGAAAGAGCGTAATAAACCTATTACTACACTGGTAATTCAATTTTTAGTCATTAGTTTTATTGTTAATGTTTAGTTTTTTATATTTCTCTTTCATTATCGAATTCCTAAACCATCCCTCCACTCATACATCTCCACTCACTCCATTCTCTTAAATTATGTAAACTCTTCAAATACCGTTCAATTATTACGTAACACATCTTGCCAGTTTTTTAATTCCATGAATCTTATGTAAACCATTCATTACCTCTAAAATTTGTCACACAATATATCTTATCTGTCTCTGAACTTCACTCAATTATTACGTCACCCATCCCTAATTTTTTCTTGATTCTAACACCAAATAACCTCTGACCTGTTCTGTATATATAGTTATTACTGATAAACTTTGTCATTCCCATTCTTTACATTCACTTATGCCCATTGTTCTACACTATATCTTACCTCAATGTAAAATTCTAATACATATTTGGTAGTAAGCAGCAGATGAGAAACCATGAAATATAATGAATTCATATTATTCTGAATCCATGTTCGTTCTGGCTTTACTTAAATTCGTAAAGGGAACTAATAGCATGAAATATATGTGGCAAATTCACCATAAGTTGGCTTGATGGTTCGCTAAATTATTAGATCTAATTCGTAAAAGGGTAGCCGTCCATTGTTTAAAAGACACATTTCAGAATAGAATAAATTGATTTCAAATAGAGCAAGAACAAACATTAATGCAGAATAGTATGAATCCATATTATTTCGAGGTTTCTCGTCAGCTGCTTACAAACCAAAATTGTGATAGAATTTGTTTACATGGAGATAGTGTGAAACAATTGACATAAATGAGTGTAAATAACTGGATTACAAAAATAACTATATATATATATATATATATATATATATATATATATATGCTAGAAACAGGTCAGAAAAAAAGGGGTTAATTCAGGTTGGGTGGTGTAATAGTTTAGTGAAGTTCATAAATTGTGTGATAATTAGAGATTAATGGAATTGAATAATGATAAGGTAGATTACGTAATAATAATTAAATAGGATTTGGAAAGTTAAGATAATTTACGAGGATCAGGTGGTGGAAATGTGTGAACAAAATTTTAGTTTAAGAATTAGGTAATAGGGAGTATAAAATGTCTTAAAATAAGTAGATGAACAAAATAACCAAAACACAAAAACAAACGGAAACAAAAGAGATTACCAGGGTAGTGATAAGTTTATTAAAGTCTCTTTTGAATGCATAAATCCGGTTTCAGTTTCTTAATTGCAATGGCTTCAGCAAAGCGGAGAGTGGTAGTACTTCTTTGTCTATTGATAATTTTAAACGCATGCAGAATATCGACGGTATGCCCGGTGTCAAGTAAATGCCGAGCTATTGCACTGTCGAAAGCTTTAGTCGCTCGCAGCGTCAAGTTCTTCGGAATATGCTCAGAAATGCGAACCTGTACTCTTCTCTCAGTTCTTCCAATGTATGTGCTACGGCACGTACATGTAAATTGGTAAATGCAGTTGGAGCAACTAAGGGAGAGGATTTGTAGATCTTCGTTTGTTTCAGTGAGCAGTATGTTTTCCATAACGTAGTCAGTTTGGCTGCCGGGTAGGTCACTTTTAAAGTGGAATTAATTCTGTGATTGACAATTCCGGCGACTTCATCTCCTTTGAAGCGCAAGGATAGGAAGCAGGTTTTCTTTTCAACTGTATCATACTTAATCGGAGGGTTTGTATTAGCATATTTGTGGATGAATTTCTCCGGATATGCATTTTCACGTAGGCACTTGGTGATTGTGGCAATTTCTTCTTTGAGGCATTCTTTTGAGCAGATTTTGCGTGCGCGGTCAAAAAGGTTTCGCACAATACCCTTTTATAACTCATTGGACAGAAGCTGTTAAAATTAAGATAAACTCCGCTCCAAGTATTTTTGCGGTGAATGTGTCTTTGTAGTGTGCCATCTGATGTTCGCCTAATTCCAATATCCAGGAAATGGTATTTATCATCAACTTCATGTTCCATGGTAAATTCTATATCTTTGTGTACTTTACTGAACAGACTGAGTAGGCACATGGAGTGTTGGTGATTTTTGCAGACAAAGAACGTGTCATCCATATATCTGCAGTAGAATGTGGTACTGTCGATTGCGTGCTTAAGTTTCTTTTGTTCCAGATGTCCCATAAATATGTCGGCAAAATTGGGCCCAGAGGGCTGCCCATTGCTATTCCATCAATCTGTCGGTACAGAACATTGTTAAATCTAAATTGTATGTTTTTTGTACACAAAAACAGGAGCTGTTTAAATTCCTGGGATGGTAAAGGCAGGAGTTCTGGATATTCACATATGATCTCTGCCGTTTCTTCCAAGGGGATATTTGTGAAAAGCGAAGAGACATCAAATGAAACCATGAATTTGTCAGAGACATTAAGATTCTCAAGTTTTTGTACAAATTCAAAGCTGTCTTTCAAACTGTAGGTTGCTAGTTTTTGCGGATTGGTTCCAAGCATCTAGTTAGCCAGCGGGCAAGTTTATGAAAGGCTGATTTGGCCATCGATAATATTGGTCTTATAGGGATGTCGGGTTTATGTGTTTTGGGTAGCCCATATAAGTATGGCAATTGTGACCCTTTTGGTTTGAGTTCGTTATACGTATGATTATCTATTAGATTTTTCTTAACGAGTTCTCTCAACTTTCTTAAGACACGTTTCTCTGTCGCATCTGTTAAGTCTTTCTGGGTATTGTCGATGATAAATCTGGTGGAGTTATTTAAAATGGACATTACCTTATTGATATATTCATCTCTGTTGAGAATGACTACACTGGAACCCTTATCCGGACGAAGTAGCATTATTGTTTCGTCTTTAATAAGTTTTCCCAATGCTTGATGGTGATCTCCGGTGAACACTCTTGAGTGTGGGATTGGTGTCGTAAAATACTGGTTTGTGATATCCACTAATTTAGATTTAAACCAACTATGCTTTTCGTCGTTCATGGGTTTAAGGTCTGACAATTGTTGATATAAATATTCAAACTGGGTCTCAGTGTCTATTCTGTTGCACTTTCTTGGGATATGAAATTTGAATCCAAGGCAGAGTGCTTCAGTTTCAATTCGACTTAGTTTTTTATTCGATAAGTTCTGTATGTATTTTCGTGGATTGGTAGGAAATGCCACGTGGTTTTGTTCTTTAACAAGTGTTTTGGTTAATGTCTTCATGAATTTGTGACTGGTTTTCGACTGAACATCGCAAATGAAGTTAATAAGTTTAATACGACATACAATAATGATGGCTGCTTTCCTCGCCACATTATTAAAGCTGTCCGCGCCTGTAAAATACCTCCATCGTTAAAAAATCTTCGACGAGTCACCAAATCCCAAATTGAATGCACTAAGGATCTTATCTCTAAACTTAAAATAGAATCCTTTGGTTATGACAAAATTGTTATGGATTTAAATATTGTATGTCGTATTAAACTTATTAACTTCATTTGCGATGTTCAGTCGAAAACCAGTCACAAATTCATGAAGACATTAACCAAAACACTTGTTAAAGAACAAAACCACGTGGCATTTCCTACCAATCCACGAAAATACATACAGAACTTATCGAATAAAAACTAAGTCGAATTGAAACTGAAGCACTCTGCCTTGGATTCAAATTTCATATCCCAAGAAAGTGCAACAGAATAGACACTGAGACCCAGTTTGAATATTTATATCAACAATTGTCAGACCTTAAACCCATGAACGACGAAAAGCATAGTTGGTTTAAATCTAAATTAGTGGATATCACAAACCAGTATTTTACGACACCAATCCCACACTCAAGAGTGTTCACCGGAGATCACCATCAAGCATTGGGAAAACTTATTAAAGACGAAACAATAATGCTACTTCGTCCGGATAAGGGTTCCAGTGTAGTCATTCTTAACAGAGATGAATATATCAATAAGGTAATGTCCATTTTAAATAACTCCACCAGATTTATCATCGACAATACCCAGAAAGACTTAACAGATGCGACAGAGAAACGTGTCTTAAGAAAGTTGAGAGAACTCGTTAAGAAAAATCTAATAGATAATCATACGTATAACGAACTCAAACCAAAAGGGTCACAATTGCCATACTTATATGGGCTACCCAAAACACATAAACCCGACATCCCTATAAGACCAATATTATCGATGGCCAAATCAGCCTTTCATAAACTTGCCCGCTGGCTAACTAGATGCTTGGAACCAATCCGCAAAAAACTAGCAACCTACAGTTTGAAAGACAGCTTTGAATTTGTACAAAAACTTGAGAATCTTAATGTCTCTGACAAATTCATGGTTTCATTTGATGTCTCTTCGCTTTTCACAAATATCCCCTTGGAAGAAACGGCAGAGATCATATGTGAATATCCAGAACTCCTGCCTTTACCATCCCAGGAATTTAAACAGCTCCTGTTTTTGTGTACAAAAACATACAATTTAGATTTAACAATGTTCTGTACCGACAGATTGATGGAATAGCAATGGGCAGCCCTCTGGGCCCAATTTTTGCCGACATATTTATGGGACATCTGGAACAAAAGAAACTTAAGCACGCAATCGACAGTACCACATTCTACTGCAGATATATGGATGACACGTTCTTTGTCTGCAAAAATCACCAACACTCCATGTGCCTACTCAGTCTGTTCAGTAAAGTACACAAAGATATAGAATTTACCATGGAACATGAAGTTGATGATAAATACCATTTCCTGGATATTGGAATTAGGCGAACATCAGATGGCACACTACAAAGACACATTCACCGCAAAAATACTTGGAGCGGAGTTTATCTTAATTTTAACAGCTTCTGTCCAATGAGTTATAAAAAGGGTATTGTGCGAAACCTTTTTGACCGCGCACGCAAAATCTGCTCAAAAGAATGCCTCAAAGAAGAAATTGCCACAATCACCAAGTGCCTACGTGAAAATGCATATCCGGAGAAATTCATCCACAAATATGCTAATACAAACCCTCCGATTAAGTATGATACAGTTGAAAAGAAAACCTGCTTCCTATCCTTGCGCTTCAAAGGAGATGAAGTCGCCGGAATTGTCAATCACAGAATTAATTCCACTTTAAAAGTGACCTACCCGGCAGCCAAACTGACTACGTTATGGAAAACATACTGCTCACTGAAACAAACGAAGATCTACAAATCCTCTCCCTTAGTTGCTCCAACTGCATTTACCAATTTACATGTACGTGCCGTAGCACATACATTGGAAGAACTGAGAGAAGAGTACAGGTTCGCATTTCTGAGCATATTCCGAAGAACTTGACGCTGCGAGCGACTAAAGCTTTCGACAGTGCAATAGCTCGGCATTTACTTGACACCGGGCATACCGTCGATATTCTGCATGCGTTTAAAATTATCAATAGACAAAGAAGTACTACCACTCTCCGCTTTGCTGAAGCCATTGCAATTAAGAAACTGAAACCGGATTTATGCATTCAAAAAGAGACTTTAATAAACTTATCACTACCCTGGTAATCTCTTTTGTTTCCGTTTGTTTTTTGTGTTTTGGTTATTTTGTTCATCTACTTATTTTAAGACATTTTATACTCCCCTATTACCTAATTCTTAAACTAAAATTTTGTTCACACATTTCCACCACCTGATCCTCGTAAATTATCTTAACTTTCCAAATCCTATTTAATTATTATTACGTAATCTACCTTATCATTATTCAATTCCATTAATCTCTAATTATCACACAATTTATGAACTTCACTAAACTATTACACCACCCAACCTGAATTAACCCCTTTTTTTCTGACCTGTTTCTAGCATATATATATATATATATATATATATATATATATAGTTATTTTTGTAATCCAGTTATTTACACTCATTTATGTCAATTGTTTCACACTATCTCCATGTAAACAAATTCTATCACAATTTTGGTTTGTAAGCAGCTGACGAGAAACCTCGAAATAATATGGATTCATACTATTCTGCATTAATGTTTGTTCTTGCTCTATTTAAAATCATAAAGGGAACCAATTGCATGATCAATTGATTTTATTTTCCAGACCTTGTTATTCTTGGTTTATTTTATGGTGATAAATGGATCTAGTTGCTTGTTTGAACAATATTTCATTGTTTATTGATGTTGTAATTATAAACATTACCGATGCTGGTCTAAAATTTCTGTAGGTATAATTTATCATTAAAAAATTTCAATAAGTGGATATATTTTCGAATAATATCGGTTTAAAATAATTAAAAAGTGGTATTATCGATAATGATATCTTCTAAATGAACGCTCGATTCGATTTCCTAGCTGCTTCTAATAACCACAAGCTAAATCTATACAGAAACTTGAACATAGGAGGAAAGGCGCAAAGACTGGTGATAAGGAATTATTTCGCTTGCAGAATGAGTTAAGAATATGTCAGATTTTATATGATTTATTTACAGTTAGGTTAACAGTCAGATTTGTATAAGTTGAAATGAATTGTATATAACAATAATCATTCAATAAGAAAAAGAGAATTTAGCGAAGAAAATTTTCTTTTCGACGAAATCATTTACTTAAGCTGTACATTCGTATATATAGTTATATGGAAAATGTATGTCTATAGAGGGATAGAAAGGGTTGTATCACAAAAAAATGGATTCGACAATAAATAACAAATAAGGTTAACGTACTAATCAAGGGGTAAGGAAGAACAAAATTTAAGGGTCAGATAATAGTCCAATTGACAGATTGACAGATATGAAGAAAAACGACAAAACAACAAAGGTCATAATAATAAACTGAATGATAATCAAGAAAACTTGTAAAAGGTAATAATAATAAATGATTAAAGTTTAAAGTGCAAAATAGTAATTTAAAAATATGGATAATAATAAAAGTGCATTAGGAAAGAAAAAAAAAAAACAACAACAACCTAGCAACATACCCATTAAGGCCAAGGAAGGATAAGAGGCTGGACAAATCGTTTCTGCACGCAAAGTTCAGGCTTTAGTTTGTGGATTGCCAATGCCTCTGCGGTGCATAAAATATTGATTCGAACCCCCTTCGATCCAGTTCCTTTGACTCTGTAAACTATTTTAAACGAAGAGTCTTTTGGAGCGATATGTCCACAGTTGATTAAGTGCTCCTGTATAGAACTCGTGATTGTTTTTCGCTCCCCTTTCAAAAGCCAAGCCGGATAATGTTCCTAGATGCGTTTGGATAATGATCGCTTTGTGCGGCCTATGTAACATGCCCCACATGAGCAAGTAAATTTATAGATACACATTGAAGTGGCCCAAAGCGAAAGTTTGTCCTTTACACATCCCAGAATGGTAGGTCGGCTAGAGAAGATGATTCGAAGTTTAGCTGCGTGGAATGTTTTATTCATTGATTTCGAAATCCGTTTATTTAGGATTTCAGCAGCTGTATCTCCCTTAAATTCCATATTCATAAATAGAGTTTTTTTTTCCCTACTGTCAATGCTTTATCATGGGGTCTAGGTACCAAGTTTCTATCGATGAATCTCGGTGGATAACCGTTTTTGATGAGGGTCTGTCGAAGATAAAATAGTTCCCCATCTATTGTGTCGTTGGAACAAATTCGCCTGATCCTTGAGGATAAAGAATGAATTAAGTTCCTTTTTCTAATTAATGGAACCCAACTGTGGAAGTTCGTGTATTGTCCATTCCAAGTGGGTTTTCTGTATATCGATCTCTGTAATAAACCGTCAGGCATTCTTTTTAAATGGATATCAAGAAAATGAAATTCGTTGTTTGTCTCTGCTTCTAAGGTGAATTGGATTGATGGGTGACAGTTATTGAAAATATTCAAAATATCATTGAGGTCACTGTCTTCTTCGCAAATAATGAAAGTGTCATCCATATATCTTTTATATGAATGAAATCTTTCAATTATTGGTCGAAGTACCGAATTTTCTAGGTTCGCCATAAAACAATCAGCCAGGAGAGGACCCAATGGAGAGCCCATTGCAACTCCATCTATTTGTTTATAGAAAATATCATTAAATCTAAATTGCACGTTGAGCGTACATCTTAGAAGTAGTTCTTTAAGGTAATGTATCGGGATACGCATATCAAGATTATTATTTTCAATATAGTCACATAAAAAGCAAATGGTTTCTGTGAGAGGAACATTTGTGAAAAGAGAAGTGACGTCTAATGAGAACATTTTTTTACCGGATACATTGATGTTTCTAATGGAGTCAACAAAGTCAAAGGAATCAAGAGCATTGTGTTTGTTGATATGATTTTTAACAGGTTGTAGAATGTTAACTAACCATTTAGCGATTAAGTGATAGGGAGAACTGTTCATATCCAGTATAGGACGTAGTGGGTTATTATTCTTATGAACTTTTGGTAGTCCATATAGTCTTGGTACAACAGAACCAGATGGTTTGAGGTGTTCATAGAGGTCATGATTGATAATATCCTCATCTTTCAGTTTCTTCAAAATTTTAATTAGCATTTGTTCAGTTTTTTCAGTAGTGTCTTTTTGAACGTTCTCAATAGAGAATTTGACAGGATCAGATAATATTGAAGATATTTTTGTAACATAGTCAATACGATCCATAAGAACAATTCCTGCACCCTTGTCTGGGCGGCATAAAACTAAGTCCTGATTTCTCCGCAGATCAGATAATTGAGATTTATGTTCTTTTGTGAGTAATCGGCTAATTGTAGGTATTTTATTTACATATTGATTACAACAGTCCACAAGAGTTGTTTTAAAATGCTCAAAATCTTCATTAGACACTGGAGTAAGGTCATTTGTCTGTCGCATGAGGCCTTCAAACTGGATTTTCGCGTTGAGTTCATTAATGTTAGTGGAAGTGCTACAGAATTTAGGACCAAGGGATAATGCTTGTAGCTGAATAGTCGATAATGTTATACTTGAGTAATTGAAAACAAATTTCTCTGGAGATTCGGGAAAGGAAGCTTGCGTCTCGGTCTGTTTTAGACTTTTTATTAATTTCAGTATAACATCTTCAGTACGATTTTTGCTCACAATATCAATGTAATCTTTGAAATTGAAACGTTGATCTTCTGACAAATCAAATAATATATGTGAGCGTAATGAGATATTTCGTTCTAGTTCTGGTATTCTAGACTTAATTTCATCGACATAATTGAGAGTAAGACGTTTTAACGAACGATGATTTGGATGAATATGATTACGGCGTAATGATTTGAAAAATGGTCTCGGATATTCGCGTTTGTCTATACAGCTTCTCAGAAAATTGATTCTAGTATTCGCTTACTGTGTAAACTCGTTTATCCTATTGTTCAATGAAGCATCTATAATTCTTCTTAAGACTTCAATACATGTTACACACGACTAGAAAACAAAATCAATCTCATATATTATTTGTACTCCAGTTAATTAAGTTATTACCTTCCATGTCGAATAAATTTAGTGATTATCATTTACTTTGAAATTACTGAGACTTTTTCACTGGTACGTCTAAGATGGTTAGTTTCACTAATCCATCATCTCTGATCATAATAAGATAAAATGTCTATTATCATGTATTTTACTCATTTTTCGTCTCTTGTCTTACGCCTGTTATTCGCAGTGGAGCATAGGCCACTGACCAGAATTCTCAAACCCACTCTGTCCTGGGCCTTCCTTTCTACTTCTATCCAATTGTTGTTCATTCTTCTCATGTCTATCTCCATTTCTCGGTGTAATGTGTTCTTTGGTCTTCCTCTTTTCCTTTGACCTTCAGGATTCCATGTGAGGGCTTGTCTTGTGACGCAGTTAGTCATTCTATAGTTCTAGAAAATTTGACCAAAATAGTATTGTTTATCATTTGTGAACAACTTTTAAAAATATGTCTAAAATATTGTTTCCGAGTATCTAAATTCAGATGATCCTGATAGACCTAGGAAAAACAATTCATATAATAGGGTTAGATGCTAACGAATTAAATTACCCTCATTAGTAGAACCAAAGCTAAATAGAAAAAATGTGTATTTTGTTTGTTGGAGGATTTTTACATAAATTTATCTTCAAAATAATGAAAGTTATATCAAACTTTGTTAAGATATAACAAACTCTTAGCTTATATATAAGAGGATGATGCTCACGACTATAGTGTTCGTTGTATGATAGTGAAATTTATGCTATCTTCTTTATGAAAAAAAAGTGGTTTTCCTTGAACGTAAACGATCCTGGTCAATCAAAGTGATATTTCATTCTTTAAAAACTAATGTAGGTAACAATATAATATCACTGTAGTATCGGTTACTATGTTATGCTCACATAACTTATTCTAGCTTTCGGACAGATCAATTTATTCATTCTTCTTGAGTAACGTTTTGATTTTGTCAGTCCTGATTGCTTTTATGTAAGCGTATGTGTGTGCGTTTCTTATCTTACTCATCACACGTCTGTAATTTATCTTTGTCCGGCTATAAATATTGATTAACGCCTGACTAAATGGAATTGGTTCACACACCTCCACCATACATCGTTCCGTTTCTTTGATTGTTTGACTGGATCGACGACTGTATGAAATATATGCATTCAAAACTCATTCTTGTATTTGACTTATTTAATTCTGTTATTCACTAAAGCGCTTTAAGTCGATAATTATATGCAAGGATTGGCGGAGTGTATAGTTCGATAACGATAGTCACACAATTAAATTGAAGTCAGACACGGACCACTAAATCACTTAATATTTACCCAGTAGTTCGAAAAATCTTGAGTTCGTTGTAATATAATACGAAAATAAAATTCTTTGAAAGTATTCATAAACTTTTTCCAAGGTCAATTATTATAACAAGACCCATTCTTCAACTTATAATTGAAGTATAACTGATCACTGACAGTATGTTAAGAAAATTTCTTGAATCTGAAGATTATTATTAAAGTGATATAATTTATTTCTGAACTGTTCTTTCAACATAAATCTCTTCGATGCAGAATCTTACCTAAACATTCCATTGGTGATATTCTGAAAATAATTCAAATGAATTTGTTGAATAATTCTTATTATTTAGTCTCAATTATCCACTTAACACTTACTGATTAACTCACCTTCTTGATATTGGATATTAACAATGATGAATGTGATTTTCATTAACAATACTTTATTAATATAAGCTGATTATGAAAATACTTGTCTTTAAATTAAACTAACTTCATATGTGCACCCTACATTACCTACATTAAAACAATTCACAAGTCTCCTTTTGTTTAGCGCCAATAAATACAGTAACTGTAACATACTCTATAATTTCAAAATTATCATGATCAAAACAGCTGAGATAATGAGTCAATTGAAATTAGACCACCATGGAAAACCTGGAAGCATTGGACGGCCGTTTTGTTCTATTTTAGGACTCCTCAGCAGTGCACATCCACGATCCCGCCTCGCTGGATTCGAACCCAGGATCTATCAGTAGAAAAAAAGTAGCATTAAGTAAAACAAACCAAGAAAAATAAAATGTTCAGATCACTCGATATTACAAATTGGCAACTCATTACGTTCATTTATCAAGGAGTTTCACGTAGATAGTTATAATTTTGACTATAATTTTTCTAAATATAATAACAGGAAAATCAATAAGTATAGACACTAGGGATAGAATTAGTAGAAATGGAAATTTTAATTCAATGAGAAAGCATAATAACAACTAAATTATAATTTCAAGTATATGAAATTACCAAATTTAATCTATCCCTTCAAACCTGCTGATAAATATGACTTGATCATATGAATATACATGATACAGTCTACTGAACTGATAATTTTAAACTTATCACTGAATCAAATACTTTACTCATCTGTTGATTTTTCTGAAGTTTTAGCTTGAAAAGAAAAAATAATTAAATTTCTGTTTAATCTCAAAATACATCCTAATTGCTGGATCAAGTGGATCTATGATAATATTAAGACAAAATGTATATTAGTATCATCTCTATCAGTCGGTTGGTTTCTGCAAAATAATCATGTTTATACTGTTATCGTCAGTATTAACTGTCCATCATGGATGAAAGGTAGTTGAAAGTAGTTTGAAGGAAATCTTGAACCAAGATTCCGTACCAGCTGAACTAGTGTGACCAAAGTTTGCAGTCTGAAAAGTTAACATTGAGCTACTTTGTCCTTGACTGATCCGTTTTATGATTTCAACATTTACAACTAATTGACCGTTGAAGAGTGGCCAATATCATCATTATCATAAAATAAGGAAATGATAAAATAAGGCACTTTCAAAGAATGTAGTTTTATCTCGTTTATAGATTTCTTTATCTTGTGATTTATACTAATGTTTTACATTTCAAGTGTTTTTTTAATCAAAATAAACATTTATAATTTACCTTCAGACAAAAAACAAAAGAACACAAACTTCAATTAGATATTCATTTGCACTGAATTGTATTTGTTTTAATGACAATAACTGTAAATAAGTAGACAAACTTCACCTAATCGAACAGAATAATCAATGTAAGAACAAAAGAAACGAAAAACAAAGTTCTTTGCTACTTATTCTCCTGAGTAAAAATTAACCATCATCATCATCATCATGGTAAAATTTTAATGTTATTTATTTTAGAATTTCATGTTATTAAATATAAACGAAATAATTTTTCGAATCACCACTATTTTATTTATAGAAAAGAAGAATATAAGTAAAGTTGTAGATAAAAAAGAAAAGAAAAGATGGTGGTTGGAGGTAGTCGACAGGAAACCCTGGACCCGGATTTCGTGCTGCTTGGCACTCGTCAGCAAATTGTGCCTGTAACCTTGAGGGAACTGGTACTCCCTGACGGATTCGATCCCGTGTCACCCAGCTTCACAGTCAGAGACGTTACCACTAGGCTACATGTTACATAACTTATTCTATATTATCTTCAAGTCAAGCATTTAATACCAAACAATAAATAACAGAAGTATGGCTTTAAAGTGATTGATTTCAATGGGGGTGGGGTTTTCTATGATTTTGTTTATCTGAATAAAATTTCCAGTTGAATTTATTCCTAAATCATATTGGAAATTTGTAATTTATAAGATGTTCAAATCAGTTGAGTTGAAATTATACAGATCAGCATGAAACTATGTAGATCGTTGTTATGTTTACTTATGTAAAATTAGCTTATGATTAGACTGACTGATTGAATGGATGAGTAGAAGTTAATCCATTATATCTTTTCCTGTCGTTTCAACGAAATGAACCTACATAATAATATTTAATTAGAAAGTACCATTAAGTGTGTTCAGTGTAATGATTATTTTGAAAGAGATAACCTTGCAATATTGTGAACTGATGTTTGTAAGATAATTTTATTTGTCCTTAATTGACTATATCTCTGTAAGGATGGGATATGTTAGATGAGAAACAAAGAAAATCAACAAGTCATATAGCCTACATATTTCTAAAATTAGTAATTAATAAAGCCATAGTGCATGAATGCTCTGAAGTACTGTACTACCCATTACTAACACATATGTCATCCTATATCATTATTAATTACCGACTTTGTTTTACCTTTTATAAGTATGAAGGGATGGAGCATTTGCTACGTGGAGCCTGATGTATTTCAATGATAGCATACAAGTTTGTTTACATGGTTCTTAGGTAAACTGATCGTGTTTGAGTTACTGATAATATACTTATTTATCACATATGAAAAGTGGAGTAAAGTTGAATAAGACTTAGTGAAGAGAAGCATTCAGTTACACGTCTACATTTGTCTAGAGATATGCAATTAATTTGTTGCTATATATGCCTTCAACAGCATCGGTATGTCCAGCCATTTTATTTACACTATTTTATTCATTCATATTTTTCTTCTGCAACACATGGGTAAATATATGCAGCTCGGGAAAGGTTTATCACCTTTGTTTTGATATCCCATAGTGGAACAGTGTGGAGAATATTCCACGGAGCCTCCTCAGATGTCAACCATATTAGTCATACAATGGTAAGAACAAACCATCACATTTCATTTCTGTGTAAACATATGCATTCACGTGCTTTCACAGAGGTGCTATTATAAAAACTAACCCTACGGCCGAATAGCTCAATCTTGAATCCAACACCCACATTGATTCGATAAAAATTGAAGTAGTTCACTGCACAATTTTATTTTGTAAAGACAATAGTGTTTGCGAATTTGTAACTTCACAAGACTTGTTTAGTATAAACCTCAGGTTGCAACAGAGTTTATGAAACATCCTGCTTTGTTAAATGAACGTAACCTTCCATTTGCTTTTGTATTCATCACTAAATACATTTTAAATTCCTTTATATTAAGCAGTTTAGAAAACCCCGATACGATGCACAAGAATCAGATCTAGCAGTCATTTCTTAGTTGATTGGAGTGAGAGATCTACAAATTAGTTTCCTCTAATCCCCTGTGACGTGAAAGCGAGGACGGCAAGGTAATCACCAATATTGAAGAACAACGAAACAGGTGGGTAGAACACTTCAAAGAACTCTTGAATCGACCAGCCCCACTGAACCCACCCAACATCGAAGCAGCACCCACGGACCTCCCAATCAATGTTGGCACACCAACAATTGAAGAAATCAGCATGGCCACCAGGCAAATCAAGAGTGGCAAAGCAACAGAACCAGACAACATCCCAGCAGAGGCACTAAAAGCAGACGTAGCGGCAACTGCAAGGATACTCCACATTCTCTTCAATAAGGTTTGGGATGAGGAACAAGTACTAACAGACTGGAAAGAAGGACTTCTGATCAAAATACCAAAGAAAGGCGATCTCAGCAACTGTGATAACTACAGGGGCATCACTCTTCGCTGAATACCGGGAAAAGTCTTCAACAGGGTATTGTTAAACAGGATGAAGGACTGCGTAGACGCCCAACTTCGTGACCAACAGTCAGGATTCCGTAAGGATAGATCGTGTACAGACCAAATCGAAACTCTACGGATCATTGTGGAACAATCAATTGAATGGAATTCATCACTTTACATCAACTTCATTGACTACGAGAAAGCATTTGACAGCGTGGACAGAACAACACTATGGAAGCTTCTTCGACACTACGGCGTGCCTCAGAAGATAGTCAATATCATACAGAACTCATATGATGGATAACACTGCAAAATCGCGCATGGAGGACAGTTTACAAAGTCGTTCGAAGTGAAGACCGGTGTTAGGCAAGGTTGCTTACTCTCACCCTTTCTCTTTCTCCTGGTGATCGACTGGATCATGAAGACGTCAACATCTGAAAGAAACCACGGGATACAATGGACATCTAGGATGCAGTTTGACGATCTAGACTTCGCAGATGATCTGGTCCTTCTATCCCAAACGCAACAACAAATGCAAGAGAAAACGACCAGTGTAGCAGCAGCCTCAATAAAAGTAGGTCTCAACATACACAAAGGGAAAATAAAGATTCTCCGATACAATACAACATGCACCAATCAAATCACACTTGACGGAGACGATTTGAAAGATGTAAAAACTTTTACATATCTGGGAAGCATCATTGATGAATACGGTTGATCTGATGTAGATGTGAAGGCGCGAATAGGCAAAGCAAGAGCAGCATATCTACAAGTGGTGAACATCCGGAACTCAAGACAACTGTCAACCAACACCAAGGTCAGAATTTTCAATACAAATGTCAAGACAGTTCTACTGTATGTGGCGGAAACCTGGAGAACTACGAAAGCCATCATCCAGAAAATACAGGTGTTTATTAACAGTTGTCTACGCAAAATACTTCGGATCCGTTGGCCGGACACTATTAGCAACAACGTACTGTGGTAGAGAACAAACCAGATCCCAGCGGAGGAAGAAATCAGGAAGAAGTGCTGGAAGTGGATAGGATAAACATTGAAGAAAGCGCCCAACTGAGTCACAAGACAAGCCCTCACTCACAATCCACATGGCCACTGGAGGAGAGGAAGACCAAATAACACATTACGTCGTGAAATGGAAATAGACATGAGAAGAATGAACAACAATTGGATAGAAGTAGAAAGGAAGGCCCAGGATAGAGTGGGTTTGGGAATGCTGGTCCGCGGCCTATGCTCCATTGGGAGTAACAGGCGTAAGTAAGTAAGTAATTAATCCTCTATGACATTTTATTTTCATTTTGTAGTGGTTTGTATATGTCCATGCCATTTTATTGCATAAAAACCAATTTTCTGACTAGTTGTTTTATCTTTGTTTTTAAATCATTCCTGAACGTGTATGAACAATACTTTCTCATGAACAGCCATCACTCGGACACACAGTATCAATGAATATCATCAATCGGTTTGCGTTCTACTTATTAATTCTGACAAAATAAATTGTTCACCGACTCAGAAAATCCTAATTTTTACAAATCACATATTGTTTTATTGTCATTTGACTTCTAAATTAGATGTCTAGATCATTACTTCCTTTCACATTGACAACTTCCTTCTCACTTTCCGACTTATTCTTATGCTTACAAAATAATATTTTACCATATGTACTCATCCATTCAAATATGCTGGCAGTTAAAATGGAACTTTTATACAACACGTTTTTAATTACATCATTGTTGTGTTCATAATTAGCACTACTTATAATTAGTAAGTAAATTATGCATTGTTTAGTGATCCAGTTTGATAGAAAATCAGTTTGACACGTTTAGGAATTATGCATATTTTCATTTAAACAATACTGAACTGCTTATTAGACTCTTTCTTAGTGTAGCTTTAGTAAGCTTTTTCAACAAAACGAAAAAATACCGTCTTGTATTAAGCTTTAAGTTTTACTATCGTGTTTAGTGTCCTTTAAATGTAAACATAAAATTGTCAATTTCAATAAATTTTACAAAAGAGTTACTATGAATAACCAAAAATGTTGATGTTAGTATATTAAAAGAAATTATTTGCCAAGGAGAAGTTTAATTATTTGACTTTCAGTCACACCTTAAAGTATAGAAGTTAGTGATACTGTAGTGAAGGAGAACACAGGTGAGGACAACCGAATTATATTTATCACAAAATTACAGAGTTACTTGGTAAAATAGAAAAACCATAATATAATACTTAACTTGCAAAATGTTCAATAATTGTCTCGAACTTCATTGTTCTTGCATTTCCATACTAATTGCTTTCTATTCCCGCTCTTCCTTTCTTGATCTTCCCCATCTTCTGCGGCCAGACATTACATTCCTGACTCGCTTCATATACTACTTATATCAATATAAGTAGCACCACAATACAACTTTGGTTGTTCAATTTACAATTAGCTGAAAAAGACCCAAAAAGTGCAAAATATTCACTTGGAATTCAAATGTTTCAATCATTTAGTCAGTCTCTATACAAAACACTGAACTTATGAAACACCATATATTTTAAAACATGTTGTTAGTTATTTGAAAGTCCATCATTTTTATCATATAGCATTGTTTAATTCATTAATGCCTGTCTTATTTTGTCCTTTGTAAAATATAACAATAATCATAGATTTATAAGTGTAGAGCCCGATGACTAATTCGATAAAAGTAGTTGTATGCTCAAATATTCTTTGTTTTTTTTCCATCGAACTGTTATGATAAGTTACAGAAAAATAAGCATGAATTCTGTTACATACAGGTTAAAGGTATAATATTTTGGCTAATAGTTAACATTACTTCAACCTCATTAAAACGAAAGGTAATTGATACATTTATTGACCTTTGATTTATGTTTTGAAAATAAAGAACAAATCCTTCATTATATTTAAAGTTTCGTATAAAATGATCATTTTACACCTTGTCTACTTATGATTAACTCTGAAATATGAAAAAAGATAAAGAATAAAGAATCAATTAAACTTAAAGATGTTAAAATTTGAGTAAAACATGCATAGACTGTCAAGCAACCATAGATTGACATTTGTAATTATTCACTGAAGAAGTAACTTACACTGAGTCACAAAACGTCCGAAAATTTCATTTTCTTTCTACTCGTTGTGATTAGTATACATATTTTATGCTTTTTATATACTACATTTTCTCTTTTATGCTTATGTTTCATTCGTTCAACTTCGAAACTTAGTTTTTGAGATTGTTTAAAACCGTTTCACATATATTATGACCAAAGTCAACAGTTAACTCTTAATGGTTGAATTCATGAGTCGATTAAAGCTAGAACACCATGGGAAACATGAAAACATTAACCAGCCGTTTCGTTCTAGTATGAGACTCCTCAGCAGTGCACTTCCACTTTTATTCTAATAACGAATTTTACATTAATTTTTAGTGTTGCTAAATATGTGTATTATTATTAGTTAAACATAAGGTCATTGGAAAAAAAATAGGTAAGAAGCCTTGGATATGGATAACAGGACCTGAATGCCCCGGGTTCAACCACTGGTAGGGTAATAATTGCGCGCTGTTGAGAAGTCCCATGTTAGTATAAAACATCTACATAGTACTACTTGATTTTCAACAGTGCCTCAATCTTGTGAATCGGTTGAAGTTAGAAATTAACACCGCTGGATTATGGCTCGGTGGTTTAGAGTTAAAGCGTTCGCGCACGAGACTGACAGGTCCTGAATTCGAATCTCGCGAGGCGGGATCGTGTATTCACACTGCTTAGGAGTTCCATACTAGGTCGAAACGGCCGTTCAGTGCTTTTAAGTTTTTCATGGTGGTCTAGCTTCAATTGACTCATGAATTCAACTATAAGATTACTATAATCTCCACACAACCACTTCTGATAATATTCTAAGGTGTACATTTAGAATTTTTCCCCAAGTAATGTAATATACGAAAGATTTAATATGTTACTGATTTTATCATTTGATTGAATTGTTGCTCTATGAAATAGTTTCGATTACTTAGTTTCTTGGTATAAAGATGATATTTCTTGATTTTCCTGGCAATGGGAATTCAGAAAATGATTTTACTAGGTAATACAAGCTGGTATTAAACCTTATTAGTAAGAAACTTTTAAAATCTTATAAAATATCATTCACTTCGGTACTATTCCAAAGCTAGCACCAAATCGCAGTTTGTAAATGCACATGAAATATTTTCACATTTTTTTAATGTTTTAGTTAGTAACATTCTCTTGTACATCGTTTTTCGTTCAAATCAATGTTTATAAGTAATTTTCATCACAAAATTACGTCAACTAAAGAACCATTGGGAGTTGCGAAACACTGAGCAGTTCCTTTATCCTTTTATGAGACAATTCAGTTGTGGGCACATATGAATACTTTCTCAAACAAAGATTTCAAGTGTTTATTTAGTTACAATGAATCATTTTGTTATTATTAATTTCATTGCTTCAAGTTATTTAAACCGTATACAAGACATCCACAGAATAGCCGTAATAAGTCAACGTATCTTTATTTTAAAATTTCATGAATAGTTGTTGTCAATCCTTAAATTCATGCAAAATTACATTGTCTGTTAAGAACATAAAATATATACAAATCAAGAATATACATACTCATTACGAAAGCAAAGACTAACAGTAAAACCTCCTATGATCAATTCCACTGGAAACAATAATCATCTATAAAAAGTCATAATATATTTTTGCATAATTCACTTCTTAAGTTGTTCAACTACAAATTAAGTTCTCTAGACAGCTAAAACTTTTATGAAAAGTCACTAATATCAATCTTTTAAGAATAATTATGCTATCAGTAAACTTACCACACTTGACATTACTATTCTGCTTGTCTTACAAATCACTAATTCGTATAATACGAAATGAAAAGATTTAATGTGACATTTCTGGTGACCTTAAAATCTTAGGAAGTAATCGACACGCTAATTAATAAGACATCAAATCAAATATTGCTTCACTTTAATGTACTAATTTTGTAATCACAAGAAACATACAAGTCATTATGCAATGATTTAAATGTAATTTTTGTCATAAATTTTAATTCATGTTCATTATGACACTTTACTAGGTTGGATGACTATTTTCACGATTCGAATGTCAGTGGTTCTATATGGTCTTATTGAGTTTTCGATTATGGCTGTTTTGTTCTGTTATTACACATTGTAGACTGCATATTTAAACAGATGGTCACTTTCCCTAGTTCTTCACAAAACACCTATCAGTTATTACTTACTTACTTATGCCTGTTACTCCTGATGGAGCATAGGCCGCCGACCAGCATTCTCCAACCCACTACCTATCAGTTATACAGGATGATTATTCCTGCATTTTCAATTATGGCTAATGATATTGAAAATGGATTCATCTCTTTATACATTAGACAATCATTCTTACATTAAATTAGGCATGTTTTTATTTTCGGTTGAGTGAGAAGCCGTGACCAGTGGAGCTAATCCGTGTCGGGTAGAGAGAGGTATCTACCTCAGTACAATGGAAGATGACCGCACACTTTCGTGGATTGGTTGAAGTTAGACATTAGCACCGTTGGATGCCGGCTCAGTGGCCTAGAGGTTAGGCGTCCTCGTGCGAGACTGAAGGCCCTGGGTTCGAATCTTGGGGGCGGGGTCGTGGATTCGCACTGCTAAGAAGTCCTACAATAGGGCGAAACGGCCGTCCAGTGCTCCCAGGTTTTCAATGGTTTTCTAACATTGATCGGTTCATGATCTCAATCAAAAAGTATCTTCATTATAGAAGCTTGAGAGAAATCAATTTATTCGTTAAAATTATTCTCTCCTTATTAATTGTGAGAAAATATCGACACGTAATTCTCTATTTTTGCTTATTGTTCAAAATATTAAAGTTTGTACTAAGTTCTAAATTTTTGAAATAAAACATCTAAATGTTGACAAGTTATTCATTTGAATAGTTCACTATGCATTATACCCATTTTTAATCAAATCAAATAGACAATATGAATTGATTTCTTTTATGAAAAGAGAATGACAATAGATTCTTATTGAGTTATTAGAACAATGTGTAAAATTCATCTATGACGGCCGATCGCTATCATATTTAAATGATGAATATTTACACTGATGTTTGGGTGGTAATTAATGTAGTCTTTTTCCTGGTATTGGTGTTTACTGAAATTAAATTGATTGGGTTTTAATTGCAGATGAAGTATTAGAACCAGTCAAGATTGTAGATATTAACTTGTTGATAAATGTCCACTTGAATTAAATCCATATCCAAGGCTTCTCACCTATTTTTTTTCCAATGACCTTATGTTTAACTAATAATAATACACATATTTAGCAACACTAAAAATTAATGTAAAATTCGTTATTAGAATAAAAGTGGAAGTGCACTGCTGAGGAGTCTCATACTAGAACGAAACGGCTGTTTAATGTTTTCATGTTTCCCATGGTGTTCTAGCTTTAATCGACTCATGAATTCAACCATTAAGAGTTAACTGTTGACTTTGGTCATAATATATGTGAAACGGTTTTAAACAATCTCAAAAACTAAGTTTCGAAGTTGAACGAATGAAACATAAGCATAAAAGAGAAAATGTAGTATATAAAAAGCATAAAATATGTATACTGATCACACAGTAGGAAACTGCTAAGGATTTCATGAAGGTTAATATCCATCCAAATTTTAGCTAATTAATTAATAGATTAAAGGATTTGAGTTCTTTAGATTATACAGTATATGGTTAAAATCTCAATTGTTATGGATTCCGTAGTTTAAAACAGTTTCATATCCAAGTATTTAATGAGGTATAATGGAACTTTATAAAGGATATTAAAGTCATGATCTAGCCTAATATTTATGCTACACGATAAATACAAATAGAATTGAATAAACATGGCTTCATGGTGGTAAATGTATGATGTTTATCCAAATGAAAACAACTTGGGATTTTGAACAGGAAAGGGATATAAAATTCAGATTGCTTAGAAAGATATAAGAGAACAGAAGACAAATCTGCATAGATAAATAAACGTTTAAGATGCAAAGGAAGATGAGAAAAACAATCCTAGACCACAGTGATGGTTTATGATCTACAAGATCTGATATGTTATATATAGTGATACATTAAAAAGGTCAGTATACGAAGAGTGATAATTATAATGCCTAATTGATTAACTGTAGTGATGATTATCAAAAATGTCCTCGAAAATATGTATAATAGTGAAGTTAGATATAAATATGAAGGCTAGAAGCTAAATCAAGGGAGATAAATTGAAGAGACTAATATTAGAGCAAACGAAATTGATAGTGCAAATAATACATGAGTTTAACTTTTTCACTCCATTGATAGTTTCTCATGAATTTTAACTAAACTATTATGAGTAAATAGTGAAGATGTGATAAAACGTTATAGGGCAGTTATGTCACAATTTAATGAATCATAACTAAGTTCATAATGTTGTATTTATTTGTTAACTCATTAACCACATACAAATCGCTTCAAACAACGCTTTAATTGTGAAGGCTATTGGTACCACACAGTTATCCAAACCGAAAAAGCTAGAGCACAACTCAAACTTGAGACATATAGGTTAAAATTCAGACGCGTAAACCAATGAATCACAGACCTGTTATTGTCATCTACGTGATACTGCATATGAAACAAAGAACATCCTGATCAACTTCACTTTCGATCAAGTAGGCAGTTAAGAACTTTGTAACAGAATTTCTTAATAGTGTGCTTTGTGTTAAAGTCTTAAACATGAACAATAAAATGGCTTACCAATCAGAATAAATTCAAAATTCCATTAAATTTATACTTCCAAAGAACTCATGTAGGCTCGATATCAAATATGTTATATCAAGTTTGACAACGTTTTCTAAAATAGGTAGATTAATTTTGAAGTTTAACTCGGTTCTCTCGACAACATGATCAGCGTCTACTTTATGTAGGAGAGAGTTATTTCAAAATTATTGAACAATAGCTATATCATATCTCTGCAATGACATTCTTTTTAATTGTCTGTTTTGTTAACTTTATTATCTTTATGAACCTTTTGACTACTACCGACTATTTTAATAGTTTGAATTATAACTAAGCGATCAGTTGATTTTACCCATCCAGGCCAAAAGAATGAATTTGTGTTGATCTGTCTAGTAATTGGTGGTTGACTCGAATGTCAGAAATTCACCACTATTCTTAAAGCTTTTCCTATATACAATTTCGACATTGTTTCAATCAAATTTGTGTCCGTAATTATCTGGATACTTGAATAAAACTCATATTAATCGGATTTACTATAGCAGCCTCATAAATTAAGAAGTTCAGTATCCCTGTATGTATGCGTTCACAAGAGAAAATTGGTTTCGCCAACTGTTTATACAAAATGGATACATCAATTATTTTACCAAATCTAAAATATCTTTTACAATAATAAGAAATTTCGTTAGTTTCTAGTGAAATATATGTAGAAAAAAACATGTTTCTTCTGCTCTATTTATTTTTTCCGCTTTACTATTAATTACCTTGAGTAATAATAATAATAATAGTGAACTATTACTTATCAAATGCTAATAATACTAAAAGTTATTTTATTAATAACCTGGAGAATAGCAATTAAACACTTATATCAACAATTTAAAAAATGAAGAGAAAAAACTGAAGTTTTTTTCTATTTTTCGTGAATTATGTGACAAAATAAGAAATGAAAACCCAAAGATAATTTCAACTTCTTTAACTGTATTCTTTATTTTCTTGAATTATTCTGTAGTTCCAAAAGAGAGTATATATACTTTTAGGCGGGTAAGAGCTAGTTAAGTCACTAAGACGAGTAACCATAATGCAACATAATGAACAAAACTTGATGACTACTAAAGATTAGACAATCAAGATATTGGTTACTATTTAGTGATCAGTTGACAAGAGTCAATGTGATACACGATTCTTTCGACCAAACACAATGGGATAAACTGTTCAGGCATAGATTCAAACTAAAATGTCCATATAAATATTACTGTATATTAGAGTAAAGCCTGATGAGGATCTAATCGAAAACAATATTGTTCGCTTATATATGTTGTTCTAATTTGTGACGACTTAATATGAATCTCAAATTGATGAAATAATTAATATTGAGTTTCTATTTCAAAAGTCATGACGGAAGATAACTAACAAAGTTGACCTACATGCAAAAAGACCAAGTCTTTTTTAATAAAAAATATATTGTAAAATGAACAACATATTCAAGCCCAACTTCAAATAGTTACAATGGATTTCCTAGATATATACTGTTACGACTCCATAATGGTTGTCATGAAAACAATTCTCCAATTCTTTCATATGACATACTGCTAGCGTTCACTATAAAAGCCTTTCGTTATGTTATTTCTCTAATTATCTCATATAACATGAAATTAAATCCAACTTTCCTTACTATTGATATGTAGTCTTCGATGAATCAAACACAATGAGTCAGTACTTCAACACCACTTAATTACAAAATAAAAGTCACACAGACCATTAATCTTTTGATTTTCTGAGAAAAAATTCCAACCGCCAGATATACACAGAACTATAATGTTTCATTTCTATTTCCTTTTGTATTTTCTTTACGCCAAATATCCAAAATAATAAATTAAATCTAAATAATGCATTCATTTCACATTACATATAAAAGACGGATAATTGATATCGATGATTCAACGGTTTGTAGATGAACATTTAGAAATCGTGTTTACCAGCATATCGAACATACACATATAAACCTATTAACAAATACCTACAAATATTTTAATAATATTCAAATAGAGAATTAGTCTTATTCCTAATTTAATGAAATTTGTAAACAACAGTGAGTATTTGGTTATAATTTGTCGACTGACATTTTCTTTAGTAACAGATTATCAGGTTGTTGTTGGGTTTTTTTACAATATCTTATGTTGACTTTGTATTTACTTTAATCTAACCGGAAAATTCTATTCATTATCAAAACTCTTCTATCATATATCATAACTTCAACGTAATAATTGATATCAATTACATATGACAATTATTGAATGGTACACATAAATATAAACGGTATTATGCATAGTGAACACAGATTAGAAGATATCTTATTTGTGAATATTAACAAACATCTAACTGGATAAAAAGTATCAACACAATTTCTTGATTTATTAATTCTGACAGAATGAATATCTATTTTATTTGAATAAATGTAAACAATGACATTACATTACTTAAATACATTTTAATAATGATTCTTACTTTGTCATAATATTCTATTTCCTGTGCTTTATTCTAATTTACTTTTAATCATCTCCATTAGTCTAATTATATATATAGTATAATTTTATACTGGAATTATCTTGATTATTTTCTCTATATCAGCTGTAATATATTTATATATTCAATTGAGAACGAGATAAGAGAAATATGTTTATACTGACTACCTAATTTTATATTATAAAAATGTCATCATCATATATCAGTGACAATAATTTGATGAAATTTCTGAGTAACCAATTTTTTATTAGCTTCAGTTTATTATTCGTTAGTTGATCTGAAGTCTTGAAATCATATACTATGAAACTATAAAGAATCCTTTAATTTTGTTAAACAGATGTTAATCTTGTAAATCACCTCTGTGGTGTAAAACTGCCCAAAGTGTATGATGTAGACAGTGAATATGGATGGATGTATTTATCAATAAATATTATCCTCCTTGTATTAAGAATATTTTTGATTTTTTTACTTATTTATTTGAACATATAAATATTGGTACAAAGGAGCACCGAATACATATGCGCCACACAAGTCACTTGATTTATGTGTTCGCCATGATATTGTTCGGGTGCCCAAAGCGAAGCAGGTAGTTTTCTTAGGAGGCTACATCTGGAGCCTTCAACTTGAGGGTCTAATCCACAAAGCAGTGGGGCAACGTCAGGAGATGCAGTCCCATGATAGTCGGTGACCAACAATCGGTTCAAACGCCATTTGTTTCCTTGAGATTCTGGGACCCATGTGCACCATTGGTTTGGAGTCAGAGTTTTCCAACTCCCCTAGATGGATCCTCCATATCCACCAACCCGGTTAAAGCACCTTACATTCGCTTTTCGTCCTCTCAATTTCGTAAACAACACCTCCAGCATGAGAAGGCAGTGAGTAGGGCTTCCCTGGCAGTGGCCATGTAAAAGTATTTCGAGAGGGAGAGCGAACTCACCCCACCCTCGGCCTAACCAGGACATTTGGAGGCATATTTTTAATTAACTTTTAATGAAGAGAATAAGTGACTTAAAAGATCACTGGCCGATAATTATCACGAAATCCCTCACACACACTTTAAACCTAATACTAAAATTACTTTATTACTCATGGTTATTCTTTCATTGGATTTTAGTTTTTCACTTTGTTGAGTTTCTTTTAAAAAATTATAAAACTGAAAATATCTAATATACATTACTTTAGGTTAGTTGATCTTTCAGAATGATTAAATTCCTAGACATTAATTCATACATTCACTGATGTTATAAAAAAGTTAAAGTATTATTGTTATTTTTCCAAATACCTTATATTCAAGTTTGATTATACTTGTTATGCTTTCTTGAATTTATTGTATAAAACAAGATATCTAATTTTAAATACTCTTATTGCATTTTTATGAATACATAATTTGGTGATGAATGATGAAATATAAGTTAACAAATTCTAATTCATTTTCTCCATTTTTTATACGGAAAAGGAATCAACAACAAATGTGAAATTAAACAAAAATTGTTTGTCAGTTTGATCATTCGGAAAGAAAATTCACCAATATATTAATTTGGAATCTTGATTGAATGCAAACATTGTTTGATATGCCTTAAAAGATTAGAAAATCAATGAGTTAGTAGAAATTCCGACTAACTCACTGAGGGTATATAGTGGAATCTATTGGTTTCAAATCTCAATCAAATTAAAACTGTGAATCGTATTTAATATCTTATTCGTAATATTTGAATATGCAACATAAGTTCACTGAGTTTGAAGTAGGTGGGAATAATTTTAATGATCAGCGACAAGAGAGTAAATCGCAACACTACGGAACATTGTGGAACAATCGACTCAATGGAATTCATCAGTCTACATCAACTTCACTGACTACGAGAAAGCGTTTGATAGCGTGGACAGAACAACACTATCGAGGCTTCTTCGACACAACAGAGTGCCTGAGAAAATAGTCAATATCACACGGAATTCTTATGATGAATTGTTCTGAGAAATCGTACACGGAGGACGGCTCACAGAGTCGTTTGAAGTGGAGACTTGTGTCAAGCAAGGTTGCTTACTCTCACCATTTCTCTTTCTCCTGGTGATCGACTGGATCATGAAGACGTCAACATCTCAAAGAAACCACGAGATACACTAGACAACTAGGATGCAGTTTGACGATCTAGACTTCGCAGATGATATGGCTCTTCTATCGCACACGCAAAAACAAGTGCAGAAGAAGACGACCAATGTAGCAGCAGCCTCAACAGCAGTAGGCCTCAACATACACAAAGGGAAAATAAAAATTCTCCGATACAATACAACATGCACCAATCAAATCACACTTGACGGAGACGATTTGAAAGATGTAAAAACCTTTGCATACTTGGGCAGCATCATTGATGAATACGGTTGATCTGATGTAGATGTGAAGGCGCGAATAGGCAAAGCAAGAGCAGCATATCTACAAGTGGTGAACATCCGGAACTCAAAACAACTGTCAACCAACACCAAGGTCAGAATTTTCAATACAAATGTCAAGACAGTTCTACTGTATGTGGCGGAAACCTGGAGAACTACGAAAGCCATCATCCAGAAAATACAGGTGCTTATTAACAGATGTCTACGCAAAATACTTCGGATCCGTTGGCAAGACACTATTAGTAACAAACTAATGTAGGAGAGAACAAACCAAGTTTCAGTGCGCCCTCAAATGCCGTGGTATGGCCGAGAGTGGAGAGAGTCCGCTCTCCCTCTCAAAATGCTCTCACATGACCACGCGCATATAGCCTCTGCCAAGGAAGTCCTACTCAGTGCCTTCTCTCAGGGGGTGTTGTTTACGAAATTGAGAGGACGAAAAGAGAATGTCCGGCGCTTTAACCTGGTTGGTGGACACAGAGAGTCTACGTAGGGGAGTTGGAAAACCCTAATTCCAAACCAATGGTGCACATGGACTCAAGTACCCTGAAGGAACAAATGGCGTATGAACCAACCGTTGGTCACCAGCTTCCATGGGACTGCATCTCCTTACGATGCTCCACTGCCTTGTGGATTAGACCTTCAGGTCGAAGGCTACGGGTGTGGCCCCCTAAGAGAACTACCTGTTCGGTTTGGGCACCCGAGCCGTATCACAGCCCTCACACATATCGAATGAGATCTGTGTGGCGCATATGTATTTGGTACCTCCTTGTACCAATATATATGGCAAGACACTATTAGCAACAGCCTACTGTGGGAGAGAACAAACCGAATTCCAGTGGGGGAAGAAGCACTGGGAGTGGATAGGACACACATTGAGGAAAGCATCTAACTGCATCACAAGACAAGCCCTCACTCGCAATCCACATGGCCAATGGAGGAGAGGAAGACCAAAGAACACATTACGTCGAGAAATGGAGATAGACATGAGAAGAATGAACAACAATTGGATAGAAGTAGAAAGGAAGGCCCAGGACAGAGTGGGTTTGAGAATTCTGGTCAGTGGCCTATGCTCCACTGCGAATAACAGGCGTAAGACAAGAGACGAAAAATGAGTAAAATACATGATAATAGACATTTTATCTTATTATGATCAGAGATGATGGATTAGTGAAACTAACCATCTTAGACGTACCAGTGAAAAAGTCTCAGTAATTTCAAAGTAAATGATAATCACTAAATTTATTCGACATGGAAGGTAATAACTTAATTAACTGGAGTACAAATAATATATGAGATTGATTTTGTTTTCTAGTCGTGTGTAACATGTATTGAAGTCTTAAGAAGAATTATAGATGCTTCATTGAACAATAGGATAAACGAGTTTACACAGTAAGCGAATACTAGAATCAATTTTCTGAGAAGCTGTATAGACAAACGCGAATATCCGAGACCATTTTTCAAATCATTACGCCGTAATCATATTCATCCAAATCATCGTTCGTTAAAACGTCTTACTCTCAATTATGTCGATGAAATTAAGTCTAGAATACCAGAACTAGAACGAAATATCTCATTACGCTCACATATATTATTTGATTTGTCAGAAGATCAACGTTTCAATTTCAAAGATTACATTGATATTGTGAGCAAAAATCGTACTGAAGATGTTATACTGAAATTAATAAAAAGTCTAAAACAGACCGAGACGCAAGCTTCCTTTCCCGAATCTCCAGAGAAATTTGTTTTCAATTACTCAAGTATAACATTATCGACTATTCAGCTACAAGCATTATCCCTTGGTCCTAAATTCTGTAGCACTTCCACTAACATTAATGAACTCAACGCGAAAATCCAGTTTGAAGGCCTCATGCGACAGACAAATGACCTTACTCCAGTGTCTAATGAAGATTTTGAGCATTTTAAAACAACTCTTGTGGACTGTTGTAATCAATATGTAAATAAAATACCTACAATTAGCCGATTACTCACAAAAGAACATAAATCTCAATTATCTGATCTGCGGAGAAATCAGGACTTAGTTTTATGCCGCCCAGACAAGGGTGCAGGAATTGTTCTTATGGATCGTATTGACTATGTTACAAAAATATCTTCAATATTATCTGATCCTGTCAAATTCTCTATTGAGAACGTTCAAAAAGACACTACTGAAAAAACTGAACAAATGCTAATTAAAATTTTGAAGAAACTGAAAGATGAGGATATTATCAATCATGACCTCTATGAACACCTCAAACCATCTGGTTCTGTTGTACCAAGACTATATGGACTACCAAAAGTTCATAAGAATAATAACCCACTACGTCCTATACTGGATATGAACAGTTCTCCCTATCACTTAATCGCTATATATATATATATATATATATATATATATATATATATATATATATATATGTACGAGTTGGAAATAAAAACCTTTACGTATTTGGGCAGCATCATTGATGAACAGGGTGGATCTGATGCAGATGTGAAGGCGCGGATCGGCAAAGCAAGAGCAGCATATCTACAACTGAGGAACATCTGGAACTCAAAGCAACTGTCAACCAACACCAAGGTCAGGGTTTTCAATACAAATGTCAAGACAGTTCTACTGTATGGGGCAGAAACCTGGAGAACTATGAAAGCCATCATCCAGAAAATACAGGTGTTCATTAACAGTTGTCTACGCAAAATACTTCAGATCCATTGGCCGGACACTATTAGCAACAACGTACTGTGGGAGAGAACAAACCAGATCCCAGTGGAGGAAGAAATCAGGAAGAAGCGCTGGAAGTGGATAGGACACACATTGAGGAAAGCACCGAACTGCGTCACAAGACAAGCCCTCACATGGAATCCTGAAGGTCAAAGGAAAAGAGGAAGACCAAATAACACATTACGCCGAGAAATGGAAATAGACATGAGAAAAATGAACAAGAATTGGATGGAACTAGAAAAGAAGGCCCAGGACAGAGTGGGTTGGAGAATGCTGGTCAGCGGCCTATGCTCCATTGGGAGTAACAAGTGTAAGTAAGTAAGTAAGTAATAGAATGACAATTGATCCTACCATCTTCATTCAACTATGAATCCCAATAACCAAGTGATTGATTTTCGTATTACTTGACAAGTAATAATGTTGAAAAAATAATTTAAGAGTTTAATTTAGGAAATAGTTAAAAATAGCATATTTTTTAAAGTGATAGATAGTCTGTAAAACATTTAATATAGGAATGAGACATTTTATGTTTGATTCTATTCAGGAAGTCATAAAAATAATTATAGCTGTTTTGATACAGAATTCTGTTAAGTTACCGGTTACAATTTCATTGATAGTTTAAATGTAACTAAAACTGTACAAAAATAATTGAGTTAGCAAATACACACAGTTTCAGAGAATGTAATATGTTTGATTTTGATACTGTAAGCATGAGTTTCATAATAGATGGACAATGAATTAGATTAAGGGAAGCTTTTCATTTAGTATATAAGACGTTAAATGATTTGTCAAAGATTGAATGATTAAGTCTCTTCAATTTGATAATAGCCATTGGGGTAAACTCGAAGTGATTTAACTTATGTCTCGAAAATTATATTCAGTCTTTGTTCGTCTTAACACATAACAAAATAATTCCATTCTTTTAAATTAGCCTCTACGATTCCACATTTTTTGAAACATCATCATTATTGTGATAATCCTGAACGTAAATGCTTCTATCTGTATTATGTTCAAATGATTTCATTGTTTTTTTTCTTACCCCTTCTTGTATGACTTTTCAACTTCAGTTATTTTGTAGGCCATAATCAATATGAAATTCAGTATTCGTGTACATAGAACTTACTAATTAAATAAAAGCTTTTACGAAAATCTCATTTTATTGATCTATACCCGTAAAGAGTGAAGACGCTTTGATAATTTTCGCACGCTGTACCGTTATGGTAAGGTAGGTTGAACCGATGAACATATATTTACAAGCTTCTGTGATGTTTTTGACTGACTGACTGACTGGCGATAAAGTTACTAAGAATAATTACTAGTTTAAACGTCTATTATTTTTTATTAACGATTCATAACCGTGTGAATCACATTCAAATATCTAACAACGTTTGACACTCAAAGTTATGGGATATTTCAATTTATGTTGTGTCAAACGATATTTTTAGTACTGCTTATATTAATATTTGTCAAATGATTATTTAACTGACGACCTTATAATTATTATTTAGTTGTTTTTCTTATTGGAATACACTTACTTTTGCAGTCTGTTTTGAAAGTAAATTGCACTATTTATTTTTCTAAAATTTCAGTGGTCCCTAGTAATCAAGTGACGGATTAAAGAATAATCCTGAAAAGATTGTGTATATTATATGTCACAGGAGATTGATCAATTGCAGTCCTTAACATCAGTGGGAAGAATCAAGTGACTATTAAAGATAAACTAAAATTCACCACCTTATATAAGCTAGTGGCTATCTGAGCTGAGATAACTTGTAAGCATTTGGAGGGGGTGATCATAAACTGTAAGGTGCAGGTACATCTAGTTGACGGATTTTAAATAGAGCGAAATACACATGGATTCCGCTGACAATCACTATTCAACTCTGTTTAAAGTGCTTGTGAATTAATGACTTCATCGAGGCTAGCCACGCAAGAAGTACATGTACCTAATGAGACTGATAAAATGAAGTCCTAGAAATCAATGGGAAGATTTAAAAAACAAATTAAAATGAATTATACATACACTGATTAAAAATAAACTCATTTGGCAACTTTAATTTTTATGTTGTCGAACAGAAATAAAAATTGATATGCTAATGAAAACGGTTTACCCGAGAAAGTGACAATCTAGTCTGCTAAGTTAGTACATGGCAATGAAAAGTGTAGGAAACAAAAGATCAAATCTAGTTTTGTCTGCATCACAAGTTTACAACATTCTATTTTTCACTGATGGTTTCGTCAATCTAACACAGTATCAGAAACGTTGTCACTCCATCAAGTCACCCAGCATATCCCTACAGAAAGAATATATTTCTTATTATCAATCTAACGAGTACTGAGTTCATGATACTTATACAAGCGACATCCTTTAATGCACTGCGGTCGCCTTTAAACAGATTTCTAAGCCATTAGTAAGGGCTTATTATTTCTTGCCGAAATTCAGGACTGACGTATATGCATAATGAACAGATCTCCCAGATATATCAATATCACTAGTTTGGGTATATTTGATATATAGTTAGCGGTAGAATCCGGGGCATCCATTTCATCCTATTCGGGACCAAATTTTCGGAACCATATATCGAGGTGATTTTCTCATGATGCACAAATATCAGCGAAGACTGATCAACTTCAGTTCTAAATGTCAAAAACGGAAATCGTGAATTTTTAACAATGTTTTCATATCCGCTGCATAAGTTATTCGTTACATGGACTCAGTAGCTTAATAATTAAAAGACCTAGCATTCGGAGTGAAAGGTAGCGGGTTCAAATTTTAGTGTGAACATTAATATTGAGATGGACATATATCCAGCTGATCATTCCCAAATAGGATAAAACTTCCGTTCTACTTTCACAGATGATCACGTACTAAGTATAATGGGACTTCTTAATTGCTACAATAAAACATAAATTTATGAATGAAAACATCCTATATTTATAAATGTAATTTTTCTTACTTATGTATTTGTAAGGATGTGGTTACAGACCAGACACGCGTTATGTTAAGCAAAAAAGGGTATCACTCTCAGAATAGGGTGAGCAAATTTCCACGGTATTTATTGTGCTTATTCGAAATCTTCGTGGTTAGATTTTCAAGGTATTGAGATGATTTTTGTTACAAACTGACATAAACGGTGGAGTCATTTGAAATTAATGAGCGCAAATTTGATGCATACACTCATGACCGTATAAGAAATCGAACATAAGACCTCCAAGTTTCTTTCCATATCACAAAATGGCAATCTGAAGACATTAAAGACTAGATTCTCTCATAGTGGCAAAATAAATATTGTTACTTACAAGATCTAAGTGTTATAGCCTTTATCTTGTATGAGCTGTTCACTCATGACATGCTTCAAATTAAGATGAAGTTATGAAAGAAGCCCATTTATTTGTTGAGAAGAATGAAGACATTTCAACGAAGGAATTTCTTCCTCGACAACATCATTTCCTGAAGCTGCACAATCGCATTTATAGGTAAATTTTTAAATATAGTAGTCTATACTGAAATAGAGGCGTTTTATGAAATTATCAAAGACAGTCAAACTCATTCATATGGAACTCAGTGAAAATGAAGGGATGTTGCATAATATAGTCAAGATTACCAAAAATATTTCGTGTATTCAGTATAACAACCTATAAATGGAAGGGCATTATTTCAATGTAATTAAAGTTTTCAGGTAGTAAATAAAAAAGGGGTTGCAACATTTAGCAAAGTAATCACAAATCATCAAGAGCTTACGTTACATAACAGTCTCGGGAGTAATTGTTTACTTACTTACTTACCTACGTTTGTTACTTCTAATTAAGCATAGTCCGCGGACCAGCATTCCCAAACCCACTTTATTCTGGGCCTTCCTTTCTACTTCTATCCAATTGTTGTTCATTCTTCTCATGTCTATTTCCATTTCACGACGTAATGTGTTATTTGGTCTTCCTCTCCTCCAGTGGCCATGTGGATTGTGAGTGAGGGCTTGTCTTGTGACTCAGTTGGGCGCTTTCTTCAATGTTTATCCTATCCACTTCCAGAACTTCTTCCTGATTTCTTCCTCCACTGGAATTTGGTTTGTTTTCTCTCACAGTACGTTGTTGCTAATAGTGTCTGGCCAACGGATCCGAAGTAATTATCTATCGTATAAAAGGCACAATAACAGTCTATCTAATAAAGAAGGAGAAGAACATGGTAACAATCAGCACTTATAATATGTAAAATTCAAATGGGTGCTAAGACTATTAAAGAATGAGAGATTGAACATGACTTTACTGTACACAGAGCTCAGCTTTGAAATGGTGAATTACAGTAGCATCGGCTGTGCACAATTTGCTCATCCAAACCTTTTTAAACCATCTCTTTCTTACTTTGTAGAGGATTTTGGGCGATTTACGTGGATTGTCTGTGTGTTCATGAACTGAGCCGTTGATTGATTTGTATTGAGATAACCATACATATTAGTGCTCGGATTCATTTACCAAGTTCACGCTTTGTACAGCTATTCCTCTACACCAATAAGTCAACTAGAAGATCTCTTTTGCTTCTTATTTTTCAATGGTTCTCTAAATTTAACTGTCAATTAGTCAGTCACAAACACCTTAGAACCTGGCAAATATTGTGTGGTAACTGGAAAAGATGCAACTAATAAAATAGTCTACTGAAATTATCATGACAAATTCCAGAGTAATATAATTAGCAAACAGTATCAGTGAAGACATAAAATATTGGGGATGGGTAATATTTTTTGAGAAAAAAACAGAAAATAAAAAGCATAAGGTGATTTTGAAACTCGAAATCCAGGGAGGTATAAATAGTGAACATATTTGCTCCATTGAGACCGGTTCCTAGAAGTGCTACCCAACGTCTACAATCACTAATTACGACTTATACAGATACTAATCTGGTAGTTCATATATGAAGTTGGACTGATAATCCAATTTATTTGATTAGGGCTTCGAGTGAATAGTTTAATAGGAGTTCTTTACACATTAAAATGCTATAACATTTATGAAAGCTTTAGTAGGCCTCACCACTTAGGATTTAATGTATGCATATACTTTAAAAATGAAAACAATGTACGTTCGAATTTTTTAAGTGCACTGTAATAGCTAACAGTTTTGGTCGTAAGCTAATCATTATGTTTTTGCATAAGACTACCTCTATAATAGTGTCTGTTGGCACATCACAAAAAGAGGTGAATAAATGTTAGAAGACAACTCAAATTCAATGAATTGTTAGTTTATATTATGGGACAAATCGAATACTTGTTGATAAGTTTTTCAACTGACATGTGTCTATAACAACTACATCAATCAAGATAATGCAAAATATTCCATTAATCAGTCGTCTATGGAAAGAACACTATTAAATTAACCGGGTTTTAGACGTATAATACCATTATTATTTTTCAAAAAGTCCCAAAGTTACTTTGGTATGGACTAAGTTTTAAGCATTTCGCTATGAAACAATCAAACCAGATATAATAATGAAAATTAAAAGAAAACGTGTTTGATGACAGGATTTAAATGAACACAATTTGACTTTGATTAAAAGTTTCTTCTAACTTTATATCAGTAATGAAAATAATTTTAGATAAATTAATTATACATTTTTCATAAACATGTATTATAAATATAATTATGGAAAATAAAAGAAATAATTTCAGATAAACAAATATCATAGACCTGTATAGTTTCGTCATCTATTAGTTGAGAAACGTGACACAAATCGGTCGCTATGATACATCTGGATTCATTCTTTATTTTTGAGTAGTCAATTGCTGGAATTCGCTGCCGGCTGAGCTAGTCCAAGCGACTTCCCAGGAATCTTTTAAAAGGAAAGTACACCTATTCCTAAGGACTAAGGATAATATCTTACTATGACTAACCTATTTTATTTCCCCCTGTTATTGTTAATATACCTGGGTTCCTGCCTGGAGATATTGGTGATCCAGTGCTACTCGACACGGAAGCCCTTCAAGCGAAAGCTTCTTCTATTCCATTCACAACCATTTGAACCATTTGAACTCCTTATCTTGAGCTAAATATTATCGTGTCTAACGATATTCCATTGTAACGCATATTATTACTTATTCTTTTCACCTTGGCAGTTTTATTACTGTCTATTGTTAATTTTACATATAACAAAATGAACTGATACATATTGATATTACACACAGTGTTAAATTTTGTCCAATAACTAGCTGATAATCTAATTCATCAGTATATAAAATATTGACAACCTCTATTAAATTTGAATTTACTTTCTACATTACTTCTGATTACTTTGTATATTATCAAAAAGTAATAATTTATTTTTCTACTTGTTCTTCACCAGATCACATCATCACAATAAAGTTAATGAAATTTGGTGATGTAAGACAACCAATTTGTTGTAATATATTTCTTCGTAATAGTATTGATATAATGGAAAGAAAAGTCAATTTTTGATTGATTTACTCATTATGCGTTTTGTTCAAGATGACCTCAGTTTTGATTCACTGCAATGGTTACTCAATGTAGTATTTGTTTTATTTTCTCGTATGATATTTTATTCTGTATAATATGCGATATTCTTGTATTTCATTGACATGAACTATGCTCAGTATATGATTTGTTAGAACTCTAAGTACTTTTCATATATGCGATTTCATCCTAATTATTAACCAAAGTGTCGTCGTCGACGTGTTTTGGGGTTAATACATCATCACTTACACCAGTCTTTGTGTTCTTACTTTCGCGTCGTGGGAATCGCAGAGGTCCCTCGTTCCGAGTATAAATGATAAGCATTTCCGACATAACAATCAGCGACGACTAGATACAAAAAGTAGCATTAAAAGAGCCAAGACAATAAGCATTGAAACGATAAATTATAACAAGTATAAATAAGATTGTAAAAACTTGTAATGATGAAAAAAAAGAGGAAGTGAAATGAAAAAAAACTTACGTAATTAGATACAGTGTGATATATATATATATGTAATAAGGGAAAGGTAAATATTTACCCACTAGTTTTTATATCGAAAAATAAATGAAATAAAGATGAATTACAATGAAAATTGAAAAATAAAACAATAATAGTTTGTTGACAAAAATATCTAAATCTCATTTAAAACAAAAAGAAAGAAAACAAACAAATTAAAGATGAAGGTTCGAACAAATGAAATTGAAATTTCTATTTACATGTGTCAATGACAGTAATGTCCACTTTTCTGATTTGATAAAGGAAAAAAAAAGAAGAATTTCTTACCATTATTCTTATTGATATGATTTAAACAAGGAAAATTGAATCAGAGAAAAAGGCAATACATAAAAATAACTCAATAAATATCAAGTAAATTATATAGTTTTCAATGAGATTAATTGGATGTATCATTTTTACTATTTTTTCATCTTATACTTCTATTAATACAAATATATTTCAAGTATAATAATAATAATATAAAGAAGAGATAATAAATAAAAGAGTCTTTATTATTGCCCACAATGTTTCATCTCATCATTATATTGTTATCTTTAATGTCTTGAACAGATGTCTGATTTGTTTACTCAAGCATTTTGCCTTTGGCTAATCACATATATATATATATATCGTGATAATTATTAAAAAGTGTTATCTTTAAAGTATATGATAGAGAACTATAACTTCCAGAATTAAGAAGTATCTTCAACGAACTAAATCATATAATTTAAGAGTGATTTTGTATTAGTTTATCTTTGATTAAGAATAATTCAGATAACACATTTTTGTTTCTTGATAAAACTATAAAGTTCAATGTTCTTTATTGATTTGAGATCAGAATATAAATTAAAGGTTGAAATGTTGAGTTTCATAAGTATGAATCCAGTTATACATATGTATATATGCTCATGTTAGTTAAGAATGACTAAAGTTTGAATTAGTACAACTAATATTATCTATTCATTGTTAAATGCCAGACATTTACATTATATCGAATATTTTTACTGACTTATTTTCATTTCATAAATAGGTAAATTTAGTTCCATATGAGATTAAATGTGATACGGAAACATAACCGGAAATGTTTTATCGTTATTTTCTTTCCATTAATGCATAAATCTATCTAGTTTAGAGAAAAAAAATATAGTAGAAGTAGGTAAAAAGCTGTAATTAATTGATTTTTCAAGATTAAACAAATCCATAAATGATAATAAATCAATTTTTTTCTATTTTGTTATTTAGTTTATCGGTAAATGTATAATAAAGTTAAATGTAAATAAACTCTGATTATATTGATTAATTTAGTTCCTATGTATTTATTAACATTCTACTCCCTTTATTAACTTTACTATACAGTGACTAGTTTTGAGATAAATTCTCCATATTCCATCGATATGTTTTGTTGAATGGTCTTAGATAGTTGTTAAGTTGTACTACAAATGAGTCAAATTTACAAATATGAACCTATTTTCTTTTCTTATTTCTTTATCGGTCCTTACGATAAATATTGAATGGTCACTAGTTAGAAGTTAGCAGTCCAGTCAATTGACATCTAAATAATGTACATTATTTACTCTGAAGATTGCCAGTAACCACGATATCGCTGATTGGACTTTTCTTAACTTGTACAACGCAAAGTTGTACACTTTTCAGAGACTCACTTGAATAGGTTATGAGACTAATAGGCATAATGATGTGTTAAATTTAGCAAGAAATTAGATAACCTGTTGAAATATCTAGATAGCAAGAAAAGATAGCCCAGATATTCGAGCAGGCCGCCTTGGTTTATTTTGTTATTAAATGTTTTAATTTATTCATACTACTACGTTTTCAGAGAGAGTATTTTAGGTTTTTGGGCATTTCAACCTTCAAAAACTAGAAATCATAATGATAACGTAAATAATATATGAAATTAGATTACTCTGTAAATATATTTACAATTGGTAAGTCCACAAAAATGTATCCTGTATGACAAGGATAAAAAACATTGATCTATTTCAAATCTCGTTGATTGAAATATCTATTGAACTGAATCGTTGTATTAAATGAAGACAGTTTTAGTTAAATACTTATTTACTTACGCCTGTTACTCCTAATGGAGCATAAGCCGCCAACCAGCATTCTCCAATCCACTCTGTCTTGGGCCTTCTTTTCTAGTTAAATAGAAATAAGTGATTTAATTGATTGAATGGACTTGAAGGTACAATAAGGATTATCTGAAACTCTATTCGACTAACTACTATTTTAAATGAGATATTATTCTGAGTAATTGAATTTGATCAATGTCAACCTAAATCAATCTTATTTTTGTTGATAAAAAGTTTCTAAATCAACATTGAGTTAATATTTTCAATGATTAGTTACTTGTTTTAGTATCCTAAGAATTAATATTTTATAATGTCATTAATCGTATTAAAATTGATCTAAGTAATTATGTATGTTTCAAGAGGAATGTTGTAGACATTGATGAATAATAGATAGCACCTCTTTTAAATAATAATGACTTTAGTACTTATTCATCTAATAGCTAATAATCATAGTTTGATAAAATCAAGATATAGCATTTTGTAAATATTTTTTTCACAAGAAGACAGTTTATCATGTTTTTGTGTGCGGGCTGAGATACTGCCCGGGTGCCCAGACCGAAGCAGGTGACTTTCTTAGGGAGCCACACCCCGAGCCTTTGACCTAAAGGTCTGACCCACAAGACAGTGGAGCATCGTTAGAAGATGCAGTCCCATGGTAGCCGGTGACCAAGGAATTGTTTCATACGCCACTTCTTCCCGCAGGATACTGGAGCCCATGTGCACCATTGATTTGAGATCCTGTTAAAGTGCCGGATATTCGCTTTTCGTCCTCTCATTTTCGTAAACAACACCCCCGCCACGAGAAGGCAGTGAGTAGGACTTCCCTGGCAGAGGATGTATACGCGTGGCCATTTGAGAGTATTTCGAGGGGGAGGGCGAACCCACCCCGCTCTCAGCCATACCAGGGCATTTGGGGGCAGTATATGACATGGTGTCATGGTATGAAAGAAAGCTGCAAAGGGCTGGCTTGTGTTGGTCCTTCACGACTCCCTAGTTAGAGTCCGAACGACGGTGCAACACAGTGACTAGAGACGTTATCAGATATGGCTCAGGATAGAAGCCAGTGTCGAACCTGCTGCAACCTTCTTTTACTTTCTTCGTAAAAAGTGGTTGTATCTTCCTTAACTGAAAGATTTCTTCTGATTGTACCTTTCCGTTCCCCCATTATTACTATTATTATTACCTTACCTTACACCAATCTGTTCGTTATTGTTCCCCTTTTCTTTTACGCCCCTTACCTCTTTTTTTCCTTGTCTTTAGATTCTCATTGTTTTGTGTGGCGCATATATATTTGGTGCCCTCTTGTACCAATATTTGTGTTCAAATAAATAAATAAAAATAAATAAATAAATTGTGAATAAAACCATTCATTTCGAAGATGAAAGAAATAGGAAACTCTGAATTCATATTTATGGTTTATAGTTTTGAAATGCTATTGTTTTCCGTACATTACTTGGTTACTTAGAATGATATTCTCATTTAAATTCATTTAAACAAACTGCACTATTTGCACTTAAATAATCAAGGTCCAGACTATACTTGACACATGTTAGTATTTCAAATCCGTTATGTATATACTAGTTTGAAAGAGCATACAACGTAATTCCGAGAAGCCTCTACCAGTTAATTCCAATGAATTACAAGATGTTTATCAATGGTTTAAATAACTAAAGTAGTTCCAGTTTAAATATTTTCCACTGATCTATTTATTTTATTAAGGTTTTCAATAAAAGTAATTTTACAACTGTATTCTTTTTATTCAAAATTATTATATTTTCTTTAATTTTACTGTCCAGCCTCACTTTTAAAAGTATAGTTAATTCAATATTGAAACACTTGAATCATTTTAAAGTTGTGGTTCTATTGACAATTTAAACATAATATAAATCATTTCAAATAGTTAGACTCTCAATTTATCTTTTCATTAATTATGATAAAACTATAATAGATATTCTAAAAAATAATTATTATAGCACGCTATAAAATAATTGAATCATTAAAATTTAGTCAATGAGGCGCCAAAACTTGAAATTTCAAAATTAAATTTTCATTGTTTAAAAATAATCAGTGAATGAAAAGATAATGGTGTTACTCATAATAAATGATTTGTAAATGTATTTGACATTCAATTCATCAATATCGATATTATTATTATTAGTTTTATAAGCATGAATTGGTCTCAATTGAAAATTTCATTAAACCATCACTTTATACTATAGAAAGTTACACTCATCACTAGATACAAACATGCAAAACCTTGAGAGAGAAGAGCGAAAAAAAAACAATAATAGGTATACATGAAATGAGTTTATTTATTCTTTAAATAAATATAAACACTCACTATCCTATTGATAATAAGTAAAAAGTATCTTACTTTGTCTATAGAATAAAGCTCTAAATTTAAATGAAATTTATGACTAGCCTATTTTTCTTTAGTTAATATGAAAAAATGAGAAAACGAAACAAGTAAAACAAAAAAAAGTAATCAAGTTATTTATTTGAATGATTCAGTCAATGAAAATGAAAAATTCATTTATTAAATGAATAATAGTTTTCATTGTATACCTATTCAACTGTTATTCTATTCATATATATATATATATATATATATATATATAACCATTTGCAATGTGTATAAACACTTATCAACTGTGTACTTTAATATTTTAAAATTTATTTTCATCATTATCCTGTCATTTGATAAATGCTTTCGTTCCTTTTTCTTTTCTTTTTTTTCTTTTAAAATTTATTATATACCTATCTATTTATCTATCCCCCCTCTCTCTCTATTTATATATATATATTCATTAGAAATCTAATTTAGTTCTCATTTTGATTTAATAAATAGGATAGATTTTCTTTTGTTAGTTGTTTTTAGATTCTTTTCTAGAATTTCTGTTTTTATTTGAGAAGTTAGAAAAAAAAGAAATGGGGAATTGTTAGCAGCTTCAGGGCAAAGTAAATGCAAATTCCGCATGTGTTTTGAATTGTTCTCTTTTTTATTTTTGTGTTTCGTTTGTAAATTTTCAATTCCCAGATGTTTTGGTTCCAAGAATAAATATGAAAAAAGATCACAAACAGTTTTTAGGGTATTTTATTACCATTATTATTATTATGATCATTATTGTTCTAAGTTAATCTATTTTACAGATTGGTAAACATATTTAGAAACTAGTGACACAAATTTTGGTGTATGATGATCAAGATGAATCTCTTTTTTCAAAAGTAAAGGACAATTTATCAATAGAAGTAGCATGGAAAGGACGGAAATGTGAAAAAAGATCAAGTTAACTTTATGACTTGTTTAGTTCAAGTATATGAGTATGATTATTTCTATTCATTTGTCATGGTTAGCACAGACGACTAAATAGTATGCGATTCGGTAAGCTGATAAGTCTTTATCGATAACGAGCATTAATTAAGGAAGCAATGATAAATGAAGAATCTGACAGTCGAATGGATATGGTTAAGAATTAACATGGTAATTTGTAACTGAATTGCCTGATGGACATATGGCATATCTTAGTTCTTGTGCTAAGTGAAGACTTAAAGAATAGTAGTACTCACATTGAGTTCCTGTTTAACGACTTTATTACCATACCAAAAGTCAAATATATAGTCTATAACGGGAAACAGTTATAAGGTTGATTTTTGACCTTATATTGTGTTGACTGTAGCATAATAAAAGCTAACCTTTCAAGTCACGGAATAACCTTGGTTTTCCTTTAAATCATATGTTTTGTGTCATCAGTTGAGATTTGTAACGTTGATTATTCTGAATCGTCCGACTGCAAGGATTTTTCACATTATCTGGCTATACGAACTAGTGATTCCACAATATTAGGAACATATCCTTTATGTCAATTTCATTAGTTATATAGCAGTAAATTATGTTATCTAGTTTAGAAAATCTTTGTCTCATGATCTGTTTGGTGTTAAAATAATCTTAAAATAATTGATACTTATCTAAGAAATTATCTCGTTTCTGTAAAATGGTTCTATTGCTCATTCAAATCAAATTAGGCGGAACTTGTTGTGACCCAGAATACTACTGACACTTGGAATCTCAAACCACTGTGGTTTACAAAACGCAGATAATAACACAAAATTACACATGCAGAACAAATAATTTTCCCTTTTGAATCACACTATTAGTTATTGTGATGGCAAATTACATTTAATGACTACTCAGACAAGTGAATCCCACGGTGCAAGTGAGAACACGACGATGATGGATGAGAATATATTTAACACCTGGCAACAATACAAAATGAATTTCTGAATACCCTAATTTATATATGATTTACACTGATAAACAGTTAATTGAATATTACTCGACATTATTTAATCAATAACTTACTGTATAAACACGTATTGGTAATATGATAAAATTAACTTCCCCTAATGAAAAAATGTATTTAATTTTATTACTCCTTGAAATGTAATTATAACATATCGTAGATGATTGAAAAAACATCCATTTCATACGTCACTCGCACTGCACTCAATATACTTCTCACTGATAATATCAGAGTTAAACGTTTGATATCCATGACAACAGTCAGTCCATACAGTAGGTCCACACACTGATGTTACCATTTCAAATAAAATATACTGTAAAATTCAATTAAACCATATTTAAATAATATTGAATTCAGTGGAGTGTTGGTTTAAGTACTTTTATGATACGTACACATAGATATGTAAAACATAATGAAACTTCTAAATGTGTCGCGTCTTTTAATTTCACACCATATTATGAAATGAGTAAAACCCATACAAACTTATTATCTGTACTGTAAAATATTAAGATATGCAGAGAAAATGGTTTGAAAATGAATTGAAATATTTCATTCGAATGGTAGAGACTATTTTATTTTTAGAAACAATACAATGCATGTACATCCAGCTGATGAGTCCAAAATCGGACGGAACGTGCGTCCTAGATTCCACTGCTGGCCATCATCCACCTTTGCTTATAAAGCTTGTGACTCAAGGCAATTTCGAGACAGTGCGCACAGTATGCACATATGCCAACAAGAGATTGATCAATCACTAGTCCTAAAAAACAATGGGAAGATTCAAGCAAACAATATCAAGTGAATTTACAATACCATGTTATTTCAAAGTGATGCATTTCTTAACTATTAGATTAGATACTTTTATGAAGAGTTAGTAGTATTTAAAGACAATTTTCATTACGAATTGGCATCATTTAGAAAGTCATTGAGAACTAGTCACCGATACGCAGCTAATTTATGACAGTTTAAGGCTTTATTCACTGACTCATGTAAAAACAGTTGTCTAAAAATATGTTCTATTCGAAATTCTAACAATAAACTATAATTTCAGCAGCGTTCTAAATTGGAAGTGAAACAATCTTCTTCTAAGGAGATTAAGTTAGAATTATTTTAATTTTGTAAGCCAACAAGGCTGGAAATCCTGAACTATTACCTAATGGTTCAGTGGTTGAATCGCATTATGCTTATTTCAAAGCGTGAACACTTTGGGATAACAACATAAAAGAATCATATATGTGAGCTGTTTTAGAGTTAGAAAAGAATATGAAACTATTGCTTATCACTATCTAGTTTTCAAAATTTGTTCATATAGTGTTTGTTGGTAGTGATATGTATCATTAAGTGTTTTCTCGTAGCTTTTTTTGTTTTTTTCCACCCATTTGTATTGCATAAGCAATTTATAAATAACAAAGAAACTAAATTGTTCATTTATTCTCAAGTAATTTGATTAAGTTATCATAATTGAAGGTAGAACGTGAAATAATGTATTCAGCTATTAATGATACTATAAATTATCAGGTGTGTATAAATGTTGTTCATTCTAGTATGTTCCAGTATAACACTGCAAGGTATTGAAGTTGCATAAAAGAAATTAATTTTATGTTAAAATTTTTATTTTCTTTTTAAATGTTGATGAATTGCATTATGTAATGTAGTAAACTGTAATTTCAATTATAAAAGCTTATTCCTTTAAATGTAATCTAAAAAAAATATAACCTATTAGGTTTCCTGAGGATCTACATTCTCACACTTGACTAATCACTAATTATCTGATAGGATACGTTTTGTTTCGCTAAATCGATTAAGAAATATGCATATTTATGTCATATATATATATATATATATATATATATATATATATATGTACGAGTTGGAAATAAAAACCTTTACGTATTTGGGCAGCATCATTGATGAACAGGGTGGATCTGATGCAGATGTGAAGGCGCGGATCGGCATAGCAAGAGCAGCATATTTACAACTGAGGAACATCTGGAACTCAAAGCAACTGTCAACCAACACCAAGGTCAGGGTTTTCAATACAAATGTCAAGACAGTTCTACTGTATGGGGCAGAAACCTGGAGAACTATGAAAGCCATCATCCAGAAAATACAGGTGTTCATTAACAGTTGTCTACGCAAAATACTTCAGATCCATTGGCCGGACACTATTAGCAACAACGTACTGTGGTAGAGAACAAACCAGATCCCAGTGGAGGAAGAAATCAGGAAGAAGCGCTGGAAGTGGATAGGACACACATTGAGGAAAGCACCGAACTGCGTCACAAGGCAAGCCCTCACATGGAATCCTGAAGGTCAAAGGAAAAGAGGAAGACCAAAGAACACATTACGCCGAGAAATGGAAATGGACATGAGAAAAATAAACAAGAATTGGATGGAACTAGAAAAGAAGGCCCAGGACAGAGTGGGTTGGAGAATGCTGGTCAGCGGCCTATGCTCCATTGGGAGTAACAGGCATAAGTAAGTAAGTAAGTACGAGTTGGAAATCGGTTTCTCTTCTATGTAATTCATTTGTTTGACCACCCCAGTTGTTTCAGTAATAATTTAATCAGTCTATCAGGCTGTCATAACACTTTTATCTAAAATATAAACTTTCTTTTAATAATAATAATAGTAATAATAAATATTCATCTTAAATAAGCCGAATACATAAACAACAAAAAAAGGAGAAATGAATTACAATGAATTATGTAATAAATCATTACTCAATTATTCAAATAAATCAGTTATTCTAACAAAAGAGATTTATCGTGCCAAATTTATTCATTGTAGATATATTTTAGTTAAAATGTATTTATAAAACTGACATGAATTTCATTTATAGGAAAGAATAAATATACATTTATATGCATATTTGTGTACATTTGCTTGTATAAATATATTTTAACATGTACACATTGTATGGAATAAATGTTGTTTTTCTCTCCCACACCCCACCACCACCAAAAAATAAAGTTTATTATCTTTTTTTTTCATTTAGTAAAAGTGATAATTCAAATTCATCAATGTGAATTAACAATATAGAAACTAAAACATACGTGTAAATTGTCAATAGGGTTGTAATAAAATGTTTGTTTGTTTATTTTTTCCAAAAAAAATAAAACTGGTTTAATTTGGAAATTAAACTCTTCTTTTATTTATTTATTTATTTGAAATTCGATATAAATTTAGCTGACTTCAAATACACATTCCAATAGATTATGCTTATAATAACTATGGAGTATTGAATCATAAAAATTAAGGTGTATTCTTTCAGGTTGACAAGTGATTAGATTTTTTTTTTATTTTGTTCATTTTATTCAATGTTCAAAAATTTTAAAATGATTCTTTTTTTATGTGACATATAATAATAAAGATACAGAAAAGTCTATTAAAATATTCTTGATTTTACCTCAACTTAAATCATTTGTCAGATAAGAAGTGATGTAAAATTTCAGTTTGCTAGGGTAACTTACATCATTTTAGTATATATATAGTACAACTTATAAATAAAGGCATCTAGCTTCAAAATACTACAACGCATTTCTAAAACAGCCAACAGAAATTATTTGATTAAACATGATGAACCTAATTTATCGGAGAGCATCTTGAATCTAAAATATGGCTAAGCCTTAATTTTCGATTTTTTATCATAAGCTTATTTTAGTTAGACAATAACTGAAAACCAGGAGGTACTGCAAAATCATTTACATCTAAGTTTGGGATCCGTAAGAAGCGGGTTCAAGCATAAGACCTTCAAGTTAAACTGCGGATGCCTAGTCTATGGACTATTGAGTTGGCATCCAGTGATTTGCATGTGCAAGTTCAATCAATTTGTTATATTGCGCAGCTTTCACTCATTACCATGAGTGACATCTCAGTAATTGATTATATTTCAGATTTTGACTCTGTAATTTAAAGAATGAACTATACCTGGAAAACCCGAAAGTCCTGAGTTTAATCTTTGGTGAAATAGTAATTACTTACTTCTGATGAAACCTTAAACTAGTATGAAACAGCTTTCCAGTACTTACTGGTTTTCATTAGTTATCTAACTAGGATTATTATATTACTTAATGTATAAAATCTAACAATCTTTACAAATTACTACAACAGAGATCAACAATTTAGATGTATAACTTGTAACAAATTGAAGTGTATAATGAACAATATGATGTTAAATTTAAAGTTTAAAGTAGCCAGTATATTAAGTAACAACGAAATCAAGTTAAACTAGGCATCAAACACAGTAGACTATTAACAATCAAATGACTTCCGTTACTATGGTATGTTCACAAGACAAAAGAATTGGTTTGCTTTCAATTAAATACTATTCTATAAAAGATTTATTTCAGTTAGTTGATTCAATATTATTATTATAATTTAAATTTAATTGAATGAAAGTATGTTTGCCATTTCATCTTATTTCTTCTACTTCAATGGTATATGTTGTAAGCGATTTTTAAAAGATGTAAAGTGATTACTCTTTAAAAGCCTTTTAGAAGTATTTTTGCTAACTAGTTTTATTGACAGTTATGCAATAGTTATGCAATATTTCAAGAGGTTTGTTTATTATCTATGTAAAATGGATTACATTTCTGTGTAAATAGTAAGTTAATTAAATAAAACCTAAAAAAGTAATGCTTATTAACACCGGTTTTTATTCTTGAATCAAAGAACTAATGCAAGAAATATGAAATACTTAACGCTGAAATCACATTTACAAATGAAAGATAGAGTTTATGAACAAGCATTATACAATCTTACCCGAACGAATCATATCAAATAAATGGAGGATTTTATACCAGAAAAAATATAATAAAAGAAATTTCAAGAGAAATCTAAATGTATTAACAATGGCGGCCTGCTTGAATATCTGGACTACCTGTTCCTGCTATCTAGATATTTCAACAAGTTATCTAAGTTCGTTTTAATACATCATTATGGCTACTAATCGCATAACCTATTCAAGTGAGTTTCTGAAAAGTGTACAACTTTTCGTTGTACAAGTTACAAAAGGCTCAATCAGAGATATCGTGGTTGCGGGCAATATGAAGTGTAAATAATGTACATTATTTAAATGCCAGTTGACTGGACTGCTCAATTCTAACTGGCGATCACTCCTTATTCATCGTCAGGGTCGTTTGAGAAGTAAGAGAAGGAAACTTGTTGAAATACTTTGTGCTGAAAATTCTATATTGTACCAAAAATATAATGGCAATAAAAATAATGAAGTTGCCCGTTCCAGTGAATTTTTTATTGATTATCTGTTTCTCCTAAAATACAGGAATTGAAGGACTTGTTTGGAAGCTGTTATTGTCAATGTATTTTATTATCTTTTTAAATTGCTTTTATTTTTTTGTAGATATAATTCAAAGTTTCTATTTTTCAAAATAGCTAAGGTCATGTGTGACTAGTCTTAGAAGTTCGACGACAATTCATTAATTCTCCCTTTGAAGATGGTTGTAGTCATCGTGTTGAATTTGGATTCGTTGATCTCAAAACAAAACACTCTTCTTAGGCTATAAATTTTCCCCACTGACTGGAATTCATTCATTATGTAGTACATCTGTGGATGAAAGTAAAGAAGCTAGATAATAGGTATATTTTGAGATTAATCATATGACTGCATATATTTTACAAGCAGGCTTGATTACTTCGTCATGAATAAGCTTATAATGAAATAGGGAATGTCTGAGTTATATATGACAAATAACTAATAATAATTTTTGATTGAGATCATGAACCGATTGATGTTAGACCACCACAATTGAAAACCTGGAAGCACTAGACGGCCGTTTCGTCCTATTGTGAGACTCCTCAGCAGTGCGCATCCAAGATCACGCTCTCGGGATTCGAACCCAGGGCCATTGGTCTCGCGCGCGAACGCTTAACCAACTGGACCACTGAGCCGGCATCCAATGGTGATAGTTTCTCAATCAAAAAGTCAATAATCTCCACAACCCTTATACTAGTAATAATAATTTTCGTAATAACATGGGTTCATTTTATTTATCTTGTTATGCTTAAATTATTAAAAGCAACAAATTATACAAAATTTCCAAGGAGAAGGTCATCAATGTTCATATGTTTAATTCAAGCAATTCTCTTATGACAAGTTAAGTTAGTATCAACAAGAATGGTTTACTTCCGAATTTGTGTAAATGTTTCCTTTCATGTCAATTCCTTAACGCTTAACACTTGCACTAGCACTTTTCAAAAAATTAAAACTCACTGCACAAGAAAAGTTCATTTTGAAATTATGAATGGAAACGAGAAAATGTGATGAAGTCATCAGAAAACCAAGTATGAGTTTTGAAATCAATTCATTTAAGCGTACTGAAAATGGCCGATTATGTGTCTTCAAATGCCATATCTAACGACATCAAAAAGTAAAATGTATACCGTTGTGTTCTCACAATTCTTTGACCTACCTGTTTAACTGTCGAATTAAAGCGAAAACAATTTTTTTCAACATGATGTTTTTATCTAAAAACACGAAAGAAAACCAACAACAGAACTCATATCGAATGCTTGTATTAATAATGGTCTAAGTTTAAGTCTATCTATGAACAGAAAGGAAAGTTGGTCGAAGTCGTAAGTCAATGATCCATTGTTTAATATATCATGCCACAAACATAACGATCTACACGTCATCAACCAGGATTTGAAGAATATCACATAAAATAACTTCAAAATTCTAGTCAAAATGAGAATTTAGATGTTATCAGGGAGAAGTGAATATCTATATGAATTTAGGTTAAGATGGTTTACCAATATTTCAAACCCATAGCTCCAATAATAATTTATTGCTAATTACAAAGGAATACGTTTCTAAGTAAACCATAGAGCTTCTAAACTAGAAATTATTTCATATTTTCATCATCAGTCGACGTAAATTCCAAAGACGTCATTTAACTAATTAATAGGGTTTATCACACTGACAGATGCAATACATCAATCGGACTGACAGTATCTACAATTCAGTCAAATTTTCTGAAATACCTTTATCGTTTTAGGGACGAAGATGCAACTAAAACGAGTATACAAAACAAATGCTTCGACGTTATTCTGAGCTTAAAGGGTTCAAATACTCTATCATAATTCATACTTTCTTATGACTTTTCTTTCATTAAAATTGCTCCGAAAACGTCAAGGTGAATTATTCATCAAAATTCTAATTGTCACGATTTATGAAGGAGTTAACACAGTCTAATCAAGTTTCATATCGCCAAATCAGTCTGTGTACATCACATTTTGATTGACCTTAATTAATAATTTCAATAGAAAAATCGAACTAAATAAATAGAACAAATAATAGGACAATATTTGATAGGAAGGACAATAGTAGAACACTCATTGAATATTATTCAATTTCGCATATTAACATACTTTTCATACAAACTTATAATATATCACCAAGTTTAAAGCAAAGCATAAAAATGGTAAAAATCTCACTGCTCATGCGTCAAAGAGAATATAGAAGTAAGTTATAATAAATTCACTGTGAAGCTACAAACAATGGCGCTATTTGTAATCACCACATTTTCATTTATTTGTGATCTAGGAAGTGTAAAAGATTAGTGCTCATTTTTCAGTAGACTTATAAATAACCAACTGCAGGCTATTGTTTTCCTTTTTGATTGATAAATCCTCACTAGTCTTTTTTTAATTGAAATGCGGGTGTAATTTTTAAGTCGTTAATGACAACCCCTAAACTCAAAGTTTTCGAACTAATCAAATCTACTATATAGGCTAAATATTTAAGGTTATTTTCATAACAATTTAACAAATTTAGATATGTTTTTTTCCACAAGTCAACAAATAATGTACTCTTTCGACTATTTTGTGTTCTATAAAAGCTTTCTTTATCTCTCACTGTATATACAATATAGTAGTTTATTTCCCTGATTGACAGTTTTGTTTTGCATAATAACAATATGAATATATAATGTAATTAAAGGTTGATTGAATGTTTTGTATCAATGGAACTTCATTATATGCAACTGTTACTATATACAGACTATACACATTCCTACTTTCAAAAAATGCATTGATACTTTTCCAAAAATATTCTGTATATAAAAAATCATTGAAGTTAAAATGTTTTTATGTGCATTATATATATATATATATATATATATATATATATATATATATTAGGAAACATAGTTACTTTAACAAATACAGATCATGAATATCTGTCAGAGAGTAGTGTTAACGTGTCTGTAATTGTTTTTTTTTATGATAAATTCTTCTTCCTGTAACTATGACGATCTAATGTAATAAGGCGCAAGGATTGTTTTGTAAGTAAACTATCCGGAAAAGTCTTATGAATAATAATAATAATAATCAGTTTATGTACCATTTATTGGAACTGTTGACTTTTAATTGGAAATTGATTAAAAGTGGAAATTGTGATTGTATGTCATAACATCAAGTTTTTAACAACTCGGTATTAAAAGCTGGTGTATCTAGGATTAGAAAATGAACATTGTTACTTTTTAAAGAAAGGCACATCATTTGTAAGAATGCAGTTAGGAAATGTAGTTATCGATAATGACTAACTTTTCAGTCAACAAGTTGTCGTATCCAGAAAAGGGAAGTCCATTAATGCCACCAAATAAAATAAACTTGCGTTAGTAATTCTCGGTAATGATAAACTCTAGAAGATTTATTTCCTTTCATGTAAATACACACAATCAAATAAGTTTGCTAAAAAAACATCATGTGATCAGTTTGTAGGCTATTTTAGATTACTAAATCATCCATAATTATTTTATTGTAAATGTCTGCTTTCAGTTTAGCCTTTTAAATTCGTAGTACTTCAAAAACTAACTACTAACGTTTCATGCAAATTTCGCGTTTATGAATTAAAAATGGAAACATTTGAAGTCATCTCACTTTATTTTTATTTTAGACAAGTAATATTCAGCATATTTTCATACTTCACCCCTGAATATTTATCAATACATAAATTATTTTGTATGGTTCTAGTAATGTTATGTTATCCATGATATTCACTTATACCTGGTTGATAGTTTAAAATAAGTGTTGGTTTTTTAAAATATATAATAGTTCCTTTTACGACCTAAAAAACAGGTCACTTTTTTTCATTAATAGAATGGAACTAGACTTGATTTATATTTCAAAGCATTTAAGGTCTTAGTAAGAAAGAGTGGTTTAGTAAATACCTTATAACATAACTGTTATCTGAACTTGAAAGTGCGAATTGGCATATTATTATCAATAACTATCACGATATTAAATTCATATCCATTCGATAACAATATCATACGAGATGCTAATATCGTTCTCTTCCAGTTGTGAGGTGCGTTGCCAAATGGAACTGATGTCGTTTCTTATCTGATGCTTCATAAACTATGAAGTTAGTTTGAATCCCAAATGTTATTCCATATTATTTGAATTAAAAGGTTGATTATACAGTTTTAAATAGAAAAAAACCGAATTGTGTTTTAACTGATTTGTATCAAAGGATGATTATGTAATTACATAAGTTTGATCTTCTTCAAAGAAATTCTATGCACCTAATATTTCAGAATCATGGAAAAAAATGACATATGACACAATAAATGTTGATTAACGATTCCCACAAACATTGAGCTTACAATTAGAAATAGATCAATAGGTATCAATTATAATAAACTAAATGAAAATTCAGAATCATTCATCAAATTAACGAAACAATTGATCATTTAGTAAATTTTGTTTCAAATTAGATCTGAACTTATATGGTTAGATCTTTAGTGAATATTAAAACTTATTTTAATGATTCCAACTCCGTTTACATAAAGTTTCTAAATTATTTTTGTAAATATTTTTAGATTACAAGTTTATAATGTGGATATAATATAACCGATAATATCAGATTGATAATTAGCCTAATAAGGATAGTTCAATGAATTCTTTCTTAACATAAATGCTTATAGGTGTTTACTTGTAACATACAAGAGTTGAAAAGGGGAAAATATGCAGCATACTAAATAATATTACGGAAATATCATAAGAAACATTGATTTTATTTATCATGTTGTATATTGTTTGTTTAATTTTTATAATGTAAAACACCCAATGAATCTTTTATTCAAACAACTCCTTAGATACGTTTTGCTACATTTCATAAAAGTCAATTAAAACATTTTTCAAATAATAAACAACTGGAAGATAATTTATCAATAATAAATATGTTTTTTCATTGAATTTAAACTGAAATACAAAATACAAAAATTGAAATTTTAAAGATTACAGATACTTTGACTAATTGTTAATTTGAACCTTGGCAACAAAATTAAAAGTACACAGTTTAATATGACTAAACAATGAAGAAAATACTTGTTCCTTTTCTTCAAAAGAAATAAAAAAAATAAAAAAAAATTGAAGAGCAAAATGAAATTTAATTTAATTTGTCTAACATGACCTAATGGTAAATAGTTCAAGTGTACACATACTTACACATATACATAAGAACTAGATAAATTAAACTTAATAAGGATGTAAATAGAAGAGAAAAAAGCAAACGATTCCAAACATTTAAAGATAAACAAAATATTTTTTTGGAAACAAATTCCAAAGTTTTATGAACGATTCCTTTTTTTTTTTAAAAAAAGTAAACATCCGAAATCATTTGTAGTTCAATTTTTTTGTTTTTTTTATTTTAATAATTTGATTTTGTTAAAGTGTTCAGGTTTCTGGTTTTTCTTTAACCTTAAGAAATAATATTGATAGAGTAGATAGCAGTGAGATTCATTCATTTTGTATGTGTGTGTTTCAGCTGAGTTTTTTGGTTTCATGCACCCACCCATCCACACATACACATACGCTTGTTTAAATACCTCATTTTACTAAGTATGTTCTATTAAATAATTAAGAAAAATTAAATTAATATAAGACAACAAGTTAACTAGTTACTGTTAAATGAAAAGTTGAATAGTATATTTCATTGTATTATAAGTCTAATTGATTGTGGATATAATAGAAAATGTATGTTAATGCAGTAGTTAAAGAAAATACAACCTTATTATTTATATATAATGAGAAATGTTGGCTTTTTAAGGTTGAAACGATATTGATTGCGGGCCACTGACAATATTGGGGCTAGGTTAAAAATTAATTGAAGCTGGAAAAGGGAACAAATGAATTTTCACTTAGTGATTAAAAAACAAGGCATTTGCTGTGGCATCCACATTTTCTACGGTTGATCTTATAAATTACAGTTTCTGTGTTCAAAAATATTATATTATGTACACGACTGACCCAGATACATCTCGAATTTATACCATTCTTACGTCTAAATTTATAATTTTTTATTTGATGAAGTTATCTGGGTAAGGATTTGTGCAAAAGATTCTCAGTATGTATCTGGCACATTATGCAGTGTTCGGTGAAACAATTATAAAATGCAAATTTTTGAATCCTAGCACAACCCAAGTTTCATTATAGTGTTTCGGAAGGTTTCGAGGCGTTTAAGCAATCAACGTAATTGAAGAATGTTTATGAACTTTGTGTTAAATCGATTTATCAAATTCCAGAAAAACCTAGGTATTGAAAAATCTTGAAGGAAGATTTTGTGCAAAAAAGGAGCCACCAGAATACCACAAGAGCGGTGCTGGATTACACAAAGATGGTTGTTAAAACGAAAAGTAAGAGAACTTATTAAGGTGATGAAGGAGCTGGCGGAACAGATTGCTAAGATAATATCCCCAAAAGTCCCAGGTCATTATGTCCAATGATTTGCCAGTGTTAGTCCAAATTTACTTGGTAAAAAGGATCATCTCATGTTTAGCAGTGATTCTGGATGCCAAAAATATATAAAGATGGCCTACCCCTATAATCAATTTCACATTCAACTAATTCTGACTTCAGTCCAATAGTGAAATGATTAATACGAATTCTGAAGCGGTTTCACAAAGAAATTGTTATAATTAAAATCAATTTTTCATGTTTGTCAATGAAACACAAAGCTTTGTATTTCAAAATACATTTATTACTTCATTAGACGTCTCATATTCATTCACCAACAATGAATTTTTTTGCATGATGAACTTACTAGAAGAAACTAAAAAATGGCGCAAAATAAGGTGAAATTAATCGGTTAGCATTTTATTTTATCTATATAGAATGTACCTTTACATTACTGGCATAGAAAATAGAAAATAATATAGAATGAAGATATATCACTATGCATACATTTTTTTTTACCTTTTTATTGGATAAAGATTGGAATACAAATATCCCATTTTTAGATTTCTTGTGAACAAGATTAAATGGAATGTTAGAAAGAAATATATATGTAGAAAAACAATATCGTTTTGTCAGTATACCAATTTTTACAGTGAAGAGTTTAACTTGTCATACCACAGTTGTATAAGCTAAATATCCCATTAATAAAGAGTCGAGAACCACCCACAATGAAATGAATACTAATCCAAAAGTATAAATTAACCACGAGGTGATAGACTTCAAGATTTACACGGATTTTAAATGACGTTTGTGGATTAAATGAGTGATGGTAAATGTTGGTTGTTTACTAAATGTCAAAAAGAAAAAAACATTTATTGAGTTAATTCTTATTCCTAAAGCTAACTTTTCCATAACACACAGTTAACTATAATTCATAACTCAATAACGTATCACCAAAAGGGAACAGTGGGATGTGAATATTAGTTACGTTCAGTATTATTATCAATCAATAAATGTAATACATGAATACTCCTGAGGACTTGATATCTACTGTTAAATACTGATGCACTTACATTTTGCGATAAGTGTTCATTTGATATTTTTTAAAATCGCTTTAAAATGTCAAATACGCTTTCTAAAAATAGTTTTAAGTATGAGGTGGCACTAAGTGAAAAACGTCTTTAAACATAAAAGCACTGAATAGTCGTTGATTTCTAGCTTAAGAAGTGCTAAGATTGTTCACACAACTCCATACGCATTATTAAAATCATCAGATTCATATTTTGCCGTTAAAACGATATTATGAAATCTCTGAGTTGATATAAATAGGTTCGTCATTTTCAGCTCTTAAAATATAGTCCGTAGTTCATTCATCGTCATTCATGTATAACTGTCTAATCTTTGAATTGGTCAACTAAAAAAATATCAGCTTCTATTAGACTTTCGGGGAATGACTTTTGTCAATAGTTTTACTTTTATTACAAAAACTGATGACCGACTTTTTAAATTCGCTATTTAAAGCTCAAGTATACCTAAATATCAAGCATGATCGTTTTTAGTTGCTTTTCGGGAAGTGTTTATCAACACCATTAAACTTGTAGAAAATGTACTGTGTGAATAAAAACAAATAGCTATTTAAATTGTTATGGCGTAATAACAAGAAATAATATCATGAAGTGTTTACAGTTTGCATACTTATAATGTTTATTAGAATGTATGGATCTATTCAATGCTCTTTATTTAGTTTATTTTTAAAGAAAGTTCTTAAACTGATAGATAGGTAGATAGTCATCAAGTAGACTATATTTTGTTATATTTACTTATTTCAATTTTATATATCTCTAACTAAGATCACTGTTTGACGAAAACAGTCTACAAATTTAATTGTGATCCTTCACAATATCCCTTGAATTAGCTTATATACCATAAATACATTGAATTATATACTAAGTATTCAAATATTACCTTTTTTGATAAAACAGTCATTGAAAACGTACAGAACAGAAATAGCCTGAATACGATGAAAGCCAAGGGAGTCACTTTTAATTTTATCAAGTAATTCTGCTAGTCATATTTTGTATACCCATACATTTGTATATTCTTAGAGAAAGAAGAAAAAAAGAAAACTGAACTTACAAAAAGATTATTCTTGGTAAATGAAGTTAAATTCACCGATCCGGTGGTAGTTTATTATTATATACACTAAAACAAGGAATAAATGATAAATTTATGGATCCATTTAAAGAAATAGGTCTGATAAAGTATAGTGCTTTTTTTCAGTTGAAAAACGGGAGTGTTTATTGGTATGAGAAGTTTAAAAGTTAGATCAGTCAAATTATTCAAATCAATTAAAACAGTATCCATGTGTTGGGATTCATTGAAATTGTTTTAATATGGCTAAAGTACTGGATTAATGTTTTTTGTTCATGATCAATAAATTGAAACATTTTTACTACGCTAATTATAAAGTTATCTTTGATATAACCGAATGGGTCAATAGTATGAAAAGAACCCGTGAATTACCAACAATTAGAATTTATTCTCATTCCACTACTTTGCAGTCAATTGTATTTCTAGGAAATAAAAATAACATTAAATGGCGTCCAAAGTAGAAAAAGATTTATTAATTGATGGAGTTTTGTTCCCGGAATGGTTTGGTCGTAGATGTTTCATCGTTCTTCACTAGATTAAAATGTTTCATAAATTACTTTGGGAAAATACAATTTAATGAATAACTTTGATTGACATGAGAATCACGAATCAAAAGTTACAGTAAAATAAGTTGCATTTCAAAATTCAGAATTCTAAACACTTGACGTCTAATTAAACTACTTCCTCTATGTCACATGTATGGGTATACCTTAAAAATAATTTCCTCCGTATATATTATATTGAAGTGATTTATTACTGACAATGATGATATTATCAACATTTTGTTCTATGGGCTTGTATTAGACTATTGAATAAATGTAATAGTTTTTGGAAACTTAATAACAAAATGTAATGAATGATACAACGGAAATGTTATGGTCTTTCCGTTAAAGACATGTTATGGTTTTATATTATTAATTTTCAGTCATTTCCAAAATGTTTCAATAACTAATATTCTTTATCATTTAAGTAATTACAATAACAGTTATTAATAAACTTCATATTATCTCTACAATTATATAGTATTCATCACTGAATATACCGAATTCATTCAAAATATGAAGTAATGCTACTTTATGTATCGCCTCTATAGAACGCTTATAATATTAATTAGATCCTCAAAATCCCTATAAAAACAAAGTAGGGCAAAAATTCTTTAAAAAAAGCACATAAATGATAAACAACTGGCTGCAAAACAAGTTTAATTCAGATGAAAATACTATATAAGTTTATCAGAAACTAATTAAAAATACCATAGACAATTTATATCTAGTCATTATCAGTGAAAAAGATAAGTTTTGTGCCACAAGTAATAATATAACTAAGATTAAGTTAGTCTATAATTGAATTAGTTACGTTTTTAGTGCTGACGAAACTTATTGAACCATATTTACAGAACACCTTTAATTCGTTTTGTAAAAGGATAACACTGATTAGCGGCAAATATTAATATAAACACGCAAGATAATCATTGATTTTGATAACTTTACCTTTAATTTGTGTTAGTTTTGAACAAACAATTATCTATATCTTAATATATTCTATTTTAAACCATAATTAACCCTTTACTAACCATTATGTTGTCCATTACATTTAAGTTGTAGATAATGATAACTAATGGAGTAATTTAGAACCACGTATTTTGACTGTTATCAATATTATAACGTCAAAGGTTTCCTAATAATTTGATTTTTCACATAGATATCTGTTGGCCTGGTAAATCATACAAAGCATATTGTGAAATCTATGGTCATATTGTAACCAATTAAATAATGCACACAAATATTTTTGATGAAATTTTATCTGAATTTTGAAATATTATCAAAGAATATGTTTTATACGAGTAGATTTCCTTAGAGAACACTCAAATTATTGTAACCTTCCTCACACATTCTGTAATGGTATCAAATAGTAGACTTAGCAACACATCTGAGTATGAATGCAAGTCATCATAAATATCTGATAAGTTATGTCATTCGTTATAATTATAAAATTTAGATGTTTTCATTTATTTGAATGAATATACCAGACAATTTGTTCCTTTAACATTATTTTTAGTATTTTTTACACTTCATATAAACTTATCTTACAAAACTATTGATCTATTTTGAATAGGAATACTTTTTGAACATTAAAAATTGTTTATTGAAGATAATATTTTTCACTGGTTGAAACCATGAGTCAATTGAAGCTAGACCACCATGGAAAACCTGTAAGCACTGAACCGACGTTTCGTCCTAGTATGGGACTCCTCAGCAGTGCGCATACACTATCCCGCACCCCGCGAGATTCGAATCCAGGACGCAGGATTGGTTGAAGTTAGACATTAATACCGTTGGATGTTAGCTCAGTGGTCTAGTGGTTAAACGCCTGACGCGAGACTGATGGGTCCTGGGTTCGAACCTCGCGGGGTGCAGGATAGTGGATGCACACCGCTGAGGAGTCCCATACTAGGATGAAGCGGCCGTCCAGTGCTTCCAGGTTTTCCATGGTGGTTTAGCTTCAACTAACTCATGATTTCAATCAGTGAAATTTTAAAAAAATCTCCATAAAACCTCTTCTGATGATAATATTTTTAACATACATTTCAATAATAAGAAAAATTCTTTTTTTTCTAATGATTAATTTGCATATGATTTTATTTTGTCTCCTAGAGTTTAATCACAATTATGAAACAAACAAATTTGCTTACTTTTCACTCGTTTACAAGATTTATTTCTCTGTGCTTTTTAAAAAAAAAAATCCAAACACTGGAACAGCTGATTCTTTGTATTTAGATGTTCTGGCAAGTGTAAACAGTATGTCGAGGAATAATAGAAATCATGATGATAATGAAAAACGTTTTGACATATATGTATATTCAACATTTTTTTCTTGATATTTAAAGTAATCTCATGAGACATTCAATAAATTAGAAGAAGCAGGAAATATGTAGGAATATTAGTACACTGAACATATAATCCAACAATTCCATTTGATTAGACTGATAGTGTTATGTTTATTACAGAATGTGAATATCTTTAATCAGAGTTCTTATGATGTTATTTTTCTACACTAACAGTTTTAAACGAACAAAATAGTTGACTAACACTTCGTCAGTATTTGCAGTTTCACCTGTTAATGTCAACAGATGAACTGATGTCCTGAAAACAAGTCACACAAGATGGGTAACTTTAATAAAAAAACATGAATTTTTTATAGAAGAAATTTCAAGTTATTTTATATATTTTTACATTGATCCATTTAACTTATGCTTTAGTTACAAGTGGTATTTCTCTTCCTTAAAATGTTTGATAGTCATATTGGCCAAATAGTTTGATTTTTTTGCAAAAACCATGAGTTTGATTGCTTTAAAAGGGTATTTAACAGCCAGCGCAAGTTATTCATAAAATAACAATTGCAGAACTACTAAAGAAATCAGGATGTAGCGTTTAATATTTGGCTATATATATATATACATATCTTTTTCTGTTATTTTCCTGAAGTTATTTATCAGTGTATTACTGAAGCCAATAAAACTATTTAGAGTTTTAAAAACTAAAGCCTTTCGCAAAATACAATTAAAAAACAAGCTTTTAAAATATTTTTGATTATGATTTTTTCGTTCATCTGTTTTGAGTGATACTGGTTAAAACAGGATTAAATTGTTGATTGGATTAAGTTTTTATTTAGATCACGTAAATTTCATTAGTTATTATGTAATATAAATCATACAAAGATGTGTGATTACTTCATTATATTGAAGTTTTTGTTGTTATGCCCATCAATGGATCCCATATTTAATTAACCATGAAATTTCAGTCTACATTACGATGATTTTCAAGTCACTAAGATATCATGTTTATTGATGTAACTTATTAAGATGATAAAACAATCACTGATAACTGGAATAATGGTTATCAAAAGCTTACTAAAATTACCCCCATTCCTGTCTGGGATGACAGCCAGAGTTTTGAAAGCAAATAATGACCTCAAAGAACTTAATACCATAGAAATCAGTATCTTGTTTAAGCGATAGCCTATATGATACTTATTAATCTGTATTAGATATCTACCAAAAGGGAAACTAATCACAAATAAAAGACATTCCTTTGCCACCATCCTTTTTACTTTAATGAATGTCACAAATTTAACAACAATGGTCCATTGTCTTCGAATTTCAACGTTGATTTGTGTTGTTAAATATAAAATACATTGAGAAGAATAATGAGTTAAATATGTTGTCATATTTTAATCACAATATTTATAAACAATCCGTAACTATTTGCATTACTCTTCATATACATAAAAGGACTAAATTCGTACCGGATTAACAATAAAGTATGTCATTAATTGATAAATATGTAATGAATATAGTTTCCTGAGATTTCCTTAAAACAATTTGTCATCATAAAAATATAAACTATCGAATAATTTTGAATGTTTGACAGAAATAGCTGATAAAGCAAATGATTAAGACAAATAGATTGATGGACAAAACTGTAGCTAGTTGAATGACAAATAAGAAAACATAAGTTTGTTTCAATCATAATAAGAAATTCAATGTTAAAACTGAAAGACAACGAGCAAATGATTCCTCATCTTTTCTCTTATTTTGTATATGTAACGAAATTTGTTATTTTTCTAAATAGAAAAATTACATATTGGAAGAATAATATATCTCGTGATTTGATAGCCTCCAGGCACATTCTAATAAACAAATGTGCATTTCTATTAACGACTTAGAAAAAAAAGCATTATATGAAGGTAATACTGATAAAAAAAGCATACCTCAATTCTCTGTGAAATAAATAACAGATAATTTATAACGAATGATTATATAACCAGTAAGAGACTGTTGGGATTCATTAGTTTAGATGCTTAGATCGATTTATGAATTTATCTGTTAAAAATACTACTATTGATAAAAATAAATATTTGAATAGCGGAGCTTGATAGACATCAGAGATAAAATACCACCAACTGCTTGAATGCCTTCAAAATTCTGAATACTTAAAGATATTTGTTAAATATGCTTTTAATAACAATGATGAAGAAAGTGAACCTAAGTAACAGCAAAAGAAGGCTACCATAAAGACACGTAGACTCTAAACATTGAGATGAGATCACAGACTCATAAATTTTATAGATGTATTTTTTCCCTTAGTAGGAACAGCAATATTCATAAATAAATGTGTCGTAACCTTGAATTTACCCTGGTAATCCTTAAATGATTCTATTGCCTAAAATAGCGTGGCAATCTCTTATTCTTTTTATACGATATAAAATTGTTTTTTTCCCTTTGTCACCTTTCTTAACTTAAACTTTTATTTAATTGACCTCGATTAATTTTCATATAAAATGCCCTGACAATTATATGTGTGACTAGATTGTTCGAAATGTATAGCGCAAATACTTCACAATTTTCAGATCAACTCCGTCTTCTCATTGCTCTATCAAAATCTATAAAGGGGACTTATTGGTTTAAATGAATGTGTCTAAAATTATGTTATTCTATTATTTAATTTTCAGTTAGTTAAGGGTCAATAATAGAATTCCGTTGACATTGATGACCATGTGCTAAAAAACATACTGGTAACATATAGAATCAATAGATTACTCAAATTTTGTTTTTATTTAATAAAAACAACTTAAAATTCATTTCAATAGAATCCTCCTTCAATTAGATGTCAGTTAACTGGAAAAATATTCATTACTTTAACACTACCATTAATTGTCTATCACAGCGATCATCAGAAAAAAGTGACATTTGTGACTTAACTTATTTTTAAACAGTTTTTAATTGTCTGAAATTACTTTGAGAATATTTTTTTTCTTTAATAAAGGGTAAGTGATATTACTGATATGTTAAATGGAAGTTATAATTTTGATTAAGTTATTATTCTGTTGTGACAGTGATTAACACTGTTTACTATGCTTCAGTTTCACAATAAATATCTTTAATTTACTGTTCTATACATGTTATATATACATTAAATTAAATTATACATAAATGCTTATATAAAGAATTTAAGGCGTAATATTAATTAGACATAAAATGAACAACAAGCATATATAGCTATCATATAATCTATTATAAAGACCAACCAAAGTTATGAACATCTTTATATCCTTAGTACTTGAATAACCAGTTTCCGAAATTTGATTGGTCGCATTCTATTGACCAATCAGATGATCATAAATTATAATTCATTGTAAGAATATTTTACTGTGAACAATATTTTTACAAAGTACTCAAATGACGGGATGTAATTTAGTCAGCTTATTTAATCCAGAAACCTCAGTATATTTTTACACACATTTCGTTTCAATTAAACAGAAATATTTTGTTGATATGTTATTTTTTTAATGAAAACTATTGAATGTAGATAATTTCATTATATCACAGAAATGAATTCAATATCATAAAATGAAATGTAGAAAAATATATATTAAAGGGTCATTAAGAATTACGTATAATGATTGTTATATATTAACAATGCTGATATTTAGCATTTTTCAATTAAATTTTGGAATTTATGCAAATGACCTAAAAACTAATTATCAAGTATTTGTAAATATGCAAGAGGAATTAGGACGGACTGCAGTGGTAGCTGATTTGAGAAAATTGTTTGTTGAAGCAGTATCCCAAACTTCTTCCAATTTAATTATCAATTCAAATTTTGAGTTACAATTTAAATTTCTTGAACCAAATCCTTTGTTTTTTCTTGACACATCAAATCCACATGAACAATATTTACGAGTGAATTCTCGTGTGAACAGAGAAGCAGTTTGTTCATCTGAACAATTATGCTGTTCAACAGGTATTAGTTTCAATGAATACAACAAACAATCCACAGTATTAGATACAAAGCCATGTATTATAGTTCTTTTACTTTTAGTTGACTTAGTAGATATTCGTAACAGACAGAATAGTTTCAAAGAATCTATATTACAGATTAATATACACGTTTTGGATATAAATGATAATGCACCTGAATGGAGTGCTCATGAATCTCTTACAATTTCAGCTCAACATGTAGATAAAAATTCAATTATATATAAAAAATTGCTAGAACTTAACAAACTTATTCCAAAATTAGACTTAACTATAACAGAACATACTGACATAGGGACACGTATCGCTTTACCTCAAGCTGCTGATCCAGATGCGAGACCAGAGAACACTACTTCCATATATGGAATATATGGACAAACAACTAATGGAGCTTTCTCTTTAGATTGGGACACAGTACCTGCTGACACTGATTCTGCATCACATAATACTGGTTCTGGTTTATGGTTAAGGATAAATATGGATTTAGATTATGAAAATCAGACAGTGCATCAAGTTTTAATCTATGCTTCAGATGCGGGTAAACCTACACCCTTAACTGGATATCTATTTATAAATATCACAGTGACTGATATTAACGACCATCCACCATTGTTTCTTAAGAAATTTGATGAAATTTGGATTAAAGAACATTCACCAATTCGCACACAAATTTATCGTCCAATAGTAACAGATAAAGATATTACAGATAGATCACGTCTTAAATTTGGTTTCTCACCATCCATTTTAGCTGACACAAAACAGTTATTTCAAATAGATAAGATGACTGGATCAATATCGCTTTATGGTCAAGTTGATTTTGAACATATACATAAGCATCGCTTACCCATATTTGTTACCGATGGCAAGTGGACTGATGAATCAGAATTGATTGTCAATGTTGTGAACTTAAATGACCATGTACCAAAAATTCAGTTGCATTCTCCATTGAAATTCAAACAGAATGATCGGAGTTTTTATTTTGGTAGCACCTTGGGTGACAGTCTACAGTCTTCACGATTTCATTTAACTATTGTCATCAAAGAGAACGGTCCACCTGATCAGTTGGTTGCCACGGTGACGGTAACGGATAAAGATCTAACTGCTGAACTACGTGCAAGGGAACTAAACTATGCGAGTTCAGTAAAAGAAATGCCAGTTGTTTTTTCTCAACGTTCCTTACTAAAATCATCATCGGAAATGAACCATTCACAAAATTTTAGACAACCACAAATTCTTGAACCAGTATGCAAAGTAAACCATAAAGCATTTCAAATTAATCCATTACAGGTCGGTGAGAACTTAATGGAGAGTGGAAGGCTAAGGTACAAAATTAATTTAGCTGGAGTTTCTTTAGATAGAGAACAAGAAGCTAGATTTTTTGTGCCCATAGAATGTCATGACAATGATGACTACGATAGTGGATATCCCTTTAATGCAAGAAGTGACCAAGCTATGTTACATATATCGGAATACAAAAGGCATACTTCAACGGCTATTTTAGAAGTTATCGTCGCAGATGATAACGATTGTTCTCCAGTTATTAAGGGGCCTTTAACAGGTACACTAGAGGAGGCGGCACCTATTGATACTGTTGTTCTTAAGCTAAGTGCTGAAGATGCTGATGACCCGACAACAAATGCTGGAAATTTAGGTCTTCGTTACATGCTAGTTGGTGAAGGCCAACCTCAGTTTACCATTAGTAAACAAGAAAATTCTAATGAAGATGGGTCTACGAACCTCCAAAATTTGAAGTTACCACCGCAACCATGGTTTCAGTTAAATTCGATCACTGGCGAACTAAAAGCTTTGGTGATTTTTGATAGAGAAATGATAAAATCAATCTCTTTGCCTATTGAAGTTCGTGATGGAGGAGACAACATAAAAAGAATACCCAATATATTTATTGAGAACGCTACAACAAAAGTTAACAGCATTAATGCTACCATAACAATCGATATTATTGACGTTAATGACTGCATACCTTCATTTACTCAACAAATATATGAATTCAACATTAGTGAAGACGCAAGGCCTCCAATACGTATAGGAAAAATTGAAGCATACGACTGTGATATAGACGAAACAAATAGAAATCTTAATTATTGGCTTCAATCAGTTCAACATACCATGCTTACTGAAAAGTCAAATCTTCCAATTGAAAAGGATTATTTTACTAAAAATACTAGCTATCTTCCAGCACATTCCACTTTAACCAACTGGTTTTCTATATCAAAGTCTGGTGATTTATACTTTCGTATGCCACAAATAAATTCTCAACTTAGTAGTTCTACTTTAATTGATCCATTAATGCCATTAGATCGTGAAAAATTAGAATTAATCATAATGGATTTATTTGTTAAAGATAGTGGTAAACCATCATTAACTGGATCAGCCCAAATTGTACTGAGAATATTAGATGTGAATGACAATGCACCAGAATGGGAATTTCCAAGAGTTCAACAAAGAATGATTAATCTTAGTACAGATGCGGCTGTTGGACATAGGATTGTACAGGTAAGTATATCTCTTGTTTATAAATACTAACTTATTAGCATGAATTTAAAGATCATGCAGTAATCTAAATCAAAGATTCATGCTTCAAATTCAATGAAATGAAAAATAGGATTTACATTAAAAGAATTCGGTACTGATGTATGACATGTGTATATGCTACGAATAAGTCAGTTAATTCACAAGCACACAACAAATGTAAATTAGGTCAAGTTCCATATAATAAGCTATGTTTAATGTAAAGGTCAGTGTAGTAATGACATCTATTTCCACAACTTTTTTCGGTATCTAGTATTACGCAAAACGCCAAGTATAACACTATTTCAGTTAGTAGGTTAAAATGATTTTTATTTTGAAATCTCTAATATTAGTTCCGTAATTTTTTTAAAGAAACGCCGAAATTTATTACAAATTTAATTTTTGATTAACTGGGAATTACAAAATCAACAAGTGGGTTTCTTGTTAACTCCACAGTTTAATGAGTGAACTCTTAAATTTAAAATATTCCACAACAAACACATAATGAACTGTAAACGTAGATATGTGTATAATATAATGAAGTATAGTATTTCGTATAGTTTGTTTGTATCGGTTTGGTACTTTTTTAAAAAGTCTTCAACTATAAATTCAAGCTGTATAATACCAAGGTGCTAGTTTTGAAGATTACATCTGAAAAGTTTAGGATCCTTTATGACTTTTTAAACTTCTGTTGACTGGATATATTAAGAAGGTTAGTTTCATGGTTTCTTAAGTATTACATCATGATGACATAACATTTTATTTAGGTAGTCACATCTCAAGCGTTTCGGTGGATTCTAATTAACATTAGAGGTTATAGAGTTAGATACTGTTTTCTGGACGACGATCAACGAGTAGATTTTCCTTGCGAAGCTGACAGTTCCGATTTTTGACACAAGTATGGTTTACTGTTAAAGTGGTATACAGAGTTACAGTAATTGTTTTTAATATTAATGTGTGTCAGCTTACGATAATCCGTAAATCCTAATGTATTGTTTAACTTCATTTGAATTTGGTAGTCTATCAACGTTGATTCATTATTTTTATGTTCACTTTCAAATGTTATTCATAATTTATGCAAACAGCATAAAGATATATCGTCCCGTTTTACTGTACAGTGACACCACCGCAATTTTGTTGTTTTCTAATTGTCCAAATGGAAGTCATGTAACTCTACAGATGTGGAGTATTATTTTATCCAGCACATTTTCACACAGTTTTACCTTGACAAATAAAAAAAAACACACGTAAAGCCATATTACAAAGTTTGATATTATCGTGATTAAATTTTTAACCGCTAAAGAACGAGTTGTAACTGTTTCGTGTGCACAATCATACTAAGACTTTTACTACGTCTGAACAAAACGGTAAAATTAATAACAAATTTTTAAAATGTCTGGTCATTCTGTCATTGAACCTATTTTTATATGTAATTTTCGAACTGGTTAAATATGTGTACAATGTAACCTGTTTATTATTCTATAATTTTTAATGGAAAAAAGCAATTTATAACAACAATTGTATAAGTTGTATTGCTGAATGAAAGGCGACTAGAATAACTCCTGACATTTCCTTCTTCATCACAAAAAATTGTATAAAAATCCACTAATCTGTTATTAAGCTATATAGTTGAAAATATTCTGTCGAATATTGTTCTGCTCATCTTAATTGCAGTACACATACATTTTAGTTTATTATTATTCTATACAAAACAACTTAAGAAAAATAAGTTTTTAAACATTGACGTTTAGACCATGAAAATATTATCAATTAAATATGTGTAAATTATATTGGGCCTATTGATTTCATCCTGGTAACACACAAATTGTTTAATAAAGGTAAGATCTACATTATTTTGTAGATATGCTTTCCCTCAGAATGTTTCTGTTCTAAAAGTTTTACGAGAGAGACATGTTGTACAAGAAAGTTTTGTAATGAATTTTTACAAAAAAAATCATTAATTATTCAAAAGAAACATTACTGTTAACATGATATATCAGTGTCAGTATTTTGTTCATTAGTGTATATACAACAAAAAGTATACAAAAATCATAGGTGAGTAAATACTACATGTATAATCAGTAATTTTATAAGTAGACAGTGAGAAAAAGTAATCAACTATCATAAAATCATTATAATTACATATGGGACTATCTAATTATAATTTAATTAACATAATATTTTGACAAATTTAGAAATGGAAATGATGATGGTTAGTTATGGTTTTAGGATGATTTTCTTCAGATAATCATTTTATGGTAAAATAAAAGGCGCTATTGTTTTAAAAGGTCAATAAACATGAATCATATTCTCAAAAAAAAAGAAACACAGACTGAACAAAATGTATTTACCATTATTATAGATACATAACTCTAAGGATATTTTCTTCTATTTAAACTTATGAAAATTAGACAAATTTATTTCAATATATTCAATAGTTGAATTCATGAGTTAATTGAAGCTACATCACCATGGAAAACCTGGAAGCACCGGACGATCGTTTTGTCCAGGTGTAGCTTAGATTGAATCATGAATTTATTTATTAAATTACTATAATAACCACAAAACCCCTCTCTGATTTTAATCTATTCATCTGAAGACAAGTTTTTGAATCTTCCAAAAAATTGGAGGTGAAATAAAGTCATCACCAAAACATCAAGTAAAATTAAACTCAGAAAAATAACCAAAATATAATTATATATATATATATATATATATATATATATATATATATATATAACAGGTTATATGTAAAGCCGATTGTCAGATCCATAATTAAGCAAAGCATATATATATATATATATATATATAATCTTTATTAATGAATGTCATAATCAAGGATTGTTATGAACTGTTTAAAGGTGTCATAATAATATTCAGTATTGCAATGAAAATGTTAGATAATAAATTCGTTTAAAATCTAATATAATAGTTAAAACACTCGAAGCTCTGAAAAATATCCGATTGAATAAAGACTAGATTTAGTTCAAAAATGCTGAAATCTAATTTAGAGTGTCAAAAAGTGAGTAGCATATTACATAACCTTTATGTTCTTGCTACAGTATTTGTCAATCCTCTTGAATGTATATTGACATATGCCTTAGAATAAAACAAAACGAAAATAACCCTAGTCAGTTGTTTGGCATATAAGTAATGGCAACGATAAACTATTTTTCTTAAACTCTATTTACCTTTTTCAGAAAGCTTTAGTGAATCTTAGATGGTTTTACAGAACCCAATAATTTTATTACCCCATTGATATAAGTAGGAACATTAAAATTTACAAATATCTTGTTTTCTTACAGACAATAATCATAAGTTAGGCATGTTTATAACATAAAAATTAATAATGAAACAATGTAATAAATTTAAATGCTAATTATTTCCCAAGACGTTTACTGACTGCTTATCATTACAAGTTGATAGTTCTTCAGTTAAATAACCGGTTACTATTATTACCATTGTGATAAATAATATAACCTGAATACACGTCTGATTTTCAAATCTAAAATATAACTATTATTTTTACATATCATTGATTTACCTACTTAATTATGGTTATGAAACTTATCAATCACTGATATAGGTTGCCTTTTCTGTGAATACTATAAAAAACGTAGTGAAATAGTACAATGGACTACTTGCTTTTCCTTTTGTTTCTAAACTGACAGAATAAAATGTTGATCTCATAAACATCCTAGACATAAAACAACATATTATTACTTTATGATGAGCCCGTCATTTTTAATTAGAATGTAAATTCAAAATATATAATCACGAGTAGCTTCATGTTCTTGCCTTGAAAATCTTCATTTGGTATAATGAATGAATATTTAACCTTCTTCAATGAATAATTCTATAAATAACAAATAACAATAAATCATAAAGTTAATTAACAGAATTCATATAGAAAATGCTTCTTGCCTGTTTTAGATTATTTGATATAAAGAAAACATATTGTATATCTTTTTTATAAAGAGAAACTAGTTAATAAGGAGGTAATTTTGAAATTCTTATTTTGACACATAAAAATGAGATCAAATCAAATTTGTAAATATTTCATAATAACCAACAACAACAACACCAAAAAGAAGAAGAAGAAACAAACAGTTATAATCTCTATTTAAGTATACACATGATAAAAACTTAATCTGTTTAAGCCAAAATCATAAATAAATCCATATATGAAATGATGTTCAATTTGACACTAGTTGAAGTCAATCAAATCAATGATATTTGTGATTACATACAGAAAGAAAGAAACAAACAAACATAATGAAACTGACTTATCGACGAAGATACATAAAATATTTACTCAAAAGTAATTTAGAATTTTATGAAAATGATAAACATACATAAACTAGAAGTTGAATACGGGTGCGTTATTAAGCAAAAATAAAATAAGACTGTGTAGTATAAGTAATATATTGTTTTAGCTTCAAAATAGTTAATTAGACAGGGAGTTTATGAATACTGTTCATTATTAAAGTTTGTTCTTAGCAAGGACTAGAAACTAAGGAAATTCAAACAGCCATTCTGTCCTAGTTTGGTCAACATGGATCCATTATTTCAAATGACTTTATCTGTTCTTTTTATATCACAAAGTTACTTAAGTTATAACCGCAGAGCATTGAATTCTAATTTTTTTGCCTAGATGAACCATTCATGTTGCTGTGTGTGATGGTTTGACTGGTAGTGAGTTCTCAGTGTCACACTGATCAAGAATTATAGGCTAGCTGAAGATAGTCATTAAGCGTGCCATAATTTTCAATGATCTTCTAGCTGACATCAGTTACGAACGAATACTAATATCAAATTGAACAGTTTTCCAAAACCACCTGACTAGTTAGTTGTTTTGAAACGAAACAAGTACATGTATTTCTACCTTATTCATCGTTCATTATGTTGATAAGATAGTTGCTTTGCATTTGCGACTAGCACACTTTTACTTTCAAAATTCTCTTTCAATCAATGGTATTGATAAGTTATCGTCTGCCTGAGTGTACTTTAATTGTATAACCCAAGATTAAGTACACAATCAAGTTTGTTATAAAATATGAAATACCGGATGCTCTTCAATTTTTAATGGTTCGTCATTTTTACTATTTACATTCAATTTTCCTCCGGTAGATTCATTCGTAATTGACTAATCAACTCAAGAAAGTTATTAACAATGCAAAGCTATCAGCATGTTTGTTTCCGAGTTTAATCAATAAATCTAACCAGACAATAGATATATAGTTTGAAGTTACTTTAAGAAATTCATTTTGTTCATTCACCACGTTTACTTTTATTTCATTTTGAGCATACAAACGTAAGCTTGGTCGGTAATTAATGGTGTAGTAAACGAGGACTCAGGTGGGGAAGAGCAACTGATTGTGTGATGCAAAATTACATAGTGCTTTGATAAAGTATGAAAATCGTACATTAAATATGTCATTTGCACATCTTCCATCAATTTTCCTTTACATGCTACATGATTCTTTCAATTCTGTTGTTATTACAATTACTTTCTGTTCTCTCCAATCGAATCTTCTCAATCTTCTGCAGGCATACATCCCACTTCCGATTTGTGCTACATACTACTTATATCTGTCAACATAAGTAGCACGCACCACAATGGTTAATCAGATAACATATTAAATATAATATGTAAAAAAATTCAGAACTTTTGGATGTGATAAAGTGAAAAACTAGTATAACCAATACTAAATCCACCAAAGTACCATTGAATGAGACTACTGACTTTGTATGTCAACAAAAACATGAAAAACAGATCAATATTGAGATTTCCGAGATTAGTCTGAAAGAATTAAATCTGAAATGTACAATAAACATCTATTTTGTCTTTAATAACACATATTATAGACAGATCAATGGAGATCAATGGGTTCACCTGTAGGTATTATTCTTGTTGATTTTCTTCTTGTGAAACTGAAAAACGGACCACTCAAAGAGGTTATTGATCATGTTGACTTTCATTGTCGTTACATTGATGATACTTTTATGATCGTTGATCAGGATATTGGAAAAGAAGAACTCTTAGATTTACTTAAAAATATACATTGTGTAACAAAATTCACGTATGAAGAAGAACTTGATGATAAACCACATTTTCTCGACGTTTTGTTGAACAGTAAAAAGTGATTTCATCAGTAGAAGTGTGCATAGGAAAAGTTCTCGAGCAAGCCGTTACACACATTGCCGGGGCCTTTTATTCATTTATTATAAGAGGGACCTAGTTGGGCTTCTTGCAAATGGAGCTAGGAAGGTATGTTCATATAAACAAAGAACTAGAGCTTAATCATAATACATCGCTTAAAATAGGATATCCATAAGATTTTCTGAAGAAAAACGTGCATGTGATGAACAGGAAAATAACCACATCAACGGTTAATAAATGAAATCTCTTCCTGAATCTGCAATTCAATGGAGATATATCTGATGATGTGCTACGAAATAGACTGACTAGAGCAGTGAAGAGAACGTTTAATGCAGCTAACCTCTGTCTGCTGTTCTCGACACGATCTATGGTGATTCCTCAACAAAATCATACGTTATCTGATTTCACCACATCTATGTGTATCTAAGACTATAGCTGGACCTGTGGACAAAGCCATATTGAACGCACAATCAGAAAACTGAACCAACAAGTTAGTTAACACCTTTTTGTTGATAGAAATGTGTACAGTCAAAACAATACACAGCTCTGTCGTATCGAACTTGATCGATGGTGGTCATGTAGTAGATAGAAATAAGTCGCTTAATGTGATCTATCCTATTCCTACTAGTTTTACTTATGGGGTTCGATCTCATCTATTACACATAGCAAAAGCTATAGGAATTCGAGCTAACAATCCAAGTCTTTGTATTCACCAGAATTTGTAACACATTTATCTCATCCTTGTCCTAATTAGCCTTAATAAGACATTTATCTATTACTATCTTCCATACTGTTCGGTCATTTATTTCTCTTCACTCCGTCTCTTTTTTTTCAAATATACGCTTCATTGTCCAATCATCTGAACACTTGTTGTTACGTAGCTTCTATGAACGTTCTTTCAGCATCGACATTTTTTTAAGTCGTTGAACTATCTCCTATTATGAGATATGGATTCAAGTCCCTGTTTTTCTTATCACAATTAGTACACCTGTCATCAAACTAACAGCGGAATCCATGACACATGTTTCCGTCTATTTGGAATTCGTCAGCTGGAAGTACACGCATCCCAGAGATGATGTCCACTCCAGGACTCAAACTAAGTACCGTTCGATTCAAACGCCACCACGTTATCCACTTAGAGACTAATCAATCGCAGTCCTAAACATCAATGTGAAGATTCAAGCAAGCAATACCAAATGAATTTACTGCCTTGATTGGTTTAATAATTTCGTATATGCATATAAATATTACTGTATATTAGAGTAAAGCCTGATGAGGATATGATTGAAAATAGTGTTATTCCATTATTTATGTTGTTTTAATCAACAATAATCATGAAAACATTCTTTCGATCAACTGTTATCATCATTCTTAATAGTATATGTAGTACTCTATAGATACATGATGGAACTAATTTACTAAGGAGGTGGTAAAGCCGTGACAAATCGTCAACTGATCACTATTAATCACTTATTTTTAATGTAAATTATTTGAGTTTACCATGGCAAAATTAATTTATCTATACTGACTTCACACCAGTGCTTATTTTCATTGCTAGTTACTGGTTTTGTAACTCGATTTACAAAAACGCTATTTTAAATAAAATCCTCATTTAAAAATCATTGTACGTTAGTTTAATCATTACTTAATAGTATTAATGTTTGTTCTCAATGAAGGAAAGTGATTATCTGAACGTCTGATTTATGTTGAGAAAACTGAACTGTATATATTAGATGTATTTATACGAGTTATTTAGGTTAAAACGGAAAAAGAAACTTATTTTATGATGCAAAAATGAGTAAATCTGAGATGAAATGAAGTCAATGTAATTTTATAAAAAAAGTCAAAATTCGGGAAAGGGTATTAAAATGTATTTTGACGCTGTCACTTGATTCAAAAATTATAGTAGCTAAAACAACAAGTTTAGATTACAATTTAATAGTCAATGCATTGAGAATAAGCTTCTGAATTCACTGCTATAAAAAATTCACACTGTCTATTCAACTTCTAAACTTTCATACTAACGGCTTGACTAATTCGCACCATTTGAAAACGTATGTTTAAGCTATGAGTCACCAGACTTGTATATTTTCATTATATAAACTTTTTTCCAATAAGAATACACTGAAAGTTATCCCATTTTTAATCTGTACCTGAGGAGAAAACTAAAATTCTTCAGACGGAATTTATTTTACTTTCGTAAAATATTATTCTGAAATACATAAAGCCCCTGTCTGACTTCATGAGTGTATTTTAAGTTTATTTATCATGAATATTTGCCATATCCTGTGAGGTAAAATAAAATGCATATCAATAATCTATTGCAGTTAGATTTAAAATATTGTCCATTCTACACTAAGAGATGGTAATGAAAACTTTTGAATGTTTATAACGCCGAAAGTGGACTTCAAACTTGTGCCACATTAAAAAGTATGGCCTAGTAGAATTTTGTTTCTTCAAGGTTTCGTTTTCGTCCTACTCGGGACTCGCTGACTGGATGTACTAGTATCTCAGGTGGACCATAAGCACTGGTCTGAAAACTTGCAACTTAAATTCCATTATTAACCACAATCCAATTTTAATAGTATTTTGAGTTTCCTTCCTACAACTAATTCCGTATCTAACGAGCTTGATTATGTTTAGCGAATTGTTTATTGAGAAAAGACAGCATAATTTGTAATTTCTTATAGTCTGTTTTATCAGTAATAATCATGAAATCAATATAACAACCAGTGTACCCAAAAGCTACCACTGCCATAATGTCCATATCGTTACTTTCAAACGTTAAAAATAAAAAAATTTCAGTTGATTATATGAAACCAAATTTCTCAGAAATATTCATAAAATATCGTTACAATTTGTTACACAGTAAACATATCTTTCTCAATACTACTAAAATGTTATTTGCATATATGAATAGAGATCTATTGAGTGGAAAAGAGAATCAATTTTATTTATATATAGGAATAAAACAAGTATAAAACTAAGCAGTGAAAAACCGAAGTGATACATTAAATAATCAATCTTTCTAAAATATATGAGTATAGTTCATTTAGTAATGTTTGTTTGAATCTCCACATTGATGTTGAGGACTGAAATTGATCAGTCTTCTATTAGCATATGTGCATCCTGTGTGGACTGCTTTGATATTTCATTAAATCACAAACATTATAAACAAAGATGGATGGTGCCTAACAGTGAAATCCATGACACGCGTTTCGTCCTATTTGAAACTCGTCAGAAAGATGTACTTGCATCCCAGAGATGATGTTCATCCCGGAACTCGAACTGAATACTGTTCAATTCAAACGCCATCACGTTATCCATTAAGCTAATGAGTCCTGATAGCCACTAGCTTGTGCGATGGGGTGAGAATTAAGTTTATTTTGTGTTGTTTGTTTGAATCTTCTCATGGATACTAATATTTTTTGTTTTGATAATAACAATTTAATAATTTTAAAAAATGTTAAAATATTTTGGAAAAACTGCTAATGATCTGAAAGACTGTCTAATGAATCTAAGCTACTCAATTCTGAAGAATTAAGTATCTTGAACTAATCACTGATAAACCCATCATATTAGCTTTCATAAAGTTATGTAAACATAGATTTTTTCTCGGTTTATTTTTTGTTTGATTACAAATATATCACATCTATCATATCAAATTGCCTGAAAGGGACGTACCTATGAATGGCTATAACAACTGAATTTTATAACGTAAACAATGTTCAAATATTAAGAAATCCATTGATTCTTGTTAATCACTAATTAATTTACCTTACACAAAATCAATGTAAATAAACACAAAAGTCTCTTTTCACATATGATGTTTCATTAATTTCTAATATGTATTAAATCCTTATCTATTTGTTATATTTGCTTTGTTTCTGTACATTGAGCATTACCAGAGTTTTGTTACACTTGGAACCTAAATATTATTCATAGTTAAAATGTAGAAACTTATAAAATGAATAAAAATGGTTCGAAAATTAGTCTGTATATTTCTGTGATTTATTGTACGCCAAGGTTTAAATTATGTAAAATAATGTAGTTTGAATAACTATTTTCAGTCACCTATTGTAGAATCGAATAAAAAATGGATTTGTTACTCATCATCGGTATAAAAAAACTTTGAATAATTAAATGTTAATCAAAGATCTGTTACGATTTGCAACTAACTATCAACTAGTACTTCAGATCCATGAAGGATAGTTGCATTCAAATTATTGTTTATTTATAGCAGGATAGTGTTATGAATTCTATGAAAATAACACAATAGTCAAGTTTCAAAAGGATAGATTCGTTTAATTTGGAGACTTAGTTTGAAATATTCGCTTCCCTGGTTGTAAAACACTTTATAAGGCTCATACACATAAAACTGGTAACAACGAATGTATGTCAAATGAGGAACTTCCATACTTATTCATTAACTGTTATTATGATAATGCTTGTTATAAGTCGTCAAAGAAACGTCTGCAAGGTAATTGATAATTATGTTATAGGATAAGACTTGATATAAACATGAGCGGAGGTGTGACTACAATCGTGAATATCTAACATTACTTCGGTATTCTTCGTTTATTTTATAAGTATATTATCGAATTGATTTAACACAACATAAACTATCTAAGTCTCATTGATTGTTATTTGTCGTTTAATTAAGGTCAGACTCAGTTATTGAATACAATATTATTCTGATTCAAAATAGATACTCATAGACAAATGAGTGTTAATAAAATGTGTTCTGGTAACAAGAAATAATATATGACAGTAAATTTACACATTCACTGATTAGCTTTATGTGGAAGGTGTAGTTTGGAAGAATAAACGATAATAAAACCAGTTAAAATTGCATTTTAACAGTGCTATTATGGAGTAAGCAAAACTGGAATGGTCACAAATTATCCTTTCATATCTCGAAGCTTATTTTAGCAAGAAAAAATAATGTATGTAAACAAACGTAAATGTAAATAAATCATCTTGTTCGTGACATTCGTGAACTGAAGCTAAATTTTTAACGAAGAGTATATGAAAATTCATTGGGGAATAATTAGAAATTATGATTACTTTATAACTATATTGTGATATATGAAATATTAAAGTAGAAATTAGGCTAAAAGTAAAGTAACGGTTAAAAATTACGTTTTGAAATAAGCTAGAATCAAATAAGAGAGCCACTTTTTTTCTATTTGTACTTCGTATACTGTAGAATATACGTCAACAGATAAGGATTCTAACAGTTAGTCGAATATAAATATAAAAAAGACGTCATCAGTAAAATAATTTCGCATTTCCATAAATAAGTTGTGTTTTTTCTTCGAAACTTGAGCGTTTAAGTTGTACCATCAAATGTTGATTATATCACTTAAATGTTTTAGGATAACAGTTCATAAAATAATAATGTTATGTGTTTTGATGTACTAAATAGGAAGGTAGTGATATTTAATAAAGCCGCAGCCTCTTCATCATTAGGTCACAACATACACAAAGGAAAAAGCAAGATCCTCAACTACAACACGGAAAACACCAAATTAATCACACTTGATGTAGAAACTCTGAAAGATGTGGAATCTTTCATGTACCTGGTAAGAGTCATCGATGAAAAATTAGGATCAAATGCAGATGTAAAGCCGATTATTGTCAAAGCAAGGACTACAAGCCTGCAATTGAAGAACATACGAAACTCAAAACAACTGTCAACCAACATCGAAGTCAGAAAATTCACTACGAATATCAAAACAATTCTACTGTATGGAGCTGAAACGTGGAGAAGTACTACAACCATCATCAAACATGTAAAAGTATTTGTAAACAATTGTTTACTCAACGTAATCATTATCCATTGACCGGATACCATCAATATCAGCCTTCTGTGGAAGAGAACAGACCGGCTTCTCACTGAGGAAGAAATCATGAAAAAACGACGGAAGTGGATAGGACATACATTGAGGAAATCACCAAACTGTATCACAAGGCAAGCTTAACTTGGAATCCTGAGAGGAAACAGGATAGAGGAAAAGTAAAAGACACACTACGCCGTGAATTGGAAGCAGACATGAAAAGGATGTATAGCAACTGGAGATAACTGGAAAGGACTGTCCATGACAGGGTTGGATGGAGAAGGCTGTTGGGTGATCTATGCTCCTGCACGAGGAGTAACAGGTGTAAGTAAGTAAGACATTTAATAAGCTATAAAAGTTACCTTTTTTAATAAATTATCATAAGTTATTAAAAGTATGTTTAAGTTCTGATGTTAAATTTTTATGATTAATTAAAATTTGTATTTATACAGCTCTATAAGTAATCATATTGAATTCTGTTGGATATTGAAAGGAGAGTTTTTTAGTGTCAAAAATCTATGAATTGCGACTACATGCATTATTCTCTACCTTCTAAGAGTGTTTGACACTAAGTAATCTTTGATTCAGATGTTTAAATCAACCATATAATAAAGAGGAAGAATGTATTCGAAAAATCTCAGCGAAAGAATTTGAAGTAAATCCAACGTTTCGCCTGGCGATCTGACCCAAGCTTTTTCAAGAAAAATATAATCAAACAACAAAATTATCGAATATCCATTGCCAGGCGAAACATTAGATTTACTTCAAACTCTTTCGCTGAGATTTTACAAATACATTCTTCCTCTTTAATGTCTGACATTAACTCGGCGCCCAAATACTATGAAACTATTCGTTCAAATTTAGACGAAAGTTCTAATTTAACCATGTAATGTTACAATACAGTCAAAATAACCTTTTAGAAAATCACTTTACACTTGACAATTCTATTTCATTCTATTTTCTTTTAATTATACTTATAAATAAGGAATTTACAACAGTTATGAATTGAAAATGAAAGTAGTGATAGGTGAAAGTTAATTGTCTAGTTAATTAATTGAGTTTTAGCACAATAATATTGTATTCGTCAGTCCTTTTTTTGATATTAAAATATGAACCCTTCATTTTATCGTATAGATAGACACAAATAAGAAAATGAGTTAATTTTGGCAAAAAACAATGAAAATCTTATTTTTCAGATTTGAATAAAGAAAAGAGGGTTCATAATAGTTTTTATTACTTAATATGAACATATATATTGTGCTTCAGATGACATATACAAGGGACAGTCTGATGTGGTTAATAGAAACTAACTTCGTTTATTCTGTCCAAAATTAGTCTTAATCCATGATTATAAAATTATCTTGAGCTAATTTTTACACATGAAATAAATAATTTTTCTGCATGATAAATCTAATTTACGTAATACTTGACAGTTGTGCTAAATATGGATTTATAAAACTATAATGAAATAAAATATAATTATTATTTAGATGAAAAAACATGGATAGTGGCTAGCAGTTGAATCTAGGAGGCGCGTTTCGTCCTATGTGGGACTTGTCAGTTGAATGTACCTGCAACCCAGAGTTGATGTTCATTTCGGAACATCTTTGCTTATAATGCTTGTGACCTAAGGCAATATCGAGTCAATCGGCACAGGATGCACATATGCTAATAAGAGACTGATCAATTACAGACTTAAATATCAGTGAGAAGATTCAAACAAACAACACAAAATAAACTTAATTTTCACCCCATCGCACAAGCTAGTTGCTATCAGGACTCATTAGCTTAATGGATAACGTGATGGCGTTTGAATTGAACAGTATTCAGTTCGAGTTCCGGGATGAACATCATCTCTGGGATGCAAGTACATCTTTCTGACGAGTTTCAAATAGGACGAAACGCGTGTCATGGATTTCACTGTTAGGCACCATCCATCTTTGTTTATAATGTTTGTGATTTAATGAAATATCAAAGCAGTTTACACAGGATGCACATATGCTAATAGGAGATTGATCAACTACAGTCCTCAACATCAATATGATGATTCATGTAAACGACATTATTTTCAGATAACTACCTTGAAAGAAATAATAGCTCCTATAGTTAACTTAAAAGAACAATTTCTGAACTATATATATGAATTTAAGTTTGAAACATTCAATTTTCACGAAGACAAACAAATGTAAGCAGTTTGCAGAATTAAACACAATCCATGAGTATTATAACTGAATTGTAAAATCAAAATTTTGAAATGATTTTCAGACATTGTTCAAGCAATTAAACGTAAGTATTTCACTTTAGAATTTATTAAGTTCACTATTACGAGATGAATACACTGTATATGTTTAAGCCACGTTTAGCAAATGTCTTTTTTAAACATTATAACAATTTTAATAGACTGTTTTTTTCAGATTTTAATAAACTTCAATTTTTTTATTAATGTCGCTTCTAGTCAAACAGTCCGAGGGGTAGAATTATTTTTTAACTGGTGGGTTGTGAATATTGTGATGCAATTTCATGTTTCAAAATTATTACTCATGTTAGCTATAGTTGCTCAAGCGGTTTTTGTCTGGAAAAAAAACTTACAACCTATGGTCAATACAGAAAGATTTAGGGGAAAATGTCATATTATTCTGTCTGTTTTTCAACTCATTACTCCTTGGTAATACGAATAGTAAATACATTAGAATCTAAGCATTATATGCCATTTGCAGTGAAAACGAATATTATACGGATAAAAATAGTTATAAACATTCACAGGGGAGAAGTTAATTTCAGCTAATCACTATAGAGTAAACTATTTCCTCACAACTTACATATATTTATGTACATACAACAGAAATTTGACTTAATATTCAAAGATTTATGGGAAGATGTTCAAATTCAACCGTATTGAATATGATGATTAGTAAATTATTTGATGTATTGAATGCTACTTTATAAATACATCTGCTTACTTACATACTCCTGTTACCCTCACTGGAGTAGCATAGACTGCTCACAAGGATTCACAATTAAACGCTGTCCTAGGCAATCTTATCCAGTTGTTTGCAGTTGCTATTCATTCTTTTGATATCTACTTCCAATTCTTGACTCACCGTGTCTTTTAGTCTTCCTCCTCCCTTACTTTTCACTTTGTGATTCAGAGTTAGGGCTTGCCTCGTGATACAGTTTGATGATTTTCACAATGTATAACCTATCCACTTCCAACGTGTTTTCCTAACTTCCTCTTGAGCTTGAAACCGATTTGTTATCTGCCATGGTAGGTTGTTGCTGATAGTATCCAGCCAACCAATAAGCAATGGACGGTAACTATCATCGCAAGACATCTCCTTGACACAGGACACAAAGTCGATACACTGAAGTCCTTCAAGGTGAATAACAAACAATCAAGCTCCAACCTTCTAAAATTTGCTGAAACAATAGCAATCAAACATCTAAAACCAGACCTAGGTATACAAAAAGAGACATTTACGAATCCTTCTTTACCCTGGTATCAATAACCCCTTTTTATTCATTTATTTCTATATTTATTTATTTATTGCTTCATTATTCCAACCCCTTCTGAAGTTTAAATCACATCATACATAACTGACTGATTTCAATTCATATTTTCTTTATTATCATTAATCTGTTTTCATGAATTCTAATTACTATTTCAATGTTATTAAACTTTCCCTCTCAAACTTTATTTATTCGTGACAAAATTTTATGACCTCGTTAACTCTATCGAAATCTTCGCTACACCATGATACACTTATTCATCCTTAATCACCCTCTTATGTATAAGTTTGTCAATATCTGTAATAATGTTGAATTTTAAATGTTTTAGGTTGTAAGCAGCTGATGAGAATCTAACGAAATAAAATGAATTCATTTCATTCTGCACCAATCTTTGTTCTTGCTCTCTTTAAGATAATAAAAGGAACTAAGTGTATGAAATATTATTTTTCATAAACGATTAGTGTGTCGACTGTAAATTATTATATAATGAACAAATTTATCTAATATCTGTAGTTTTTTTATCATCGTGAAAAGCGCTCTCATAAGAACTAATGATAATTTTTAACATTGATTGAATTCTTTTTCTTGAAAAAGAAACAGTTTCCTTTTCGAAAAAGAATTTATTGGATTAGGTATTATTGTTAAGTACTGAATTTGTCTAGATCTATTTCACTATCAATATTTATGGTGTAGTTATCTGATGAACTATATCATTAGTCTAAATTAACAATCTTATTGAATTTCAATTAGTTAATGATACCTTGACATTAATTTTATTATTACCATTAAAAAAATAAATGATTTTATACCTTCATATAAAATAAAGTGTTCTGCTAATAATTTTCTGAAGATATACGTTCTTCTGTTGTCAAGACAGCATTTGGTATTTAGTCTAAAAAGTGATGTGAATTTTTAACAAATAACTATTTATTGTTTTTTCTCTGTGTAATATTCCAATAATTTACTTTAGAAAAATTAAAACAGCTATGAAAGAACTCCCCTCCCTCCCCTCAGTTATCATCTCCAGAAATTGAAATGACCATCAATTTGTTATTTTAATAGTAAACGTTATATCTGGTTTAGTTATAAGTAAATCTTGATCATTCAAACATTTTTATAGGGGGTAAACTGAATTTCAGTAGTTAATAAGTGAAAAGTAATATGATTTTACAAACTTAATAATATGTATGTATATCATATATATTAGGTTGCATGACAGCAAAAAATTTAATTTTTGATTGTCAATTTTTATTCTATCGAACAAAAACTACATGAGTAGAATAAACAATCACATAGCAACTATTTTAACAATAATATAATTCAAATGTATTAGGTTTTAAAACACTAAATGTAACACTGTACTACAATTGTTTGATAAGTATTTTTGGATTCAGAATAATATTTATACTACTATGATTTTAGAACTAAAAAACAAAAAAATTACTAAGGCATTTACACAATTCTTCCAGTATTCAGGTGTTTAAATACTGTATGTGAATATTTTTCATTAATGAAAATATTTTTTGATTATTTATTGTCATATAGTTAAGTATGCAGTCATAGATTTAGACCGATATTACACTTAACAGTTGAATAGTATATACAGTACAAATTGTCGTACTATTTCAATGGCATAGTAATTGAAGAGAAATTATTAAGTAATCAAACAAGATAGAAAATATTATGGATACTGTTTCAATAAAGTTCTCGAAAAACCTAACACTGTCAGATCAGTTAATTTGTTTTTAAAATTACATTGAGAATTTACGTAACGCACAAGTTGGCAATACTCAATATGAAAAAAGGCATGAAATCCTAAAATTCATCGCACATAATGAGATAACATCTCACCAAGCGATATTTAAAGGAATGATGAAAAAATATGAGGCAAGAAAACGTTTGGTTTTCTGATTTCTAGATGTATAGGGTACTGATAAGATAATAATAGCAACAAATTAAATTGTCGATATATATATATATATATATATATATATCATGAATACTCTTGAATACACACATACATCTAGCTATAATAGGTTCATGTATATATATACGAACAACAGGCTAAGGGAACATGTTTAGAAAATTGACATTATTTTTCAACATGTCCATAAGTATGATAAGCATCAAACAGTCAATCAATTAAGCAAGACTAGATTATCTATAACATGGAATCTGAACAACATCATCATATATCCATATAAACCCAACATACCCCACATCTAGAAATGAACAATTGAGGATTATTTCAAGTAATTAGTCTTTCCATATTTACATACCTTATATTGTAGAATATTTGACTGAAAGGAAATGAAAGTCTCAAGTTTACAGTTTTTTTTCTCTGTATTTCATTTCACTGAATACACCAATATTTAAAAGAATATTTAATTTTCATTAGATCATTTTATTTAAGTATATTTTAAAAATAGTAAACAAAACAAATTTATCATTAAATTATTCCATTTCAATTAATGACTCTCTTACTGTTTATCAACGTTCGACAAAGGTAAATATTTAGTCTTTAAATTTTGATTATTTTGATAATATTATCTCAGAAAATAATTGTTTTTATTTCGTTTCCAGGGTTTTAAAATAATGATTATTAAATTATATATATATATATATATATATATATATATATATATAGTTTACAAACCAGCTGCAACTTGGATATGAGCCTTTATTATTTTCACTGAAGAGAGAAGATATATGAAACTTGAAAAATATTGTGATCACTTAATAAAATGTAAAGAATACTTTTATGAATCCATACATTTGTTAATGAAGCCAGTCTTTCAAGGTCAATTATTGATTGTTTTGAGTAGATAAAATTAATTAAACATAAACAAGAAAGTAGTTTTGATTGAAAAAGAAGAGAAAAACATTTACTAGATTTGTAAAATCTTACAAATTCGCTTTTAATCACCTAGAATATAAGGAACTTTTGCTTTATTTTTCAAAACTTCAGTAAGTTATTGGATGTTTTACTTTTATATTAATCACTTTCATAGAGTTAAATTAACTGAATCCATCACTTACGGGTTATAGTTAACTCAGGTCATTTTAAAAAAGATAAACTTATATAGTACTATTAGATGGTGGTTGGAGGTAGTCAACAGGAAACCCTGGACACATTGCAACATGGTCGATAGCATTCGATCTGCACTAAATAAGGACTTGACACACATGACATTGATCACCACCCAGTGATCAATCAATTGTGATTATATAGTACTCTTATACATTTTTCGTTTTATTCATAACAATGTGAATTGTTGCAGTGTATTATTATATTAGTTGCCAAATGTTTTTCAATCTATTAAATATAAACGTATCATTTATGAATGCAAAAATTGTCTTTGTAAGTCACATGGATTTTATTTAAATATTTATTACTAAGCAAAATTATAAATGTATAACTTACTCCTAATAAAATGTTACGTGTTCTATTTTAAGATACACAACTGTTCACGTTGGTGTATCCGTGTTCTTGTGTTATATAATAAATGTTTATTCAGTTAGATAAAAACTAAGTTTCATATTACAAGCTATGGGAAATTGTGTTGAATTCATGGTTAGTTTTAAAAGTAATGTATATTGTTGCCTTAACTTTGATTGACAAGCATAACTTGACCATTTCATTTTTACACTTTTAAAAAAATTCATTCATTTACATAATCAAACTTTTGCTATTTATCGGCAAGTATCATATGAACGAGTAAAATCTGAAAAAGAAATAAAATAAAGTGGATTTCAAAAATCTGACCGACGTTATCCACATATTCAATGTAATGAGACCAGTGTAAAAACTCAAATGTAGTAAATCTAATGGCATGAATTGGATGGAATTTTTGATAAGAAAAATAACACTGATTTCCAGCTTTCACTTGCTAAAAATACAAAAATGAGTTTGAGTACTGGGTAAGTAAGATTTACTGAGCAACACAGTTAAACTCAGCTTCATTGCACAAACTTTCTAAAACAAAGGTTCAACCTTTAAATGCTATTTTTAGCCAGTCTCAAACTGACGAAACATTGAAAGTTTGATTCAGATGAGAATTAAGATCACCATAATTCCAATCAAAAAGCCCTTCGTAAATACAAACATACTAGAATTATACAACCGATTTATTATACTGCTCCTTGAATGCAAATCTATGATTAAGAAAATAAGTGAAATTCAATCATCCAAAATTCATATTACTTGTGTCACATCGTTACTACTGACATCTACTTGGAACCCACTATTTTGTTGCTTGGTGAACCATAAACAGACATGTGATTTTAAGATGTTCAAAAGATGAAATGAATGCACAGGTAAGCTATTTGCTCAACGTTTATCTTATTTAATAAGCATTCTTAAACTGGTTTAGAAAGTAGTTTCAAGGGAGCTCACCATTCAATAGCATTAAACACATGGTCAAAGCTCCTGGGTGATTTTCAAATATGTTTGTCAATAGGACCTATAACACTAAAAGAAATATTGTAAGCACACATTTGTGTGGTATATAGGAGAATTCATAAGTGTGAAATTTGAATTAAAGATTATTTACAAGTTATTATGTTGCAAAGTTAGATCTATCAACAAAGCAGACAGTGGTACTCTAAAATAATGATGTCGGGTGAAATCTATCAATATATTTAGATTTCAAAATATTAACTATTTCAAAACGTCTCTGTATTCACTTTTTAATGTTAAAATAATAATTTCAGTTAATCATCACGTTAAATCCCTACAGTGCTTACCTACTCGTGTTACTCCTTGTGGTGGAGCATAGGCCGACTACCAACACTCTCCTTTCAAATTTGTTCTGTACAATCCTTTCCAGTTCTTTCCAGTTCCTATTCATTTTTTTTATATCTGCTTCCAATTCTTGACGCAGTATGTTCTTTGGCTTTCCTCTTTTTTGCTTCCTGTCAGGATTCCAAATAAGCGCTTGTCTCGTGATTTCCGAAATTTTTGTCCTATTCACTTCCAATGTGTTTTTCTAATTTCCTCCTCAACTGGAAGTTGGTTTATTCTATCCCACAATAGACTGTTGCTGATGGTATTCGGTCAACAGACAATGAGTACCTTGCGTAAATAATTGTGTATAAATACTTGTACCACTTTGATGATGATTATGGTAGTTCTCCAAATTTTAACTTCATACAGTAAACCTATCTTGACATTTATATTGAATGTTCTGACTTTGATATTGGTTGACAGTTGTTTTGAGTTTCATATGTTCTTCAATTGTAGGGATACAGCTCTTATACTATTTCCTCTCATAGTACTGGTTCACATTTAGTATATACATTATCCAATTATACTTTCATAGTACACCTCTAACATGTATAGCCTTTTAACTTATTTAATGATTACAAACTCCTATTACATGTAATCTATCATTTGAAACATCTTGATTGTGTGTTGAATTAAAATGTTTATTTTTAGGTAAAAAAAAAATATTTTTCGTTTTATATTCAAAAGTCAATTGTCTTAAAATTATACAGTTTTAAGATAATAGAAAAATTAATCAGAGTAATTTATGTAAATTATTATTATGATGATGATGGGGAAAAATTAGTTTTCCTTTTTTTGTTTTTTTTTCTCTAAGACATTTGATGAATATCAGCTGATTTAAATATTTTTCAATATACAAAAAAGGTATATTTGAATGATGTCTCTTCTCACTGTTTTTTTCCTTCTCTATTATTTAACATACATGAATATACAGTTTTCCTGTATTATATATACATAGATCTATATCCTTGTGATATCTGTGAACTTGATATGATGTAGTGATTTAATGAAAGAATAAAAATTAAAAAAAATTAAATAAAATAAAACAGGATGTCATTAACAGAGAAAATCCACTATCCATCTAAAAGCACACGTATAAATAAATTAGATTTAGTCTATTTAATAATCTTAAAAGGAAAACGACTTTTTTTTCTATAGCTAAAATCAATTAAATGTGGGTGAAGAAATAGACTAAATTTTTTTTAGATTTACTTATGCTTAATCTACTTTTGATTGATAAGTTATTTAGTTAGTGATTAGAAAAAATCTCTTTGTTCTATGGTTGAGACAGTGAAAAATGACATTAAATATAAAGAGATTTTTTCTTAGGGTTAAGATTTGCAAGTCTAAGCATATATATATATATATATATATATATATATATATATATCACTTTGTGATTGGTACGGAAGATATAAGAGTACGAAAATGCTAATTGATGGATAGTTATAAATACATTATGATTCTATTAAGACATATTATCAACATTGTTGTTTGATAAGCCTTTGATGAGATATCAAACATGCATTAATAATTGCAAACATTTTAGTCAAATGATGATCTTTCACTCATTTATTTGTCTTAGACATCAATTAAATCCCCAAAATGCCCTGTTACGACCGAGAGTGGAGAGAGTTCGCTCTCCCTCTCGAAATGCTCTCACATGGCCACGCGTATATAGCTTCCTCCAGGGAAGTCCTACTCACTGCCTTCTCGTGGTGGGGGTGTTGTTTACGAAATTGAGAGGACGGAAAGCGAATGTTCGGCTCTTTAACCGGGTCGGTGGACATGAAGCGTCCACCTAGAGGAGTTGGGAGACCCTGATTCCAAACCAATGGTGCACATGGGCTCCAGTATTCTGAAGGAACGAATGGTGTATGAACCAATCGTTGGTCACTGGCTACTATGGAAATGCATCTCCTCACGATGCTCCACTGCCTTGTGAACCAGACTTTTGGGTCGAAGGCTCCGGGTGTGCCCCCCCCAAGAAAACCACCTGCTTTGGTTTGGGCACCCGGGCAGTATCACAGCCCTTACACATATCAAGTGAGATCTGTGTGGTGCATATGTAATTGGTGCCTCCTTGTACCAATATCTATGTGTTAAAATAAATAAATAAAAATAAACATCATTAAAACATTGTTAGAACTGAGTTGTTGTTCATTTTTAAGCACAAATATCGAGAGTAAATTAAGAATAAAAGTAGCATTATAAATCAGCTTCATTATGGAATGAATCTTTTGATACAACGGAAAGCAGGAAATACACTTATGGTTGTCGATAAAATTGCGAATCAAAATATGGTAAAAGTATATCAGATTTTTGACGTATATAAAAAAGGGATCAATGTTCCCGAAACATTGATGTATGAGCATTTAGTTCAATAAAATTCACCAAATCTTTGAAACAAATATGTCTAAATATTTAAATTAATTTAAACAAAATCGATTTTTTTTAAATTACCATTCTCATGATTAGGTATTAAAGAGTATAATCTGAGGCTTGCTTTACGAAGTAGACAAGAGCAACATGAAGTAAAAAGTACCAAAACGCAATATAAACACATACAATGTAAATTATTTTCAGTACTTTCCATGAAGTTGAAAAATTATTTTCTTGTATTTACACATTTGAAAATTGGTAAAGTTTAGTTTCTATTTAGGTTATAACAACAAATATTTACTCTGTCAAATAATAATTCACATTATATATCAATATATATATATATATATATATATATATATATATATATATATATGACGAAACCGATCGTTCATTTGGTTATCTTTACTCTTTTCTTATCAGACTACACAGCAAACGGAAATTTAATGCTGCTTGATAGGTTGCTTATAAATGAAAAATATGATTCTTTCTTTTTTCTACTACTGTTTAATTAAAAAATGGACATGTAGAGATAATAACTAAATCACTAAGAGCCAATATTTCACGATTCCGCTTAAATGACTTTGAAATTACTGTTATTAATAATGTTGAATAATTGAATATGTAGGCTTTTTATGAAAAGATTTTAGTAAAACATGTTGCCGTTCTAGTTATGTCAACTATGAAAGTATATTAATTTTTAATTAAAGACTTAAAATATGTATTACTAAGAGAATAAGACCTACTTTAGAAATAAAAGATATTGAAAAAAGAGACTGATTTATGCAATATTTATATGGATTAAATATTTAAGTAGACACCCAAAACTTGTTTTTTTATCTAAGAATACGCTCATGAGAATTATTCTAGCTTGAAATTAAGCGAATTCAATATAAACACTGTCTTCATAGATATAATAGGAACAATAAAGGCAAACTTTTTCATTAATGATTGAAATTAAACAAGATTTTAAACAATGGTAAGATTTGAAAGAGTAATTTATGTGGTTTCAAGATCTGCAAGATCATATAGTTGACCGCAATAATAGTTCAATTTTTTAATCTTTTCAATGAATGTATGAAATAGTACATTGTGATATACTTAAGCCTTATTAATCTGAATATAATATTTACGGAATGAAAAGAGGAGGCTTGCTTGAAAGTATGTGCATGAGAAAATATGTTAAAATTTGCTGTGGTAGATAAAACTAAAATTTTCAATGAAATAGCTTACATACATTTTAAGTAAATGGTACTGAATGTTTCCTGTTGATATTGTGTACTTATAGTTAGACATTGATGTCTACACAGTTTAGAAGGAAACTTAGAGAACTGAAATTAACGTCACTTTTCCATACTTTTAGCTTTGTCTCCCTTCAAACAGTGAGTTATTCTGTCAAGAATTCTGAAGAGATCTTACTATTTTTAAGATATATTTATTTGTTTTAAGTCTACCACTGAATATGATAAGCAGTAATGAGAAGCACTGCTTAGTTTTTGATAATGTTTAAAACACCTTTGAAGTATTCTAAATAATATTGCTTACTTGAATAATAAAAGCAACTTCATAATTTTTTATATTACGCTGTCAGTGTAAACAGAAAATAATTAGATTCAAACTGAATGTTTTTTTGATCGGCTATCAAAAAATAATCATAGGGAAACAATAATTAGGCGACCAAAAGACGTATGAGTTGAGGACAATAGTAAATAAACTACCTTTCATTCATTTTGTTTAATACGTAGTATGTCAAAACAAACGTATAACACCAGACAGGATGAATTAATTACTACCGTATGATCATTTGGTGTGAAGAGCTTAATTCTATCTCAACCATTCATCGCTATGAACTTCAATGCTAATATATCGTAATAAAACTCTCGATAATCCGGACACAAATATTTTTCAGGTTTTTAATTTTCTTAGGATTCCATAGTGTTTTGTTATACGCCAACCCATTCGATCATTAATTTATTGAGTTTAGTCTTAAATAGCATCATTCTATTTTTAGTTTATTTGACTGTATTCATTGCATATTAGAATCACATAAACATTGAACTACAATTATGAATATTACAATTGTAAAACATTTTCATGATACTACATTTAATAAAATTAGAGTATTAAATCTATTAGACTTTTGGAATATTATTCTAACATTATTATTTCCCTAGTGACTATTTAGCATATTTTTACCAATTGGCAATCACATGTTCAAAAGCTATTATGTATCCTATCGTAAAAAAAACAATATTCAATTTGTCCGATAATCCATATAACGATTATAAAACAATATGATGCAATATATATATATATATATATATATATATATATGTATATATATATATAGATATAGATATATTCATATTCATGGAAACAATCCTCCATGTGACATGAAATAAAAACTCAAATTAATGCTTTAAAAATTCAGGAAGTAAAATAATATTGGGGAAAAAAATGACGTAATTTATGAAAAAATTAACGTTTTTTAATCTTGATTTTGAAAATAGCAATCAAATTAAAATATAAAAAAATAATTCATAAATAATCCTGTATTTGATATCAATAGTACAATCATTAAAATTCTAATGATTTTAAACAAAACATGTAAATTAATAAAATATTCTGTAATTTTAATAGTTGTGATCATGAGTTCAATTGGGTCTGTTGCGAGGTAGTAACTCATTGAAGACAATGATGAACCTGTCGTTCAATTTTGTGGATCAGATGAAGTTAAACATTAATACCGTTGGATACAGGCTCAGTGATTTAATGGTTAAGCGTTCACATAAGATACCGATAGGTCATGGGTTCTGATCTTGCGAGGTGAGATCATGGATGCACACTGCAGAGGAGTCCTACAATAGGGTGAAACGGCCGTCCAGTGCTCCTAGGTTTTCCATGGTGGTCTAGCCTCAATTGACTCATAATCTCAACTATTAAAATTACTATGATATTCACAAAAACCCATTCTGATATTCTGTTGTTGGAGATATACTGATAAAATTAGGTATTAATTCTATGTATTAACTTTTTGAATGAAAACTGAAAAAAACTTGTATTAGTCACACTAATTATCCCGAAAGAAAATAGTCAAATAAATTAAGTGGAATTTACCTATTTTGAAATAACTTTAATTACTAAAGACGAGTTTTGTATGTTAAACAGTAATAAGACTAATTATATTAAAAAATTTTGCGACTATTTCAAACGAGTACTGGTAATTTCAGAAAATGATGTTCCCTTCTGATTTAAAAGCTGTGCTTTAAGTTTTATTAGGTGTTAAAACATTTGGTTCCCCATTCAGTTAATTCCCACTAGATTATTTGAAGGTATAAGTTTACCTGTTAACTGACATTTCCAATGGTTATTATGCTATTTGTTGGCTATAGTTTAAGCCGTAAAGATCTCTATAATATTTTCAATAATCCTTATATATAGCATACCATGTCAACCTCAATGATTTAAATGATAAACATATAGCTGTTTCTCTATTTTGATCGTCTTTTAACAAACACATAAAAGAAATAGCGCTCGCTTTCAACTCGGATACGGGAACATATCCCAGCTTGATTCTATAAGGGTGAAAGGAAAGCAGTTAGGAGTTCTATACTTGAACACCTAATCGACCATGACCATTCTACAGATCCACAAATTGACTTTAAGGTTGCTTATATGATTCGTTCAAATCTACCCAGATTTCTTCGTATCCAACTCTTAAAAATAGCCGAAGCTCTTACCATCCAGGAGCTTAAACCAGAACTATGCGTACAAAAGAAGTACGTCTTATCGTTATCATTACCTTGGCCTTAATTATTTTGATTATCCTATTATTATTATTACTGCATTCCCACCTTTACTTATGTCTTATATTCTCATTGTTTTATTCGTCAGTGCTCATCATCACTTCTCCATAATCAAATTCTCATAATTAAAGCCAAGAAATTCATAAATCTAAAAACATCCATATTGTCTGTTTCTTGTCTGTATCTTTAGGTATAAGGGATAAATGTTTTATTTAAATGAATGAAACTTTTAACTTCATTACTTATTAAATACAAAGTGATGTTTTGCACTTAAAAAGCGATAAGTAATTACTGATTCTTTTTCGATAGCACATTAGTGATATTATGGTGAAATTGCTCAACGTGTAGATATTCTTAAGATACGTTCATTCAAGAAAATAAAAAGGACATCAACTTGGCATATTTATGTCATGTTGAAGTTGAATTAAAAATAAAAAGAATCAATTTGACAGTTTCACGAGATGAAGTACATGATGAATTCATGTTAGATACTACAAATATTCAAGGATTTTTATTTTGATTGATGATTTAAATAAAATTCTTGATTCTTTCTCAAAGTCACCTACATTAATTTCAAAAGCATCCCTGATATAATGAATACAAAATACCTTTTTCTTATACACATAATACTGTTCAATGAATGTTAGAGTATGGTTTACATTTTTTCTCGTGAATCAATAATGGCCTCCTGAATTCGTACAGTTAACTTCAACAAATTAATTACTTTTGAAAAGTTTTCTTAATCTTTACTTTACCCAAAATCAAAAACCTATTTTAGACACATTTGGGAAAACCGACAGGATTATTTAGAAAAATAATACTTTTTGGCATAATTAATAAATATGCATATAATTTAATCAATAATTCATACCAAGCTAAAACAAATATTGATTAAATGGTCAAGAATAAATAAAAACTGTGTTTGTAGTGGTAAAGTTATCGATGGTAGTAGTTCTGATGATAGAAAAATTGTCGCCAACATATGTTATCGAATTAGTAAATACAATAGGATTTTATAAGAAAAACAATTAAACACAGATTGAATGATGACTTGATGTCAAATGGATAGAGTTGAATAAAAATTGATGTTAATTGTAAGAAATAGGAAATATATAATCTGTGTATCATTAGTCAGCACTATACTAATGATCGTTCTTGAAAACATTTCACATGGAAACTAACATAAAAAATTCTCTAATGTTGCTATCTATATATAAACAGTTGTTAATAATTAAATTAATCAATATTTGAAACTAGCTTAATATCATTTGAAGGTGTTTTGCTAAGAATTTCAAATTCATACTTCTTTAGTATAGTGAAATACTAAACAATTTAGAAAATCTTCATTGAGTTTATCTAAATATCCAGAGATTTTTCACTTCATAACGTAACATACAAAGTCAGTTTTATATTTGACAAACTATATATTATTCTATCCTAAATTGACTCATATACTCATGAGTTTACAAATATGTCTCTTAAAATGGTGAAATATGTTTGAAAGAAATTTTTTGATGCACTATTTATCTTGTTGATATTAGAAATTTAATGGTTAGAATGAAATCACTTCACTAAAGCTAATTAGAGCATTAAGAAGAATATTAAATATCCCAACCAACGAAAACATTATAATTTTTATAATTATACAACGACTATTCATGTCAGTATATTAATCAACTTTGAAATATTGGGTTTAAGTGTATACTAAGAATGACCTGCATATGACAGTAAGTAACTTTCACAATCGAGTTTCAAGAACATTTGAGAACAACCAGTGTTGATAAATAAAAAAATATATTCTCACATAACTTAATGTTTTGTGATTCCTAAATAATCATTATTTACAACTATCCAACTATTATTTTTCCTAAAGTCAATCTAAAATAGAACTTGATTAGGTAAACAGTCATCACAGAAGGGAATTTCTCAATAATGTCCAGATAAACTTCAACTTTGATCACGTTTCCGGCTGTATCAGCTGCTGTTGTTATTCAACGTACTGGATAAACGTGAATAGTGCAGGTTTCTCTCAAATATCCATAATCAAAAGGAAATGAATCAGAGATACAAATCATCAATAACTGACTGTTGATAAATTCTTTCGACTCCGAACCTAATTGAACGAATCTCGCGTCATCATTCAAGCTCCAAATAAAACAAAATGTGTGATATATCAAAATTCTAACTAGATGTCATAACACATAGCTTGAATTTTTAATAAAATCTTTTTCCCTTCTATAACTTTTATGATGCTAACAATTAGTATATATATCAGATACGAGATCAAAACTACAATAAATGACGTGTTGGTTTTCGTTAATGAACGCTGTTTAGCTGCTTTGTGAATCGTCTTAACTTAAATGATCTAAGGATATCATAACCCTGGGAAGATCTCCACTTAAGTTATTACCACAAGACTGTCAACGAATAGCCTATAATGACTTATTTTTGCCAAATAATGTCGCCTCATTACTTTCTGAAATGTTTACTATTGAATATTTAAACAGCCTTTAGATTGTAACACATAAGTCGGTTAAATAAATGACAAACTGCTAATTTCACATTCATGGTTAGGCTTCTGTACCAAATTGGTAAAATATTATACAAATACGTACCTTTTAGGGCGATCATATTAATGGCGTTATTAACTATAGTTAGTAGTTAAGTGATAATATCGATTCGACCACGTCTGTAAATTTGGTCTATATTCTACGATTTTCTGTATAGAGTATTAATCTTAAGTTGGAGCTGGTAATTAATTACATCGATTTGTTATTTTCATTTTTTTCTGTATTATTTTCTACTAATGAATAAATACAATGAAATCTTCAATAATAGTTAATATACCTTATAAATTAGTTATTTATCAGCTTGTAACCAATCACTGACTACATTAAAATGAACGTTTAGACGCTATTTCGATAAATATCACCCGTATTCAGTGAAAAAAGTGTATAAGTAGTCTTCATTTTTATTTTAATTAAACTTTTTCCGTTTAAATCTCACAACCTAAGCTTAAACAACAATTTGCCACCTCTAATCAAAGCATTTTGATTTGCCTACTTCTAAAATCAGTCACAGAAAATTTATTTAACTAATTTCAAGATACGTTGGACAGTAAAATGTAAATTAATCTCTGACAAACTCCACTTCAAAAAAGTTCGTTATTCTTAGTTCTACCCGGGATTCTTAAAAATCATTCTTTTCCTTTTGCTATATGGGATACTTTATGATTTAGATTTTTATTTTTGTTATCTCTGTCAAACAGTAGATATATAACTTTTAAAGTGAAGACTGGTTCAATAAAACTAGCAAAACAGTAATATCTGATATTTGCTATTCGTATTGCAAAAAGTTGTGTTTAAATGTGTAGATGATCAAACAAACAAAAAGCTATTCAAAATTATTTCTTTAAGGTGGTCCCGCGAGAAGATAACGACATGGCTGAGATCTTTTCAAATATACATATATTTTGTCGATTACCGGTACTGACACGAGGGAACCTTTTTCTATGAGAAAAATGCAAACACAGACTCTGTATTTTTTTCGCTTTGTCAACATTTGATATAGAGATTGATAATTAAACTTTTCTATGAATAATCTGGTTTAGTAATAGAACATGTTGAATAATTGTTTTATAATGTTTTATAGATTGGTAGATCTTTTACATAGTGAAATATCAACATAAAAATTTGATAAACTTCAAAATATTCAGAAGATACATTATTTTTCTGATTGTTAACTAATATCTTGATTTGTTTTGACCACGTAATAGGTAGATTTCCAACTGAATATACACACTTTACATATACATTCTATTTGCTTATTGATACTATGTAAATAACACGAATACGATATTTCCTATAGTATAATAACAACGAAATCATATGGTGTAGTGATATTATTAGAATAACATAAAAAAAGAGTATAAAAATACCAAATTATTGATACTTTTGATACTTTCAACCACTTCTGTACATTCATATACATTAACGTATATTACATATATATAATATATATATCAATTAAATTATTGAATCTACAAAATAAAAAAGTGTCCAATATTCAATTAAGGACAATTGATACTTTTAAATTATATTATTTAATAATACACAAAAGTAAATTAGATTAGAATCTGCTTTCTGTTTTTCACCTATAATCTAACACACATAAATATATAAGCGTATTTTGTATCATTATTTTTTCTCATCTCAACACATACTTACATACTGACTAGTTCAGATACAACCTTAGATTTTATCATAGTCTATGTTTAAAAAAACCACTATTTTTAGCGATGTCAAAAAAAGACATTGAATTTTTCATTCTTGTTTATATGTTACCTAGTTAAATAATGAAAAACGTTACCCATCCTTCCACCCCCCGCCCACCACCACCATCATCATCACACTCCTCAACATCTTACATTCGTCATTTTTACGTTATTTTTATTTGAAGAAATATTATGGAACAGAAATGTGTGGCTTTCAAAAAAATAAGTAAATAAATAAATATGTATGTGTATATTCTATGTAAATGGAATTATGCATCTAAGCATGCTTTTTCAAAACATGAATGCAGTAAGTTTTGTAAAGAAAAAAAAATTGAAACAAAAATATCGTTTTTTTTTTAGATTTATGAAATATAAAAATGAAATTTATATTACAAATATAATTGAAAAAAGAACTAAATTTTTCTTCTTAATTTAATTTGTTATTTCATATACTAATTGCAAAAGTTAATTTTTACAAACGAACTAAAAAAGAAAACACAAAAAGAAAAATAATATCGAATAAAAATAAGAGAAAAATATAAACCATTGAAAAAAAATGAAATAGATTAAAGATAAGGAAAAAATTTTAAAAAAAGTGAGAAATTTTCAAGCCAATACATCAATTTACACTTTTATAGATTTTCTTCTTTCTTTTTTATTGAAGAAACCTATTGTCGTTTTTTTTTATTTTTCTATGTTTTACTATGAATATATAGTCCCTTTCATATTGAGCTTGATTTATCATGCTGATACTCTTCATAGTTTAGAAAAGAAATATTGATGGAAATTCGTAAAATTAAAAAAATAATAATTTTTTTTTGTTACCAAATTACAATTAATGATTAAGTCAGTTGATAATGGTTCAAATAATTTTATATAATAATTCAAGTGTTCATATTACTTTATAAATAATATCTAATAGAGATTTTTACAGAATATTCTATTCATTTGATTTGGTAACAAAAAAATTTTCCATCATCATCATCTTAATGGATAAAATCATCAGAGCGAAATTATCACTTTCATTTTTTTTCTTTTCTTTAGCTTTGGATTTTGTTTTTCTAAATGTAAAAATTATAAAATGATTTGTTTAATTTTATTTTTCTTCTCTTTTTTCTTTCCAACGTTATTCATTTAATTATTCAGCCAAAAATAGTAGAAAATCTTGAGGCAATTTTAAAAAATTCTCTTATTGTTCCATTTCAAGAAATGTTAAGCAAAAATGACTATTGGTTATAAAGTGAAATAATGTAGACTTCGATAATTTGTAGAATAACACAATTCTAACGAGCGTTTATAGGATAGATAATATAAGTGAATACAGAAACAAAACTGCATGAGCATTAAGTGGTTTACACAGTGTAACAACCCATCACATTTCTTTCTCATCTTTTATTTAAACACATAATTATTGTTGCAAAGGGGCACCAAATACATGTGTGCCACACAAGTCACTTGATTTACGTTTGGGCTGTGATACTGCCCGGGTGCCCAGACCGAAGCAGGTGGTTTTCTTAGGGGGTCACACGCGAAGCCTTCGGCCTAAATGTCTGATCCACAACGTAGTGGAGCAACGTCAGGTGATACAGTCCCATAGTAGTCGGTGACCAACAGCTGTTTCATGCGCCATCTATTTCCTTAGGATTCTTTAGCCCATGTGCACCATTGGTTTGGAATGAGGGTTTCCCAACTTCCCTAGGTGAATCCTCCATATCCACCAACTCGGTTAAAGCGCCAGACATTCGCTTTTCGTCCTCTCGATTTCACAATCAACACGCCCGCCTAGAGAAAACAGTTAGTAGGACTCTTCTGGCGGTCGTTTTATGCACGCGGCCATGTGAGAACATTTTGAGGGTGAGAGCGGACTCTTCCCTCCCTTAACCGTACCAAAGAATTTGGAGGCTCATCGTTTTGTGAGTACATGACAAAACACATTCATAATGAGATATATAGTATCATACCTAAATAAGAAGGATATTGGTTCGTTAAAAATAAAACAAATGTACTACATACATATCCTTAGTTTTATTTGAAAGCAGTGTAATTTGAAATATCTTTTTATTATTATGATTAGAGTAAATGATTAATTCATTGTTACTTTTGATTGTGGGTATAAACTGTAAAAAAACGTGTCAATGTCCAATTGTAGAATTTACTTTATCAAAACACGAAAGTCATCAAACTAATGAAATTTCAATTGTAATTATGATCAGTTAGCGAATTTTTAAGATCAAAAACGTTGGTGAGACTATAATTTACGGAAGACCTTTGAGCGACGCTAAACTGACCTTGAGAGTATTCACCTAACAACTAGGACCAAATGAGGGTTATGAACCAATTTGAAGGAATAGAATTATGGTTTACAGTTGATGGTTAAAATTAGGAATAAGATTTATGGTTTTTATCACGAACTGCCAACAGCTAATATGCCAAAACTCCTTTAAGCCAAATGGATTAGTGAATTTCGCGTCTGTTATACTTGGTCGTCGCTGATTGTTGTGCCGGAAAAACGCTGATCACTTACATTCGGAACGAGGGGCCTCTGCAATTCCCACGATGCGAAAGTAAGAACACAAAGACTGGTATAAGTGAAGATTTATTAGCACCAAAACACTATGACGACGACGATGATAATAATAATGAATCACAGTAGTCTAAAATACACTGGTTTATATATTGATTGTACAACCATTTTGATTAATAATTGAGATTAAATCACATACTCAGTTATAACAAATCACTTACTAAGCATAGTTCATGTCAACTGAATACAAGAATATCGTATATTATACAGAAGAAAATATTATACTGAGAAAACAAATCAAATACTACACTGAATGATCCTCACGTTGAAGCAAAACGGATGTAATGCCGAATAAAACTCATAATGAGTAACTCAATCGAAAATTGACTTTTCTTTCCATCATATCAGCGTCAAAATCCGAGACCTGTTATCTTATACCCGATTGGTTCATCCATAAATTATAGTCTTGCCAAAACATCAGTACTTTGAAATTGTTTTATGTTCTTTTATTTTTGGATACTTCGTTTATTCATGTATTAATTTAAGTTAATGAAATAGTTAAGTTGTTATACTGATTTCGTCATTTCTGCTTTGAATTCGTTATCATTAAGACACATTTTTACAGGTAATTTTATGAGTTACAATTTACAAACAATCTATTATCATCATTATAAGTGTATATGTAAAATTGTAATCAAACTTGTCAGAAATCATATACACCATTTAGCTTCCTTATATAATGAGACATTTATTATTTATTTTTCAAACCCTTCACTAGTTAAGGATGATTTACTTTCTACTTATTTCAATTACAATACTAAAACAGATAACACTCAAAACCAGAATTATAAACCTCAACATTTTACCAAAATACTAGATGAAGTAAATTATCATATCGACAAATAATGAAACCTACAGTGGTAGACTAGTTCATCTATTATTTCATAAGTAATACTTATTTCGTTTAAATACCATAATTAGAATTTAAATGATGTAATTCTAAGAGAAAATTTTGATTGTAGCAAGAAGTAGTAAAAAGTATCATTTCACTTAACCATAATCGTGTACACACACAAATCGATTTTAAGATGAAACAACTTTTGTTTTAAGAAGCTAAAACCTACTGAGTTATTCATGTCATGACTTAATGTATTATATTCATACCATCAAATGTTGACGTCACCATATTCCAAACTGACTTCAGCTAACAATATGAATCAATAAATTCTAAATCAGTATATTAAATTTGTAATTGTTACTATGATACCTTTAAATCATGGACTTTTTTTCCTTGTATAGGTATGAGTGCATATTTCTACAAAGTTATAAACTATGACAAAATCAATGAAAATGTCTACCTGTTTACAGTAATCCTCCATCAGTTATCAATAAGATTTAAGAATACAATAGTAAATATAAATGTATTATCTCTAACACACTTAAATATGATTTTTTTTTCTTTCGTTTCATACCAAAAATTCATCTTAATTTAACGAATTAAAACATGTCAAATCTTCGTTTATAAATATACTACCCATTATAATTTTAGTTTATTTAAAACTAAAGAAAACATTTGAAATAGAATGGATTTATTTTATTTTTTTGTTAACCAAGTTTTCTCTCGTTTCATTTAAATGTACATATAGGGAAGGTAAAAAAAAACAACTTGAAATAGAGATAATGAAACTCATCATCAGTCAGTTTTGTTAAAAAGAAAGAAAGATTCTATTTAACTTTTATTCGAAAGAAATCACAAAAAAAAGAAAAAGAAGTAAATATAAAAGACAGTTGTGAGAAAATTCCTTTATGAGAATGTTAGTTGGAGTAGATAATTATCTATGATTTATAACATATACACAATAACTGTGATGAGAGTCCGATTAGTGTAGCATTAAAACAATGAAACTTGTTATATGCATAAGGCAAACATATTTACACTTCTAAATAAAGCTTTGAAATTATCTACTGATTTTCATCAGCAGTAGTAGTAGTAGTAATAATAGCATTATTCATAGAATAAGTATTCATTTAACGGTAAATATTTTATGGGGGTAAAATAAACTAATTTTCAATGTATATTGATGACTTATGTTTTCTATGTTTAACAAAGACTTTTTCGAAAGCAAGAAACATCTGTTAAGACAAATATTTACCAGAAGTGAATCATTTGTTTACTTATTATATTCAGATAACACTTTATCTGCACATATGTCGTTGAATTAATTTTTTTCCCGATAAACATTTTTCTATTAACGTTAATGTTCTACATGGTATTCAATGGTTCGGCAAGAAAATACATTAATTAGTCAAATGTAGCCAATAGGTAAACATAATTTTTTAGAACAAATCAATTAAGACGATTTTTCAAATATATGAGTCTCCTTATTTCACAAAAATATAAAATCATTTTTAAATTGATTGACAGAGTGCTCAATCGTTTGGGGTACCTAATTTTTTTCAACCGTGCAAATAATATAAATAACCTACTTGTTTTAAGATTTGCTTGAAGGGAATAATTACGAATGCTAATTGTATGTACTCATAACATATTATGAAGGAATTACGGATTGTTGTGATGCTAAATACTGGAAAAGTCAAACAGAAACCCTGCAGTTCTTGACGTACTTCTGTTTTTATCTATTTTTCGAGAAAAAAACGACAGACAAGTGATATACGATGAATTAAAGTTGGACATTAACACAATAAGATGATAACTCAATATTCAAGATGTTAACCGTATATATGTGAGACCGAAGTTCCTGGGTTTGATTCCCGGATGCGCGATCGTAGTTTGGTAGTGCTGAAGAGTTCAATACTAGATTGAAACGGTAGTTCATTACTTCTAGATTTTCATTAGTCTCCTAAGTTAGGTCAATCCATGATTTCAGTGAAATAGAAAAAACAATTGTTGCGAATAAATCGGAAAATTTTCCTCATAATGGAAGATAGGTGGTAAATACTAACAGCTTTGAATAATTAGAGTTTGATTGTGTGTTAAAGTGATATCTCATGAAGCGTTGTAGAATTGAGGCTACGAATTTTTCACCACAACAAAATTTGTTGTATTGAATTATTATTACTATTATTTCGAGGATGTCCAAGTGAAATATTTAGAAACATCAAGCTTAACCTTAACATGGACTGTTTTCTTGGAAATTTCGACATGCTGACTTTATAACATTAAGAGTTTCAAATCAGTTTCAACAAGTTTAAATGTATTTTTAGTTTACAACTATTAAACTAAAGGACAACATGCATGCAGACATGTAAAACATTTGATAAACTGATTAACAATTAGCTTTACCAACTCTCACAAATATTTCCATGATATATTTTATGGAAATTATTGTCTAGTTTGTTTGAACTAACCACAGAGAGTGCTAGATATATTATTATCTGACAGACGGTGACCTTTTTAAATGAAAAGGTCATTGAAGTCAACAACTACTTCTTTGGTACCTATTCATTAGTCATCAATTTCTTCATTACCTTTAAAAATTGAAATTTAAAGGAATCCTTATATAACTTGATCCTGTTGACTGTGATCAATAACATACCAGATTGATTTTAAATTTTAAATATTAATGTTGTCAGAAGGGATTTTGTGGATGATATAGTAATTTTAATAGTTGAGATCATGAGTCGTTTGAAGTTAGACCACCATGGAAAACCAGGAAGCATTGGACGGCCGTTTCGTTCTACTATAGGACTCCTTAGCAGTGCGCATCCACGATCCCACCTCGCGAGATTCGAACCCAGGACCTATCAGTCTCGCGCGCTATCACTTAACCATTAGACCACTGAGTCGGCATTCAACGGTATTACTGTCTAACTTCAACTAATTCACGAAATTAATATTATCCTCTCTGTTCCTAAGTTGAACATCAGTTTTTCTCATCAACTAATTATGGATTTATTATTTTTGTGAACTGATTTTTTAAACTATATCAGCAATATACTAACACGGACTATTCTGTTCAGATTTAATTCATTACGATCATTCTATCACTAATTATTAGTAAAACAATAATTATAATGATAAAAACTATTAAATACCGTTTTGATATGTTTTCTTCTAAGTTCAATTTATCATTTAAACTCTATACTTAATAGCATTAGTTGATGTTATTCCAATTGGTTATAGATATTTCAGATGATAAACTCATTATATTGAATAAGTCATTGACTATTTGAACTCAGTAGCAAAGGGGGCAGAGCATGTAAGGTGAAAGTTTTGGTTTTGATTCTCAATGTGGAAATCTATCTGGGATGTAAGTACATTAAACCGACGAGTCCAGAACGGAATAAAATTAGCATCATGGATTTCACTGCTAGTCACTTTCAAATCATGCTGAAAAAATTAGTCATATCACTTTAACTAGTTAAGAGTAATAGCTCTTATTACATCATAATTTAAACACTAATGATCATCCTTGTCACAATACTAACTCAATATTATGTTATGTACTATGTTAGTTTTATGAAGTTTCACAATATGTTTCATTTATCTCACGAAATCACACGAATTGAAGAACTACCGAAACTTAGGGGGCATTAGAGAGCTGTCTCATCATAATTGGATCTTCATGAAACTGGACACTTAGAATTGAGTTAAAGATCATAGTGTGCCTCATTACGTGCACAATATCTTACTGTATGCCAATGACTAAAATATTAAAAATATTAAAAAATTTAAAAATATTAGACCGAACTGTCAGAATAAATAAATTAAATTAATCACCCATAGTCATATAAAAAAGCTTTATATTGTTATATCTGTTATAACTTGTGGCCTATCATGTCTTCAAGATGCCGAAAACCACAGCATTGTCCTACGCCTTTAAGACCCTGAAAGAGACTTCACGAAGATTTCGCCGGTCTAATTCAAGGTAAAATATTTCTAATTATTGTGGATGGAGTTATGAAGTGGCCAGAAATATATAGTATAACCAATTGTACGGCCTCGAAAACAATCCACAAGTTGTTAAGTTTGTTCAGCTGCTTGGAGTCCAAGAGACTTTAGCGACTGAAAATGGATCACAATTGGTTACAGAATCATCCAAGTATTTTTGTAACATAAATAGAATAACACATCTACGTTCTGTGCCCTATCATCCCCAATCGAATGGACAAGTAGAATGTTTTGTCGATACATTTAAACGAGCATTACCGAAAGGAGGAGGTAATCACAGAACTTGAACGGCCTACAGAACTACTCCTAACCCAACTATCCCAGAGAGAATGTCGCCTGCTGAAGCCATGTTTGAGAAACCTATCCGCACTATTGTTGCCACCCAAAATAGTAGATGTTGTTATAATCATAAAGTTGGCAATAAAGTTTTCGTTAGGTTCTACCTCGGAAAGAAGCGATGGGGATCAGAAAAAATCGTACAAAGATTGGGAAGAGTTTTGTACAGAGTTCAAGGAACTTTTGGCGCATGTATCAGACACACAAATCAAATCCTTAACGATAAAGGAATGATGCACATTCGAGATAATCAGCTGAATCTTCCATTTGAGTTAGTCTCAGATACATCAACGACACAGACACCCAAGAATACCGAAAAGAAGACTTGGACCAGAGAGACAGAGAAAAAAATGGAACACTATCGCAAATCAGTCGTCAGGCTACAAGTGGACGCAAGAAAAAATTTCATTCCGGGTATATGTTGGGACGTTTGAACGTCAGTCTACAAACGCTAATATCTAAAGATACCCATGATGTTTTGTAGATTATGATTTTTACCCAACAAGCAATACTACAGTCTTCTGTCTTCTGACTTGCGACTGTGGGGTTCTATACGTTCGAGTTTCGTAGTTGTATACTGTATTCCGCATTAATCAAGAAGCGAACTTAACAAGATCATCTTGTATAAAATTAAGTTTCGCTTCTAATCAAAACAAAACTAACTTGTTATTCAACTATTAAAGTAATAGTAAATTGTTTTATTACCACTTTGTTTTTATCAAATAAAGGTCATAGTAATGCCTTGGAGTTTATTTGTATTCGAATGTGAGAAAAGTATCAAATTTAAAAATTCTCTTATCAACATCATTTTCATGTTCACTTAATCAATAGACACAATAACAAAATAACAATGAGTTAAAGGCCAATAATCATTATTAAGGTAAAATCCCTAGAAATTTATTGCACTTTTAATATATACTTAAGAATTGAATTAAATTAAATTTCATTGGTTACAGATAATTTAATCATTGTTTCTTTTTTATGATCATAATGAATCGATATTGTCAAAAGATTAATTGAAAATGAATTTATTGGTTTATTGATCTATGTGACACAACTTCAAAAAAGTTACATCTGTAAAGATTAAAACTTAAAGTATATTGACTCAAAGTGAATTAATGTTTTAATTTACATCTATCTGTAATATTAATATTTCACTAATTCTAAACACACTGCTTATTTAACTTAATATTTTTCAATCAATCAGATTTGAAATGAATTATCAGTAAAAATCAATATATTTGAAACTTATATCCATGATGTGATGGCCTTCTTGAACATCTGCGCTACCTGTTCCTGCTGTCTAGATATTTCAATAAGTTATCTAAAATTATTTATTTTAATACATTATTATGGCTATTATTCGCATAACCTATTCAGGCACGTTTCTGAAAAGTATACAACCTTTCGTCGTACAATTTAAAAAAGGCTCAATCAGAGATATAGTAGTTGCTGGAAATATGCAGTGTAAAGAACGTAAATTATTTGGATGTCGATTGACTGAAATATTAACTTCTAACTGACGATTACTCAATGTTTATCATCAGGATCCACCAAGAAGTAAGAAACGGAAACTTGTTGAAATACTTTGTTCTGAAAATTATATATTGTACCAAAAATATAATACTGAATAAAGCTAAAAATAGTAATAATGATAGAAAAGGTGTGTTTTATTTTTCCAGTGTTATTGTAGGCTTAAGTTTATAAACAATGCTGAATATATTTATCTTCGAATTAAATGTACTCGTTTGTTAATACAATAGTATAACTAAACGATTGTTTTCAGGGTTCCCGATCGTTATTGTAAATACTTTGCACAATAAGAAATCAATTGGTTCATGTTCATCTGTAAAACGTTATGCACAGGAGTATTTGGATCAACTATCTGCTAGTATATTGCAAACTGTTAGCATATTTTTATGTTAAATAAACAATCAATTGGAAAACCAGGAGAATCTCTAGAAAATTTCGGTTCAGTTAACACTACCAGTAAACGAATGTCGATGTGGCTAAAACATTGATATACGTGTATTTATTGTCAAAACAATTCTATTAATAGCATCCTTCTATCAATAAATGTTCACTTTACTCCACACTTTAGAAAACATTTTCAACTTCATGAATTTAGTCTCACATTAGACTACGTAACCATTGATCCCTCACTTTTTAGATTAAAAATACAATCACATCGACCCTGAGCTTATCCTATATCATTAAAATGGTATTTACTTACTCTTCTTTCTAACAGATTAACAAGATTAATAAAATATCAGAAGAATTGTTGACTAATGCCATATTTCATTGTCAAACTCTCAGAGGACATTTAGGTTCACTACTTGTAATACTTAATTACCAGGATATAGCTCACATGTAATGCAGGAAAATAAAATGTTTTACCTAAAATCTACAGAAATTTACCTATTATTTACAATTCGTTTTTAATATTTATCGGTGCTTACCTATAAACTTTGCCGGAAGAAAACAAATGATCTTTAAGTGATTGATGTAGCCATATTTAGCTAGTAAGTTAAAATCAGATAGCATTTTTCTAATTTTGTACATAAATGATCATGTTCCTTTTTCACGTTTAATATAAAATGCCAACCTGAAAGTTATGCCTAATATTTCTTTCTTTACAATTATTTCCTCTATGATAAATCAGTATTTACGACACAAGTGTAACAAACACGAAGATCTTCTTCTTGACCTCAATGTAAAATAATAATTTAAATAGACTATATTACTAAATATTTCTGTAATTATGACTAAGTTATATGTGTTTCACTAGCCGAAGACTTTTCATATGTCAAATATTAGCTGTTCATGGATTAGTGAGTACATGTGTATGTGTATGTCAAAACAATCCAACCAATACTGTTAAATCAGGTGAAATCACTTAGCGTTTGATTTACTTATGTTTTATTAAGCTTCCTCTTTAATTCAAGTACATTGACCTTATTAAAATGTATAGTGGATTATACTTAAAACGGTAAATAATATTAATCGGGTTAACACCAATCTATTATTTTAAATAAGGTCACTTGTCAGATGTTAGGAATAATTCCCAACAACTCTTGTCACTTAATGCAAACATTTTTAATTTTTTTATTTCCAAATAAAATTATTATTAACTACTTGTGTTTAACATAATTTCCGTACACTGCCAGCTTACAAGGTAGCACTTTTAAGCACTCTGGTGTAAATACTGAGATAAATAAGTAAAACTTTCATACAATAAACTAGGTTGAAGTTATCATTTATATTTTGAATTTCAAACTGACTACTCAATTAGCTTTGTTAAACCAAGTCACAGAATTCAGAAAACTAAGTAAATCAATTCATCCATCGTTAAGGTATAATAAACGACTAAGATGGCTGTAACAATTTCTTATCCTACCCCGCCAAGAAAAGTAATGATAAGAAATAGTTAACGGTATGAGGAATTGTAGAGACTGTAAAGTTTTTGCTGTTGAATTCGTGGTCCTTAACCAGTGAAGTTGAATCGTGTCGGATGTGATGCAGTTACCCACGGAAGATGGAAAATGGTTACGCGACATGGTAGACCGGTTAAAGTTAGATATTAACGCCGTTGGACGCCGACTCAGTGGTCTAGGGATTAAGAGTTCGTGCGCGAGACCGAAGGTCCCGTGTGCGGGTTCGCGGGTGAGCACTGCTGAAAAATCCCATACTAGGACGAAACGGTCATCCAGTGCTTCCAGGTTTTAAATGATGGTTTAGCCGTGATCGACTCGTACATTCAACTGTGAAAAAATAACTGCATAGCAGTAGAATAGTGAACGTTATCATTAACAGTTTGAGCTGTTTTGAGTTTTTGATATAAATTACTCCGACAATTATATAATCCAGACTTTTGTAACGACGGTGAAATTATAAGCTTCTAACAAGCAGATTTCGGTTACACCAAACATGATCAACAATATCAATATAACAACTTCCTTTAAATGGAATGTCTAAAAATCAAAGCATAAATTTAAACTGTGTGCGACTCACAGAATCTATTTGCGCATGTTAAGTAATGTAACAACTTAAAATGTCTGTAAAGTAATGACTGGAGCAAGTCATAATATCATAATAACCAGAATAATTACGTCATACTTCCTTTGCAAACAGTTAATTTGCTAAAACTAATAGAGTCCTTATAAACCGTATAGCATTCAAATATAGGAAAGGAACGTACAAATAAAAATAATCTGATAATAGCCTATTTTCATGAGGGAAAAAACGATATGCTGTTATTTAGTTTTACAATACTATCTTAGTAGCAAAGAAAGTAATTGGTATTGTTGTGGATTATTAGCCTAGAAGGAAACTTTTTAACTCTACATTTCTGGTAGTTTTTTTCTTCTTACGGCGCTATCTAAATGACACTTGATCAATTAGGAATCGGCATACCCGATAACGTCATATATTTAGCACCTTTGAAATCCTAAGTATTTGTCTAGTATGATGGGAGCTCGTGTTTACATCCAAACTTTGTTGATAACCGTAGGGAGTAATCTAGAAGTTAATGAATCTGTGTAATTATGTAAGATTTGTTATTACTTTGATAGATGAAGCAATTCACTCTCATTGGAATTCAGAATGAGTTATGTCAATTAGGGTTATCTGCTCACACAGTGTTTTGTTAAGATTAGTTCGATCCTATTTCTGTTAAAGCTGATTTCTCCGAGATGTATATTTTTCTTTTCACAATAGATGAAAGTACTATTTTGATATTTTAAACATATTTTGCATGAGTAAGCAGTTTTCTTTAGAGTTTCAAAAAAATGCCATTTTACTTATATCAAGATTGAATTAGCATCAAACATGGTTATGATATTAGAACAACTTAATTCATAACTGGATGTATTACAATCTAACAGTTATAAAAAGTTATTTTAAAAATTAATAGTCAAATTGGTTGATGTGTCATTTGATGTTTTCTTTTAAGATTGTAAAATGAGAATAAATAATGCCCAATTGAAAAGGTATTTGAAGATTATTCAATTATATAGTCTAACTCTTACCTGTTATCTAGTTAGGATCGATCCATGATGTAAACTACAAATAAACTAGTCTTATAAATCACGTTGTAAGGAAATGACTAAATTCAATTATAAATATGCTTAGATTCACTCTATATATTAGAATGATGACAAAAGAAAAAAATGGTTCTACATGAAACTGAAACAATTCGAGTTGATTCATATTTCTTTAGTTTCCATCTCAAAATTCAAGATCAAATGCATGTTTCATTGTCCAACATACACGTTTTATTCATTAACTTTTCGTAATTCGTTTTCATTATTTTTCATGAAGTGAAAAATAGTGGGCGATTAAACATTGGAATTTAAAAATACAAATGATTTCCCCGTTTTTTTTCAAATATTTCCCACATACCCATGTACAAACACTTTACTCAAATTTATTTTTCAAAATAAAATTTGTTTTCCTAGAAAAATCACTTTGACCCAGTATTTATCTGGATATATATATATATGATCAGATCATTTCACAAAATCCCATTTCATGATGATGATAAATGTTTGAGTAAATCAATAGAATAAACTATCATTTGCATGTTCATCTCTGTGTGTATATGTGTGCGCGCATCAGTGTGTATGTGTATGAACAATACAGCTAAATAACAAAAATTAATTTATAAACTTGATAAATAAATAAATAAATAGATAAATTAATCAACACCATCCCAACAGTGCTAATGATCACCACCATCATCATCATAACAATGATGATAATGGCAAACGTAGCAAAATAAATCATTGTAATTGGTAACGTAATTTATATAGGAAATTTAAAAATAAATAATAAACAGATCGATATATATATATATCTATATATTCCCTGCCTCATGGTTAAAATTACACTGAAAGAATGAAACAGTGAATGTGATAAATTTAAATCACACCTGTGTGTGTTTATATATATAGATAGTAAATACTCACTACTAATTGTCACGATATTTTGCTAGATTTATTATATAAAAAAAATAATAAACATGTGAACTAAAATTTTACCAATTACAAATTCCATCAATTCAATGAATAGAAAAATATTGAGCCAGATATAAACTTATAATTTACTGACTAATTAAATAATAAAACCACTCAGCAACAACAACAACTAAAAAAATTTCACTTTGTTAGATTTATGAATGCTTTGATTTTTATAATAATAATCTTAAACGAAGATGATCATACTTATTACATTATCAAATCTGTTGGTCTTATTGCAACATATGACACTAATCTGATTTCCTAGAACTCCTTTTATAAATGATGAAGTTTTATAGTATAAATCAGTTGGTAATTATGTTTCACAGTTAATCAAGCATAAACATAAGGTTTAGTGACATTATTATTATATATATATATATATATATATATATATATAGAGAGAGAGAGAGAGAGATTTATTATTATTATTCAATTTATTTCTCTCAACTCTTATTCTCTATCTTCCTGTCTTATTGTTAGCACATGTTTTAACCACCCAACAAATTCAAATACATACATACACACTTGTAATAATTCCTTTCATAATTATGTGAATATTTGCATGTGTGCTTATGCATAATTGGATAAAAGGAGAGAATAACACTAGCTTTAATCACCGACCCGAATATCCATTACTGCTATTATAATCTTAATAATAATAATAATAATTATTATTATTATTATTATTATCATTATTATTATTATTATTACAATTACTATGATTAAATTAGAAGAAAACTGAAAGAGAAAGAGATTATGTGAAAATCGATTATGTTTTTTATGAAGCTAAGTAAATAAATAAATAAACAAATTAAAAATGATATACAAACGATAAATACAAAAATAACAGCTGCTATATTTATGCCAATACAAACATGAAAATCATTTATTGTCCTTATTAGTATTGAAATATTAAAATAATAAGATAAAATAGATTTGAGGAATAAATGAAATTTCAATATCAGAATAAGTTTACTTCCTATTGAACCGGAAAAAATTATTTTTTTCTCTCGGTTGACTGCTAAATAACTAAGTCTAATCACTGTTATTATAATGATTACTATTTTGAGATAATCACGTCAATATTGTTTCTGGATGATAAATCTAAATCAGTGATATATATATCTATATATATATGGGTAGAAATAAGTAACTGGAACTAAACAAAACTCGCATGGATTTGAAAATGAATAATTCAATACATTCAGTTTAGGACTGTAGACCGACATATACATAGATACATGTATGCGCGTATATATATATATATATATATATATATATATATATATATATATATATATATGTAAATTGTAGACCTGTTTCTTTGTATTTCTGTACGGTGTCTATCAGTAAAACCCAGGAATCGCTCTTCATTCCGTCTAAGGCTAAGTGGATGAATATATCTGTAACTACAGGCACGCTTGATGGAGAAGCTTTGGAAGATGTGGAAACTTTCACGTACCTGGGAAGCATCATCGATGAACAAAGTGGATAGGATACAGATGTAAAGATGAATAGTGGCAATGCAAGAGGCATATTCCTACAATTAAAGAACATATGGAACTCCAAACAACTGTATGCAAGTCAATATCTAATTCAGAATCATCATTACGAACATCAAACACAGTTATACTGTACGGAACTGAAACGCGGAGAACTACTACAACCATAATCAAACATCCACAAGTATTTGTAAACAATTGTTTATGTAAGATACTTAGTGTCTGTTGACCGGATACCATCAGCAACAGTCTACTGTAGAAGAGAACAAACCAAATTACAGCTGAGGAAGAAATCAGGAAAAGACGTTGGTAGTTGATAGAACATACAATACGGAAACCATCAGGAGGCAAGCTGTAAACGAAAAAGAGGAAGGCTAAAGGACACACTACGTCGTGAATTGGAAGCAAACAACAGAAGAATGAATAACAACTAGAAAGAACTGGAAAGGATTGTCCAGGACAGGGTTGGATGGTGACTACTGGTGGCCAGTCTATGTTCCATCACGATGGGTAACAGGAGTAAGAAGTAAGTAAGTACAAGCAATTTCAAGGTATCAGTTCAAGAATTTCGTATTCCAACAAACATTGATCAAGTTCAATTTCAAATATCAACTGAAAGATTATAGAAAGTATTGAAACATTTGATGTGCACCGACTAGTCTAAAAAAGATTTCAGTAATGCATATTTTTCATACAATTTTATCTGTATACATTAAAAAAAATAATTCTTGGGCATAAATAATTAATAACTACCAAACTTCAGTATATCATATTCATTTCACTATAAACTAATTACACCCTAGTGAATAAAAAGTTTAAAAAGTACGATGAAAATAAATTCAAAAGACTAGAAATTAATGATTTCAGTGGAATAGCTTATTTTCGTTTAAGGATTTTTCAGCTTTTATCAGCTTCTTGTGACATGTATAATATTTGAATGCTGAATTTCTTTGTAAAACTTTATCAGACTCTTTTGTAAAGGAAATTTTGTCCAAGTTTATATAAACATGAACTAGAGTATATTTAAGAAGACTCAATAGTATTATGCAGGTGAATATCATTGTCAAAAGTAGTGTGAGAAAATTCAATAATTTTTTGTATAAGAAACACAATACCGATAGAAATAAAGTTTTATATTATGGTAAACGAATAGATATTACTAATGATTAGGATTAAAAGTAATGAAGTGACCGATCAATTTCAGTCCTAAACATCAGTGGGAAGATCCAAACAACCAATACAAAAACTACCTTGCCAAGTTTATGTATGAATGCATTTAATATATTATATTTTGGGATATAGCTATATGTCCTTTAGGTATACCTAGACTGAATATACAGTATGTAGAGATCTACAGAGAATCGATAATCGATAAGCCGTCGTTTTTAGTTTAGGGCCTCTCGACAGTGTTCACTAATGAGCCTTTATATTACGTAACAGTTAAAAACTTAGTGGTTGGCGTTTTCGATCCAAGTGACAAACTAAAACGAGAATCACTCAGTGGTATCGTTGATATCCGTCTCATAATCCTTTGTAGGAATGGACTAGCATCGCACAAAAATATAAAGTTGGAATATGCTAACTTTTTGACGATGTATATAGGTCAATTAAGGAATTCATTTACCAAGTACTAGTAAGTACACTTGTGGACACAATTTTCTCTAATTTGATGTCTATTGATATTATCCAACTACAAAAACTGAGTAAAATATGACTATGAATTCAAAGCGCTATAACCATTAGGTCATCATTCCATACATAACTGGGTTTACAGCGATAAGCCACTCCAGTACTATTTAAATTCCCTTGTTCTTAAATTGACCATATTCATGATAGTATATTCAGATGTCATAGATCAATAGATTTATAAACTATGAGTCTATTTAATAACGTAAAATTTATTTTGATTTTTAGTTAATTGCTACTGATCCAGATGAAGGTCTACGAGGAAAAGTGACATATAATTTACTCAGTGGTAATGAGGGTGGACAATTTGAACTGGACTCAGAGAGTGGATGGTTATATTTAGCTCAACCATTAATAACATATTCTTCGACAGTTGAATCTAATGATGATACTACTCATAATCATAATAATAATAATAATAATGGTCAACAGTCTAGCTCTAAAAGATGGCATTCTATTACAACTTCAATGTATCGTTTATATTTACAAGCAACTGATCATGGTGTACCACCAAAAACTTCATCATCTGTTTTAGATATTTTTGTTCAAAAACCATTTTTCTCTTCATCTTCGTTAAATGGACCACAAAAATCTCGATTAAAAATTTACGACCAAAAAAGCAATACAGCTAATAATCATAATAATAACAATAATAATAATGGAATGAATGATTATGAAACAGAAGAAACATTGAAATTATCATCACATTCTATAAACAATGATGTATCAAATTTATGGAGTTCTCAGTTGCATCAATCTCACAGAGGTCTACTACTTTCTTCTGATTTATTAATATTAATTGCTATGGTGATAGCTACACTAGCCGCACTTGTTTTAATTTTCATTCTGTTTGTAATAGTTCGATGTCGTAGCGCAAAAACTCAACAAACAATAAGAACAACTGAATCTCCATATTCGTTTAATGATTCCCAACATAATCGAATACACAATCAACAATCCCAACTTTCTTCTACTTCTACACATTGTAATAAAAAATGGCATAATAATTTTGGTACATCAAACGATTTAAGAAGAAATAAATTAAAGAAAATTCTTCCTGAATCACGTTTCAGTTTATCTCAATGTTTACGTTCCCCTCAACATGATTGTACGTTACCTTGTCATAAAAGTCAGACACTAAGATCAGGTTGTCTCAGTGGAGCGAGATACCCTTCGGAACAAGTGAATCAAGGTAAACTGTTTTTATCTCTCATTTAAATGTAAACTATTTCCTAGAAAAGCGACTGATAGATTAAAATTACCAGTATAGTTAATTTCTGGTTGGTTGGTAAAAGCTTTTTGACGCACTTTTAGATGTATAGTCATCAAACATTTTAGTGCTGTTTACACCGAGAAAACCAAGCATTAAGTTCAGAAAAATATTTCATTGGTTAACGCTACTTTGTATCTCAGTTTTAATACGAAATAGTTTTAGCATCTGTGCTATATTATTTAACACAATATGCTTTGTGGAAGTAAAAAAATTAGAAGTATATCTGGAATGTATCACTTGTTACCCATGAAAAGTAACTGAACACTGTAACAGACTGATTTTTTCTGCAAATTACCCAGGATTATATTAGTAAATTTAAAAGCCCACTCCATGATTAATGTTACATGAAATCAACTACTGGTTTCACACTAGTTTTCTACACATAGGACATATACTTTGAGACTTATACAATGTCGTATCAAACTAAGTATTCGTTTACAAATTAACGTTGCAAGGTGAGAGTATATGTTTGAGGCTTTTGAAATTTGTAAATGAATAAAAATTACCATATACAACTGAAGCCAACGCTATCCATTTTATAACACTACTTCTTTCTATACTTAGCTTTTAATACCCTGACCATAATTATTGTTCAGGCGTTTATCTAACAAATCACTTAACTGATCACAAGCTATTTTTCATTCCTGCTCCAAAATTCAATTATCAGCTCATTATACTTGTGAAATTAGTGTCCAAACATTATCTTTTTACCTATTGTTGTATTATCTCTTAGCTGTATTATAATAAATTACAAACTATTTAGTATATAAAATATTACAGTTACTTCATTTGTATTTATATTTGAAGTATTTTTGCTAATTATTCCTTATTATTACTATAGCTAATTCTGGACTTAAAATCTGTAAAGTGTTTCATTTATACACTGTCCAGATTAATTCTTGTTTATATGCAGAAATTGAGTTTTATTTTTAACCATAATGTTGGACATGTTGAATGTTATTTTATTAAACTAAGAATCGGAAATTGATTTCTTTTGGCATTTATATATTTTTTACCATTGAGTCGGTTATTTTGTATGGCATTTCTTTAAATGATAAGCCATTACTGAATTCTTTGAAAAGATCAAAGCTTTCTTGAACTACATACTTAGTATTGTTTAATATTAAAGACTTAGCTATGCTTCAATGTGTTCATAAAATATACGTGATCCTTGTAGATTATTCCGATCTATAAACTTGACCTGATAATCAGTAAATAACATTGAATAAGGTTTTACTATTTCGTCTAATTAGTTATTAGAATTATTTATAGATACAGGCTTTTATCTTACACTAATCACAAACATGTTTAAAATCAATTGTAAAACAGTTAAAGAATAAAACCATCAAAAACTTTAGAAATTTATTTTATTACGTCTAAATCATTCATTTGAATAAATACCAAATAATGGGAATCCTAGAAATTTAAACAAATAAAATGACAAAATAAGATATATTACACAAATAATCTTATGAATGAATCAAGTCAAACTCAGAATCACAATCAACTCGAAACAATGCCGTTGTATCATATTTATAAAAATAAATTGTTCAGTGTATGGACAAATACACTGGAAAATGTATCTTGATGGTTTATATATAGTAGATGGTAGTTGTTGTTATTGGAAGATAGGTTTCTAGATTTAAGTTAATAAGAATTTTGTAACAAATAGGAATTGGTATTAGAAGGGGTTTTGTGGATATTATAGTAATTTTAATAAATGAGATCATGAGTTGATTGAAACTAGACCACCGTGTAAAACCTGAAAACAACGTTGGATGTCGGTGGTGCCAGTGATCTAGAGATTAAGCTTTCGCGCAAGAGACTGAAGGTCCTAGATCCGAATGTTGTGAGGCGTGATTGTGGATGCGCACTGCTGAGGAGTTCTACGGCTGGATGAAACGGCCGTCCAGTGCTTCCAGGTTTTCCATGGTGGCCTAGCTTCAATTGACTCATGATCTCATCTGTTAAAATAAAAATGGATTTGGTTTTGGTACATTAATCTATTTAAACTTATGAGTTAGTAAAGTCTTAACAGACACACAATAGCTCAGAAATATTATACTGAAATATAAAAGTCTAGCACTTTTTGACGACTATAACTGCTTTTTAATCATTTCAGTTCGAGTTTGAACTTTTTGATTTCTTCGATTGAGGTGTAAAATTTGACAATAGGCAGGAGGAGTGTGTTCACTACAAAGTTATTGAATATACAATAAAGCCACGTTAATATTAAAAATGTTTTACCATCAAATTAAACTTCATCTACGAGCTTGTTAATCCTAATTTCTACCCTTTGTTTGAGGAATCTGCTAAAATGATACTTTGATTAAGTTATTAATGGAATCAATCAATTACTAAAAAATTGATGGGTTTCAAAAAAATTATGTTTTCACAATAAATCTATAGCTAAAAAAACTTTCCAAAATGATTCTAATTTTAAAATTATTTTTACCATAAACCGAAATTGAGTTGCAAATTACCCATAATCAGAAAACACTTCTATCTCGTTATACATGTATTTGAGGGATGTATGTTGTTAAGTGGCAACAAATAAAGATGAAATATATATATTCAGTGTATCTTGATTTCCTTCTTTATCCTAGTCTATCATGAAACCTTACTACGAATTGATTAGATCTTTATTTTGTTTTAATGATAATATCAAACCAAAGATTAAATTTCTACAATTTTTTCCCTACTTTTCCATTTTCATTAAACTTACTATGCATTAGATGAAACAACTGAATGGAACATCCTTAAAATGTTTTAACATATTAACGCACAATTATAAATTGTTTTTACATAACAAAGAGATTTGAATTATCTTTAAGTAAACATTTCAATTTATGTGTTAATCATTTACTTTTATCTAGAAGGTGCAACAACAACAAGAAAAGAAAACTAATTTTCCTGTTTTAAACATGATAATATCCATTTTAATTAATTAAAACAAATGAGTAGTATACTGATCAATGGTGATTTATATCTACTCTGATTGCTTGTTAACATCAATAATCAATATTATCATCTTTAACAAATATCGTTATTATTATTAGTGTTAAAATTATCATTCTCATAAACTGACTTAAACGGTATAATTTCGATTGAAAAGAAATATCAGAGACAACTATCAATTGATGATATTTATGTTTAAAAAGTTGAGAACATTTTCTTCTCTCGATAAAATTAAATTCATTAAAATTCATGGTGATCAAATAATAATAATAAAGGAAATCTAACATTAAATGATACAAGCAATGATGGATAGTGGCTAGCAGTGGAATCCATGACGCGCGTTTCGTCCTATTTGGGACTCGTCAGCTGGATGTACCTGCATCTCAGAGAGTTGATGTTCACTATCCACTATCCACCATTGCTTACAAATAGCTTGTGAATTAAGCTAATATCGAGGCATACGCACAGTATGCACATATGCCAATAACAGACTGATCAATTGCAGTCTTAAACCTCAATGGGAAGATACAAGCCAAACAATACCAAGTGAATTAAATGATATAGTTTATCGTTATTTATTTATTTTCTATTGAAAAGATTCGTGAAAACTACGCCCACTGAAGGATCTTGCTTACTCCCAGTCAAATTCAATAAATAATTTCTAGTAACTTATGAAAATAATAAATTATTTCCCCTTTTTTTTCTTCGAAAAAATAATAATAGCAACTTAATAACCTGAGATTTGTTGTTGTTTGTTGATTTATTTATTATTTTGGTCACGGTAGTTAAACACAGCATTGAATTCAGTAGACTTACTATGAATAATATAACTCTTATTCAGTAAAGACATAGAAAGAGAGATAGCTTGCATGTGAGTGGATGAATGAATGAGTAAGTAAGTAAGGGGATAATAGACACAAACATAGACAGAAAGAAATACACAGAGACAAAGTATAATAAATTATAGATTTCAGGGTTGTTTTTTTAATACAGACTAAAATAACTGTCTATCTTAGACTGAGGATAATTTAACGGTTGACCAACTAAATTCATGTGTCCATTTGAACTGTAACACTTTGCTAAGTAATATAAGTAGAATGTAACAATTAGTTTTATAATTATTGAACAGCATAGTTCTTTTTTCATGAATCAATAGTAGATAACATGGTTATTATGATACGACGTGGTTTTAAAAAAATTATAAATGAAAGTTCATTTTTGACTTAATAAAATAATTTAGTTTAAATAGTGAACATATACTTGCCCAGTTAATAAATAGGAAATACATAATAAGTATCTTACTAATAGTGTATTATTCTTCTAACTGGTCACTAAAATACACCAATGTGATAAAATACAGTTTGATATCAGTTAATTATGTGATAGTGAAGATTTGTGGCTTATCATGTGAGGTTCCATTCAATTTTCCTTGCCGATCATCACATTTTCACTTCGTTATAAGTTTTTCATTATCAAACTTAAGTGATTTCAATACTAAACAAAGTATCCTTCATAAAAGTGCTGATAAAGCGAATGTTAACTGATCTTGATTTCTGAATTTATTATTGTTATTGTTAGCTTTATTTAATATTATATTTTTGGTATAATATAGAATTCTCAGCACAAAGCATTTCAGCGAGTATCCGTTTCTTTTTTCTTAATTGGTATTGATGACAAATATTGAGTGATCGCCAGTTATATAATAGCATTTCAGAAGACGACATCGGAATAATATTCATTCTTTTCAATGCACGTTGTCAGCCATCACGATGTCTGCGGTTGTAAGTTTTTGTAACTTGTACAGTGAAAGGTCGTAAACTTTTCGTAAATGCATCTGAATAGGCTAGGCAATTATTTGACATAAGGATCAGTTAACAAACAAGCAAACAGATAACTTGTTGAAATATCTAAATGGTAGGAGCGGGTAGCCAAGATATTCAAGAAAGCCACCTGGGTGAACAATAGCATCAGCTTAAAATCTACGTAGAAGTGAAATGTTCGTAGTCTTGCACATATAATTGACAGTTTATCCTAACGATTTTGATCTTGATTGATTATCGTCAATAGTAACCAACCACCTAGCTAAGAGAGCTAAACCCCACCAGCGGTTAATTAGTATGTATTTCTAGCTAAAAGTCATTGTTCAAATTTTTGTGTACATTTTGATTTATTCTATCCTGAGATGTCTAACTTAATAACTGAAATAATTTATAAGTATTCTTTATATTTTTATTCATGTCAAAATTTTAGTGCTAATTATTAAAAGCAGACTTTACTATTTACCTATAAAAATGAAATACATACTGATACTCTCGAACAGTTGTCAAAATCAAGCAAACTACTTTTGTATTTCAACATTCCTAATCGATACAAACTCAGTCCAATAAATCTGACAGAAAAATAATCATTTTTTATTGCGAAACTGGCCTTCTGTTTTTCTATACATCATATTTTTTTAAATGTATATATGGTGAAAATAAAATTCTATTGAATGACAAATTTTATGATAGACATATAAGAACATTACAATACGGGATTTGTGAGTTCAGTTTACAGTTAACATCATTATATGATGTTGGTCAAACAACTAGAGGGTGCTAGAAGACTGATGTGGGACCCCTCAACAGTGATTATCCCCGATTACGCCACCGGTAGTCGAACTGAAGACTTGACGTCCCATGCACATACGCCTAACTCTAAACTGCTGAGCCGGCAACGAGTGATTTACATGTACAACTTCAGTCAGTTCGCAATATTGCGAACACCATCTTTCAATGTACTTAATAGATAACTGCTTCACATTCAATGCATGTGAACTATGCTGCCCACGGTTTCTCATTAGAACTCCACACTAGGACGAAACAGCTTTCCAGTGCTTTCTGATTTTCAGTGGCTGTCTAACTAAGATTAGTCCTTGAAGTTAACTATAAAATATAGATATATTTCTTGTTTTTATCCTTTTCTGCTATATTAAACGATAATTTACGACAGATTTATGGATGATTATGTGCTCAGATTATAATCCACTGGTGCATGGTTCATTTCTACCTGTCACTTTTATTTCCTTTCATATGAAAATATTTCAGCGTATTGCGTTCTTAAAGTCACGATGAGTATACTGCGCATAAATGTTTCTAAAGTTTTTATCGAAAGGAATATCATAAAATCATCGTTTATATGTAAGTAGACAAGTTATCACCTTAAAGATGAATTTTAATTTAACCTTGGTCTTATTCACAGATCCTTATTATTTGACACTTTGAAAGAATAAAAGACACTAAGAGGTAGGTAAATTATAAATCAATAATCACCGTTAGAATGCTATTGTTTGACTTATCATTTCATCAAGTATTATGGGAAAATAATTTCTATTTTAACAGTTACATCATTTTTTTCCATAAATCATGTGTTAAATAGAAAAGAGGAATAACATTCTACCTAAAGTTTTGACATTCACCTAGAAAATTATATCTTGAGTCAGATATTTGATTCTATCTATGTCTAGATCGAGGTTCTCTTATCGAACTCTTGTGAAACATTTTACAAGAATACAAATTAATGATAGCGGTAGTCTATCATTCTGTTATATTCTTTCCATTAAGATTTTTTTCACTTGCTTTTTATTTATATTAACTTAATCAATAATTTGACGAAAGGTGTAGAATGTGAGAAAGACAAAACGACTAGTCTTTTTATTTTTGATTGAGATCATGAACCGATTGATGTTAGACCACTGTTGGAAACCTGGAAAGGTTCACGAGCGAGACTGAAGGCCCTGGGTTCGAATCCAACGAGCGGGATCGTGAATGCGTCAGTGTTTCCAGGTTTCCAACGGTCGTCTAACATCAATCGGTTAATGATCTCAATCAAAAACTTAATAATCTCCACAACCCCTATGCTGATAGTCTTCTTCTTCTTTTCTTAATGAGAAAAATTGATTTTTAAACAAATGCATTAAATCATTGTATAAAAAAGTAAAGATGAAAATTCAATAAACCACAAAGGCAAAATAAATTCAACATTATTTCAAGAGTTGAGATCATGAGTCAATTGAAGCTAGATCATTATGGAAAATCTTATTTGATTCTATTTTTATAATGAAAGAATTTTATATGCTATAGAATGATTTGAACTTTTGCACTACCGAAGGTAATTTACAAAAGATAACCAAAATAATAATTCTTATTACAATCATTAATGAATCTTTTTTTAAAACAAAATCTTAGAAAATGATTACAAAAAAAACGAAACAACTAAGCATTAGTGAAAAGAGTAAACAAGTATAAAAAATATGTATTAGGATATCTCTTTGAAATTTGATAAATTTTCATGGTATCTATACTGAATTGAATATGATGAGTAAAAAAAGTAAAGTATACTAGTATGCTAGTATTTGATCACAGATGTCTTAGACATATTGCTTGCATCTGCTGGGATCATCAGGTAAGTAATAGTGAGGTTAGACGCAGGGCATTAGGGGATAATGGTAAATCAGTTGATAAGGTTGTGAATCTTCATCGAATAAGATAGTTGGGTTATGTGTTACGTATGCCTGAACACCGTTTACCACGACGCCCAATGCTGACTAGTATTAGAAACGGCTGAAAGAAACTGAATATGATGATTCAGTTAAATGCATTGATAAATTAATTTGGACAATACTTACCATTAAATTATAGATTCCTAATTTGTTATTGAGTAAAAAAGTAATGTATACTACATAGAAAGAAAGAATACTCTTTTTCGTCAAATTAATTGATTATCATTTTGAAACTCAAGTTATATATAGATAAAAGTCAGATATGAATTTGTTTGATTTAAGCATTGAGTATAGTATGGGTACAAAATCATTACAGTTAGATACAAGGTGATGATGAAAGCTTTTGAATTCCCAACGGCCTACTGAAGCTTTTTTATTCAAATGTTGTTCACTGGATATCATTTAAAGAAAATGTCTTTTACTATGGGATTTCTAGAATATCACAAAAATATCCGTACGGTTACTTAAATAATCGCATTCGAATGAATTGTCATTAACATCTTTAATTGTCATGTTTGGTCAAATGAACTTGACTCTGGTTGCATATACAGCTTGAATCCAAAGTTTCCTAATGATCAGAAATTCATCAAAATGTTGAGAGACCGTACAAATTAAGTATATTTACATTTCTTTAGCTAAATACTTTGATGAAAAATGTTCAATATTTATTTATGTAAAAGTATAACATTCGACCTTAACATTTAATCTGATTGTTTTCATCTCTCATACTTTCGTACATAGATGATGACTGCAGATTAACTCCATTATTATTACCAAGTACTTCAATGAAATCCGACCATCAATCGGATGATGTAACTGTCTACTCAACTCGTATTCCAGTATCTCTTTCACTTCTTTCGTCTGGACCAAGCAGTTTGGATGAAAACTACAAGTCAAATGATTACAGTATCTTACTGCATACTGGACATTTCATAGAACGTAAGTTTAAATGAACTTGAATAAAACTTGATTATATTCAAGGGATCTTATCTTCAAAAATAAATAATCCTTTTGTACATCGATTTTACGGTTTTTACTTTATGATTCAATCAGCTTTCTAATATTTCATTCTAAAAAAATAAATGTTTTAGCTATAAGATTTGGCATTTTTCAAATAATTTGGCCCGACCCTTAATTTTAACATTTCATTTCATATTGACTGTAAACTTTCTTTGACCCCTTTCGATTTTTGATCAAGTCACGTAAAGAATCTTCCATAATCCGAATTACTGTACAAATTCTTCAGCAGTTTATTTCTCCAAATCAAAAGTAACAAATTGAGAGGATAAAGTAATCTTTATTTTTCAAATTTCTTATTTTTGTTTAAAGAAATGTAGATTAGATGCATATTTAGCGGAAATAGAGTTTCGAACCAAGTAACATAAGGTTCTTAATAACGTCCTGTTTTACGCGGTTAAGTCAATTATGTACCAATATCTCAAAATGACTACATATCTGGGTTTACGTGACGCATAGAATCAAAAGAAATTGGAAAAAAACGTAACACTTTTGTATCATCATGATAGTTATGAAATCATAAGAGATTAGATATTCAACAAGGAAGCATAAAAGTTATTTAGTAAACAAATGATATTACTGTTCGTGTACTGTCAATATATTCCAGTTATTTCATTGAACATCACTGAAGCGGGCTTAAGATTTAATTAAAAATTTAGTTAGTGCAATGAATGGAGTCTTGGGTACTAAACCAATTTATTATAATCTGTAAAATCACCCACTGTATTTGTAAAATATGAAAACAATACATTATGCACTATTTGCCGATCTTCCTTGAGTTGTCCTTGACAAACTTCAGTGTTCTTTCTTTACTGTTATTATTAAAGTTGCTTTCTGTTTTCTTTTCTCTGCTCATTTTTCTTTTCTGTCCGTAAGATTTCTACTTTCAGTATCTGAAACACACTACTTATATCTGTGAGTACAAGTACTACATGCAATATTATTTTTTACAGTTAAATGGAATGAATACAAGTAAAATAAGTCGGACAATTAGAAATGTACACAACCAATGAATTAGAATACTACCAAGCATTTACTGAACTTTTTAGTAAAAAACTATTAACTACTTCGTTGTATAAAAGGAAACGTTATTAAGAATAGATGAATCTTTCAATGTTAATGCAAAGGTTTTTCAGCAAACTTCATATCAAACTTAACAAACTTAATAGAATAACAGAAATATATTGACAATTTATAGTTCTAAAGCTCTTTTAATTCATATTTTAATAGATATTTTACATTGAATGTGGAGATTTCAAATAACTTTGATACAAAACTAACCATTTTAAAGTTTGAAACACTTCAAATCAAGTAATTTGATTTCATTAACACTATCACTGTTGCAATCAGTTGAAAAGTTACATTGTTCTTTTTATGAAGAATGTTCATCTGTGCTTTATCACTAACATGAGTAATAAAATATGCGATACAATATTTTGTTATAATTTCATTGAATTACTTTACGTAAAACTTAAAATTTAAGTAAAAGTGAAAAATTGAAACAAATTTGTATTGATAAAAATCTAGCACATTTTAATAATAAAATACACATGTAATTATGTTTGTTTAAACATCTAGTGTTTCCAGACTTATCGCGGCGGTATAACATTGATCAGTCCATGATCTCAAAAAACATCCAACAATCTACACAACTCCATGCTGCTATATAATATTCCCATAACAGGAAAAGTTTGAAACCTGTGTTTCCCTAGATAACTAAACCAAAATCCAGTATTGAACTGTTCAGTTATACAATAAGAAATTCAAAACTTCCATTCTAAAACATCTAATGAAATATCGTTAAGGAAGGATTAAAAAATCTCAATTTAAATAACTTCATGAAGTTGGCACTAAGTTACACCTAAATCAATGTAATACTAAATACAAGTAGTTTACTATGTGTTTCTCAGCTTCACTGATTACGTGGAAAGTAAGAAAATGAAGTGAATTTATCACCCTATTAATTAAGTTAAAAACCACTTGTTTTTAGTTTACCTTACTGGTCCTTTTCATCTCTTACCTTAGTAATAATTGTTCTTTTATCTTTTTGAGAATAAAATCAGATTATTTCATGTTCATAGTCAGTAAGGAATAAACTGGACAGCTTTTCAAGTCGTTCGTTTGGATATTACTAATACTACTATTGACATGGTTGTTATTGACAGCAAGCAATCGAGGAATGATTGTATTTAATAACTCACTTATTCATGAAATCAATAGTCTTTAATTGCTTACAAAAGTAAACCATGTTGATAGCAGAGATTTACAATAAAAAAGTACACTGGTTACTATCCTTACATCATTTCAAGGTTCCAGAAATCTTACTTAACCTAAGAACGAAGTTCCACTGGAATTTATTGATTAAAATAGTAAATTAATTTGATCTTTCAAGTACTCAATGTTTCAGAGATAAATTTTCTACAAAACTAGTTAGAATAATCAATTATAAAGCCTTGGATGCAGTGTTTTTTACGCACTTTGTCGTTCAAGGAAGCATATTTAGGCATCATGTTTTATAAGCTACTTATTTAGTCATATGCGTTCATAGTAAGACGTCAATCAGTGCTCTAAACTTCATTAAGCAACGCATATTTCAGAACAGTATAGATCCCTGCTTAAAACTTTGACGACTACGTTTCATTGTGAACTTCATTTTGATTATGATGTGTTATAACTTACAAGAAATCAGTTATTCAGCTTTCAAATTTATTAAGACTGACTAATCGTCGTTACTGCCCAAGATAAACGAATTCAAACATTTCCACTAAAAACACTAAATTTGGCAGAATGCTATTGAATTAACGTCTGGACAAAACATCACAGCTTTGAGTATCCTTCATGAAGCTTGATGAAAAATCACAGTATGCTATTATTTATAAACACTTCTTTCATTACTTAAATCAAGGAGCTTTTCTCGATTTTATGAATCAGTTACTTGTAATCATTTCAGTTATGAAAGGCTTCTGTTCTGTCTTCTTTCATTTTAGTTGAAATTTTCCATAAACTACGAAAATAATCAGGAAACTAAGAGTGTTAATGAATCCTCATGCATACTTTATTTAGTTTAAATATGAAGCTAGTATGAATTAAAAAAGTATACTTAATGAATTTACTTGTAATGATTTGAATGTTAAAAATCAAGATCCATATTTTTTGGTTTCATATCGTAAAAATCACAAGTATGGCGAATATTTGAGTAGGTTTTTATATTGCTTAGAGACAACGAGATTGTTTCCACGGCGTTTACAAATTAATAGTATAAGAAACAGATTATTTATTAGTTAATTATTTGAAACAGTTTAGATTTTTATAATCCTACTCAGTTGGATAAAATTTAGATACTGTATTATTTTTACAAAAGGATTATGTGTAATTTAGATCTTAAAAACTAAGTACACTTGTTTAGCCTTTTAACTGTAAATCATTTGGATAAAAATATAAATGTTTAAACTGAATAACCAAATAATATCAGACATTAAAAAAAAACAGATAGCTGCTTTCTTAATTGTATCCATCTTTAGTGAAAGTTATTTTGTAAGTTAAAAAAATTTCTAGGAATTCATTAGCTAACTCCTTGCTCAAATATTTGAGCCACTTAATTTTTTCGAATGTGCAAATATTCCAATTAACCTTCCTGTTCTTAATTCTTCGAAGTGAATAATAATGAATGTTAACATTACGTATTCATGCACTTTTGTAAAGTGCCTCCTGATTATTATGATGAAGAAAAACTGGATTAACTGAATTATTTTCTTTCTTGAGAGACGTACATATCAGAATCCATATATCTTAGATACAAGGGGTCGAAGAATATAGTTTTAACAGCTGAAGTGGAGAAAAAATAATAATAGTTTAAGATGTGTGACACTTCTATACTGCTGACAATATTTACTAAATATAATCTTCAATAATCATAGTTTAAACCCATGTTAAATTGAAAAATGTAATAATGCATAATATATCGTGTGAACTACTTACTATGACAAAATTAACACTATCAAATAAAGTAATTACTATTATTTATTGATTATGATTTACTTTCATCATATATAATTGAGATGTGAATATATTTTAGCTATTTTAGCTCAACCACAATGTACTCACCGTTATTTAAACAATGTTCAATCATTCAAACAAAATTGCGGAGGGAATGACAATGAAAATTGGCTTCGATCTAATCCTACTTGTACTTTATTATCAACTAGACAACCTCTCTATTTAGATAACAATACTAATAATAGTGACAATAATGTAATTTCATCGAATACATTTACTTCACGTAGTACACCTCATATCACTGTCTGTCCACTTAATACTAATAATACAGCAGATGATAATAATGTTAATGATGTTAATACTGATAATAATGGAATGAAGAACAATTTAAATGACCAAACAAAATCAATTTATTTAACTGGTAATGAACAAGTGAACAATTCAATGAATCACACGTATACACCATTGAAATGTAATCAACATTCCGTTAGTACATCAGAACAAAAACTTACCCGAGATAATCATAATTCCAGTTTTGTTTAAATGATTTAGTATATATATATATAACTATATAAAATATTTTATAAAACACATCCTTTTATCACTGTTAATTTTTAATATTAACATATATATAAGCGTATAGTAGCTTATTCCATGAAGTATTAATTTAGTTTACAATCTACCTGGTGTATGTCATCTTTTATTCCGTTCATTTTCTTCAGTTAAATGTTACAATATATAATGTATTAAATTTTTAATTGAATAATTAATTTCTTAAAATTATTTATTAATTAAAGACGTTAAAGAGATGAAATGTGACAGTGAGAAATCTTGTTCATTATTCTGTTACTACATGGATAGTGTAATAATAATGATAATCTTATTATTATTATGATGAACTAAAATTATTCTGTCTTTTAATGTATTCAAATTATTTGTAAAATATTTCCTTTTTTCACCGAATTATTACATATACAGTATTAAGAAATTATCAATGTTCACTTATTTTAAAATAATACCAATGATAATTAACAATTACATGGTAAAAGTATACGTATCACTGAAAGATAAACAAGATAGTAAGATAAAAAAAAACAATTTAGTCTACAACTCATAACAATAATAATAATAATAATCAATGTGGTTGAATTTTTTGTCCTCTATTTATACGTGTATATTAAAGCTTATTTTAATCGTTAATGATGATTACATATATAAACAAATATATATATGCAATTTGTATAAATCTTTTGGTTAATTATTATTATTAGTAGTATTAGTATATATATATATATATATATATATATATATATATACTGAATAATAGGTTTTAGGAGAAACTCAGAATAACAGAGGGCCAATAAAATCAGTACGAATATACCAGTATATATTTACTGTTAACTACTTATATCATATCATTATTATTATACTAAGCTGAATAAGCAATAACAGGTTTGCACTAAAAAGCTAGACTCTGTTAACTATAATGAATAGTGATCCCTGAACTTACCCTGGAGATTAAAACAAATTGAAGTTATAAGTAGAACCGTACATGTTAAACAAATAGTTAAGATCAGTTCAACAATAGTGAATCGACAGTCAAATGAACTCAACTGAAAAGCTTATATACGTCACATTTTTTTTCTTTAAATTCACTAACTTGTTATTGAAAAACTTGTAGTTGACATGGAAGCATTATCGACTTGATCTTAATAACTTTCAAAAAGAAATATATTTTGATCCAATAGTTTAATCATAAACTTCATGAATTATGTTAAAACTTGAAAGTTATGAACAAAAATGAACAATTAAAAGAAACTTTTGTAAACAGATCTAAAAAATTGTTAAGTTTGTAAATTGGGTTTCAAACATACAGAAATGAATCTATAGTCTCTTCGTAGAAATGGTAAATGTATATAAAAACGTCTTGGATTAAGAAATGATTTATAATATAGTGAAAGCTATTTACTATGAGAATAAATATTTATACATATTATCACATAATGAAATGGTAAGAGAAATTCATTATTTTTGATAGTTCCTCTACAAGTTATAGTTTGTCAAGTAAATTATATGTGGTTAGTGTAAATTTCAAGAACATCGAACTCTGTTTCATTGTCCGTAACAGTATGTAAAAATATTTTCTATAAAACAGTATTGCCGAGAGAGGGCTGATTTCCTTTCTTATAGATATGGTGTTTATTTTCTAATCTTTAACAAAGGTTCTTCCACGTTAAAAAATTCCAAAAGATTAAAAATCATATTATAAAGGTTTAGTCGGAATATTTTAACTAAAATGAAATCAGCATATTTTGAGAGTACTGTTTGACCCAAGTTATAAGTTTATAATTAAAGAATGTATAGTTTTAGTTTCAAAACCTTATCAACATGTCGAACAAGTTCAGAACTTCAATTTATTTAAGGGTGATTGATTTTATAAAGTGTGGAATTACAAAACACTTGGTGAAGATTTTATAAGATTATTTTTGATTAAATCACTTGAGTTTCAATAAGTAGGTATCGGGTTTGAATCTTACTCCATCTAGTTTAGTTTAAGAAGTTGGGTAGCGTCCTCAACTTCCACACACACATGTTGGTGTGCGCTTCCAATGCGGATAGATATAATTAGTATGTAGCAGGAATAAGAAGTAGAGTGTAAACCAGCAAAAAAATGGAAAATGGAGAGCATTCAGAATAACAACAGAATTAGAGGAATGATGGAGACAACTAAAGAAAGATTTGTATATGATTTTCATATTTTACGGAGGTACTGTATGATATGCATAAAATAATGAATTGGTTTTCCCCAACAAGTCTTCACTCACGACAACATCAGTACGCTTGTTGAATTTTGTTCAAGATTATGAATCGATCAATGTCAAACCACCATTGATAACTTTGAAGTACTGGACGGTTGTTTCATCCTAGTATGGTCTAATATAATCTCAATCAAAACCCTGTACGTTAATTGTTTATTCAGATAGTTTTCGAAATATGAAAGATTTTTTTCACTCATTCAAACCAATATAAGTGATAATACATTTATTAGTAAATTTAAGTAATTACCACAAATACAATAATATTCATTGAGATTTTTTTTAAAAAAAAAACACGTTTTACAATCATTCTATTAAACAGTAAATATTTCATTTGAAATTAATAATTAAATATTCAATCAATTCATTAGTTAACTAATCAGAGGTCAAATAGTTCATTTAAATTTTTTTGATTATTTGACCCTGAATAATTTATTAATAATAATCAATTCAACATATAATCTTAATGACCTTCAATTTATTTTATTGATACATTGAACTTTATCTCTTATCCTTTGTGTTCATAAATCAGTTCGAAAATTTGAATTTATTTTTTCTTTGAATCACTGATTTCAAAATTTTTGACATGAGATCAAATACAAAACTTTGATTGAATAACTACTGAATACCCACTTATACTACTTATATAATAACAACAATAATAATAATAAGACAAATTGAAAAAAAAAGAAGTGTAGGGACATTCTTCATTCATTTTGTCTTTTTTTCATTATAATTTAGTTTATATTATATTTGTATATGTATAAATTTTTCCATCTGCGCATTTAACATTTTTTGGAGAGAGCAAAAAATGAAAATCTATTTTGGCAACAATAAAAAAAAAGTCTTCATTAAAATCTGTATACAAAAAAACAGCTATCTACAGTAAGGAATAGAGGCATAAAGAGAAAGATAGAAAAATAAAATAATCTAGATAAAGTCTAGAAAAATCAAAACTTTCAATGATGTCACATCTCTAGGGAATTGTTATCCTGAATTAACAGAGTTCAGACAAGAAGGGTATTAAATTTATTCACATATCTAAAGAGGTTATTGTTAAATAGGAGAGAATCTTTGATAATAACAATAATATTATGATTGTTACTAATACTTTATATTTGCAATTCTTATAGCTAGTGAAATCTTATTTTTTATTTCTAGTTTAAGAAACTCAGTAGTTTGACATAGAATTAAATATTGAACACATATTTAGAACTGGATGAAAAATGATGATAGCCACCATCAGTTATAGAGGATTTCATTTTATTAGAGGTTGTACAGTATAGTTAATAGTATGATGATGTCACTGGTTAGTAAGATGATATTTGTCAGCAGTATATTCTAGCTTACGTAAATATGTTTGATCTAACTGTTTCACTGTTTGTAGTTTGTAAAACTAGGACACAGTATTGTATTAGCAAGATCAATAACTTTAATTAAATGCTTAGCGAACTAATTACCAGTAAATATATAGGTGAAAATATGATTCATAAATAAATGGACAATCAAGAACTAATCAGATGACTTCAGATTCTGTAAATCACTTGTATCAACAGCTGAATTTACTTTAGAACAATGATGTAAATACTATTTGTAAAAATTACATTTTCAATAATCTCACCAATTGAAACTCAGATAACTTCAACGCTTCGTCCATTAATCTTGTCTGGACTTCTTCAGGGTAATAATTAAAATCAAAACTATCAAATAATATATATCTACATTATCCAGTCATAAGCAAATGCTGACTTTGCTAAGTAGGATCATGAGCCAGTAAGATGTGAACAATGTGGAAACTTCATAAGGTAAAAAAGAATGAATGAGTATGTGTACCGTTACGTTAGTGATGATCAATTTTCGGTTAATAAATAAAGCCTCTGTCTGGTGCCGAAGATATTTCAACTAATTTATTTATGAAAAATAATAATACAAACTGAAAAATGTTTTAAAACGTGAGAATGAAAATAAAATGAAAATCATCAAAAAGATAGTTGTGATGTTAAAACATTTAAATTAGTTGCTGTCAGAGTAAAGCTACATGTGATATAAACAGAGTGGATTGAAATAAGGTCCAATTATTTGTTGACAAACCTTTGAAAAGAGGTGGTTAGTTGAACATCACCATTTCTCTTCAACCTGTTCTGATTAGCACATGTGTGATGGGAATGTATTCCCAATCACTGTTAAGTGACTTATATCCGAACTGATATCTTCTTTATTTACCCCATAAAATATGTTTTCCGGTCCGAATAATTTAACAATACTGGATAATTGTCCACAATCCTTAAACTCAATATTCAAAGGTCGAATGCATTAGTGATAATATGTTCAATAGATATACTGCAAATAAACATTTCTAGTTAGGAATATATAATTACATTGTATGATTACCTGCATAACCTCAACCGAAACTAATCAAAATTTTTGGCAGAAAAATAAAATAGTATAAATTAACCACAACGTACCGGGCAGTCAAGACTCAATAAAACTCAAGCAATATCGTGGAACTTAATGGTTTCTACCTATAATTTGGGTTGAGATTGAGAGAACACTAGGAGAAGTTTCAAACTAGCGCACAATGTGTCTTTAGTGTTCCTTTATTTTTAGTGGTATATACATACATATATATGGGTATATCTTTAGCCAGAATCTATATTTGGTTTATAACCTCAAGGCTAGTAGTATTTCCCTAGAGACATGATCTAAAAAACGATTATATATATATCGCCGAATAAGAAGTAGCATAATCACTAATTAGCTTTGTCATAATGTGAATATACTTTCTAGTTTTTATTCCACTTACCATAAGTTTAACACCTGGTCATGCCAATATAAAATCATGCTGTTTTTTTAGTATACAATGAACCAATAACTTATGATCAACTAATATTCATCAAAATACTTTGCCTAGATTGACGAAAAATATATCCCCATGGGAAGTTGCTTTTACAGATCTCATTAAATAATGAAGGAATTAACAAGTATAAGCAAACTCTCGCTCTTATCCTTAATTTATTGCATACATTGTTTTAATAATATGCATCTACGAATATTCATCAGTGAAACTTATTTATACATTTTATTCTTTCAAAATAGTTCATTTTAAAGTATGCAACGCCGAAACGAAGTGAAAAAAGAACTTTGCACAACAATTTCATTCAAACATTTTAAGTTTGTGTATAAATCATCCAATTAGTTAACAGTATTTCCATATCTAAATTAACGATATATTGAAAGTTATAATCTAAAGCAATATTAAAAAGTCTTCGAAATACAATGAAAATCAGTTAACGTTCTGTTCTTATTTCTTTATTTAAACACATAAACATTGGTAAAAGGCAGTGAACACATAATCGCCACAAAAACCATTCGATGTGTATGAAGGTTGGAATACTGTCCTGGTGCCCAAACCGAAGCAGGTAACGCAATGTGCATCGGCCAGGAAATCGAGAATCATAAAAATTCATACTAATTGTGTTAAACTTGAATAAATTACTACTTGGAAATGAATTAGATAAATTATTATGATAAACCGCACTATACTACTTATATGCTAACTAAGGGTGATACTAAATATTCTGTCTAGGTATTAAATCAAGAACAAGAACTTCGATAAAAAACGATGATTAAAAAGGATTTTCCACTTGGTTATTTATTTATTTAAAGCATAAAAATACAAAAATGAGTTTACCAGTTTTTGTAAAATAGATGGTTAGTGACATAGAAACAATAGATGTACATTTTGACAACCAGTAACTCAGAAGTTAACTGACTCAGTTCTTAATCAAAAGGATACTGCATCAAATGCAACTTCTTTTACCAAGTTTGAGATGGCTAGATATCATCACTAACATTAATGTAATCGGTGCTATTCGTAGACCAGTAAAGAAACCTTTATGGAGCTATTGTGATATGATTTTCAGAAGAGCAGATATTGAAAAATGATGGCTATTTAATAGTTTTTAATATAAGCGGTGTTAGGTACATAGTCTTCAGCTTTTTCGTTTCTTTGTAGCAATCTTACTTCTGAAGTGAAATATTACGAATGATAAGAAGTACAGACTCTCGGTAAATTAATCAAATAACTCATGCATAAATATCACTTATTCATTGCTTTCGTACTAAGAACATAAATGTTGTAAAGCGAATGTATAACAGGTATGTTTGATACTTACAAGGCATATATCCCGGATATTTCAAAATAGTAATCAACAGTTAACTTCCTGTTACTTGAAAAAATCTATTTGTATGAATACTGGTGTCAGAATTATTGAGTGAGTTTATTAATTGCTTCTGACAAGTTTAAACAGTGTTTAGTTTGAAAACATCAGTTCTTTAAGAATCATTAGTAAGAATCATGAATTAGCCTAAGTGGTCTAAGAAGCACATTTACTGCTATAAATCATTTTTGACGAATTGTGGAAATCGATAACAAGCCCCTGATGACTATGATATCAGTACTTACCTACTAAACGTATGTACGACCTCAGAGAAACTGATGGACTTCCAAATATTTGAATTAGTAGCATCCACTAATTCAGTTGAAACTGTACGACTTGTTATCTAGAAGTCTATTGAGTCATAATGTAATAATGTGAATACAAATAAGCGAATAGAGTATAAAATTCGCCACGTAGTACATTCCTCAGCGATTGATGAAATGCATCGATCACGTTTTTGTGATGTAATTATTGAACTAAATAATTCAATATCAATAAATAATGAATAATAATCGTTTTTAGGTTATAAGCAGCTGCAGAAGGACGACAAAATGTTATTCCGCTACGTTTGTTGTTCTTGATGCAGGTTAATTTATCAATGAGATAACATTTATGGAGAAAGTGAGATGATTCGAAATTAATTTAAGGCGACTTGACACTTTATATTATGATCTTAAAAATTAATGTATAGTGCATTAAACTGATCCTCTTTGCCCGGGTTAAATTTTCTTTAGTAAGACATTCCAGTTCTATAATCATCGAGTTTTAGAGGTCAAGAAAGAGTTCGTACAACATTTTAGAGCTGTCACAACGTTTGGAATACAGTCTGATCTCATGACTGACCCAACATCTTTTAACATTGAAGCAACTAGTAATAACCTTTAAACTGAACTAATGGATCGTCAATAAATGTTTCAAACATCTAATATCGACCGAATTCTACCATTCATTGAAAGAAGATTGGTTTCATAGTCTGTAAAATGGAAACTATAGCCATTGAATACAATAAGTACTAAGTCAAGTATTTCAAATAAATAAATTATACGATAGTTTGGCCTGTAATTTTTTGAACAGATAATGACAGAGATTTAATTGAATAAATCTAGAAAAATATAAATTTATGAAATGAATTTCTTCAAAATTTCTTCACTAGTGGTAATATGAAATATCGAAGGAGTTGCTAAGCACAATTCACAGTTGTCAAACATAATAGTGTAAGATTTCAGAATTCAGATGATTCAGAAATGTTTATCACTTTGAAAAAATGTTTCAGAAGGAAATATTGAATCTTATTAAGAGGCAATCAAAAAATAAAATCAACAAAATCTTATACATCATGAGTTACATTTCATTTTTTAAAAAAAGGATACAATGAATAAAATTAAAAGTATATAATTAAATGAAATTCTTTTAGCAAACAATTGAAGTCTTCATTATTTTATTCGTATATTTTATCGTTTTCTTCTCCAATTACTGTTAGAGGAAAAATAAATTCCACTGATATTTCATGAAACTTTATGCTTGTTTTGATTATGTATAACACGCACTTTAATATAAATTGAGAGAAAAGAAATTAAACAATCACGAATGTTTGAGAAAATTAAAAAAGATTTAACCTTGATGAGGTTGTAGTTTGCAATCCGAAGAGTATAAAAATGATATTGAAAGAATACAAGTATTTTTTTATTTGAATAGTTCTAGAGAGTAATTCAGATCCCGGTAGATTACTTCCAACGCCTGGATATGTAACTATCCAAACAACATAGAAAATAAATAATTTACAGGTGATGAAACTTAAACTATGAACTTAGTTGTGAGAATACAAAATGTCTTTCAGTATTAGGATTCACAGCTATACATCACAAACTGACTTAAGTGAAACAACTAGAGGGAACCAAGCAGCACTGGAAAGTTGTTTTGTCCTCATATAGGATCTCTTAGCAATGTGTCCACAACCGCGTAGGGTTTGAACACAGGACCGTAGGGCATCACAGCAAGTGCTTGGCCTTTAGATCATTGAGTGACTTCGGTATTATCATCCTTATATACATAAGTATTAGGTCTAGGTAACAAGAAAATGACCACATATTCATATAAATGGCTGGGAAGTGTTACGTATGCTCAGCCACCGACGTGCGATGTTTTATGGTGTAGCAGTAGGATTATTGCTTATACTCTTCCTAACTCTACCACTATGAGATTTGAATCGACAACTGCATCTCTGTGCAAATGTGGTATGGCAACTTGAACTGATGTACATACGTACGAATTTCTACGTTGTTACTGACTGACTGACATAAAACTTTAGTGTGATTACAAATCGAACACTGCAGTATGCAAGATGAAGAATGGTGACTAATTTTGTGCAATCTTCCTATTCTATTTGATTAACTATGAGGATACTTACCAAACAGAGTATTATAAACAGTACATCAGTAACTGGACAGTAGAAAATTTTACAACCTTTCATAAACCACAGACTGATCTATCTAAAACTCCTAACAAATTTAATTCGATTGACAAAAAAACGTTGTGTGTTATATTAACAGAAGAGCATTTTGATCATAAAAGTTAAAGGAGCTCCTGTACAATAAGTCACGCAAGAAGTGAAATAATAAATCGAAAAGATTCAACCCTCTAAAATATTAAGAACCTGAGTATGAAAAAAATTAAATAGGTGTACTATGAATTGTGTTACAAGTAGTTCATCTGTTATCGAATATTAAACTACATTATTATTCAAAATCCAGCAAACTGCAAGTTTAACACACTTGACTAAATGTGATTTAAGCCATAATAAATTAACTCAAGATGTCATACTAAAAGGTCGAAAAATAGCTTGGAGGCACTGCAAATAAACTTAGTAGAATTATGATAAATAATTAGCCTTTCATTTCTAAAGTAATGTTAGCGGGACATAGACTAGATTAAAGCATGCTCAATGCATGATTGCTTTGGTGCACGCTGATTGGCTAATTCTTATCCAATCAGCGCTAGTCGATAGTTGGAGAATATTCTGGATTTTTCTTATGTAAAAACTATAAATATACTGACGTTTTTCCCTATTGTGCTTCCTACTGGCTTCTGACTTGCTATTTGGGATATAATCTTTTTCCTGTTCAACCGTGTTCTGATTTGGGGACTTGTCGAGTGAATCGGTGTCCGAGAATACTAAGCAATGGGAATAGCTGGGTCATTAACCGTAAGAAGAAACAGAGTTATAACAAATAAGGTCACCAATTTGTCAAAAATATTGCTCCTAAAAATATTATTAACTAATGTATCCAAACATTATTGCATTATGAGCAAAGATGAAGGATGGCTAACAGTGGAATCTAAGACGCGTGTTTCGTCCTATTCGAGACTCGTCAGATGGATGTGCCTGCAGTCCAGAGTTGGTGTTTACTTCGGGGCTCGAACTTAGCACCGTTTGCTTCAAACGCCATCACGTCATCCACCTAGCTACTGAATCCAGATGACGAGTCCCAGATAGGACGAAACGCACGTCCTGGATTCCACTGCTAGCCACCATCCATCTTCGCTCATAAAGCTTGTGACTTAAGGTGATATCGAGGCAATCCACACAAGATGCACATAAGTCAGTAAGAGACCGATCAATTTCAGTCCTAAACACCAATGTGAAGATTCAAACAAACAACACAAAATGAATCATTATTACGGTAGTTTAAAATGACTCCCCAATGGACACAGGTCAATTTTACTTTACAATTGAACGAACAAGTTTCTCGATACTTTTCGTGTATTTTTACAATATCATCGTCAGAAAAATAATAGGTTGATAGTTTTTCATTAATTTTAAAAAGGGTCTACGGACTGAGTTTTTTCTTTTTCGCAGATATACATATCAGGGTATGATCTCGCACAAAAGTTGTTGCATTTCTCAACAAAGATATCAAAGTGAAATAGAATAGTACATGTCCGAAAGAGGAAATGATTGAAGAGTAGAAAAATGATCAGGATTTAGAGGGTAATTGTGCATGGTTTTACGCTATTGTGACATTCGAAAATATGCCACTAATGATTTCTGTCAGCCAGTGACTCATCTGAGAAGTCAACATCTTTCTACGTGACTTAAATCAAGTTAGTAAATTCAAGGACTGGTGTTATATTCCAACTCAATAACTCTTAATTTTTAAAATTAATTGCACTCCGATTGCTATCTCACTGTGGGGTAGGCGAGAACTTGGTAATTGAAAAATATGACCAAGCTACTTTTACGTTTGTGATTTTCATTGTTACCATGGGATACATTATATATATTAACGAGTTTTTTTACTGAATAGCCCCCCTAACTTAAAAGAAAGTAAGTAAAAGAGAATGAAAACTAATCTCTATTCCATTTATAATCTACGATTATTTCATCCCCCAAAGTTGGTTCCAATGTAAAGGAAACTTATCAAGAATATACTTTATGGAAAATTCCAATTTAAAATACATCAGATATATTTGATGGAAACCAATGATACAGAGAATGTATAGTAACATTTAAATTAGTAGCAGACACTTACAAATCATTAATTTGAAAAAAAAAATCAGTCACTTAGGGTAGTAAGTTTTACTGATGACTGGAAAATAGTAAGGATAACATTCGGCAACCTGTCAGATAAATAAAATAAACATTCGGTAAAAAAAAACAAGGGAAATAACTGAAATATTTTTGTCATAAACTAGACAACAATATGTTATTTATTATAAAATGAAATATAATATACATTAATTAATAAATTTCACAATCAATAGGCTACAATGCAGCAAGTTAATTTTCTTCTAATAAAACGAGTTCTTTTGATAAAGTGACGAAGTTTCGTTCAGTTTATAAGTGTAACAGTAAATAAAAATTATAATAAAAACAATAAAAATATGGGCAATTATAACAAAGGAAACCTGAGTATACGATTCATAACGAAATAACATTGTATGATCACAAAAAGTTTTCACATGTAAAAAACGTCAGCAAGTGTTATTCATTGTATTTAAACGAAATATATCGCATCCAGAAAGCATAAACAATTCCAACAGCACGAAATGGTGTTGCAGCTAAAATCTCCACACAAGCGAATATAATACCCGGAATAAAATCAGAAAGATAACGGCATCGTACGCTTACAGGAGGAAATATCCCAGCAGTTATCCAAGAAAGAAATACTCCTTCTAATCCACATGTACTAATCAATTTTCCATTCATTATATCCAAATATACAGACTTTGCCACATCATCCGGTGACGCTAGCCCTGCAGTAGCAGATATCGCTTTAGTTACAACTGGTTTACCAACATTTTCACGCTAAAAAATATGAATTTTGTTTTTAAAAATTTCGAATGAAATGTTTTATTATCCTCAATTATTAATTTAAAATAAGTTCTCAAAACAACAAGTAGTAAAAATGGACGTATCAGTGGAAGTAAATGAGACTAACAATAAAGAAAATGATTCGAAAAGCAAACAGGATTCGCGCAATAAAAGTTATACAAGAATACTGAAACTCGGAATCTGGAGATGAACATGCAGAGAATATAGCTCCATCACTATGATTAATTTTGAATCATATCACTCAGTATCTCCAACCACTGAACGTAATAATCGTACGGACTCCAGCCAGGTAGGCATACTTCAAACACTATGATTTAGATGAACAGTCAATAACTTCATGGATGAGACGTCCTAGTTTTACTGTCCCTAGCTTTCTTCCAACTTAATTCACGTCATTTAACACTGCGTATCGAGGTAAATAGTTGTGTGTATGTAATACATGTCCAAACTATCTCAGTCAAAGAATCATGATACTATGTGTAAATTACATTGGACAGTAGATGGAAATCAGCAAATAAATGTATTACGTGATAAGAAAATTCAACTAGTCCCAATACCTGTCTGAGAAAGATAAACACTAAACATGAACTAGTATTTCCCATTGTATAATGCCTAATCGCGCAAACACTTGTGTTTTCCATATAACCAATTCCAAGGAAACATGAACATTTTAAGAATACATCTACAAGGAATAGAATAAAGACCATTTTAACGTCCATTTTTGATAGACAATGTCATGATAGATTCAAACGATGATGCTTCAAAACCACAGACTGGAACTTGGAAGTCTCAAGACAATGACAACTAACTTTATCAAACAGTTTTATATAACCAAATCAGTAGAGATAGTCTCGTATGATATAACAACTAAAAAACCACTTATATCAAAGCGTAAATTAAAGAAACTAGAACCGGAGTTTTTTACAACTCCAGAAACACTTGAAATTGCTTACCACTTAAACTTATGTTACACAGTAACCAATGATTTTTATCGTTACGAAGTTTTCACATACAAACTGAAAAGTTTACAAGTTCTATCAACACATTTAAAAGCTTGGAAAACTTCTTGGGGATTATTTTAGATCAAATTATTATTACTAACGAAAGATAGATATTAGAAAAAATTCTATAATCGGGCTTTTCTATTATTAGCAATGTTTGACGAAGAAAACATTATGCTCAAATTTATTCAGTCACTACGAAGACTTCAGTGCTTTTCTTACCAAATGACAATGGCTTCTAAAAAGCATTTGGTTTTTGAAACAAAGAGATTGCAGGTATAAGTAATAGCATTATCACAGGGGTGATGTGTTTTTTCTTTAGATCGTGAAGGTAGATTTCTTCCCCGAAAATTCATTTATTGATTCGGAGTTCATAAAAAGTCCTATTCACTTAAAATGGACTCTCTGGACATCTAGACTGACAACCCAATAATGTTCAAAATTAATGCTATGCCTATCCGCAATGTAAACGTTTACTCAAAAATCAGTCTACACTGGAGAATACTTCGACATTAGGTGAAGTAGTTGGGCGCTTGTTGTTCACTTCATTGTCATTAGGGATCCAACCATCCCCGCTAAGCTGATGACTGACAAAACTCAGTACATTGACTGATTAATGAGAAATAACCAATATCATGGTTATACAGTCCTTAGTGTTGATCGAACTGTACCTATCAGGTTTCAAAGTAGCGACTAGTCTAAAGTGATTCAACATCACGTTCACTAAACCTTGATGTGATTGGAAGAAGTCCTGGCATCGACAGTAAAACGTTAGTTATATTCATTATAATAATTATTCGAATGATGATTGAGTAATATAATACGATGTACATACGTAACAGTTTCTACGTTGTGACTGACTGACACGATTATTGATTTACAGAAAAATGAATGTTGGACTTACAATGTATCCCGGAGTGTCTGTATCGGGTGGGAAAGCGATTGTTACAAATGGGCCTTTATGTCCCAACTCCATTTCCAATGTCTCCGCGAAACCACGTAAAGCATATTTACTACCCGTGTACGCTGCGTAACCATACACACCTACTTGACTGGCAAGACTACAAATGAAGGCAATGCGTCGTTCATGAGTCTGGTGGAATTTCTGGTCTAACATGTAAGGCAATAAAATTCTTGTCACATGAACAGCAGATAAGTAATTCAAATGTAACATTCCCTGGATATCATCAGTAGAAGTATCCAAAAACTTGCGGGCAACAGCATAGCCAGCACAATTCACTAAAATATCAACAGATCCTGTAATACATAGAAACACAAAGTCACCCTGGATGATATTAGTTCTATAATTAGAAAATTTTAATCAATACCGCTCTCATCTAACGTTGAAAACAGATAAAATCTGAAAGGAATGATGACAGATGTTAACTGGTACTCAAAAAAAGTTCTAGCTTGGGTGTTGCAACTGAATATTTACGAAGACTTTAACCCATGAACAAAGAGACTTGGCTGATACTGTATTAACATCAAGAGTAGTCTTCAATCTAACTTTACCTTCCATAACTTTACAAAAGGTATTAACCTTCAGGCCCCTTAACGTAAAACCAATAAAAATCTTTCGGTACAAAAGAATAAATACATTTTATTTCTTAAATAGTTGTGTCGTATACTACTAGCCTGGTGTAGAATACAAAAATAGAAAGGCACATCTCACTGAATCTTGTTCCACACAACAGAACAAATGCTTTTAGTACTACATAGTAAATCAAATCCTACGGTCTTGTAGAAATTAACGCGAAATTTTCAAAACGCATTTATTCGCAATGAGTATTTAGGTCATTAGTGTGGTACGTACCGACAGTTTTGGTGATTTCATTATTTCTCTATACTACTGCCCTAGTATTAAAAGATAGATATACTCAAATTGTTTTTCTTTAACCGCTAATTATGTCACATAAGAAACAACGGACAATCTCAACAGAAGTCCCAACAAACATCAACGAAAATGCCAAGACAGAAATAGGAACAGGACTAGACATTAAGCTCATAATTGATAAGCATGTGAGTTGAAACGATTTCTCACTTGTTCTAATAATTACTGAATCTATAACTAAGCTCTTGAGCAGCAATTTTGCAACCCTGGGTAGAACATACTGAGGATAGTAATGACACTACACAACTAACTCTGGACAATCATGTGGCATAAGCGCTTGAAGTCACTAGCTTCTGGTCTGGGCCACGTTCGCAGATGCAGAGTACTCGGTCCGGGTCCGCGTGACTATCGTAACCAATGATTGGAGACTCTGGGTGACATGGCTCAGAATCGATCACATTGACGTCGATGTATACACTCTTTGTCTTCCCTTAAACCATGAGATTAAAATCGCTTCGTATCTTTTTTCTACGAACTAATTCTTCCTTCCTGTACTATGTCCTTATATGCAATCCTCCTCTGATATATTATCAACAGTGAATTAACTACATCTACGAAACCGGTGTTCATCTTGTGCTAATGAGGTATGGCAATTTGGACCGATGCACATATATGCCTAGTCCTACGTTGTAGCTGACAGACAATCATGTGTTAGTAAACTAGGTCTAAATAAGTCTAGTTGTAAGTGAAAGATCCTGTGAAGCGAATAGTTAGTAGTCTACTAATTACTGTGCTCAAATGAGATAGACACAGACGTAGCTAAACTAAGTTCAGAGCTCCAGAGTTACCAGAATATCGTTGTAATTAAGTGACCAGATAAAAGAAATACATATCTCCATCCCAAATGTGTATAACAAGCTTAGTCTCAATTATACGTTTTAAGTAGAAAGCCAAATGAATGGTTAACGCTACACGAACCTGCCTTTTTATTACAATAACACAAAAATATAATTCGACGACCACACCTAACAAACTGTCGACGTAACAACTGGGTCATCACGAGTCCACAAAACTTTAGTACACATTCTGATCCTCATTATTTCCTTATTGGACTAAATGTTGGTATGTATGTCAGAAACTACGTATAGATGCTACTTGATATTAGTTATTACTGAAAGCATGGGTAGGGAAAACAGTTAGGGGTGTTTGGTGGTTTCCATCTAAACTAAAAGTAAGAACGGGAAGGAAAGTCAGCGAGTTATATACCAGCATGTCGTGGTACTCGTCCTAGTACAGTCCGTTATCAGAACTAAAAGTCCACAAGGCTAAAGTGACAATTTTAAAAGGTACTACATTATCTTACCAAGAGTAGCCACATGTTTACTGAAGGTTTCATTCAAAACACTATACTCTGAGGTCAAATCAACTGACAAAATAAAGACATTGTTATTTCTATCTTTTCCACATTTTATAATTTCCCGTGCAGACTCAAGTTTCTTCAGGTCTCGAGCGACGATTGTTACATTAGCACCAGCTCCGTAAAACAGCTTAGCCAGAGATAGACCGATTCCGCTTGATCCGCCGGTAATTAAGACATTAAAACCATGAAGTGACTTTCTACTACCAGGATTGTTGTTTCGCCAATAAAATAACAGGCAAGCAGCAAATGCGAAGGCTGTAGTGGAAATGATAAAAATCTGCAAAAGTTACAAAGTCAGCTAAATCCCACACAAGTTCAACAAGTCGAAAACGAGAAATACTTTGTATTTGGACAAACTATTTTTCAGTTTTAAACAATGGATCGTTATATATCATCATCTGAAAGATCATATTCTACAAGACTGGGGTGAGTTTCATTGTTTTTACAGAGAGTGAAGGGTTTATGCTTCTTCTCTAGTAAAGGTAAGTGAATAGAGACATCACGTTCTAAAAGGCCAGATAGATCGGAGAGTGCTTGATGGCCCTTCGGTACATAAGGATTAATTATGGAGTCCGAAGTTTCACATGCTTCCTTGCGGAGACGTCCAGTGCGCAGGTAGTTGTTCTTTATCACATCAACAGAGCAAAGAATCGATTTTATCTGATGATCTGGATACGAAGTGCATGTAGCCTGTCCCAGTAGGCTTACCAGCTTCTTCGCAAAGTGTATATCACTGATAGATTTGGATGCAGCATCGGAAATATTGTGCTTTTGTGTAGAAATCTTGTTTTTCAAAGTGACCAATCTATTTAGTTGACCGAGTTTGGCTTTCTTGTAACCAGTCATTGAGTACACGAATAAAACTGGTACCGTTGATGGGAAATACTCAATATCAGATCCTCACTAATCCTTAACCCGAAAATGGGGGAAAATCTAAACTTATCTCCTTGACATTCAAAAGCATTCATGGAATAATTTAGGCGCGAATTCCTTCAAGCCCCCATAAGATTTATGCAAGGTGCATACCAGTTCATATTGGCGCTCTGCTAATATTGTTCACTACACTTCTTGATGTTCAGTGTTTTGTTTTAAGGATAGTAGGTAAATTGACTCGTGTTAATCCAAGCAATGTGCTTCCCCTTGAGGATTCAATTTATCAATCAGGTTCATACTCCTCGTTTTGGAAGGATGTTCGAATTGGTTTTCAGTCTGTAGAAGTGAAAATAGGATGCCAAGTTACCTGTACATATCTTCACGATTTATAGTGCTATGGTGCTTCACTCTCTCTTTGAATTTATCATATGCATTGCTTGTTCTGGTAGGGAGTTCAAGTAATTTACCACCGAGCTTGAAACGAAAATGACATAGGAGATTCGATTTCAGTTTTTAACTTTCCAAAAATGCCATCTCAGATTATTAGGCACAGATGGATGAAAAAGATAAGGCGTACTAACAAAAGCTCATTCTTTGAAAGTTATCACTTTGCAGTCACCAGTAGTTTTAAGGTTGTTGCTAAAAATAATATCCAGACTTTAATAATCAGAAACTTCATGTAATGTTATTCCACTTATACCGTAGGTTGTACAAACCATTGTAGTGACTGGTTTTTGCCGCTACACGCCTAGAAGAATTGATTTTGCTGATAGCCTATATGTCCACCGACATTGTTTACCCGAATTTCATTGTAGTAATGTCTTTTCAATCACAATCCATGTAAGTCTTCAGAACTTATTATCGTTTTAAAAAAGAGTATGCTATTAGCTTGAAGTTAAAACAAAGAAAAATACGATCGACTTCTGTGTAATATTCCAAATTTTTCTTCTTTTAGCCTGGGGCCTCATTGGACCTCAAGTTAGATGTATAAAAATTATATCTACCTTAATCTCCCTACCTTGTGTTGACCATTTGAAAAAAGTAAAGATGCCACGGGTATTTGGAGTTTGACAACGCTTTAAACATTGAACATGCCATAGGTATTCGGAGTTTGACAACGCTTTAACTAGTAACACCTTTTAATATGAAGCGTACCCACCAAGTGAAATCGAAAGACAGAAGCAAGGAGGTTCGAAGATATATTTGACAGGCTATCAATATATCGAGGATCGCCCGATCTAATCTGGCTAGCGATTGCAGGGGTTGTTGAGCACGGTGTTCCCACTCGTGATTTTGTGCGGATGCATGACCGAGCGCCTTCAGCTAGTTGAGTCCGTTAAAACATGTGGTCAGCATCTAATGTCGGAGACTTACAGAGCTATTTATTTTAAAGATTTATTTACCGCCACAGATCACTCCCCCCTAGTGGGGGAATTATGATGACCCTGAGACGTGACCAGCCAGAAGTTTAAACCCAACGAGTTTTGTCGTCGGTAAACACTCTTCTGATAGCTTGCTAGGTTTATCAGCGTCTGGTCGTCATTCCTTACTTTTAGGAACCATGAAGTGCAATATAGTAATACAGAAACAAGGTACAATGAAAATTTCGGTTCATCGTAATCCTCATCGTTCTTTTTATCGTCTTTTCCAGCCGTCCTAGAAAAGAGAAAAGCAATACGTAAGTGCATGTCAAAATAAACTTGTACGCGTTTTAGAGTTTAAAATGGAAAATAGCGCAAAAAAGCGATTTTTTACAAAACGGTTTTTTTTGTTTGTTTTTAAAAAAAATTTCAACACAGGTATTAGCGAAATAATAAATATATATAAATACAAACATAAAAATTGTATTTTTTACATTATATAAAAGTGCCATGGAAAATAGAGATGAAACAAAATGTTGACTGGTGTCTTACATGCAATAGTCATTTAAATGTTCTGGAAATCTTACTCTTCTTCCAGAACGCGTCGTTTTCAGTCTTGTTTCAGATAATGTCGACGTATCATCGTCCGTGTTGGCTGTCGGATGAGGTATTATAAGTGTCGGAGCCGTGTCGTTCGACTGCAACGAAGGAGAATCGACGTGGATTGGATTTCCTTCTAAATATGCCGCTTTGAGGCGATCGATGCTGATGCTGTCGTTGGTTCCGTTCTTATCGATTATATAGTACTTAGGTTCGCGTTGAAGAACTGTGAAAGATCCTTCGTATGCTGATTCGAAAGGTCGTCGATGCGAGTCCCGATGTACGAAAACGTGTGTACTATATCGTAAGTTAGTTTGAACGAAAACATCAGTTGATTGAGGTCGAGTGGAAACAGGTTTAACTGAACGCATGTTAAGTCTGTTCGTGTAGGAGGTTAGATCCATGTTCACTGAAGAGGATGAAGGATCCACGAATTCTCCTGTAAGTTGAGGTGTCGTTCCATAAACCAGTTGAGCTGCAGTGTATCCAATGTCAGCCTTCCCTGCATTGCGAATACCTAGTAAAACGAGTGGAAGAGCGTCAGTCCACTGAGAAATGTTTGCAGCTGATGGTGAAGCTTTTGGTTGTCAGTGAAAGCGTCCTACCAACCTGTTAGATTGTGGGTACAGACGCAGCAGTAATGTCCTTGATAGGTACTGCATCTGGCTATCGAGTGAAACGGTCTGCGCAGGTTAAGAGATAAGAGTATCCATGTGAATCTGGCAAAGGGGCTGCAATTAAACGCAACTGAATTTCGTAAATGTGCTCTTCAGCTCAGCAACCAATCAGAATGAGGCGGGAATTATTATATCCGCCATCTTTGTATGCAATGGCGATTGGCTTTCTTCGTTCTGTGCTTTTTTTAGCTATTTCTTTTGTGTAGCTATGTGATTTAATGTTTCAGTGTGCTAAAATGCCGCAGTTAGTGTAATGTTCTATATGTTGGTGTGAAATTTACTTCGAATCAGCATTGTTATTTGGGTTTTTGCTGCTTCTACACAAGTCAATGTATTTCTTCAGCCAACCTGGCTAGTCTTATGTTTTAAAATGGTAATCGGTTTTGTATTGACTTGTTTTCTAGATATCCAAAGCCGAAGTTCGTTTTTTAGCTGCTGCTGCCTGTGACTAACTGTCCGCATGTTCGTTCCTAACTGTCCTTTATGATGTTATCGGCAAAATGAAAGGAAACAGTCTCCGGTTTTTAATTTTCTTCAGTATTATGGACAACACTATCCCACCGACGAGTCAAACTAATACTTAGTGCCTAGCAGTAGGGGATATCAGTATTGTTTTCGAAAGGACCCAGACTTCCGGCAACCATAGACGAAGTCACAGATGCTACCAATCTATTGCAGAGGGTTTGTTATAAAAAATATTCCATATAGCAGTAATGGAGAGGTTGTACTCATTACTCAGTGCGTTAAAGCAAGCTTAACATTGAAAAGCCGGAAATCTGTTACCAGTGTCTAGTGTATGTTTGCTGTTTTGGCCATAAAAGGAAGCCGAAGGGTCATGATCAGGGAGTAAAAAAGTAATTAACTGTTATTAAGCTCTCTTTTTTATAGATCATATCTCACCACTCGCAAATTTGTGTTTTTTTACGGTATGATGTCGACCATTACCTAGTATGTTCACCCTAACGATGAAAAGTACCTGCAAGTTCTCACCTTCATATTCGAATTATTTTCGGAAAACTGTCTTCCAGTTTGAGTGCTTCGTACGTCCTGGGAGACTAGATTCCTACATTATTCGTAGTTCTAGTATAACGTTCTCACGCAGTAAGTTCAAAGTAGACAATAGTCTTTCTAAATAAGCCTGTTAAGCTAAAATCCGTATTCTCTATTTCAGTTAATTGATGAAGACATGTACCACGTGCATCTGCTGTATACTGCCATTTTACTCCAATTCTAACTGTTATATCTTACTTCAGAAAAATAAAATTGCTTTATGCAGCAAATACAGACTTATTTGTTTCGATGGAGGTAGGGGGGTTCATGGGATTTTTAGCACGACTGTAGTAATATTCTCACTAAAGAGCTAAGTGAGTGCGTAGACCAATGTAAGGTACCATACAGAGTGCATTTGAGTTACTCGCGTTCCATTAGTGTCGGTGGAGGCATCACTTGCTTATCATATGAAATTTGAATAAGAAGCTATGAGATTAGACGCACGGATGGTTAGGATGTGTAACGCGTGTCCATCCATCAGCTGCCGTAACAACTCATGTTGGCTAGAATAAGTTGTGAGAGGACCCGAGTCTGTAGGTTTTCCAAGAAAATGACGAAGATATGCACCAAATCACCTTATGAAGAACGCCTCCAATCACTTAACCTCTACCCATTAGAGTATAGACGTCTTAGAGGTGACCTTCTAATGGCTAACAGTATCTTTAACACTTCTGGACATTCTCTTAAACACCTACTTAAGCTTAGTCCCAACTTTAACCTAAGGGGTAACACCCAGAAACTAGAGACACAACATAGCAGAATGGACTGTAGGCACAACTTCTACTCCTTAGGAGTTGTCAAATGCTGGAATTCGCTGCCCGCCGAGCTAGTCCAAGCGACTTCCCAGGAGTCCTTTAAGAGGCAACTTGATCTATTCCTAAGGATTAAGGATAGTATCATACAATGATTCACCAATTTCTTTTTCCTCTTTTATTGTTAACATACCTATGTTCCTGCCTGGAGTTTTTGGTGATCCCCTGCCACTAGACACGGAAGCCTGTTAAGCGAAAGCTTCTATTCAGTCCACAACGTTTGAACACATGAAGTAGTAATAATAATAATATATTTCTGCATGTGCAGGTACACACCGATTTTACAGGCATGATCTATAAATTACAACATTTGTTGATTCGCAAAATGCTTCCCAACCTAATAAGTTTATGGTTGTTATAAAGTGAAATCGTAGAGCGCTTGCTGTAAACTATGACCTTGAGAGGGTGCGTACGTCAAGTTTGCTCCAAACGTCAGAAGTTTCATAGCTGTGCTCTCAGAGCAAGATTCTGAAGAAAAAAAATAGAGAAACAGAAGAGCAGCAAGGCACTTGGATATGAACGCCAAACGTTGCTTAACATTGTGTAATAGAACGGACAGAGGTATAATAAATTAGAATAAATTCAGATTATGTCTTGTTAGAGTGAAGTGAAGTCAGAGGCTCCATATTATAGAATGTACTAATAAAGAACAATGAGTTGTGATGTTCAACAAGTTGGAGTAAGCTCACATGAAGGAAGGGAAGTTAAGGTTGGTACAAGGGAAGCGGTTTATTAGAAGGGTGTGTATATAGAGGGTGAAGTGTTAAGAATATTGATGACTATAACTTTTGTTATCTTTTTTTCTATCCGATGCCAGCCACACAATCCTAGTGTAAAAGTCCGAGTTAGCATGTTATAGGTTGTCTTAGTAGAATAGCTAGTCCAGCATAATATTGGAAACATGAGTCTGAGTGGTGAGCGTAGGAAGACAATCTATATCACAGATTGGTTGACTTATTCTCAATCATAAAGAGCCTGATACATACGAAATGTTCTGTCCCCACAAACACGGGTGGATTGAAGTTATCGCCCTCACCATCAATGCTTGCTGGTCAGTAACTCCACCCTCCCTCCTTTTGTGATGTTAGGCTCATTTAGGCTTATTTTTGTATATACGTCATACCTCACACAATCCTCTGTTTCACATCCTGTTGGAAAGCACTATTTTTATAAGTACCATTTTACAAGCTTATCAGGCAGTTACAAGCTATGGACTGTGGGTAAAGCATCGATGCAGTGCCTCTGTTGACTATAGTATAAAGTATAGTTTGCCAATCAGAGTATAAGCGTTAAGAAGGGTGTATTGTAGGATAGTTGTTTATTTAAGCAGGCGGAAAAAGTACAGAAGTATATGAGTTGTGGATAAGGGAACGAGTGGAGAATTAATATTAATTGCTAGTCAACATAGTGTACAGAAGAGTAAAAAGTTAATACAGGATAAACAGGAAGGAACTCACAGTAACTTGGTGCTGATGTTATTTTCTGTTGTCTTAACCAGTTGATTGGTAACAGGCTCCATAGATGCAAGACCACTGGTAGTAGGCAATCGATTGTGCGGCCCTCTTGACTTTCTGAGGGTGTTAGTGAGTGTCCCTTAGCGACCGAGTTTAGTTGAACAGTAATGATAGGTCCAGTGAGTTACTTGTCTACTTCAAGTGAAGAAATAGGGTGGAAAAAGTAATTAATACAACTGCAAAGTAGGAAATATAAGGCAAACTGAACTTGAAGTCCATTTTGGTCTAGACATTGAGAGAGCCTATGATGTCTGAGTGGGCGCTGATATGTTCGTACGTGCAAGATCAGTGCGAGTGAGGGCTTGATCAAGCAGTTTTACAAACGTATGCAGTTCATCCGTCATGCGAGTTTCGGAGGGAAGACTGTTCCATATTATAAGTAGCTGCTGAGAGGCTCGCTTATCACAAGTTTCTTGCAACGATTAAGTAGATGAAACAAAGTAGCATTCGATTCAAAAATTTATCCAGGAACTTTCATTAAGAATCGAATATCAAGCAAAGGTTTAAACGAAGTCCCCGTTTAAAAGTTGTATTGGTAATGCTAAGCTGCAGTTTTTGCTGTTTTTTCCAAACGAATTTTATTTATTTATTTATTTGAACACATAAATATTGGTACAAGAGAGCGCCAATATATATGCGCCACACCAAACGAAAGAGTAAAAGAAGTCAAAAATACTGGAAGTGGTTGTGAGTCTAAAGTGGACGTCCAGCATCCTTTTTATAATTTGCTGTTAGTCGGGTCTCCCGTAAACAGTTCCATAGGGCCATAGTTCTAAGGGCGAAACAGTTTTTAGGATCTGTGAAGGCTCACTCCTGTTGCATTCTAAATGAAAAATACTAATGAATTTAGTCAGAAATGCAGAATAGATAAATAACCAAATTACACGTTTCTTAGCAAAGAATTTATGCAGTTGTGATTTATCTTGAGTTCATCAATATTAGGTAAGGTCAGCTACTATTACTTGCGCAAAGCATAACATGGGCTTAGTACCGTATTGCAATGCTGTTATTACTTTGCTCCCATTTAAGTATTCCCATGCATCTGCGTCTAGTTTAACAGGAAAACATACAAGCAGAGTAAGTGTCTGATAAACTAAAAGTCCCAGTTGTCAAAAAGATTTTTAACATTTGTCCACAGCCAGATGCATTTAATTGAGACACAGAACACTCATCTTCTAAGACTGTATACTGCTGTTTTGCGGGCAACTAAAAGCTCAGACGCTTAGCTATCTTGCTACCGATGTTATTGCTGGGGAAATTGTTTAATGACAGTGATCATGAAATATGGTCAGTGATAGATGTATAGTCTAGAAATAAACACCAAACATACTTATCGCTATCTTATAATGTATGACAGCAACAGCATCAAAGGCACGTTTTTTCCTATTTTTAATCAGACTGATTTGAATCAGTATACTCATTACAAACAGGCAACTCTACTTACTAAACTGATCTGTTTCATTACAGGCTTCAAGCACTATACTTAAGTATATCATAATTCTTTCAAGTAAACTGAATTATACGACAACCAAGAATACTAAACTAAGCAAGTTTCATAGTTATTGTTTCATTTGCACAGACATGTTGCTCAAAGTAGTTAAATTGACATAATTCAGTCGATAAAACCAAAACACGAAATATAAGCCAGTTGAACTTACCTAACAGAAGACAAAGGATATATATATTGCTTTACGACTGAAGACAGAAGTCAGTTGTTCACAGAAACATAGTTTACAGTACAACAAGCCTTTCTTCAGTAACATTATGCACTGACGGTCTATCTGGAAACAATCAACTATGTGATTAAACTCACTATGACTTGGGATAACATCCCAGCATGCAGTGAACGTACAGTGTAGCACAGTCGGACGTGGCGAACAAAAATTATAAACAGAGCAAAATTAGCAACATAATCTAGCAATTTAATTAAAAATACATTATGAAACGACAAAATCTGTGGTTGCTTGAACGCACAGATGATCCTGTGCGATACATTAAGTTTACATGGTTGCGTTGCGGATAAATTCACCCGGCAAACGTCCTACTAAATCCAGATGGACATGGTTGAAAAGAGCATCGAGAGTTTTGAATGAAACTAAGGGGCATTTGTTGTGTCTAATCATCTTAGATTTCTAACAGCTTATACAGGAAATTGCCCACTCCATCACGTCTTTATTCATACCAGGGCAGCAAAATCGTCCTGCTATAACCTTGGTGGTTACCCGAGCACATGGATGATAACGTTTGTGCAACGTATTAAAGATGTTGCATCGATAATGTTTCGGCACGATTGGACGAGTCCTACCCATAGACGTGTCAAATAGTAAGGTCTCCTCACCTGTTCCCATCTGTTCAATGAGCAGTTTTAGGATTATTGAAGCTGGGCAAGTTTAAGAAGGTCGATTCCTTGAAAACGGTTCAAGGAAATTGTACGAGACGAGGCGTCTGCAACTACAATGTTTACTTCAGAAATGTGCTGAATGTATGAAGTAAACTGCGAAATGTTGTCCAGTTGTCGCAACTCACTAGGTGAGTACTTGTCTGATGATAAAGAGAAGGTAAGCGGTTATGGTCAGTAAAAAGGGTGAAATCTCGGCCTTCGATAGAGTGTTGAAAATGCTGTACAGCACAATACATAGCTAGGAGTTCCCTACTGAATGTGCTGTACCTCGATGCAGTGTCTAGCAACCGTCTGGGGAAGACTGCTAAAGACTGTCAGGAGTGGTCTTGAGTGTCCTGATGTGCGAGCATTGTTGCTTGAGCGATAAGTTCCTTAACTATGGAGTATGCTTTTCATGCGGTATCATCCAAATTGATGAATTTTGCAATTCCACGAAGTTGGTCAGTTAGAGGTTCTATAGCCCACTTGGTCGACTGTGACTTGGTTTATTTCTGCTAATGTTTATAATTGTTCTTCCTAGTTGATTTTTAAAATGTTTGGCTTCACTCGCAACTGTAGACGGCCAAATCATTTATTCGCCGTGCAGGAAGGAATGAAATATGATGAGTGCAATAGGTGGTGCACACATGTAAATCCCACCACATACAAATAGAGTTCAAAAACTAACTCTCATTGGCTCCGTATATTTAGTTGTTCGAGCAAGACATTTCTCATCCAAGAGGCAATTAACCTTGTGGCGCCGGCCAGCAAAATGGTGGATGATGGCTAGACTGATAGTATGGGTACCAGCAGCAAAAAGTGTGTCAACGTAGTAAATGCTGTTACAGGACGTGTCATGGCATCATTCTTAATTATTATTGCACTAATATTTATGCTAATATCCGGTTTCACTTTGCATACTATTACATAAATCTAAATGTAATCACCCGAGTGCACTGAAAGATTTTTTATTCTATTTTTCTCAATTGCTGGTTTACTTCTGAGGTCGACATTTATTACACAATTATTATTCTTATCATGGGTGAACCTTTTCACTGGGTGTTCACTTCTTTTCTCTTTTCTTTCCCTCTAAATAAATATTCTTAAGATTACGAAGTTTGTAATTAGGACAATAACTTGTGTTACACTTAAATTAACTTCTCGGACCCGTTTCATCTTCACTATGCATATATGACTCATACATATTGATATTTCATTATCCTTTTCACTCAATTGAGACTTTCATCGCATCACTCCAAACTATGACTGCACAAACATTTATTCTAGCGTCATATCTTACTACAATAATAAGTTGTTTTTTCCTAATTATTTTTTGTTACTAATTTGACGATATATACATAGTCGTTGGTTCTTGTTTTATGTTCATAAACACGCCAATTAAACTGTTTGCGTATTTCACGTCTCCTTTATTTCTATTCCCCTATTTTCTCCATTTCCTTCTTTAAACTCAATTCAATATTCTTCTCAATTACACAGACCCGATTTATTATTATTAATATTCTACTATTATTACTCTTTTTTTAAAATGGCAAGTATAATACTAACATTATTGAAAATGGTGTATTATTGCATTTTTTGAAGAAACCCGAAATGGTTTGTTCACAACACTTATGTACCCATAAGATGTTTGTGAATAATAATAACAAACTTTCGACCGTGCAACATGCAACGGACAAATCTCTCTTGAAACAAATATAGAGTGAAATGCCATTATATATTGACGGTCACGTTGCTGCAGTAGCAACTGGTGACACATATAATAGCGTCACCGTCCCGAGTAATCTAGATGAAGATGACCTGACCAATGGGAAATGGTGGATAGTGCGAAAACATGGAAGAAAAGAAAAAATAGGCACAAACCGCGCCCGTTTATTTGACAGGTCTTTGTTGGGCGCACACTACGGCGCAGTTTACTCTACCGAGTCCCAAAGTAAGACCATATTTAACTCTAGCGTTGAAAAACGTTTAGTCTCATCGAGTATTGTCGTTAGTAATATGCTCAACCTACACGAAAACAACGAAAGATAAATCTCTGGTATAGGCAGTCAGGTTATGACACCACGATCGAAAGCCGTGAACACAACTTTCAAAGAAGTCAAACTGTTTGAAATCTGGAGGAGTAAAAAAATAATGATTCTGCTAGAAGGCATGCGCACGATCCGAATTCGGCTGAATCTGAGGTCCCATGAAGGTTCCTAGGGTATATATCATCATACTGAGTAATGCGTAGAAAACTCGTTGTTTATATATTCGTATCCAACCAGACTGGCTACGTGAGGACCAAACCAAACGGAAGAATGCCCTTACAAAATTGAAAACGTGAAAGCTAAATTGCGAAACGAACCTTCAAATTCAGGTTTTTCGGGTGATCAGGTCCTCGAAGCCAATACTTCCGAAACCTGTTTGGATAGAACGAGTAATCCTCAAAACACCTTAATTGTGTGCTACACGAACGCTCGTGGTCTCAGAAATAAGGCGCTCGAGTTAAGTATAATGGTGGTGTCCCGATATAATTATTGTCACACAAACTTAGCTCATCGTAGACATAGGCTGCTCACCCATCATTGAAGGTTACATCTGAGGTAGAAGTGAAACTGTCATAAATCGTGAGGACTGAGGCATAATACTATATGCTAGACATCGCTTTCGTGTACAACTGATCACATCAGAGGAACATACCGTAGTCCATGTTGTCCTTCTTAAGACTATCTTAAGTCATATCTGTTCTTGGAATATGATCACGTCGTACTTTGCTCCAGATTTCGGACACATGGTTTACAGTATGCATCTTCTCCGCCATGTTCCAATATCCAGCTGGCTAACATTCTAGCAATCGGAGACTGTACTGTCTCAACTGATTGGTTCACCAACACAAATGTATCTATCGAAGACGAATGGAACAATTTTAAAGCCACATTCGAGTCTGTAACATCGCCGCACATCCCACGGTCAAAACGTAGGCTGTCATATTGCCGTCCATGGATGAAAAACGAAACTTGAAAGCTTCTGAAGCTCAAAAGAGCGTCTAGGGCTTATTCTTATCAACAGGCAACGAATAATCTAAGTGTGAATACTGAAGACTACAGAATACCTGTAGGAAGACCATATTTAGATGCCGTTCAATTTACGAAAGACGGTTGGCATATGATAGCCAAACCTGCCTGAAACGATTGTTTTCGTACATTAAACGAAGAACAAAGGTTAGAAATGGTATTCCTCCATACTGTCACACGAAAACTCAGATATACTGTCTAAATCAGATCTAGCAAAAGCTGAGACCTTATCAAAATATTTTGGCGAAATATACACTGCGGGTTTTGCCATCAATACTTGTCAAAACCGTCCCACCAAAATGCCAGCTATAAGACCTGCAGATGCTACTGGTGAAACTGTTCTTCTATTGATCACTAACCGCAGACCTGCTAAGATGTCGGGTTTCTGTTTGGTTACATCCACGATCGCTGTGATTCCTCGTGAACATTATTTCAAGGCCATTCACAATACAACTGAACACGTCTCTTTCTCACACTCAACTCCCTAAATATGAGAAAGATGCTATAATTAGCCATAAATTTGAAGATGCTCAGAGGTATATCGTATCTAACTTGAGAAGACAATTCGGGTTAACTTACCAGGTCAGATAGAATCCTACGATCTGTTAACCCATGAGCAGCACGGTATTCGAAACAGACATTCGTGCTTGACCAACTTATTTATTGTGATCAATGATTGGACAGCATCCCTAAATAATTGTCTATCTGTTGATGTAATGTTCATAGACTTCAACAAAGTATTTGATAAGGCGTCTCACTTCTGTCTTATACAGAAGCTCGTGAGCTTCGGAATAATAGGTGCTGTAAAGGAATGGATGATAAACTTTGTTATTTGGTTGACAATAGAGGGTGAGGGTGGGTGAGAAATTGGTCAGAAGTGGCCTACCCTAAAGCACCACCTTAGGCCCTCTACTTCTCCTTCTCCATGTCAATAAGTTGCTGAGATTGCTTTAGTCGTTCCCAGGTTATATCAAAATCTGGCGAACAGTAAGAACTGAGGCTGACCACTTTGATCTCTAAGTTGACCAAAACGAATTATTTAGACGGGCCCGAGGTTGGGGTTTAGAAACTAATTGTATAAAAAATTGTGCTCATGCACATTGGACATGGTAACAGTTGCCTGTATCGACGGTATATCTCTTCCATGCATGTAGGAACACAAAGATTTAGAGGTAATAGAACATCACGACTTAAAGACGATTATGCACTGCAACACAGCAGCTGGCACGGTTTTTTGTGCGTTATTGTCACTTAACCGAGAATCCAAATGCTTTGACGAAGAGATGTTTCGAGTTTTATATATCACCTACGTATCCATCCATCTGGTATATGTATTAAGGATACTAAATCACATGAGTATATTTAGTGTGTGGGATACAAAATTAGTAGTCTTCCTAAACTCCATTACGAAGAGCTCTTAAAACCCTTAAACATTTTCCCCTTATCGTATTGTAGAGCTCAAGATGACCTTATATTGGCATTTCGTATCTTGCATTACGATTCTGTTTTTGATATATGTTTTTGCTCCCTCTGGCAATAATAATCTTTGGGGCCATATCAGTCTTCAGAAATAAGGACGATGGGCTGGCGGGCCTGCCTTAATCCTTGCAGTTTATTTTCCGGTGGGGGTCCAGCTTCTCCTTGAAAATGCTGACTGATGGGGCTGATACCACTTGTTCAGGTATGGCGTTCCAGTCATAGACCAGTCAATGAGAAAAGCAGAACCGTACTTTGAGTTTATTAGATCGCGGCTTTTTAGCCTTCTTGCTATTACGTCGGAGATTATTAGTGCTGGAGGCAGCATAAAGATAGAACATATTAAGACCCAAGTCTTAATTAAAGATACAAAATGCCAATATAAAGTCACCTTGAGTCCTACGATACAACAAGGGGAACAGGTTCGAGCGTTTTAAGCGCTCATCGTAAGCGAAATTAGAAAGATCATTCGCTAATTTTGTTCCCACACTCTGAACACGCTTAAATGAGTCAGTATCTTTAATCAGACATGGGCCAGTTGCTTGGATACAGTTCTCAAGAGGGTTCGAAAACCACGATTCAATAAACTTGAAGTGGGGTTCTGTTTTTTTGATAGGGTAGTCAGTATCTGAAATGTATTACCTGAACGAGTGGCATCATCCCCATCAGTCAACATTTTTAAGGAGAAGCTGAACCTTCACTGGAAAACAAATTGTTAAGATTAACACAGGTTCACCAACCTACTATCCTTATTACTGAAGACTGAACGATCAAATGAAAATTTACGACGTCACTGCTCTTCTAAAACGTAATTTTCAGAGAATGAACTAGTTGTTGTTCCTGCCCAGCAAAATTTGAAGCGCTTTAATCACATCAAGTAAAGTTTAAGTCAGCTTGTGTTGACTTTTTAAATTTATTGCGATGTGTGATATTTTCGATGTAGCTGAGGTAGTAGTACTCGCTGCACACAAAGACGTATTTTTACCTTAGTTCTCTCATTTTAAATTACTTATAGTTAGCTTCTTGCAGAGTTGGGTTCATTGAACGGCATGATAAGAAAGTTGTAGTCATAAGCAAGACGTTTTTCATTTTTGACTGTGATTTCGAAGTGATCGATTCTTACGAACATGGTACTTGAGACGTACTATAAATTACTCTTTAGATTGCAATATTTTGAAGGTGTGTTCGCCGGCCAATGTTGTGTTCCTTTTCTTTCTAGATGAGCATGGTTTATTAAACGTCTATCTTCCCGAAAGACACGAACTTGCATTCTCCTTGGTAAACATTGAATACAAACATATGTTTTCAGACTCACTTAGGAAAAATTTATGAATTGCAACTGGTGGCAACAGCAGCAGGTAACCTTTCACTGATATTGACTTTTTCAGTTAGTTTTGATCTTTTTCTTAGATCCGAGGATTCGTTGTTGTTATGGAGAGATATTAACTCCGTACAGCTACATTCAGGTAAGATACATCAGGAGCGAAAATTGGTCTGCTAACCCTATTTTTTTCTTTACTTTAGAACTTGTAGAACAGAACTTTGAAGAACTTAAAACCCGTTTCAGTAGCCCTGAAAGTGTATTTATAACAGGGAAAATGTTCTTTTGTTGCCATATAGATCCTGCAGTAGTTTGGAATCTTCAACTGGTAGGTTACTTTGATCATTCCTCTACTCCAAGAAAACTCCGGGCTTTGTTACAACCTGCGTAAAAGATTCTGGTCAATTCATTGTTCAAAATCTCTTTGATCCGTTCTCAGTCATTGATGAAGGCATATCTTTCCGAAAAGTTTCATTAATTTGTGACACAATTTATTGTCTGGCACTTTCCTACTCGGTAGGTCTAATGATATTAAAACCATTCTAAGTTCGTACATTATATTCGATTGCTTCCTAGTAATTTCTTACCGAGAGGATTTTATTTAGTGCCTCGGATTCTTGGTAAGATTTAACAAAGTATACACGTGTGTTTTTGAAGCTGATTTTCCTCCAGGTGACGTGTAAACCAGACAGCTTTGTGTATTTGCCACTAATTTGGTTGCGTTAGATAATGTTACAGCTTTTAGTGGTCAAAATTAAAATGTATAACGTATTTTTGAAGTGTGTGGGATTATTAGACACTTTTATTCTCAAATATCGCGTTTATTACCTTGTTATTGTTTGCATCAGGGAATGCTTCAGTTTCGTTTGCCGAACACTGATACACCAGTCCTGAATGTTTCTAGTGAGTGCATCAGCCCTACATAACCAGGTAAAATAGTCCTTTCTTTAGAGTGTCTAGTGCATTTAATTTCATTCTTCACATCTAATATTTAAAGGTATACAGATCGTGCGTATTTACTTCCATTTCCTGGTTTGATAGTCTTTGGGATAGATGGTCATAGTAATTTCGCTGTTATATTACCTCAGAGAAATAGTGGACATGGGCGTTTATTGGGTATCAAAACTTGAAAGTTGAGTATTCTCATCGTATATAAATTCTTTCACAGCACTTATAATTAAGTTAGAACCGTAAACTAATCATAACATAATCCTCAAGGAGTAGTTATTATTACCAGAATCATTACATGTTCGGAATCTATACATATACCCAGTGTTTATCAGCTTAATTTGCTCCATGAAATGTGTATTTGTGTTTAAAAAGAGGCGTCTGATGAGCACTATTTTATTGATCGGTCAATTCACATATATTTATTCCTCAAAGTGCTTTCCTAATTTCTTGTTGAAAATCGTAATGTAAACCACTTTTTACTTGACAGGGTCAATTATTTCTGTTTAACATATTCGCGAGTGTATGCTTAGGTTGCCTTGGTCAGTTTCCTAAAGTTCATGACTTTTATATTTGTCCCAAAACCAATGAAAGTACAGTCGTTGCAAATGATGAATGTCCAGGTTTTCATGAAATAACGATTGTTATTTTAAGGGATCTCGACGAAAATGATCAGCCCTCACCTTCTGGTCTTACCAAATTGCTCGAACTTGTATTGTTCCCCAGGTTGGTGACTTTCCGTGTTTTCCAGTGTTATTAAATATTTATGTCTATGTCATTTACACGTAAGCTAATCTGTTCGGCTTAAAGAAACTACGAATAAACCTGACCATTATATCTGGATTTTTTAAAAGGCATGTTGTTAAAAGCAGGAATAAAACTGGTTAGGCTACAGACCTCATGGATTTGATCATAGTATATTACCCTCGATTCAATACGATTATTTTAACATTCAGGATAGTCACTGGAGCGTAGCTACTATATGTTACTTCTGGGTTATTAAAAGTATTAATAGATCGTAATCATTCATAGGACAGTCTATTCGTAAATATTTGGGTCATATATGACATCATATCTTACGTTTGAGTAATCTTTTTGGGCACCTGATTGAGAAAGACGGTAAGTTAGGAGGATATATTGCATCAAATTATATGATTATATTAACGCCAACTAACTTTTCAAAATAGTACTTGATTTTAGGTTTTTTCACAACAACTTAAAATTGAGTTTCATAAAAATTTAAACTAATAAAATTAGTAACATGTATATGTGCTTACCGTATTTCGCTTAGCATTTGCGATTTCGTGTACTCGGCTTCAAGCCATATTTTTTGTAAAGGCCAGTGTTTCTATTCAAGTGCTCAAACCAAACTGTGCAGAGAAATTTAAACCTGTGATCTAGTGGTTTAAAGTCGAGCGCGTTAATCAACAAGTCACCAATGTTTATCAGTATTTACTAAATATTAACATTGTCAGAATGAGGATCTGTGGAGATTGTAGTAATTTTAATTGTTGAATTCATGGGTCTATCTAAGCTAGACCACTGAAAACCTGGAAGCACTGGATGGCCATTTCGTTCTAGTATGCAACTCCTCAGCGGTGCACATCCACGATTCCACACGCAGGACTCAAATCCAGGACCTTCCGTCTGGCGCGCGAACGTTCAACCTCTAGACCACTGGACCGGCATTCAACGGTTTTGATGTCTAACTTCGATCGATCCATGATCTTGCGCAACCATTTATTAACATTCATTTAACTCGATGTTCGTCTTGAGCTTAATTAACCTACACTTCCCCTTCTTAGAATTATGGGATAGTTCTAGTGCTACAGCCTTTACTTCACTTTCTTCAAACACAGTCATTTTGACTTCCTAATTGTAGAAAACTAAATGTGCGTAATATTGCGATGTAGTTTATTTGATCATTATGCTGCTACATTTTTCGTTGATATATTGACTTATCTACATCAAGATAATTTAAATATTAGTACAAAATAAAACTAACTTTTGTGACAAGTACTATAAAAATGTTTATTTTTGTATAGATATGGATGCAAGGGTAACCTGTAATACTAACAAAATGGTCTTGCCACCAAAAAATTTGACGGACTGCTCATTAAATTAAAAATCCAGCCCAAATACATGGTGGTTGGCCAGTTTTATCTTTGAAAAACTGTTCGCGTTTAGTGAAAATTTCTAGTGAAAAGTGCAGTAACTGTAGCTGATCAGCAGTCTTTAGTCATACAAGTGCAAACAAGTTGCGATGATATTGTGTTGTTTAATCGCCTTTTCTAAACGTAGAATTCATCTTGCTCATTTTATGTTCTTATTCATTGTTTTCTACTTTTACCGGACAATGCAGTCAAGAAGTGTGTTATTGTCAGTCAATATATATTTGTCTTGTATCCCATATTGCAACTATAATTGATAATTTCTTTCTTGAACTATTATATTGTTTTCCTTAACTTATGAGATAGGTGAGTTAATTTCGAAATTTAACTCACTTGAATCGTGTATACGTAATTAGCTGTATTTGATAAGTACTTGGTAAATGCATTTGAAAGTGGTGCCAATGAGACACCCAGATTGGCTACCTTCAGTAGTCACCATGAGTACTGAAAGTAGTCTGTTTCTTACAATCATCAGGTCATCTTTGTGCTTAGTTAAGGTTTTCGGAAATACATTATAGAGAATTGAGGCGCAACTGAATTACTTATGGTATTTCACCATGCTATTTGCTTTCATCCTATCATCTTCATCATTTACAAGGTTCTTTACCAAAGTTTGTCGAAATAACCAGTTATCATTCACCAAATGGCTTTCATTTTATTTGCGATAAGTCCTGAAGTCTGGATAAAATAAAAATAAATGTATTTTCAATACATATTGTAAAAAGCTACTTTGAGAATCTCTAAATTTTTAAAGTAGTAGGGTTATTTGATCCTCTTAAAACCGATTATATTTATCATTTCGTCACGTTATACCCGTAAATTGAAACTGGGTAGTTAAGTGTGTAACAAAACAACGAATTAATTACTCATCCATCTTTAGAAACATGAATGGAAACTTTCTTATCAAATACTTTTTGTTTACCATATTCTAGCTATCAAGTTATATACCAATTGCATATCAGCAATGACTCATGGCTACTTTCTGATTATGATGTAGGCAACTATAAAGCCATTTCTTCCGATCCTCAAGTACTGTATGCAGAGTTGTTCTCTAAAAGTCCCAATGAGGAAACCGAAAACTTCTTTTTGTCTATCAACGCATTGAGAGCAACTGATCCTAAAGAGAAGTAAGTACATGCTGTTTAAGCTTGTTGTTATTAACCATATTCTAATATTGCTTAGACTTTAGTTAGTAATATTGTTTCGTTGACTCTCCTGTCGAAATTATATTATAAGTAGGCTTTGCAATATGGATGGGTAGTATATACCTGTTCCAATATTTTTTTCACCTTTTTTTCGTAGTTTAATTAGTTATGGATAGACTAAAAAATTATGTAGGTATATTTCATATAAAGCTGTTACTAGTTGAGTTGATGAATGACGTGTTAGGTATAAGTTTTTGGTTATTTGAATTTCAGTGTTTGGATACCGGTAATCGAAACTACTTTTGTTGGAATTCAGATTGCTAATCCCATTAAAGTTTTCAAATACATTTTAAATATAGAAGCCTATTATAGTATGTTAACGTTGGAAATTTCGTCATGTATAATGGCACGAACATAAATTAACTGTTGTTTCCTATAAAATAAACTCATGATATTTTCACTGTTCGTAGGATGTGACTATACAGCGTATTTCGTACCATTTCACAATCTGGTTTTGTTAAACACACTTTTTTCGTGGTTTATTGATTTACTTGGTTTCAGTTTTAATTATAATTAGTAATTCCTATTCAGAACTAGTTATTCTGGCAATACAAGCGTCTAGTGGTTCGCACGAAGTCATGCTACAGAGTTAAATTAATTATTAAAAGGTTCCCAGTTAGTTTTTTACTTATATGCATGCAATCACTCCAGTAAACCTTTTGCTGACTCATGCACCATTTAGAAATATTATGTAATCACAATTTTTATTGACGTATAAACACTTTGTTTCTCATTCTGTATTAAAGGTTATTGCATCTCTTAAAATCTAAAAAATTTGAAGAAGCAAGGTTACTTGTGAAAACGTTCAATCTTGGCTCTGAAGTAAGTTACTTTTCGTTAGTTTTGAATCACAAAACAAAGTTTATGATTGTTATATACATAAACGTAAATTAAATCTGATCTTGTGTTAAGTGATGTTTTGTTTACTCAAACTCTAATAGTTTGTTTATTTCTTCCGATATATTTATGTTTAACACTTATGTCGAAGAGTATAAAACATTTTTTCTTGCTAATGTTTTTAAAAATCCATAGACCTGAAAGTCAACTGAGTGGTGCTTGTTTACTGTATTTTGCAGGAATATTTGTATTTCAACATAGATTGGTTGTATCATGATTTGATATTGCAGCAATCAAGAATTTCACTATGATAACCGACAAACAACAGTATGACTGCTTGTATCATTTTCCTTCAGTCTTACAACCCAGTTCAGTCGAATTACCAGATTCTTGTTGTCGCCCTTTGTACTTATGAAAATATCTTTAGTATGTATATCAAGTAATACAACTGAATCGTTTCCATGTAAAAAAATCATTTGTAATGGCTCAGGTGCATCCATTCTCTCTGTTCCCCCGAATTCTAAGCTGCTTAATTGTTCACGACTTTTTTGTGCTTTTATTTCACTCATTTATTTTTTCTTGAATCGTATTTTCAATTTCTAATCTTTTCAACCACCACTGGTACTGTTACTATCTCTATTATTGTGGGATTTGGCCTGGCAATTTCATCTCTCTGTGTTAATGGGGTACGAAAACCTAAACCGATGTATATACGTACCAGCTTTTACGTTGTAATTGATTGACTGATGTGAAGAATGAAATATATGTAGTCCATGCAACATCGATCATAATCAAGTATTTGATGACCAGGAAATGTAGAACAAACTTTTATTTTCTTGTTTTCAAATCTGTTCATTTTTATGTCATTTAAAGTTCCTTCATTTGCAAAGTAATAATCCCGATAATAGGAAGGTATAACTTAATTATTCATTACGATTCGGCGTAAAATTATACGTATGTACTTTAATAGAATGATGGTTGTTGAGTTTCCGTTAGATACTTCGATTTATGTATTCAATTTATCTAAAATCGGATGTGGTTATTCTTCAGCTTCATTTCATTGTTTAAAGATGATAACTTATGCTATACTATAACACGTAAACCTATACAAGCGTAAATATACGGTAAATTGTTTGCTTGGTAATTTTTAAAAAGCCGACTATTCGAATAGGAAATATGTATCCCATAATTCGCTTCGTCATCATAAAGAAATGAATTTCTGTTTTAAAAAGCAAGTCAGTATTCATGTAGAGTACTACTTACTCGGCTCTATGCATCCTGTTGTACGAAGGTTGTTGAAGATACATCACTAAATTATTTTGTTAATATGCGGTAACCTTAACTCCGTAATAATAATTTCAGTTGTTCATCAGTGTTTCTAAACTTTGTTAACCATTCAGGTAATAATTCTCTTAATAAAATTTCGGTTATTATACGGTGTTAAAACAATAATACTCGTTTATGATGTGACGCTAAACATTTATAACTCGAGTAGTGAATGGTATTACACTTTTATCGTGCTCAGAAGTCAACTCTCCATAAATACAATTTTCGATTTCAGTCTATAACTCACGCTTAGTACAATTTCAAACATACCGTTTATCATTAACAGTTTATGCGATTTCCTCGTGTCTTAAAACTCGTTAATTTTCTGTTTTGTCATATGAAGGATTTTCAATTAGTATTAACAACCGAAGTGGAATTTCTAGTGAACGCCATTCATAAGCAAGACCAAGATAACAGTCTCCTTTATCCCAGACTTCTTATATGTTTGCAACAAACTGAGGTAAGTAGTTGGTCATTTCATGTTTACTCTGAAGTTCGTTTGTTATCAAATATAATTCTCGTTCAACCTTCTTAAAAAAGCCTGTGATCGAAAACAAGTTCAGAATTTTTTTAATTTTGAAAATCGTGGGGGGGGTTGTAGCTGTAGATGATCATTTAATGTGATATGTAACTAGTGACTCTAGATTAGTAAAATAATAATATAACTAACTGATCAGTCACATTTTTTCATTTCCGTAACTTCCAATTAGCAGACATTCATTTGTCTAGATTAATTTGAAAGCTACTGGAATAACGCAGTTATCTTAAGAGTTAATATGAGCAACTTTGTTGTAGATTGCCGTTATCTAATCTTTTTTGAATTCACTCCTTAATTTGTCACCGGTATACAATCAATTACTTTGGCGTCACTAAAACCACTGCATATTCAAATTAGGTTCTTCTAATAGTGAAGAATAACCTCATTTTCTTGCAATGGTTACTTATAATTCATGACATATTGGCCTGATTGATTTTGCTTACAAGCAAACATTTTACATATTCAGACGTTTTATTCAACTTTATTCACTGACTATAAGTTATAATTGTTTTGGTGTTTATTTTACAATCCTCAATGTTTGATTACTCCGATTTATTTCGAAATATGCTTCGTTAATCATCTAATAACCTTACTTAATATACTCATTCTGAGCTTTAACTATTGTAAGTTCGTCTATGTTTACATAACTCATTCTGTTATCCATATTGACCAAAATGACGGAATTTTGTGTGAAAACAAAGTCTTCTCTAGTCATGGTTTATATGTGCTCAGTATTTTCTGTTACCGATAAACATTATTAGTTAACTAAGAAATCGAACCAATGAAAGCTTAAGAATTAGGAAATTAATCTACGGAAGTAATTGGTTAATAGGTGTTGCCTTCTGTAAATACATCCAAACGAAAAGTATACATTTCAAAGAAATCTAACATTTGTATGTTTTGACTTTTAGTGTTATGAGTTGGCTTTTTCCCACAATGTTCTTCGAATTTGTTTTTCAATTAGGAGTTATGGAAAAATTTAGAGGTCGTTGCGTCGGTTTTGCAAATCACTATGATAAATTCAGATGACCAGTTGAAATTACTTTTAATTATCAAAGATAAGGTCAGTTTCATTACAATTTCTGCTCGTTCATTTAAATTAAATCTAATATCGAATTGATCGATATTGTTCTATCCTTTGCTTTTTATTTCTGTAAAATTATCCATTCTATAGTACCTGCGAAACCCCGGTGTTGACTGTCAATAAAAATCGAATGGAAAATATCAAAGGAAATACTGCACTAATTCACTTGCATGTTGATGTAACAGATGAATAAAATGACGATACCACAATAGTGTCACGAGGTAATAATACCGATAGGTAATAAGATAAAAACACTATTCACTAGATTGGTTAAAGCGGCTGGGAACACTATATCACGATACTAGATCAGATGATACACATATTCACAATGCCAACCAACGATTAAGTACCAGATAATAGGCTGGACAGTAATTTTAATAACACAATTACGAAGAATTCACATAAAGTGAAACCCCGAGTTAGAGTTACAATGTAAAAGTAGTCGTTAATATTACGAATTACCGAGTGGTTGGTTTTCCCGAATCACCAACCAGTCGACCTTATCTGACACGTCACATATGTAAATCCAGCGCTCTTGACATAGTTCAAATCAGTTAATAACAAAATTTCAGGTTTCATATTTCTTAGAAATTTTATATGGTACTTCGAAAGAATTCTCTGTTTTTAAAAATTCATTTATTAATTGTTTCTTAATGTGCAATATTAATGTTTCTTCTGTGATACTGTTTTAGCCAGATAGTATTGAACTTAATGACCACATATTTTTCAACTGAACTTAATCGAAATGATTTTCCCTAAAATAGGTTTGATTTCCCTTAGCTCTGTCAACATAACAATAACTGTTTTTATTTACGATTTTGTATTTTCGTTGAAAAAGATAATCTTCTAGTTAAAATGTTTTGAAAAAATATTATGCTACTACTCATTGGTAAGTAGAAACATTATTTAAGTAATGTTTTGTCATTATCAGTTTAGCGTGGGTCCTGGTACTTACTAAATGTTTTCCTTTCTCATACGGTTAATTCAGCTGATTACGAATAATCCCGAAGATATTTCTACTGCTCATGAGGACATGGGAACAAAAGTATGTTTTGATGTTAATTTCTTGACACAATTTTTTCGGTTATTTAACACCCCTTTTGTCTCTTCTTGGGACGTTAGTTTGTCCGTTGGTCGTTTTTCGTTTTTAGAATTCCTCTGATTTGTAATTAATTCATAAAAATAGTTAAATTTATAAAAATAATCCGTTTTTAAAAATCATGTAATCCGTTTCATGTTGAAGTGATGGTACGATCATTAGAAAATAGTATAAATAAATACTGTTTTTCCTTACTTCCTCATCAAACATCAGTAGTTATCACCACTGTTATCCTTCAGTCCATATATCTAATAAGCTCAGTAGTTTAAGGAGTCCTAATTAATAACTGATTTTCACCTTAATGACAAAACAGTAAGAAATGGCTAAAAATTCTTATTTGTTGAAATTGTGTTTTCATGATCTACTGAACTCTTAGTTAAGGTAGTCAATAAGCGTTGAGTTATGCGTATTAGCCATTTTTAGTCTGCGATACGATTTGAACATCAATGAACACTTTGAAGAGTTTAACTATATAGAAGAAAAAGAAAACTATAATTCCAGAATTTGTATTTGAAAAATGTACCTAATATGTATTTACAGTTACTCTTAATGACTTAGACAGTGTATATGTGGGTTGGTTTGGTAAATAATCTTGTAACTTACTAAAGATTTCCTATGCTTGGATCTAACATTCTTCGGAACCCTGGAACAGTTCATACTACTACTGACAAAATATGTATTACTTTGGTGAGTCCTCAACATTTGTTAAATGAGGGGTTTTCTATTGCCTTTCAGAGCTTTTCTAGCTTATACAAAAACATTGTTTTGTACTGTTTTAAAAAGCGAGAAATTCCTGAAGATCACTTTGTTATAACTTGTGACCGCCGATTAGAAAGCAGTGACTTATCGATCGGACCAATGACGCGTAAAACACGTGCGAGCAGTCTAGAAACCTGATTGGTCCTGCTTTCCGCTTAGCCCAGCCAGTTAAGTCCAGAACATAAGTCTCAGTCTCTGCGATATGAATCATCATATTTCAAACATACTGAGTTTATATATCAATCAAACAGGCCACAACGTACCAGTAAAATATGAAACAACATTTGTACAAGAATTAGCCAGATGTGGCTGTGAATGAGGGAGGTAGTAATTAATATACGGGGTATAACTCAAAAATGGGAAAACGTATAATAATAGTTTATGGGTCAAAATAAAGCTTGTAATAAGGGGAATATGAATATGCATAGTTTAGTTACTTAATAATTATACGATAGAAATGTACGCTTAGTATTGGTCCATAAATGGATCCAAAAAGTTACCATTCATTATTCTTGTCGGGACATAACACAATTGTTCTACTGTTAATTGTGTATCTAATAAGAAAGTGTACACCTTGTTGTCTTGCATCCTGGGAATATCAGTTACATAGTATTTACAAGGCTTTACATCGTTTTTGAATAGTCTTGCTGAACCAGTTAATAACCACCACAATATTCACACTTTCAGAAAATGACTCGATATTTAACACCTGAGAGACAAAATACATTCCCAACTAAGTAATAAGGTAAAGCATAGTCAATAGTTGTAAGTGTAATACTATAGACCTTTTAAATTTAGTGGCCTCATGATTGTTGATTTTTGTGCTGAAATTCCTTTAACCCTTTTCCTTCGTTGGTAACATTTAAAAAATACGTGCAAATTTGTGTCAAAACTGTATGTCTCCCTTTTATACAGACAGTGTATATAATAAACTTTGTTGATAATTATCTTTAGGTATTGATTATCTGTACTTCCTATTAGTAAATCTCTTTATTTCATGATTCATCAAACCCCATCATTTTGATGATATCTTAAAGTCTAAGCAAAAGTCTGGCACATTTAAGTTATCTCAATGCCTGTGATTAAATTATAAAATAATTTAAGCTAATCAATCAAGCACAGGTTCGTTTTTCTCGGTGTGATGCATATCCTACATAGTTTTTGACTGATTAACCACCGTTCATGTTGAACCAACTGTAACGGTATTTAGTTATGGATCTTCATGATTCAATGACTGTTACCTACATTGGTTCTCATTCTAAACTTGCATTTAACTCGAATTTACTTTTGTTTCATTTTATTTGATAAGATATACTTTATATGTCTATTTGAACATGCTTTAGGTACTTATTTTACTGAAACGTCTAAAGGCATTTTTAATGATTTATGGCTCTGATAGTTATACGTAAGTTTTTGAAAAAAATTACCAAATGAGCTAAGTTGTTCATTGTAAAACTGATCAATCGTTTTGAGTATTTAATATTCTTTCCAATTTTTTTAGAAGTGTTCATGATTAACTTTTATATAGATAGTTAATGTAATGGTTAAATTAGGAAAGCTGTGTGATGTTGGATACTAACGCTACTCCCAAACAAATTTCAGAGTTTATATGTTCTTGTTCTCACTTAATTTCTTTCAGATATTTGATTGTACGTCTAAATTTAATCTTCTAATCCTACATAACTAAACTGAGGTTGGTGTATTTTACTTCCATTATTAGAAAAATATCAAATAGTTCAAATTCGGAAATTTTTCACCTCAGTCTCGGTCAATGAATTTTCGTGTTTTGAATTATAGTTGTGTAATTTGCAATGCAAAGACATTTAAGGATTGTCAAATTAATGGATAAAATACACTTATTGGTTGATACAAACTTTTTGAGTGATCACTGCCCACAAAACTGAATTACTGGTGTATGCCTGTAGTCGTACTGATTTCAGAAGACGAAAGAAATGTCAGTTAGAATAGGTTTTTCTTCTGATAAAATACGACACTTATAAACAGAATATTCAGTACAAGGATGAATGTTTTTAGGAGTCACTTAACAAACAAACAACTTAAAAGATAATAACAAATATAAGTCAGTCACTCTAATAGAATTAATCCCTAAATATTAGGTGTAATTTTTCTCCCGGTCATATAAGTTTATTACTTATTGGCTCATATTAGCACGTTTATCTAAAATTATACAATCCCTTTATTTTGTTTGATTGACTATCAAATGTACTTAAATAAAAAGCTGATCCTTATTTTCACACCTGCTGTAATATTGCTAACAAGGTAGTGACCAATAGGATTATTATGAAACAATTTAATCCATTGTGTATCAATCAGATCAGTTGCGAAACTATCTTCAGGCTGGTAAATGCCACATGTTCTCTAAGTTTCCAGATATTGTAAATTTCAGCTGCCAAGTGAAGTTTGACATAGGCTGATAGTCTTTGATAATTCCTCCGATTTCGTAGGTGCGCAGATCTAAGATATAACTGACCAATGGTACCGTCTGAAAGAGTAACAGGTTATTGATTTTACCTTTGAGAAAGAAATTAGTTCTCATGTCATTTAAATTTTAAGATGAGTGTGTGACCAAGTGTTATCTCACTAAGATTCTCGTTATTGATTTGTTGAGTGCTTATCGAAAGAAAGGATTTCATGTGGAAAGCTGCTAAGACACTAGTTTTATCTGTATAGTTTTGAAAATCATTGGCCTAATTAGTTTTAAATAAATACTATCGGTAGAATGCTCTTAATGTTTCTTCACATTCTCGCCGCTTCGTATCGTATCCACCAATCGTCTTTAAACTGATTTTGTAATTCAATTTATCAAGAAGAATTCCTTGTTTTTCCTCACACTTTAGTGATCGCGTGTTACATTGCAGTTTTTAAACGAAGGAATGGTTAATAGATACCAAGCGAATGAAGACTTAGTTGGAGAGTCTGAATGATAAGTTTTTTTTAATATTCACGTCAGGCGAGTTCTAACGAGAATTGTGAACTGGTTACAGGATCAAAAGTCAATAATCAATTAGGTGTATATAAACAGTTGAAACTTGGGATACCGTTGTATCTGCATTTTTCGTTCCTAGAGTACAACATTCATCGGTAGTCTCAGATTCTTAATATGAGGCGTGCCACTAACAGCATAATCAATATATACTATTCATTACAGTGTATTACGCTGATTATCAAGATCGCGAGTCAGTTTTGTTTTCTAAGATGCCTAAAGAGATCGAGTATTCTCAGAATATTAAGCGCTTTGTGTTATTGTCAAAATGTTGCACTCATTCGGTATTTCCATGTACTTCTGAATAAATTGTACTATTTTCTGTCAAATAGGCTGCTTAATCTGTCAGCAATATATTCTTGAATTAGCGAGGTAAGTATAGTATTCAATCAGTCAACTCTTCTGAAAAGAATTCTCAAGGTATTTGTTATTCGGAGTGTTGGAAAATGTGCAGCTAAATTTTCTCCCAAAAATTTCTTTTAACCATAAGTTTTATTAGTTTCTACTGGTACCCAATGCAGAAAACTTACTCCCGTGGAGAATTTTATGTAAAAATCGTGTTTTATTTGATGTATTCAAACTCACTATACTCATTTGACTTTCTTGACTTGCCTTCAGCATAAATCTCCTGCTTTTTTGTTTTAGCCCAGAAAATTGGATTGAATTTCGCGATGCGAATGTTTATACTATATTTGCTCGTCTCTTTCTTTCTAATTCACCATCTGCTGAAGATAAAGCATCTGATCCAAGTCAAGCATTTTTATTTTGGATCCTCTATAAAGTCAGTTCGTTCTTTTGTTGTATCTGTTTCATGTTAAAAAAATATCTGAGTAATGTGAACTAGAATTTATTAGTCTATATCGCGCCGTACTTAGTGAACAGAGCATATGTATAAATATCTTAACCCAGCAGTCATAGTAAACATCCCTAAAATAGCTCCATTTCTTCACCACTCACGTACACTTATCATTTAGCCGATGTCTAATTGGTTCAGTGTACGAGTTTATCGGCAGTAGGTGGTGTATTTATCCAACATATACAAAAAACTTCCAAGTTATAAAATTTGAAAATACAACTCGAGCTACTTATTGCTATTTAGTAGTGTAATATACACAAATTCGTAAACTGTATTAACCTAAAGCGAAGCGATAACAACTTATTCTTCAAATACTTTCATTTGTTTCTACTTCCGAATTTCTACCGAACATACACAGCTTTTTTATTTTAGTGAAAATGCTCCGACCAGTTGCTATGTTATATCGACTAGCACAAGCACTATCTATACTACGTTGGCATATTACTGTGCTGATGTATTTTGGCGACTTGGACCGCTGCACATATTTACTAAGTTGCAACCGACTAATAGGTTATCAGATTGTTCAATAGTATTCGCCATATAAGTATAAAGAATACGGAAAAATGGTTTCACTTATTACACTAAAAAGAAACGAGATGTCTTCTCATTATTAACCTTAATATTTAAATTATGCAGATAGCTAGTTGTAACAGTCATCTAATGTTAGATTTTAGGGATTAGGAGTTTGCATAAAATACTTGACGAAGAAATCGATCTTAGAATTCACAAATTAATTCAAAGTAAACTTTATTCATTGGTTTTCAGTATATTCTTGCATCCAATAAGTTTTTTAGGAGGAAGTTCGCTATTTTATATTTAATATATCTTCGTTGTATTCATTAATGCATTGTAAACTGTATTCAACAACAATGACTATGTTCATAGCATATAATTATTTTAATCGATATATAACTGATAATTACTATTAAAGCGTTGTAACGTGTTAATTTAGACAATCTCCGAAATTGTTTAAGAATTATCGAAAGAAGCCAATTAATAAAGGTTGTTTCTTTCCGTTACAAATTATTACAACCAGATAATTTTTGAAGTTTGTAAAAATCTTCTTATAGTTTATCTACTTGGGTTTTTTTGTTGAGTAAATGCTTTTCTAAATGTCCAACACATTCCTCTAAAGTTAGATTATCATATTATTTGCCATACTAGGATGAGACGGTTGTTCAGTGCTTCCTGGATTTCAATGGTTGTCTAGCTACAGTCAGTCTTTGATGCAAGCTAAAAAGTCCAATGATCTCCACAAACCTTCTTTACTCATAATGTATGCCTTTTATACATTACACAAGCCACTTAGTACAATACGACCACTTTTCGTTAATTTTTAACTTCAAGTTAAACCTGTTGTAACAGACATAGTTCCTTCCTAATCTGACGTAGATGGGACAGGGTGTGAATATGGATATTCTTAATTGATTTCCTAGCCTAAATCATAGAACTATACTCCCGTACTATTTAAACCTTAGACATCAAAGATAACTGGCGCTCGAGGATCAAAAATAAATTTTGTTTGACCAAAGCAAAAAGAACAATTAAATTACAATAGATGTGAAATATTTACCAGAAAATTCCAAATTGTCGATTGTCTATGTGCTAAATAGCATGGAAATTCTAGGTGGGAAAATTTTAAAGACATACGGAGACACGTTCGTAAACAGTTGTATTTAAAGTTGCGTCCTAACAATTACGTGAAGGATTGATTATAAGAATAAAATGTATGCAGCTCAAAAAAAGACAATGAAGAAAATGAACTTATAATTGTAAGCACAAAATGTTGCGCAACTACACGTTGGAAACTGAGGTCATTGAGGAAACGCAATAGCGACAACAGTGATTTTTTGTACTCGTGAAACGAGCCAAAGCCTTTTTGGCAATGGCTTCGGGTTCGTCCACCTCCTGGGTCAGAGTGATAAATAGAAGGGTGGTGTGTAACAAAAACTCTAAGTGTATGCACAACATCAAATGGTTTGAAATGATTGACTTGTAAAAATGCAATCAAATATTCAGCACTTTATTATCATTACACAATAAAGGTTTTTGAATATGTTAGTAAACTGAGCAGTTACGGATATTTTTTTATCAACAAAACAATTTTTCATTTATAGGGTGAATTATCACAGTTTTTAACATGGGAAACCCTAGAGCTTTTGTTTAACTTGCTATCTAAACGACCTTTAACCTGTATTGTATCTGAATACTCTTGTGATGATAACGTGGGTTCACCGTGTCGATCAAACGAATTAGAACTTTTGGAGTCTGAAGAGGCTATTCAAAAGTGGATACGTAATGAATTACTTCCTGTTGTTATCAGACAGTTGCCAGAAACTTTGGTATGTTTATTTTTGTAACATATAACTATGCTCATTTTAATCGATAATCCGTTTGTAAACCTCTGTATCGTTTCATTTCTTAACCAGTAGAGACAGCTTAATCAGTTTACTATTTAAGGTAAAAAGATATTCATATGTGATATACAAAGTCTATTAGTAACAGTGAGGTTAGATGCAGGGTATTAGGTAATGATGGTAAATCAGTTGATGAGGTTATGAATCTTCATCGACTGAGATGGTTGGGTCACGTGTTACGTACGCCTGAACACCGATTACCACGACGTGTAAGGCTAACCGCTGTTGGAGATGGTTGAAAGAAAGTTAGGGGAGGTCAAACCAAAACGTGGCACCAGTGCTTGAAGTCACTAACCTCTAGTCTGAACCATGTTGGTAGATGCAGACTACTTGGTTGGGGTCCGCGTGACTATCGTAACCAATGGTTGGAGATTGTGGGTGGCATGACTCAGAATCGATCACAATGGCGTCGGTGTATACACTCTCTGTTTTCCCTTAAACTAAGAGATTAAAATCACTTAATATCTTTCTTCCTACGAACTAATTCTTTCTTCCTGTACTATATCCTTATGTGCAATCTTTCTATTATATATTACCACCTCTGAATTAATTACTTCTATGAAACCGGTGTTCATCTTGTTCTGCTAATGAGGTATGGCAACTTGGACCGATGCATACATGTGCCTGGTCCTACGTTGTAGCTGACTGACTGACTGATATAAAGTCTACTAAATATATTTATAATTTGTTACCGTATGATTTTTATTTTGTTTTTAACTTTTGCTGTATTCAAAAATTCTAATAACTATCTAAAATGGGTAGCTATTTTTCATTTAGAAAATTGTCCTAGTAATATATTACCATTTTAACTTTCAATAATATTGTACATTCTGTCTAGTTCATTAAAACTAAATGTTAGAAAATCATCTGATGTCAATCTACAATTCACTTTTCTAATTTGGTTGTGGATAGATATCTAAGATCATGCAAACGTCTGGTAGGTGTTATCATATCAGATACTAACCATCCACTTCATTCATATCTTCTGGTAGAACGAGATTTCAATTCATTTGAATTCATGCATGAAACCAATGACATAAAAGCTCTACAATACCTTATCTAGCAAATATATTATTTGCTTAACAGGTTGTTAGAGTTAATCTAGTCAATAACTTGTATATTTAAACATGTTTCAAATTGAAAATCTTGTACAATTTCAAATCTTAAAAAACATTTCATTTAATTCCAAGTAGTTTATCTACTTAACTTATGTACTCAGTTATCAGTTTCTTTCACATTTTTTTGCAAAAGATTAGTTGAAATACCTTTTGCTTAGAATTCTATAATGTGCCAGAAATGTAATATTGAATAAAGCCATTAATGATAATAATAATAATAATAACAATGACTTATTCTGGTTTAATTTTCTAATTAAAATAGAGACTTTATCAACGGTTTATATTTTTTTAAACTAGCCCATGTTAGCTAAATATTTAATTCAGCGCGTTAGAGAACTAGAAGCTTGTTCATTCACTTCAAATTCCAATGTTCATATACAAGAGAGCAAAATTAAATGTCCTTTTTCATGGCCTTCTACAGCGATATCATGGATTAATAAGTTTGTAGAATCTGTAAATATTTCAGAATCAAACAATGAAGAATATTATCTTAATATTTGCAGTGTAGCTGATTTATACCTTTCTGGTATAGCTAGTCGTAATCCTGAGGTTGATCCTTTTTTTGAATTGAGAAAATTAGCAAACCAGTTGGATACTATTAAACTTTTGCGAGACGTGTAAGTGCTCTTCTAATATTTTCTTTTTTCTACGTTTATAAGTTATCTAAGACCAAATTTATTTTGGTATATATTGGAAAATTCATTTGACTATTGAGTCATTCCTACATACCTAGGCTTTTCATTGGTCCGATTGCAAATCAGTGTTTTCTTTCTCTTTTTTCGTATTTAATATTCTATATTTTACAAATGTTCTTTTCGCCCATTCATCATTATATATTAGTGGGTTTATGGAAGACTAATTTGCGTATCTTGGATGTTTCGTCAACTTTCTTTACTGAATGGCTGGGGAAATATCCGCCGCCATATAGTTATCTTCTGCATGTCACCTGTGGCACAGACAACATATTCTTCTTTGACTTTGAAACGTGATAAGTAACATGTTTTACTCATGCCATCAACTTCTGAATGTGGTACGTTGGTCATCATTGGTTTAAATGAGGTGAGAGACATCAAAACCAAGACATGCGTTATGATCACCTAGTCTAATTCAATCACAGTACATATGTTTTCTAACTTTTGACTCAACCAGCAATGTGGGAAGATTAGGAATGCGTATGGAGCTTGAAACCGGATGTTGGATAAATATGTACATAAATCATGCGTATATATATATATATATATATATATATATATATATATATATATATATATATATATATATATATATATATATTACTGAATCGATCTGGACATAGATATATGGAGAGTACACGGAGTAATTCGCTTGCTCTTAATAGCATGCCCAAACTTGGACTTTTTTTAACCTACCATGCGACTTTAGGAAAGCATATGATCTATATGAAACTACCCTGCCTATCACTTCCCACTTTTGAAAAGTTTTTCTTTTCGCATCCATGTGAGGTGAGGTCATATCAATATATTGATTTTTGTTTGTCAACTTCAATCGGTGCTTGTGTTTTTACACAACTGACTGATTGCCTCACAACAGATTATCCACTTAGACTATTTTGTTAATTACGAGTTTTTCATTACCTTGTGAGTTCCTCTGTGTTTCATCTTCAAATTATGCCTTCCTTAATGCATAGTGTTCTCTAAAAATTGAACTGTTCTCAGAACTTTCATCAATTACTTTGATGAAAATTAACTTGTTTTCTAATGGCTTTCATTCATGAACTACTCATAAGCTTATCTCAATGAACCTTCTGTTATAAACATGTTCAATCAGGCAGCTTATCATGAATTCAAAAACAGTAAAACACTGAATACATCTTTACAATACTGAAATTAATAAACAAAGGGAAATGTCACTATTAGTAAGTGCTTGGATTATCGCACTGCTGATATTAAAGATTAAATTTAGATCAACTTTGTTCCCATATGTTCATTCTGAATGGCTTGTCTTAATAAAGCTATTTTGTCACAATTTTGTAAAACAAATGGCTTGTGGCTAGCAGTAAAATTAAGAATGAACGTTTTGTCTAATTTAGGACTGAATGGTACATCTATCCTAGTGTTGAGTTTTACATTGGGACTCGAATCTAGTATCTGGTAGGATGAGATGCTCTTTCTGGATTCCACTTCTAGCTACAATCCATCTGTTCTAAGTAAAAACTTATCATACATTGGTTTGTTCATTATAGTGTATAAATTTAAAATCTTTTACTATCTATATTTGCCTTTTTTCGTCATTGTTGGCTGTTATGGTTGTTGAAAAACTTTGTTATGTATCCTGTTACCAAATGTTTTAATTATATTACTTCGAGTACACAGGTTTATTCATACGTAGTCTCTCCAATAAATACGCTAGCTGTGGTTATAAATACTTTGTCTCACAAATTGTGCAATAAATTAATTATATATCTTTTCAAAATGTTCCCCATTGATGATAGTACACTTGCTTCATGTTTGCTTTCATCCTTGGGAACTTACCTCACTTTTTGGATGCTTTCATCAACAAATTAATACCACACTTCATTGAATAGACAAGTGTTTTATGTGTTTAATTTTTAATTACAATTGTTTGAATATTACTAAAATATTGCCGAATTTCAACTTTAGTTTGTGTCAATAAACTTTTTTATTTTTTTTATATTACTGTGATTTCTTTGTTTATTTCCAAGTTACAATTGTCAATTGTCCATTGATTGTTGTGAAGGGGAAACCGAATTGTCTATTGCTTATCGTATCCTTGATGTTGCATTTAATCTCGGTACACGTTTTGACAATGGTGTAGATAAACTAACAGCACGATATTTGAAGGTAAATCACTAATATATGTATATACATATCAGTTAGCACTAGTTTAATTGTTCTTACAATTTATTTTAGATTTTTATAACATTTGTTGTTAATTTTAATAAACTTACGTTTCTCATTCAAATAGGTGAACATTTAGCTACTCAAAAGTGAATACTTCACTTTATTTTAAAAGATGGAAGCGTAAAATGTAAATTATTTAGTAAACACTTAATCCAGTATTTAAGTGTTATCACTATGATTTTGAAGGGTATTGTGTTGTACAGTTGTATCTTCTATGATTATTAACCCTTTTCCAAATATTTTTGTTTCGACTAAGTAATTTCAAATGGTGTAGTCTAATTATTTTCGATTTGACTTTTTGTAACACTAAATCTTCAAAAAATTGGAACACACCTACGGCATACTATTCTTTTATCATTACTAAATTCGCTCCTCATAGACGTTAATCCAGTAAATATCATGCTAAAATACCTTAGCTCAGTAGATAACATGGCGGAGTTTGACGTAAAAGGTACTTTGTTCGAGTCTTATTATGGACATTAACACTGAGGTGCAGGTGCATCTAGCTGATGAATTCTAAATCGGATAAAACCCGCGTTCTTTACTCCAACGCCAACCACATACTAAGAATACTATGATCTGTGACTTAGAGTTATATCAGAGAATTCGCTCAAAATGGGCATACGCCAACATACAGTAATCGACTGGAATCCTAAATATCAACAATCAGAAGTTACAGACCTTTACTAATATTTTATGTTTTAGTAGTGTTTAATTTTCCAAGCTAAGTGATGTAATCATGAAGCCTTCGTCGTTGTTCGAGGTAGCGTCATCTGTGCCTACTTCAAATAGAAATGAGATTATTGATTATTTCACAAATATTAAGTTGGTTATTTCTGATCTGGTTTCTGACTGGTTTCCTTCATAGCTTTTATCTTCATGTGTACTGATATCTTCGTTGACTTTTTCGTTGGTTTAACCCTATCCACACAGATTGGTAAATTTGCTCTTTATCGATGGCACGTCTGAAAATCTATCCATGCAGAGTGTGCTCTAACAGTTGCAATCATGGATTGATTATAACGGTATACCAGTGGTCATGCGATAGTAAAAACCATACTATGAAAATTTCGATTGCTAATTAAAGTAATATGTAGTCACCTAGGCTTTTTGAATTGAATCTGTAAGATACCTGTTTAAACGTCTCTAAAATTGGTCACATTTGTGAAGCTTCACCTCTTGGTTTTAGTTCCAAATGCCCCTGGGAAAGTCAGCTCTCACTCTCGAAATGCTCGCACATGGCCACGCGTATATAGCCTCTTCCAGGGAAGCCCTACTCACTGCCTTCTCGTGGTGGGGGTGTTGTTTACGAAATTGAGAGGACGGTAAGCGAATGTTCGGCGCTTTAACCAGGTCGGTGAACATTGAGAGTCCACCTAGGGGAGTTGGAAAACCCTGATTCCAAACCAATGGAGCACATGGGCTCCAGCATCCTGATGGAACAAATGGCGTATAAACCAATCGTTGGTCACCGGCTATCATGGGACTGCATCTCCCTACAATGCTCCACTGCCTTATGGATCAAACCTTTAGGTCCAAGGCTCGGGGTGTTGCCACCTAAGAAAAGCACCTGCTTCGGTTTGGGCACCCGGGCAGTATCACAGCCCTCACACAAATCAAATGAGATTTGTGTGGTGCATATGTAATTGGTGCCTCCTTGTACCAATATCTATGTATTCAAATAAATAAAATAAGTTTATTTACTGTAGTGCTACTTATTTACCCTACTATTTTTCCCTCGTCGTTAATTATCTCTCTCCATTATCATAAACTGTTAAAGTCAAAACATTTGAACTGCATTGTAAGATTCCAGACTGTCCTTTTCCTTTAACCAATTTCACATTTCTTTAATTTGATCAATAGTAAACCATTTAAATGTGCATTCGTTGTTACGTTTACTTCGTAACTGTGTATATTTCTTTTTACCGGTGTTTACATAAGTTTGTAATGTTGATCGACAAAGTTAACATATAGATGTGGGAGTGAGAAGTACAGTATGTTAGACGAATTGACAATTCATTTAGCAAAATATTTCTTTGTTTCATAATTTAAGCAGCAGGTACACATGTAAGAATGTAGATGCATTACAAGTGTTTTAGAAGTACTACAATATTACAGATTTTAGTTGTGTTTATTAGATATGGTTTTCACAAGCTTAATCTAATTCCATCGCTTCAGATTAATCAATTACAATTATAAATGTGTACCATATAAATCTTGTTGTGTTATGGCTTTTTATATTACGAATTTCAGGATCGTAACATCGATTACCAAACATTCTTTCAAGGTTACTCGTGTGATCTGATTAATCGAATTCGAACGGCTATCCATTCATCTATTTTAGATGATGATTGTCCTACAGAGTGGCTTAGATCTCCTAAATGTAAACAATCACACAAGAACACTAACCTAAACCAAGATCCTCATGTTCTTGCTCAGCAAGCTTGTTTGGTCGCTAGTTGGATAACAGTACCTTCATGTCGAATGAAAGTTGTACTTGATTTGGCTTCAGTCGCACCTCTACCGTGGTCTGATGATCTAATTGCACTAACTGAGAGTGTTCTTGGTCAGGCTCGCATTCCAGGTTCCTGTTCACAATATGTTGATGGATTAACTCACAAAATGAACAAGTTGGAGCGTCTTTGCAACATTGCCCGTCTTCATGAAATATTTACTAGGTGATTGCATATGATTAGAACATTTTATATGTAATTTACCAGTCCTCTATACTGAATACTATATTTTAATGATTTTCTGTAAAAATGATCAATCATAACGAAATTACATCTATATCTTCATCTGCTTTTTTTCAGGTATGAACTAAAAGAGTTCAGTCTCAGCGATGTTGGTTACACTAATTCCTTGTGGCTTGCTGATCAAGCTATTTCTCGTATTTTACGGTCTGATGAAGGTCCTTTCGGGACAAATACACCTTTTATTAATCCACAGCTAACTCGAAGTGATCCTGTGTATCGTGACGCTACAATTGTAGCTCAAAAATTACTTGATCAGTTACAATGGCCTCTATTATTTGCGCAGCTATACATGGAATTAGCACTTTTCAAGGTTATCCAATCAAAAGAATTAGAGATCACTAGTTTTCCAGATGATTATGAAAGTCGTATTTCGTTTTTCATTATTCATTTAAATTTCACTGCCAGTGAAACATATGATTTTTTCAACCGATCTGGTAAATTAGAAAAAGCATATACATCGCAGTTTACATTTATAAAGGATTGGTTGATTCGTTTAACTTTTCGTTCGATGAAACAACTATTAAAACATGGAGATGTTCTTAGTCAATTTCAGGTAACTTAGTAACTTGCATAACATTATTACACTTATTTCTCAAAAAAATAATCATAACATGATGCGGATATCTGTATAAAATTAGGCTGCATAAGTATTTCAACGTAGATCTAAATTAACACTGATACAGTTATATATGACCATTTAACATAAAAACTGTTTCTTAACAAAATAAATGCTTGAAAGCCACATTATGAATTGATATTTACTATCATAATACAATACTTTGCTTAAAAAAAAGTCATTTTGCACGAGCAAGTGCCATTTTTTTTACCAACTTTAAATATTAATGCAAAAGTGTTTGTTATGATGAAATACATAAACACCTGAAATAAAAAAACAAACAAAATGGAGTTCATAAGCAATAAAGATGAATAAAACAGATTCAGTTAGCATGGGTTACATGAGTCCACTAACACAGTTAATGTGTGTGTTAAAATGATCGATAGCCCACACAACATTCCAATCTGTTCCCTAATCTACCAATCAAAACTCCAGGCAGACGAGGCATTTACACATCACTAATCATTATTATTCAGTCTTTAAAACTCACGTGACTATATAAGCATAAAGTACAACATAATAACATGCTACAAAAATAATCAAACCACTATGTAAACTGCATTTGTGGTGCAAATATGAATAAAATGTTTATGGTTAATTAACACCAATCTGTTGGTGGCTAATGGGTTAAAAATAAGCTTACAATTAGAGGAATATAAAGATATCGTAATTAATTATCGAATAAATACAGATTATATATATGAACGATGCCATATTTATAGCTTATAGCTTACTAACACTACTAAATAACCCAACTTTTAAATAAATAAACATACGTTTCTTTAAATTCACTTTATATTGTTTTGCCTGTATCTACCCATTGGGGTTTAAGACTGCAATTGATCAGTCTGTTATTGGCATATGTGCATACTGTGCGTATGCCTCGATATTGCCTTAGTTCACAAGCTTTTATAAGCAAAGATAGATAGTGACTAGCAGTGGAATCCAGGACCCGCGTTTCGTCTTATTTGGAAAGATACAAGCAAAACAATACCAAGTGAATTTAAATTCACCCCATTGCACAAGCAAATGGCTATCAGGACTCAGTTGCTAAGTGGACAACGCGATGGCGTTTGAAGCGAATGGTACTTGGTTCAAGTCCCAGAGTGAACATTAATTCTGAGATGCAGGTACATCCATCTGACGAGTCCCAAATAAGACGAAACGCGCATCCTGGATTCCAGTGCTAGCCTTTCATCCATTTTCGCTTATACGTTTCTTTAGCTTATCTTTATAGGTTCTTCATGTTCTCTTTATATTGGTACAGCAGTCTTTAAAAGTCATCGAGAATTGGACTGAGCCATGTTAATAGGTGTAGAATATCTGGTTATAGTCTGAGTGATTACCGTAACCAGTTGTTTGTATAAACTTGAGATTTCATGGCTCACAATCGTTTAGACTGGTTCAAGTGCATTCACTCGTCTTTAGAAGCTGAATCTGGAAATCTTAATTTTTTTATACCTCATCTTTTCTGCTACCATTGATAATGTTACCACTACTACTCTGGGATTTTTCATGGGGTCTTAATATGGTACGACAACTTGGATTGATATATATATCAGGTTCTGCATTGCTTATAGTCGAATGACTGTTCAATGTACGATTCAACATTACCAACTATGAATATTTAAAAGTGCAGACTTTCGTAGCACGCCAAGTTTCATCGTCTATAAACACATTCAATATAATTTCTTATCAATTGTTTTTTGTCTCTAGCGTTCCTTAATTGTTGATCTGTGGTTATCGTTGGCTAGCATGAGAGCTACTTTAAACTCGATTGAAAATGTCAAGAATTGTACGCAAATGAGTTGGCGTCATCTAATGCAGTTTACCAAATTATACGTAACTTCACCTTCAGATGAAAATAATTCGACCGAGCCAGAAATAACGATTCCTTTTGAACTTTTTTCTAATGATAAATTTGTATTTGGTTTATTAACTGATCGATTATGTATAATAAGGCGTCTAACAAAACTCTACATAGAACAGGTGTATTCTTCAAATGAATCTATGGAAATTGATAACTTATTTAATCTTCCTGTAAAATTACGTTCTAGTTATCATTTTCTACTACCAGATCTTCCCTATGGAATACGAGAAGAACTTATAACTTGGCAATGGTTTTCATCATTATGTTCTTCTATTTGTTCTTCATCTGAATCACGTTCACAATTAAATTTAACAAATGATCATAATTTATTCATTACAAAAACGTTCCAGATTCAATCATTGTTAGTTAAAATGACGGAAATATTGATGAATAGTAAGTTTGTTTTATTTGAATAATTTAATTTTCGACTGTAATAAACTGATATACTATATACGTTCTGTTTCTTTTTTTTACAGTTCATCAAACACGTTTGCATAGTTCTCTTGGAAAAACAAAAAGTGAATTAGTCAAGATCTCTTCAACATATTGTTATTTAGTGCCAACTTGCTGTTATTGTCGTTGCGTTTGGAATCGACCACTTGCGCGTTTAGGTTGTATCATTGAACTCTATGTATTGCATATATTTCCATTTTTAATGAAAATTGTAAAATCAGTACAACTTGATGAAATAAGCATTCGTAAATCAATTGTTAGCATTATTCCGACAATTTTATCTACATTTTCATCCTTATTATTATGGGCTGGTGGACAAGATCATTTAAGTCCTGTTGTTGAACAAAAGTGTATTTGTCGTATGTTTGGTATGTGACATTTGATATCAATTTTTATCTGGTTATTTGTTTGGTGTATTGTTGTTGGTATGTTAGATGTTATACATTTGATTATTTCTCATGTTTGGCCACATAATTGTCCTTTGTTTTATTTATCAATATACTCACTAATTAAATACTTTACGAACTTTGACTAAATAATTTTCTTCTCATAAACTTGTAGTCCATGAAACAAAAGTAAATGTCTAAGATTCTGGTTGACTGACAATTCGTTGTGAAGTTAAATGGACTTTCCAAAGGACTAAAATGAAATGCTGTTGTATCGGCATTTGTAAATGATGTATCCATATACGATTTGGTTTTTGTAGTACAGATAAGAGTAGCGTATTTAAAGTATGGTTTATTTGTATCTGATTGTAAGTTATAATTGTCAGTAATGAATTAGCTGAAATCATTAAGTTTCGTGTTTTTTTTTTAATAGTTGAGATTATGAGTCAATTGAAGCTAGACCACCATGGAAAACCTGGAAGCACGAGATGGCCGTTTTGTCCTACTGTGGGACTCAGCAGTGCTCATCCAGGATTTTACATGGTGGTCTAGCTTCAATTGACTCATAATCTCAAATATTAGGATTACTATAATATCCACAAAACCCCTTCTGATTTTTTGCCGTTATTGTAATGTTTCTGCATCATTTCCTGTCATATAAGATCTCTTTGTTCCACTCTAATCTATCACTGGAAATGTTTAGTCTATTTTCTAAATTTGAGTGGCGTAATAAAATGACGAAGCTTAATTGAAATAATTTATTAGTATATTTATGCCATATATCTCAAACAATTTGAACATATTTACTCGTTTAACTTTCTTATCTTAAAGTGAAATAAGGTCACTTTAATTAATTGTGATAGTATAGCATAATCACATATTATGCGTATCTTTAGTAATGATCGCTTTTTTTAAATCACGTTTTTAGGTCTGTCCTTACACTTGAGAAGTTGACATCATGACATTTTTTGTATTATTTTAGACTGTAAATAAAAGTCTACGCAACAACTCTGTACATCCTGTACTTTTCATGTTATAACTACGTTAAAGAGGTTGACGTTTATATTCGGAAATTTGAACCTACATCTTTCCCTATCATATTTATTGATGTTTGCAACTTCCCCATTGTTGCAAATACTTCTCTCAATGAGCATTTAAAAGCAGAAACTATTACCTCACTAATTTGTGTCTATTACTTTGGGATATTCAGCAGATGGTTTTCGTATAATTTGTCAGGTATCGAGTTTTACATAAAATTGATAATAAGCAGTAAATGCTATTCACTCCTCTTATTCTTAATGTAGTGAAAAGTAGTTGTTAGTCAATATTGTATGGAAATTACTTACTATCTACAGTCAGCTAACAGTTGTCTCTTTGTTATTTGCTTCAAGTTTTCAAACAAATTTATCTTCTTTGTCCCAGTTTTTCCTATATTTGATGAAGTATACTCTAACAATAACCATAAGATAAAAGTAAATAACTTTCTAGGGAACAGTAATTTTTTGAGCATATAGTCTAATGTTTAAAACGCTCAAATGTGAATTATTGTGTCCCAGATTTGGAACCCTCTTTACTGCGTTATGTAAATTTTTAGTCTTCACACGTAAAATATTTTTCAAACCCTTTTTAGTGAACCACCGCCCCCTAATTATTAAGTTACGTTTACATTTGCTCGTCTATCTTTTTACTTTTGAACTTTTTTCATATGAATTACTTATTACGAATGTGAATTTGTTTTTGTTATATTAGCTTTAACAAATGAATTTCAAGCGCTTCGTCTAGTTGTTCATGCATTCACTAATGTTTTCGAACAAATTAATCGTGCATATCAAGTAAGATAAATTTGCATGTTGTGTGTATATGTGTTTTATTTAAGTTATAATATATTAAGTAATAATCTATAATGTGATAAAAACTTATCGTTTTGATTTCAAACTATATATTTTTCAGTAAAGACTATACATTGACAGCCAAAAGTATTTTTATGACTTATCTACAATTAGTAACAACGTTACTTGAATAATGTGTATTGATATCAATGTGTGTCTATGTATTTGTATAGTTTGTATAGATCATTACAACGTGAATATAAAGCTTTCATCACTGACTGTGATAGCAGCCAGGAGAAATACTGAAAATAAAGTAGCTTTATGCATCTGTTTAATCTTAGTTTCGGATTATTCATTGGTTTACGTTGCCATAATTAAATAATTGTAACTTTTAAAAAGGAGTTGAAAAATTTAACGGTACAAATTTTGATTATGAAAGTTATGTATTGGTTTTTAAAAATAAACGATATTACATAAAAAAGACAATAAGTCAAAAGGGTTATTTTTTCTATGACTAGTCTACCTGGATAGAATAATTTCGGCACTATTTAGTTAATTTGCTTGTCTTTTTTCTTCATACTTCAACTATAGATGACAAGACGAGCAAATAATATTTCATTTCTCTTGGTGGTTACTTCTGCACAAAACTGTTCTGTCTCTTGTTCGTTTCTTTTAAGTTTAGGAAGAAAATGGTGTTTTAAAGGTCAATGTTAAAAAAACACACTTTACTCATGTTGAATGTGAAAATTTTAGGCACTGTAGCTGAAATAAAATTATAAATTCTGTCCAATGAAATACATTCCACATTTTAAAGAGAGTATTTTGAACGCTTGTGACATATTTGTTCATTTTTATAACTGCCTGCAATACATTTGAGATGTAAATTGTGTGTATTATTCATAAAAATCTTAGTGCAGTATATATAAATCTGTTGAAATGACTATGGTTTGTGTTCTCTGAACTAGATGACCTAGTTACGAAGTTTCATTGTCTTTCATGATAACATCTCCCACGCTTACTTCATGTAGAAGTGTACTTTTCAGTTATTCCTGAAGTATTAAGTCAGTTCGTTCTGATGACCTCATATGTAATTGGCTATCTCCCTGCATTTTGTTTCTTCATTTTTCCTCGTATGTATGTTGACTACCTATGCCGACTAACCTTTTGGCCGATTGACCAATTCCCTATGGATTCATAGGTTGGGTCTATGTCGACGTGCCCGTTGATTTCTAATTGATCTGAATCCTATAATGTTAAGCGTTGTCCAGAATAACGAAAGTCACGCAGCTCAACGAAAACATGTACATATATATTTATGAACAACATTGGTTTTCACTTCTAGATTTCACCACACAGTGTTTTTACAATTTACTTTCACAACTAATCGTTGTATTGTTTCTTCTATTTTAAAAACAAAACCGAACAAACAGTCATCAAAATTTTATGATAATGATCCTCTGGAATGCGTATTTTATACTTCGTTGTATCGTGAACAAACTACCATTGACATGGTTCATTCAAAATTGCAATCGAATCATTTTACTGATTCTTTACAATACCTTACAAATTTATTGAAATGGTTTACGCGTCATTATTCACATAATGACAATAACAAAAGTGGTAAGCTCTATATTCTTCAACGTGTGAGTATATATATGTAGTCTGTTTCTTGAGACTTCTCTCTTGTTATATCAATAATCAGACATTAAAATATTTGTGAATTTTGTTTTGAAACATTACTTTTTTTATGTTATTTGAATCAAATTGGTGTAATTTTATTGAGTTTTAAAGTATGGAATATTGAACTTAACATGATTATTTCAGGTATGAACTTAACCTCACTCCTATTACCTTCAGTCTTCTTAGAAGAACATGTTTAAGAACAAAACGATACACATGTAGAACAGAACTTTTAATAAATTTTCGACTTTAACGACTTAGTCGAAGTGAAATTGTTATGTTATAAAAAACCGTGACACATTCAGCTAAACAACTCGATGGTTGAAGTATCTTTCAATTCAGATTTCGGTCTATCGCGATTCCATCACTGACACGACTAAATAGATATTAAAACAAACAGTAAATGAATTTAGCAATTTTTTCATTGATGATTATTGCAAATAAAAGTTGTATAGATATTTATTCAATTATTTTTTTGGCCTTAACTGTCAACCACCAATAATTGGATTCTGTCTATTTGAATCTGAGTTTGCGCTCATGATTTAAAAATTCCACAATTGTAATCTATTTTTCTAGACTAATTCTTAACATATTTATAGTAAAGAAATCATTTCCCAACAGCCAATCTGTCTATTTAAGTAATTATAATATGTAGTCTTATGATTTTATAAATTTTTGATTTATGTATCTCAGTGTTTGTCTAAAAAAATTGAGTTCATTGTGATTTCCTTTGAAAATAGCCTATGAATATTATGAATGTAATTTCAAATCATATAGACAGTCAAGACTATTGGGGGTGATAATGTTTGTATTGAAAGCCAATATATATTACATCGCAATTACATAACCGCCAATTAAATATCAAAATCTATCTTAAATATGTAAAAAGCTGCTCAAAAATGCTTTTCATCACATTCATTTATACTTGAATTGATCTCGTTTATGAAAGTTTCTAGATTGTCTTTATCTTTTCATACATGGCCTGTTATACCACTATTCAGAGTATTGTTGCATTATAAAGTGCACTGTATATCCTGTCTTCTTATTCTTTGGATCTCACTGAACAGGCATGTTATGTTTACTTTCTGAAAATCTGTATTTTATTTTTCATTTCATGTAGAATAGACGATGGGAAACCTAGCTTTGCTATCCTTTTGTTAATATCAGGATTTATTTATGTAACACTATCAGTAACAGCATGATTGATCGTAAAGAGAGAGATATCACATTGATTAGCTTTAATCAGTTCTTATTTAGGGTTAAATTATCAAATTATCATCATAAAATCAAATTTTCTGTCTTCACCTTTAAGATGACATCACTGAGAACAAAGAAGAACAAAAAACTGCGAGAACTGATAACACAGATATTCTTCATCGAATTTTAGAAGAAGGTATGAAAATCGCTTCAAGTTGGTCTTCAGAATTTGGTTTACGCTTAACTGGATCACATACCCTTCTAATTGGTATCATGAATTTGATTAGATCATGTGTAACTCTAAACATTTGGTCCGATTCATTTATTTTCGTATGTGTATATGTTTTTAATACTATTATTCGAACAGTATTATTGTAATTTATTGTTTTACTTGAATTTGTCTTATATTTACCGGTGATATTATAGCTACTTCGATTGTTCTTTAACGTTAATATTACAGTTCATATATATAATTCCCGTTTAAATGTTAGAAACACAAAGTTCATCAATGGTATCTGTTTTCAACAAACTGATTATCAAGTTGTACAGTTGTTCATATACGAAATCTTAAGTATTACTTCTATTACATCACCATATTTATTCATTGTTCATAGTTCCTGACATGATTAACATTTAGAATTTTACATATTTACGATTGTACAGCTTGATAGTAAATTCGCTGAAAGATTCCTTCGCTTAATTTCATGTTTTGTAAAATATGAACTCACAATCAGCAATTCGTTGTAAAATGATTTGGACTATTCGTCTGTTGGTATTTTTGACTGAAATATCAGTCTTTTTTTGGCATACGGTCATCCTCTACAGATTACTTCGATATCAACTTGTGTCCTGTTGGCTATAGCGAGGAAATCCTCACAATGGTGCCCATATACCAACCAAGACTGATCATATTTCAGTGAAAAGTACCATCAACAGAATAATCTAAACCACTTCAAATTAAGAAAACCTCATACCCGTTGCTCAAATCAGTGGTTATCTGAACTCAGTAGCTAGGTGGATAATACGATGACGTTTAAAGCGTACAGCACTGAGTTCGAGTAACGGAGTAAACATCAACACTGAACTCCAGGTATACCTAGTTGATAAGTCCCAAATGGGATGAAATGTGTGTCCACTGCTGGCCACATTCTGTCTAGTTTATATTAACAATCAATAGTTTTACATATCACATAATTTCTGATAAACTATCTGTTCTCTCTGTCTTGTTTAAATTAATTTAGTTCACTTATATTTTTGAAGATTAATTATTTTGGCTTTAGTTTGACGAGATTGAAATGAAATCGTTAATGAACTTTCAGGTCATATAATTACAACAATTATGGTATTAGTAATGTAAGTTAGCTCTCATCATACTATTAGGATAATAGGACACTTGATTATTGAAAGTGATTGATGATCAGAGAAAATTGTGATTGTGACTTATCTGTTTCATTTAAGCTTTTTAAATATAGTTGATCTAGAAATTAAATAAATCGAGTTTGTTTTAATTTTGAATTTATTAAAAGTTACTTCAATGATTCATGTCCAAAGTAATGCGAAAATGTTGGTATACCTCAATTACTTGTAATGACACAGTTTTCAAATAAAACGACACCAAGTGAATTTAAACTTCATCCCATTGCACAAGCAGGTGGCTATCAGAACTCAGTAGCTAAGTGGCTAACGCGATGGTGTTTGAAGCGAATGGTACTGTGTTCGAGTCCCAGAGTGAACTTCAACTCTAGGACGTAGGTACATCCATCTGACGAGTCCCAAATAAGACGAAACGGGCATCCTGGATCCCACTACTAGCCACTTTCTATCTTTACTTAAAAAGACATAGCTTTCGGTTTCAACGATGATAATAATTCGAAATCCGTGATACATTTAGTATAATTCTAGGTTACAGTAGACATATATACAACTTGAAATACTCTCAAAATACAATTTACAATTTTTAAAAATCAAGTAACTATTTAGTTTCGAAGTTTATCTCTTATTTTCTATTCAAATATATATGTATACAATCTTGTCCAACTCGAATCCATTCCAATATCATGTTATGATGGTAAGGAAAAGAGAAATCGTTTTAATTCTCATTCGAAAATGAACAACTAAACATTAACTTATCTTATAATTTTATTATCAATAGAATCAATTCATTTAAATTATAAGACTCAGTACTGTGTATATACAAATAGAAAGCATTTCTGATATGTAACACAGTCTTCTTAGTTTATTCATTTGGATGTATTAATTTCATTTTTTTAAATACGCTTGTTTTTCTCCAATGATTCATTAATTAAAGCTTATTGTTTTCCAAATCTCTCACAGGACTTAGGACTTCAAGAACCCAATAATGATGCAGTTAACAACTGTTTCAATCTATTTAATAAGTGCTTATCTTCCAGTTTGAACTCGATATTAAATCCATCAGATGGAAAGTATTTGGATCAACCATTAGCCTTATCATTAGCTCTTGCTTTGCCTATTGAAGAAGCGACAAATGTAGTTCGTAATTTTGTTGCACACAACAAACATGCACCGAAAAAAATTATGGCAAGAATTTTTCAGTTTAATTTCTTTTGTTTTTTTTCTCGTCTCTCAAAAATTCATTTAATGAATAATTTAATTGCTTTGTTTCCTGTCTACAGTGATTTCATACGATCATATGTTGAGTTCGTATTCTAAAAAGTCAATCAAATTGTGATGTTTGAAATGCTGTCTTAAAATATCAAACTAAAGTGAATGAATTATGTTATTTAAGGCATATAACTGAAGACACGCATGTTTCAACAGATATTGATCAGCTGCAGTTGTGATATTAACAAATGAGAAAATAAAAATCCTTATAAATAATATTTACTTTAATGTTTGAAAAACCACTTATAATGATAATTTCGTGCATAGTATGTGTGTCTATTATTTTCATCAGTTTGACGTTACTGATATATATATATATATATATATATATATATATATATATATATATATAGCTTGTTATATGTCGCAATGTTTAATTGCCGTTTCCTGTGTTTTCTCGTTTCTATTATTAGGCTGTAGCGAACATTATATTTATGTTCTCTCAAATAACGTGTAAACGTGATATAAACCTATTAGAATTGAGTCAAACAATGGGTAAAATGTGGAGTTGGCATATTGTCTTGAAGCCGTATAAAGTGTGTACATAAGTCGTTTCATTTAACTGCTTGTGGTTGCTTTTATTGTTTAACATCATCTTTCCTTGTATTCGCTAATATGAATGTTGATTAACTATCGGTCCCAATTCTTGTGGAACCTTCTCATACCTGTATAAGCTTGTATTCTTAATAACTGATAAATTCTAACATGCAATTACCTTAAAAGCTCTTGCCATTAAATAGGTTTATTATTAGTGTCTTGTTGTAATAACCACTTTTAATGAAACTTTTGGTCTTTTAAAATTAACTGTTAACTAATCACCAGTGCTGTTTTGTTCTTCCAATTTACATCTCTTCCTAATATATCATCTTGTATCATTTTTTCTTTAGACAAGTATTATCTTCACCTTTCAGCTTAAATGATTTTACAATCTGTAATTATTCTTTTGTTTAGGTAACTTTAATACATAAAAATAACTCTGGCATTTGCTAATATGTGTTTACAAATCATGCATGTTAGATTGTTACAGAAACGTATATTTATTATGCTTTTAAGCAATATCAAATGTACAGTGAACTCGTACTTCCTTACAGACTGTAACTTCATATTTGCCGACGATAAATTCTGTATAATAGTTTCCAACACTGGAACGTATGTTTCGTGTTATTTGGAGCCGATCAGGATGACCCAATTTGTTCCTGTTAACTCTTGATCCTCTCATTGTGGCTTATGATATTCGTCCTTATATACTTCGCTATTGTGAGTCAGTAATGTTGTAGATAGCACGACTTGTTCTCTACTATTTTACTTAGTATATGATAGTTGAAACTTCTTTTTACATTTTGTTAAAAATCATTATTTAATTATTTCTCATTCTTTTTAAATCAAGCTAAACTTTAGTCGTATCATTACACATGGAATGGATCATTCATCATTACAACATATACTTGACAAGTTATGCCGAATGGTACCATCGCTCAAAGAACTAAGTGTCTACCTTGTACCCAGTGACCATCAGAGTAATGAATCAATGGCAAAAAGATTGGACACTACTGAACGATCTTTACCTTCAATTAGATTGATTGCTAGATTTTCCAAAGATTTCAATATACCATTAAAACCTTATCTAATTAAACATTTAAATGTTTTATTTAAACCAAATAATAGTTGTGCTGATTCTGAAGACGGGGATTTCTCATTCGTAGGACTTAGTAATAATGAAAATATGTTTTTGCCAAAATCTGAAAATGTAATCAATGAATCTGAAGTGAATTGTTTCATGTATGCTATTTCACCTTTTTTAAGTTTATTCCTTGCTGTATTTCACTAATAATAATCACTACATTTTTGTTACTTTGATTAGAAATCACCCTCGGTGCACTCACATCCAGATTTGGATTTCATACGTTTGCATCAATATTACTTAGTATTATAAACAGATGAGATAATCAATGAACAAACTCAATTATGGTCAGAATAATTTCTGAGAGTCATAATACTAGGTCAGTAGCTTAACATACATAACTAAATGAAGGTAGTAAAGTATGCAAAAAAAATGATTTGTGCAAGTGTGTGATAAACTTGTAATAGCTTTAGGTTATCTACCTGGAACATAAAGAATTCTCAGTTAAATGCGCCAATATTAGTTTGAATTAAGACAAAGCAAGATATACATGACATTGCAAAATCACATTTTTAAAATAGAATATTTGAATGGCGTACAATTGAACAAATATTTTACTTTTTAAAACCCCTCCTCATCAAGATATAATTACTAGTTCATAGTACTTTATTTTGTTATGATACAATCTCAATGTTTTTGTTCGTGCACTAATTATGACGACTGTTTTTTCTTCTCTGTCTACCTCTCTTTTTTAAAAGACGTTATCAGAAAATCTGCTTATCTCGCGCTCATACAATACTTAGATTATTATTCAGATCAGGTAAACAATCTGATAATCCACAACATTCATTGAATGAATTGGCTAATTTACTTCAATCGTTTTATGCCAGTACATCACCTTATGATTATGAGCGTTTGAGCTTCTTATTCTCATGGATTCGTACTTGTTGTTCAAAGATGATCACAAATAAAGTCAGTTTGTAACTTATTTTCTCATGAAATTTATTTATCCCGAATTAAAAGTTATCGAAAACACTGATTTCCAATTCCACTACTTACTAATGTATACACGTTTTATTTACGAAAGTAGATCATTATTCATCTCTATGTGCAACTGTGTGCTTAACCTTTTGCTTAGAAGTATCACACAGACCCTACGAAATGAACGATCATCATATAACTGCAGTGTTCTCATCATCGCCATCTTCAGTAACTATATCTTGCACCCTTAAAGTAAAACGGTGAAAACTTTTTTCGTATAGACTTAATGCTTGATAATTAAATGCATGCTATGTAAGTGTTACAAACAAATTAGTGTCAACAGAAATACCACTGATTACTATTCAAACATGGTTGCTACAATATTCATTCAATGAAGGAACTGATACTTTACTTTCTACATCGTGAAGTTTCTTTTTGGATATTATTGTTTTCGGAAGTACTAATCAATATGTTTTATCTCTGTTTTCTTTTACTCTTTAAAGCAACTTCAATTACTCGACTTTCTACGTACTTACAAACGATCTCACCCTCCTAGAGATTTTGAACTAGAACGTGTTTCTGCTACTATTGGAAATGAAGTAAATCTTGATTGAGTTTTAGTATTTCATAGCACCTGACTTCGAATTAAATTAATAACAATTATTTCATCATCTTAATAAGTTATTTTACTAGATTTCAACTGATACGTATAATCTACTGTATAGTCTACTTTAGGGAACTTGCGCCTATCATGACCTCTTCGCCAAGCTATTTTAAAAGTAACATTTGTTGCTCAAGGTCATGTGTCAAGCAGGTTGCTTGGTTGATATAAAGCAAATAGCCAATTATATTAAGATATGGTTATAGTATGATGGTTCTCGTAGTAACTATTATCCTTTGCTAACAATAACATAATTCAAAGTCAACATCAATCACGTTTTTCCTCTTGAATTTCGAGAATTCATCTTGAAGCCAGTTTCTGAATATACGATTGTTGTTTTGATAGCAAATATTTGAAGAAGAATCGAAATCCTTTATCCATTTTTAACTGGTTTCTAGTCGTTCTTTTCTAAATATCAACTAACTTTAGATTGAATAATCTCCACAGCTTTAAGTTTAGAGATGTATATATTTGCGATGCTTGTTGAAAATAGGCTTAATATGAAGCTAAAAATATATTAAAAGTGCTCGTACACAGATCTTTATCAACTTGGACATAATATATATCTTTATGTATGAAATGTTTACTTGGTTTTCTTGCTACCTTCAGACAACTAGTTTTTCCAAAAGTGAAGGACATCATCACATAAGCAATATAAGAATGCCTTATCATCAATTGTTGAGTGGTTCATTACCAATTAAAATTATAGGTGAGTGTACTTCTTAAGTATAATAAACATTTATGTACGTGTCGATTTGCTCGACAATAAATGTTATGATTAAACACATTTTGATTTGATTGTAAAATATTACTAATCCCATACGTGTATTCTACTACAGCCTAATTCTTAAAGTATAATAATCATTTTACTTTCTCCGAATCAAGATGTGGGATCTGTCTACGGAACCATTGTCTGTTACATTGAACCTTGTTAATGCAGTTCAAATTGTTTGTTTAGGGTCTGCTCAATAGCCGTGAACAATGGTTGATAAATTTAAGAATCCGTTCCAGTAGCGCATATGCATTCATTCTTGGTTCCGAGTTTTAAAATTTCTTAGCACATTTTATCGTGCAAATTAATTATTTCTTCTGGAATTATATTCTCTATGACTAATGCGACTACTATTTTGGTATTTTTCTTGATAAATTCATCTTACTGTGTTGATATGATGTGACAACTTGTGCCCATGTAGGCTTGTATCAGGTTCTACATTCAGTCAGTCAGTCAGCTACAACATAGGACCGGGCACATATATGCATCAGTCCAAGTTGCCATACCTCATTAACACAACAAGATGAACACCGGATTCATAGAAGTAGTTAATTCAGAGGTGGTAATATATAAGAGAAAGATTGCACATAAGGATATAGTACAGGAAGAAAGAATTAGTTCGTAGAAAGAAAGATATTAAGTGATTTTAATCCCTTAGTTTAAGGGAAAACAGAGAGTGTATACACCGACGCCATTGTGATCGATTCTGAGTCATGTCACCCAGAGTCTCCAGCCATTGGTTACGATAGTCACGCGGACCCCAACCAAGTAGTCTGCATCTACCAACATGGTTCAGACTAGAGGTTAGTGACTTCAAGCACTGGTGCCACGTTTTGGTTTGACCTCCCCTAACTTTCTTTCAACCATCTCCAACAGCGGTTAGCCTTACACGTCGTGGTAATCGGTGTTCAGGCGTACGCAACACGTGGCCCAACCATCTCAGTCAATGAGGATTCATAACCTCATCAACTGATTTACCATCATTCCCTAATACCCTGCGTCTAACCTCACTATTACTTAACCGATGATCCCAGCAGACCCCAGCAATATTTCTAAGGCATCTGTGGTCAAATACTAATAGCTTACGAGTGTCTTCTACTCTTAATGGCCATGTTTCGCTGGCGTAAATTAAAACAGAACGGACTGCCGCGCAGTATACTCGTCCTTCTATTGATAGACGGATATCTCGCCTTCGCCATAGGTGACGTAAGGTGGCAAAAGCCAAACGAGCTTTTCGGATCCGTGCTGAGATTTCGTCAGACACTAACCCATTAGGGCTGATCAGACTTCCAAGATAAGTGAAGTTGTCAACGAGTTCCACTACATCACTCTCCATCCTTAGTTTAGGTGTTGACGCAGACCAGTCCTGAAGCAACAACTTGCATTTAGAGGTAGAGAAACGCATTCCAAACATTCTGGCGTTGTTGCTTAGTGCTACCAAAAGACTCTGCATTTTATCAGCGTCTTCACCAAACAGGACTATGTCATCTGCGTATTGTAAGTCGATAAGTGGACCTCCTGGTAGGAGATCAATACCCGAGAATTCAGTAGACGAGAATGTTATTTCCATCAATAGGTCTATGATGAAGTTAAACAAAAATGGGGAAAGTGGACAGCCTTGACGGACACCACTTGAGGTTGCAAAAGCAGATGAAAGTTCGCCATAAGCTCTGACTCGACTAGTAGTGAGCGAGTAAAGAGCCTTTACAAGGTTTATGTACTTCTGAGGTACGCCTTTCAATGACAGACACTGCCACAGAATCTCGCGGTCTACCGAGTCAAATGCTGCTTTCAAGTCAAGAAAGACCACCATTGTCGGACGTCGATAAGTATGCCTATGGTTTAGAACCTGACGAATGGTGAATATGTGGTCGATGCAGCCACGACCAGGTCTGAAGCCAGCTTGATTCTCTCGTGTTTGCAGTTCACGAGTCTTAGTTAGGCGTCTGATAATTATCGAGGCTAGTATTTTAGATACTATATTAGTTAAACTAATCCCTCTGTGGTTGTCACAGGATGATTTTAACCCTCTCTTATATATTGGGACGATAAGTGATTGTGACCAGTCAGATGGAATAACGTCTAACTCCCAGATCTTAGTTAAAATATTCGTCAACCCAATCGCTAAACTTGGACCACCATCCTTAAAGACCTCTGGAGACAATCCATCTGCCCTTCCTCGTTTCAGATTAACTATAGCCTTTTGAACTTCTGCTAGAGTTGGGGAACCTACTTCACTGCTCCATTCACACTGTCTGGGAATGGAGGGTAGTTGTAGAGTAGCTGAAGGCCAGTTGAACTGTTCTCTGAAATGTTCCGCCCATCGTTCTAAACGTCTGGACTGGGAGCAGATGAGTGTCGTCTTTTTCCGAAGTAGTCTGACTTACACTTGACTTATTAATTCCAGTTTCTTTTATTAGTCTGTAGAGCTGTCTTGTGTTCCCTATAGTCGCCGCCTTTTCCATCCCTTTGTCTTTCGTTGCCCACCACTACTCACGGTTAACCTAGATCTGATTTGTTGTCGCTCTTCATCATGTTCGGAACCTGATGGGACGAGTTTGCGAGAATCCATCAGTGCAATAGACCTAGAGGAAATCTATTGGTTCTTTGTAACCCTGTGGTTTAAGTCGCTAATAGATGTCACTGCTGTTTCCACAGCTGTTTGTATGTCTTTCCAAGCAACATCTGGGTCAGCCTCGTCTTCAGAACTACCTAAGTGTGACCTCAGTTGTTCCTGGAACCTACCTTTGGTTTTCTCGCTGCTCAGTTCGGTTCTAATGGGTCTTTTTACTGTGGCTTTTTTGCGTCCAATGAGGCGCAAGCAGATGCGTGCCCGTATTAGGGCGTGGTCGGAGTCCAAGCAGGTACTCCAGAATGAGCGACAATCTTCTACCGACCCTCTCCAACGATGACTGATGGCAATATGGTCTATTTGAGTCCATCGTTGGTTTGGTGTAGGGGGTCGCCATGTTAGACGATGTCTCTCCTTATGCTTAAAATTTGTGTTTGCTAAAAATAAACGATTGTCTGAGCACAGTTGCAGCAGACGGTCACCATTATCTGTTCGTTGTGCCGGAATACTAAAATACCCACCTAAATGCCTTTCTGTTTGGTTTAAACTACCTATCTGGGCATTAAAGTCACCTGCTACAAGTACTATGTCTGAACGTTTAGCTTTCTGAAGAAGTTGAGACAGCTTTCTGTAAAATTCATCTTTCACATCATCTGAGCTGCAGTCGGTGGGAGCGTAGGCAGAAACGACAAAAGGCAACGACGTGTGTCCCTATCCTTCCGAGTTCTTACGGAGCCGTTTAGCCGAACAGCACATAGACGACTGTTGACGGGGATCCACTCTAACAGTGCTTGTTCCGCCCTCATGCTTATTGCTATGCCCACACCTACCAGTCCACGAGAACTGGCCGTTGGGTCATCAGATACACGGAGGGTGTATCTCGTTGGCTCTCCGTTTTGCCGAGGTGAGGTCAAGTGACTGATCACACTAGGGTCTTGTATGCGTGTTTCGGAAACACAGCATACATGAATGGTACAAGATTCTAGGGTTCTAGCCAAGGAAGCCTGCTGACCGACTTGACATATTGTGCGTATGTTGAAGGCTCCAATGTGTAATTTCGAGCGAGTCTTCAGTAGACCTGGGACAGTGTTTTGCGCACTAGAATAGTTGGCTATGGTGACACTTCAGGAGGGAGCCGAAAAAGGAAGTTTAGAGTTGAAAGTCGATTTAGGAGGAATAATAGGAATTGAAGAGGAAGGTTGATTATGAATACAGTGGTCTTGAGTGCTGTTAGAGGTATGAGGGCGGTTATCACTTTTCGGTTGTCCACACCATGGAAGGGTTCTTCTGGAGGTACCTGAAAAGGAAATTGGATTACAGGTTGTCTTAGTGATCTGAGAGCGTGACCGCAGTGCCCAAGCGAGAACTGCTTGAGGTCGGTCACACACGACCTTTTTATGAGTAATTTTTGTGTTAGCTCCGTACTTGTTGAGACCTTACCGCCGGAGACGGATATCCGTGGGATAAGGCGAGGTGTGCATTTTTAGGGTCGACCTTTTCTAACCCCATCCCTCCTTGTGGGAAGGCAGCATCGCTGTTGTGCTGGTTGTCTGAAGGAAACACCTTACTGCTGTCACACCTCTGTACAGTCAGCAGTACGACTTCGCCTTCGGACCTTGGGTTTGTTGCTTTTAGTCTTATGCTCTTCAACCGACCTGTCTGACATGGTAGGACCTTGAGGAACAGTTGTTCCAGCCAGTATAGCTTGGTTGCTTCATCACGATAGGCAAACCCAACCACCACGTCAAGCTAGCAACAACGGTCTGGAGGTTCTACGTTGCCTATCACTGTGCGAAATTTCCCCACTTCCCACCATCCTTATTAATCATTGGTGCGTATTCGTGCTGTATTGTTTTTGTCGATTGCAATTGGTATTAACCATAAATCCAATGTATCAATATTATCAAAATCTCATATTTGAAAACTGTTCCTGTTTTGTTTTTACGGGACTGCACACTCAATATTGATTGTAGTTGCCTTTGAGTAGTGTTTTTAAAAAATTAAACAAGAATGGCCGGACCAACACCTATTATCTGTTCATGAGGTTAATTTAAATTGTTCAACAATACTCTCGTTGATTTCTCACGAGAACTATAAATAGTAGTTATAATCTTCAAATGATGTTTCTTATATTCACCGGCAATGTCTCCCATGAATTTACTTTTTTGTCTTTAACAAATACAAGATTTCGTGCTACTTTATTGTTCTTAAATTTCCAAACTATGAAATTTGTAATTTCATAAAATGCTTTTATTTTTTACATTACGATTAAGTGTATACCTCCTTTTATATTCGCATAATTTTTTACTTGACTCGTTGTAACTCTATCACTTTGTGGTATTTTCTTTTCTATTGTAGAATTAACTAGACATATTTTCTTAAATAAGTATAAACATTTTATTTATCATATTTATGACTCATTTCGTAAATATTTTAAATTATCAAATCCTCTATTCTATCGTTTATCTTCCAAATTTTTAGGTTTATCACAGGATATTATTGTTTAATTTAATAAAAAAAAGTTTCATTTCAATCAAATTAACGTAGGACACCAAAACATCACAATAAACTAGATCATCTTTTCAACATTTACATTTTACTAGTTGATACTCTTCTATTTATATGATTTTATATTTCATTTTATTATTGTTTATTAGGACCAGAAATTACTGTGTCTAATGTAAACTTTTGGCTTCGTGTAAATCAGAGTATGGAGGTATGTGTGATCCTTTCTTAATTATTTAATCTACTGCACATAATCATTATCATATCATTTTTGTTCGATTTATTAGTACATGACTACATCAAATTGTTCTGTCTGTAAGTAGTATATTTTATAATAGAGTTGCACATGAATATTGTTGTACTGTTCAGCTTTAAAATTGTTCAACAACTCATGTGGTGTATATCGTGTTACATGTCGAAATGTCTTGATTTGTAAACATTAGTGCTGTTTTAAAATAAGAATAATGTTCTTATTAATAATATCAAAGTATTTCATCTGTCTCTCATGAATGTCTGTTTATTCTATAATTCGTCCTCACAAGAAGGTGAAGTACTATTTACCATTCTTGTTTTAAGTTTTTGTCGACAATTAAATGTATCTGCCTTGTAGGTTGGTAGATGGATAGGTGTTGAAGGATTTAAACTTGTCATTCAACTGATAACAAGTGTCCAAGTCTTCTTTTTTAAGAAGAAATAAGTTATTAATTTATATTGTAATTCTGTAAACATCTTATTGTGTATCTTTTTTGAGAGAATTATTCTTTATATTTCATTAATTTCCCCCTTAATTATTACTGACTTACCTTATTAAATTATCTATGCAGATTAATGTTTCCTGAACGGTATTCTGATGTTCATTTATTGATATGTAATAATCATTTGAATAATCGACTATTTTCAATACTTTTTTTGAATATTCATTTAGTGGAATTCATCAGATTTGATCAAAATTACTGCTGCACAAAATTTAGCTAATCAATATACTGTTGTTGGACTTTTGCCTATGGCTACTTCAAATTATGCAACTGATGAGTTGTCAGTTCCCCGATCGGTTGGCTGGGACAGAGCATTACCTTGTCAAATTCTCATTGAACCTCTTTTTAATCAACTTAATAGTCTTTTGGAATCTGTGAAATCAACGCTTAACGTCTATTCATTATTAGCTGGTATATTATTGTTATATTATTATTATTATTGTTCAGCCTTAATGTCATTCAATATTCCTTATCATAATAATTATGTTAAATAATTCATCGTTATTCTAGTAATGATTCGATAATGAGAATAACGTGAAATTTGTACTCCATTTGTTTTATGTGCTTGTATTATTTATAAAATATGTTGTTTTTATTTTCAGGTCTTGCACGTCGAGTTATTTATGGGCCACATCGATTATTAATATTAAGATTAGCTCGGGATCTCGCCAAAACCTACCTATTTAGAGCTGACAATGAAGCACGTTTTTTGTACGCTCGGAACAAATTGTCGTGTTCAGATCCTGAAGCATGCTCTAACGACGAGTCACTGGATTATGATTCAGATGAAGGTCCAAAGGAACTAAGAGAAAATATTCGATTGGCTCGAGTTGCTTTGGAAAAAGCTGAGACAAGTCATAAACAATTCGCAATGGAAGGTTGCCTTTACGAGCACCATCTAGCTGATTGGGAGGAAGTAAATAAGCATTTCAATAGGTGAATGGCCTTCACATATGAAGTTCTTTAAATACTTTTCGCTGACGTTACACTAATTATCTATCTAGTTAGCTTATTTCATGCTGTACATGTAGACTAAAATAATGAAATATTAGTTTTTATTTCGATGAATAAATCAGCTGAATTTCTTTATCGAGGAAAGTCATCAAGCCCTTAGCTTCTATCGTTTTTTTCCCATAACGTCTAATTCATATTATACTGAATTTAAAAAATCTATCCGGATTATCAAACTGATTGAATAATAGATCACCGAATATAATGTTCTCGAAAATTGTTGAACTTTCTTTACTGAAGAAATGAATTCCCTAATGAATACAAATCATGGTATATAGTGCATAAATAACATTTGTATTTATTGTACTTTCCAGATATTTTTTGAGAAACGTAAGCATAAACCGCTCATTTAGATATTTTGTAAAATTCAGCCCACCTGAAAATAAAAATTTACCATAATCTTAGTTTATTGACTGAAAACAATAGCAACTTTTTAAATGCATCTTACTAACTGTTCCATCCTTACAGATGTACCTTTGTCAACTACAATTCACTTGGTGTATTATTATTTTAGACTTTTATTACTGATATAAGAAAACAAATAGCAATTTTTAAAATCCCAAGTTATATGAAGTATCAGTTATGGTAATACTGTCTAGAATAATTTAGATTGTAGCGATCAACATTTTATATGAACAACTTTGAAGCAGATAGTATTATAAGAAATAATTCTTTTTTATAAACATGTGATTTCAACTCTGTTTCTGCTCCTATTAACAAATAATTCACTAGTATTCCATCCAGTAATTCTTATATTTTCACTTTTTATCTATTTACTTCACACTAATTCTTGAAGTTACTCCATTTTGAAGTTCAATCTTAACCTAATATAAACTTTTTTTTTTGTTGCAGTCCATTTGAACTGATATTGAATTTACTACATAAAGCGGCATCGGAACTACAATCATCAGTGACTTGGAACTGTAGATCAAGACTACCTATATCCGAATTATTTCTAAGACGACGAGTAATAAAAGCTTTGCCTCATATTGCGGAATTAGCTCATATAGATCTTTTGGATGTAGCCAAGCATATCATGGTCAATCGATTGAAACTTCCGTCTTGCATATTTATGAACAGGGATCTGAACGAAAGTTCCATAACAAATCGTAGCTTATTATTAGATATGACTGCCGAGTGTGGTGAATTTTCTCCAGACGATATCAGCTTTAATGCAACTATGTGTCAGCCACAATTCAACAGTGTCAATATACTCGAAAACCAAGATTCCAACCAGTCGGAACCTAAACAGGAAGACTTCATGTTAGCAGAGCTTCTTCTTCAGCAGATGGAATTAAAACAGGAATTGCTCCCAGTTCTCGAGTTGTTTGTTTTCAATGGCACTCCAGACCAGTATGTTTCCGCAAGATGGCGTGCGGCTCGTTGTATTTTACGTTGTCAATGTGGTCTGATACTACGGCCTAAATTATCACTTATTGAGCTGCGCTCTACCTTACTACGTCTGTCAACATTGGCTTCTTGTCCAACCCATACGTCTCAACAGTTAGTATCTGACGCATCTTTGTCATGCACTTCTTCGCGGGGTGACACCTTTAATTCACTTTGTTGTGCACGTCTTATAAATAGTATTAAACAACTCATAGTTTCTTCTTCAAACTCCTTACAGACTATCCACCTCGCTTCTCGTTTGGTTCTTGATTATGAACTTTTGTCTCCTACTACTTTGACACAACTGCTTGAATTTATTAACTATCATAGTGAAAATGAGTCTCTTGATTATGCCTTATTTTTACTCATTTTCATTCAATCATCTAGTAACGTAAATGAAAGCATGAAATGGTTCTTTTCAAACCCTGTCAAACAAGGCTGCATGCTTCACTGTCTTCTATCTTCTCTTGTTGATCGAATATCATTGAGGTTATTAAGTCATAAACAGTCTCTTTCAAGGAAGGTGGAAAACTTTCTTAGTAAATTAACTTGCTTCCTTGTTTCATGGCCATTCCCAGATGCGGAGATTGAAGCTATTTTCTTCGAACTGAGTAAATTACTAAGTCCCATGTTTTCGAAACAAACAGTTGGATGTAATGTCTCACTTCAACGAATAACAGTTATTATTGGTGGTTTTCTACGTTTACTTGCATTGAGTTGTTCAAATAAGCATATGACAATGCAATTAAACACATGGTTTAATCTAGTAAGTTGATTTTATGTTATCATATTATCACATAGACATTAAAGTTTATTCAGTTAATTACTCTCAAGGCTTTTTGTGTATTCCATTTATCCTAGTACTTATTGAGCATGGTTTAATTGTGAAGATTCAACAAGATTTTACTTATTCTGTTGTTTGTCTCACCAAAATATCACCGCTGCCAATCCCTTCATCTCTTGTAATTACTAATCTCATATATTTCCGTTTTTAGGTAAATGGAAACGAAGAAAAACAGAATTTAGTCGGTTTGGTTCATGATGCTGCACAAGCCAGCGAAATTTGTCTGACTTCAAAATTTCTTAGCATTTTGTAGTTTTCATAACTTATTTTTTGAAAAAAAAGTACTATTTAGAAAATATTACAGTTATTCTGGTGATGAATGTTCTATATTCATTTTAAATTTCTAGTTTGTTTTTCATCTTTTTCACTAATGTTAATCCCATCTAAATTTGTTTAGGTCTTTATGATAAGGAAACAGGGGATAACCGAAATACGGATTTACTCATAATGGACCAACTGCTCGAGTGAATACTAGTATATTAATAAGTTATATACAATGTACGATTAGAGAGAAATGTCTATACATCTCAAAGTATCGCATGACACCAGCGAATCAACGAGAATCCAGCAAAATACCTAACAAATGAGTAAATCTAGTGTTGTAACTGACATTATCTTTAAAAGACTGAATATAAAATACAACTCGATAAAAACAATGATATATAAGATTATAATATATATAAACGTTTGTGTCACTGCAACCGATTTCGAGCAGTTATCCAATAGTTTCAGCTGTCGATTACGACAAGAATAGAACTTCTACAAAAGTCGATAACTAAGAACATCCAATTGGATACTAACAACGGTATTTTTACTGATTATTAAGACTAGTGTGAAAGTAGTCCTTATTGCACAAATTATCGTAAGTTATGTTGTACTGGGGTATAGAGACCAGGTAACTTTTACTGTAAGCCAAAGTTTACGACAGACCTATGAATTCTGCATATGTACAGTACACTGAGTCTAACTTGAACCAACCTATTTATCCTGGACAAGTATTATGCTTATCCGGTAATTCTACGTATCTTGTCAAGACGATACTTAGTAAGACTCAGATGTCGACCTAGTAATAAAAATTCATACTGTGCATACTAACCACTAACGAGACCAAGATGCCATCTTAAGCAGTATTACAGAAGGTAGACTTCGGCCGGTAAGGAATGCTATTTATGGGACATCAGGAATCTCCATAGCCTGTTACCTTACTAACAGCTGGGACCTAACATGATATTCGAAGCCTGTATGGTTGGAGGCGAGGATTGATACGACGGAAAGTCAGAAGAGACAAGCTGTGGGGAACGGAGTAAAGGCGCCTAACAACGAATCGGGGCCGTTTCGAGCGCTATACCCTAATCATAGGTAAAGACATAAGTCCGTACTGTCCAAAACGTTGCACAACCTTCAGTAGCTGTCACACATAGTCGCCGGCATATCGTTACATTCACAAGTCATACTCCCGCACAGGACCTTAAGGATAGTCCCTCGGGGAATTACGCAGCGTCGGGGATCTGTACATGTGCAGTCCTATGTTGTTTGTGATCCTAAAATGGGTGCCTCTAGGCTGCTAATTTTCGGTCAATAACCTTCGCTGTTAGACCATTATAACGTCCACAGTACGACACAACACACGCTGTCCCTTAAGATCAATGACTTCGCTATGGCTCAAATCACAGTTATTATTGTGTAGAAGCGCCTTTGTGTTGTTACTTACCAACGTAGAAAACTGATGTGATACGCTAAAACATTGTTAAATACTTTCTTGGGAAGCATCAATAAGAGTGCGCGCGATCAAACGGAAGATTGTGATTGAGCAATGATCCTCTATTTGGTTAGACTAATAATCAGTTGGAGCCTCCTTAAGTACTATTCATCAACACAAATTCAGCCAAGACCGGTTGTAGCTCGCGAGATTATTAGAATGTTTCATCAATGACATTCTATCCAAATCGCACACCCGAAACAACTCAATTCCAGTCACTTTGTTGAAGCTACTGTATCTAATACACAACCAATTTGCACCTCATACTGCGTGAGATCTTGTCGTTTTTCAACGCGACAGATGAAGTCCTTAAATACTCAGTTCTGAGCCATGTACACAGACTCCGCTGAAAGGTGCGGACAAATTCAACCTAGCCCTTGGACACATCGAAGAATCATTTCGTAACTGTAGCGACCGTTTGGTAGCCCATTCTGGCGTGCTTACAGCACTAAAGATCAACCCTAAATCTAAATAATCACTAGTATCAAGGACGTTGGGTTCAAGCGAACCTAACAGACGCCTATCAGTCACGAATGGCGGTGAAGCTGTTACCATGAACGAGGAGACGATAATGTCACTGGTCTGATTTGTGGCATCCTAAAAGCAGTAGAATGGGACTACGCAGCTTAGCGCAATAAAGGAAATGCAAGAGTGATATTACAGGGAAAACCGTGAAGCCGTCAACCTACATTGCACATCCATCCCAAAACAAAGTTCAAAATACTTAACCACTGGGTGTGAAAAAGCTGCTTTATGCAGAATAGTATGTGTGTAAAATAACAATGACTTGGAGTCTACATTAAATGCGATCACTCATCATAATCACCTTCTCGAATCTCATGGTCACAGTTGCTCCTACCGTCCATTTCTTCGTCCGAACGTCTTGGTGTTCCGGACTCACTACGATGAGACCTTGAACGAGATCGTGATGCGGACCGAGAGTGTGTACGCGAACGACCAGGAGACCTTGATTCCACTGAACATGACCTACTTCCAGAATGTGAATGTGAGGCAGAACGTGACCGCGACCGTCGATCCAGATCATTTTTTATGCTATTCCCTCTACCATTGCAGCTTGGAGAACGAGAACAAGCATCCTAAACGACAATTAAGGTCAAATGGGAGCTTGACTTACCACTGAGCGCTTGTTGCTGTGATGAGAAATGGATCTTGCGTTGGAACGGTTTGTCCCGGAACGGCGTGACGGACTCCTAGATCGTAGGTCGTTAGAGTTTTCTCTTGAGCGTCTGTGCGAATCGTTGCCGGATTCGGACCTTCGTCTATCACTTGAAAGTGATCTATCATGTCGATGCCTAGGACTTCTAGACTTCTGCCTGCGATGAGAGCCTCGACTACGTGAACGATGAGAATGACGACTATTAGATCGCGATCTATAAGAACTAGATCTTGACCTCTGGCCCGGTCGATCTTCGTATACACGTAGCTTGCGTCCATAAAGCTCGTAACCATCAAACTTCTCAATTGCTTCTTTCATATCAGAGTAGGCAGCAAACTCGACGATACTAGGATGGGAGTTACGGAAAACTGTACAACTTACCCGTCGTTCTTAGCTGACTTGTGGGCATCCGCATAAGTAACTTCTCCAGCCTTACGCATCAAATCTTTCAGATCCTGTACAAAAGAATGAATAACTGAAAAACCTTGCCCTGGATAACAGACTAACAAATACTACTAATTTGGGTTAAGCTAGCCTAGTACTTAAAAACGCGCGAGTAATTTACCTCGCGTTTTTGATCTGACCACAGTACGAAACCACGTTACCACATGCTCGGCCGGACGACCGTTGAACGGCGCGACCAGAAACAACCCTGGGCGACTGACCATGGCATGGAAAACGACCAATCCTACGCGTCCTACGCCACCCGAAACGACCGAACGTCAACGAGCGGTAACTGAATTCGAGATAACAAGCAATTAGTTACTTCTTGCAGTTCTTACAAACAATCAAACAACAATCCCTTACCTGCCAGCTTACACGCGACGAGAGATTTTCAACAATAACACGATACTCCGTCCTGGTTGGTGGACCGTACCTACTGTAACAGATGAAAGATTAGCAATGAAGCTTACCGATCGCGACCACTGCAAACACCACCTCCGCCGCCACCCCCACCGGCTCTTCTGCTGCCGCCTCTAGTGCCAGGAGGAAGGCGAGCATGCTCAACGATCAACCGTTCACCTCGCAAGTCTCTTCCATGGAGGTCATAGACGGCATCATCCGCATCTTTCTCATTATCAAACTCCACAAAACCATATCCATTCTTTAGAACGATGTCTCTTAATCGTCCGTAGCCCTTAAAGAACCGTTCAATATCCCTCTCGCAACACCGAGGAGGTATACGACCAACATAAACCCTCGACATTTTGAAACTGACAGCCGGAAGCGACCATACAAAACTGATTCAAACAACAGGTCACAAATTTGTCATCAAATAATATCTCAAATGATGATTCTTGTTATGTCGAAAAATTTTATTACTATTTTTTTTTAAGTGGGATCTTTTGCGTATCACATGATGCTGAATGTTTCAATGCTAAAATGATGATGCGGTAAAATTACTCAATGAAATTTCTGTTGCGAGTTCCTTATCTGTGAATAATGTTCCTGAAAGCATATACTGTTGAATTATATATTTTCAGTTTCATTAACTATTATAAGTCAAAATTAGAGACATTTAGCTCGACCCACAGACCCGCAATCTCTAAAAACCTAGATGAATTACATTTTTCAGAGTTATATGCAACACCAGTCTTAGGTCTTCAGTAATAAGGATAGGATGTCTATCGACCTATATTATTCCTTGCATTTTGTAATACTGTGGAGGTCCAACCTCGTTTCGAACATATTAACAGATGGTGCTGATATTACGTGTTCCGGTAGAGAATTCAAGTAATTAACCACTCGTTGCGAGAAAGGGAAATCCAAAGGTAAACAGTTTGATCTCGATTTATGGACTTTCTTCGAATGTTCTTTCAAATGATCGGTTGTAAATGGAAGCAAAATATAAGACATGTTAATACCAAGCTCATCGTTCAGTATACGATAAGCCAATATTAGATCACCCCGTGTTCTACGGTAAGATAACGGAAATAAGTTAAGGTGTCTTACTCTGTCTTCATAAGATAGGTCAGATAGACCTTTAACCATCTTAATCCCTCGTCGTTGGACTCTTCCCATTTTATCAGCTTCATACTTGAAACAAGGACACGCTGCTTGAATCCCATATTCCAAATGTGGTCGCACGTAAATCGGGTATAATAATTTGAAAATTTCGTCATCTTAGTACTGGAAAGACCTGCGAATAGACCATAACACCCTATAGCCTTTCGCAGCAGCAGCCTTACAGTGACTAGTGGTTTTGAGATCATTGCTTAATATGACTCCTAAATCTTCATAGTTTCTTGCTTTGGATACCACGAATCCACGTAGCGTATAGTCACACGATTCATCAGAGTTATTTAACTGCATCACTACACTCTTATTAGGATTTACTTCTAGTGACCACCTGTCTAACCATGCCACCAATCAGCTAAGATCGTCCTGTAATACTATTCTATCCGACATACTATGTACGGGTCTCCAAATCTTTATGTCATCAGCGAAGAGTAGAACGGATGATTTTGCTACAGTTGACAATTCATTTACATAAAGTAAAAAGAGAAGAGGACCTAGGATTGTACCTTGGGGAACTCCACTTTTTACAGGTACCCACGAGGAGAGAGCCCCATTAACCCTTACCCTTTGTCCCCTGTCATGGAGAAAGTTACTTATCCAATCGACGACTGTATAATGGATTCCAAAACGTTCCAGTTTGAATTTAGGACCAGAGTGGGAGACCTTATCGAAGGCCTGACTTAGATCTGTGAAGATAACATCTACAGAAATATTCTGATTTTTTGCCGCAGCCCAATCATCTCGTGCAATGAGAAGATTTGTCAAGCAAGATAGGCCTCTCCGAAAACCATGTTGTGCCCTGGAGAAAAGATTATGCCCTTCAACATATTTTATAACAGATATCCGGGTGACCTTTTCCATCAGTTGTACAACTGCACTAGTTAAGCTAACGGGCCTATAGTTAATAACTAAATCACTACTCCCAGCCTTATACACCGGGCTTATTATAGCGACTTTCCAGTCTCTGGGCAGTCTGGACTGCCTCAGAGACATGTCAAACAGTATCGCTAATGGTTCAGCAATTTCATCTGATATGGCTTTCGTAATCCCAGGATGAATATCATCAGGACCACTGAACTTATCAGGTTTGAGATGCTGAAGTATCCTTAAAACAGTATCTTTCTCAATGACTACAGGGTCCATCAGCGAGCCACCTCGATCAGAGTGAATCGTCGGTCGTTCCTCATTACCGATAGAAAACACTTTACTGAAATATTCCGATAAAGCTTCAGCTTTTTCGGTATCATTTTCTGCCAACATTAACGGATTTTCTTGTGTCAAAAGTGATGGAATTCCATCGCTTCCCTTAGTTCGCCTTTTTAAATACGAGAATAACTGTTTCGAACTACATCTAGAATCCCTAACCAATTGTTTTTCATATGATCAGCTAGTCTTATTTATTAACGCTTTACAGGCATTCCTAATCTTACAATAACTGGATCTGTATTGTTCTAAGCCAGTAGAGATGAACATATTCCAGTGCTTTTCCCTTCTTCTAAGAAGTTTCCTGACTGTTTTAGTCATCCATGGTAGACTGTTATTCGGTCTTCGCGGTACCAGGTATGGTATGAACGGGGACGTAACTAGTCTAGATTTACCTTTAAATACAGACCATGCTTCTTCAACTGATGTGCTAGTATCTACTAAACAATCTGTCTTAGCAGCGCATTCCTGAATGGCCGATATGTTAGCTTTCCATACATTTGGGCGAGGTGTAATCTGATCGTATAACATGTCCCTAGTCCTAAACGTGAATGACAAAACAGCGTGATCGCTGTCCACTAACGGTGGAAGAATATTTAAGTCGACAATATCCTCAGTCTCATGAGTGATTACCAAGTCCAACAGAGAAGAACCCTGGTTAACACCAAAACGTGTGGGTTTGGATACATACTGCACTAGTGCATGCTCCATTATTGTTATCAGGAACCTACTATCGAAGGAGTTTATAGATCCTTCCGTGGTCATCTCAGTCCAACTAATACCAGGCGCATTAAAGTCTCCTATTATCAAGCATCTGATATTTTTACTCCAAAGATGAATGTGCTCTAAAATGAAGTCATCAGCTAAGCAGATTGGGCTGCGATAGATGACACCTAGCATAAATGTACTGCATCCTATAGCCAACTTACAGCTAATGACTTTACAAGTACCGCTATCATGGGATTCGCTAGTAGAGGAGCGGATAGTTATATTGGTTGGTCAGGTTCGACAAGGTTAAATGTCGTCCTGATAATCTGTTGTTGCACAGAAAAGCGCAGGAACGCGTGTTAACATAGTGGGGGAGACTATTATAAATAGTTTAGGCCTCGAACAACGTACTCAACAGACACACTATTTGGCATAGTATATTTAAGATACCTTTCATGTTCTCATGTCTGCCTGTAGAAATCGCTCTGCGCAAGCTTATTTCGCAACAATAAGCTGTTGTCCCATTCTGCAAAGTAATTATCCTGGATACCTTAGTACGCATATCCTGATTACTTTGGGCCTCGGATGAAGTTGATAATATTTACCATGTTTGCGATTTTTGGTATTTCAGAAGTTTCCATTTCGTTTATGTGCTTTTCATGGAGAGTATCAATTTTCGTTTCTCTGGCCCCTGAAATTCGCGATGGCGATATTGGTTCTTTGGATTCTCATCCCAGCTGTTTGGATCGTTTGGACTATGCTAACCTGTAGTAGGTGAATTGTCGATATAGATCAAGGATTGATGTTATTTAAGTTATTTACGCTACCAGACTTGTAGACCTAGTATAGCATAGTTGACTCGTATGGATGAGGTTGTGTTGGAACTCAGGGGTACTCCTTATTAAGAATGCTGATAGGATGAATACTATCCTACCAGTAAAATAATATATTTGATATCAGGGCAGAAGAGATACATTTAGGGTAACTATGCCCACATAGCCGAGCCATGTGGCCTCGATAATCATTCTTTCATTGATCTTCATTATTTTTTACCATCTATTTAACGTTCTGTGTTCTGTGGCCTAAAATAGTGAGGGTTGCGCCTTGTGGTTGATTCATGGAGATAATTTAGTGCTATGCCACAGTTACCAGAGACTTAAGTTTGCAGAATGCTTGTGGTGCCTTTTTTGCTTGTTAGATAACTGATTTATTTTTTCCGAAGATTTAAGCATTTGATGTTTGAAAGCTTGATTACATAGCGTTTGTACACAGAGTTATCTGTCGGCGTTTAAACGATCAAACTGTTTGGTCGTTAACAGAGAAACCTTTCTCCATAACAAAAAACTAATATTTTTTCTTTGATTATTTATCTACATAAAACATTTTATATTTGTAGTGCAAGTTTTGACGAATGCAGAATCTAAACGTATTGTTCGTTAAGTTAATGTGTACCATTCATATTGATTTACGCTGTATTGAGGACCCTTACCCACTAAACGTTGACGTTTTTTAATTTCAAGTGTAAAGATAAATATTTCTTTTCATTATCCAAAAAAGAAGAGAATTTTAGTCATTTACAAGTATTTTGTGGTTCATTTGGTGGATGGGTGATGCGTCTAAGTGCATGAGTTCCATCCAGGATATCGATTCAGTCATCAAAAAAGTAACTACGCCCATCTCCCACGTACAAGCCGCTGTTACGCACCTCAACTTGCAGGATGTGAAAGTGAATTAAGTAATAGTTAGGGCTTTAAATAAAACATTTGTGAGGGTTCTGAATTAATATGGGACTCTCGCGAATTAGCGTACAATATGTCTAGCTGTTGGTGGAATGACTTGTTAAACAATTCATGAAGGAAGAAAAACGCGAGGCTACTAACTCCGACAAAAAATTTTACTATTCATTATGGAAAGATAGAAAATGTAGTGCCTTCATAAAATTAGAGAGCAATCAACGTTTGTCTGTGAAGTTTTAATCTAGATAGAGGGTATACGGCTTGCTATTAACCGCTTGATATAGGCTGCTGCAAAACTCACTCACATGATGGACGGAAAAAAGCCAGAGAGTGCTTTATGTCAAATATATGCTAAACTCTGAATAACAGATTTGCTAAGAGTTGACGGAGATGCATCGTAACCCTATTTTAGCTTTGGGAAGTCAGAGTATCCAATGTTTTCGGAAACAAATTGTAGCCTTTAGAAGTTAGCAGAATTAGCACGCTTAGAATCGTGTAACCGCACGTCAAGAAAAGCGACGATTCTTTGCACTTATTTCTTAAAAATCATCAACATAATGCCACCTTCACTACCAGATGTTCTCTCTAAATTATTGCTCAACAGGTTTTCTGATGTTGCTCACAGGTTCAAACTGATTCCTCAGACACACAGACGCACTCTCATCAGTGGCGGTAGATTAAAGTTTGAAGATTTGCGATGGTTTCGGAGTCCTAACCAGACAAATATTTACGAAGTTTTTTTCAACAACCTACAATGTAATGTATCCTCATTGATGAGTTCATTAATAATGTTGCTCGTCAAAGATAGGCTTTCCGAAGACAAATACTATTGACTTACCTTCGTGCTGCTAAAATGTGAAAGTATAAAAGAGAAACGGCTTCAGTAGTGACTAGAGAATTTACTCTAGCCAAGTAAAGTCTAAGAAAGACTCACTTAGTAAGGGTTTCAAAAGACTTAGCAAACGAGATACCTGTTCATTACCAGGTTTTAATTATTTAGATGTAAAAAAATGGAATGAACACTTGGGATACCAAGAAAGAACAGAAAAAAAGCTAAAGCACCAGCTGAACATGAAACCCGTCGGCAAAACGGCGAGGAAAATCTCCGGTTTGTGGGTTTTCGGATAATCAGATCTTGTAACCGTATGCTACCATGGCCTGTGTGGATAGGCCGTTCTGCTTAAGAGTTTTATATGCCAACGCTCGTAGTCTAAGAAATAAGTTCTATGAACTAGAAGTATTAGTGGGCAAATTAAGGCCACTCATTGTAGCAATGACAGAAACTTGGTTAGTCCATGACTTAGACATAACTCGAGAATAATCCGGATACCATTACATCAGGAGTGATAGACATAGATGTAGAAAAGGAGGTGGCGTCCTGTTACGTATAGCCAATAATATAAATATCCGCTCCTCTACTAGCGAATCCCATGATAGCGGTACTTGTAAAGTCATTAGCTGTAAGTTGGCTATAGGATGCAGTACATTTATGCTAGGTGTCATCTATCGCAGCCCAATCTGCTTAGCTGATGACTTCATTTTAGAGCACATTCATCTTTGGAGTAAAAATATCAGATGCTTGATAATAGGAGACTTTAATGCGCCTGGTATTAGTTGGACTGAGATGACCACGGAAGGATCTATAAACTCCTTCGATAGTAGGTTCCTGATAACAATAATGGAGCATGCACTAGTGCAGTATGTATCCAAACCCACACGTTTTGGTGTTAACCAGGGTTCTTCTCTGTTGGACTTGGTAATCACTCATGAGACTGAGGATATTGTCGACTTAAATATTCTTCCACCGTTAGTGGACAGCGATCACGCTGTTTTGTCATTCACGTGTAGAACTATGGTCTACTATGATATTAGTACTGCTCTAATAATAGACCTAATCCTAAATTTTTAGATTTGTCATGATATAACTGCCTAATCCATAAGATCTTACGTGGAAGTCACACCATCGACTACACCAACTCACTGTATCGTATCAATTACCAATACATGATGTAGAACAAGGTTAGGCTAGAGAGAGAACAATATATTTAATATGAATAGAAGATATAAGGTAACATTCAGCAGAGACCACGCCTGCATGGCCGAGCCATGCCACTCGATCAACTCCAGTCCATTCCATTCATTCTCCGCGCCTTCTCCATTGTTAGGTATTTCCCCGAGTTAAATATTGAATATCTATTTTCTGAGTAGTCTCGTGTTCACAGCTTTGGATTGTGTGGCTATTGTCCAATGCCACTACACTACTCTCCCACCGGAATCAACGTGATGTTGGTTCGATACCAAATTGGATGGGATCGTCGCGCGCCGGAGGTTACCAAGGATAATAAGAATCCTCCGGGTATTGATAAGCTGAAAGATAAATCAAAAAGAAGGCGGCAGCATCTGGTCGGGAAATACATGTAATAATTTTAAAAAAATCTGCCTTCATGCTTAACACGCTTAAAATGACAATTTGGGTGAAGATTATTTGAGCTATAAAAAAATGGGATTACAATAATAATAATAAAAAAACGATGCGTGTTAATAGCCGTTGGTTAATAACTTAACGTATAGGTAGTAAATATTTTGTGTTTAGAAATATTAAAGTAATGAATATTGTAGAAATGTTGATATTGGTATTAGTTTTGGTTTAAATTATGAAATCAAATAAGGATTATGCCGGTAAGTTGTCCATATGAGTTGAATTCCAATTGCATCTGTATTAGTAGGCTAACTGAAGGAACAAAAGTATTACCGTGGAGAAGAATTCCAACTAGTATTCCAGTTAGTTTGATACGGTTTATTTAGTCACGGGGGGATTTTCTCGACCTCATTTTTACTTGACCGTGATAGAATTTAGTAATACTACTAATACGCATGAATGGTTATCACAACAAAATTTAAATACGTGAATGATAATTGTATGAATTTTGGACAGATAACTAAGAGCGATTCGTTAAACATGATTGTATTCGTATGAGACATGGTTCAGACTCAATGTTCCGATCTGCCATAGAATATTTATTTATATTTATACCTACCGGTTGATGGTGCATACAAGTTAGTTGCAAGTATGCAGTTTATCATAAGGCAAAATACGAGTTAATTGAGATATAGTGATTAAGTTATTGAAATCAGTTAAGCTTATGTGTCATATTACGAAGTGATGTGGTGCTGCAAGATGTATTCGGCTAAATAAGCTTTTACAAGATGATTAACAGTGAGTGATGCTCATGTGATTATCAGGGAGTACATAAGTTGTAACCAAGGGGAGTACACTCCCAACTCGTGTCTATGATAATGGCTTGAACCTTAGTCAGTGTTGGGGTAAATTCGACATTGATGTTTTCAGTTTGCAGGAGATTTGCTCGACTACTTATACTGATTATTTGCATGCATGATTGTGTCGCTAAACCTCCAATTAGACTGACAAGGTTTTGAGATATTTACTGAATAAGCAACCGATAGAGAAACATACTGTAATCATCTGTAGTGAATGAAGATAAAAGAAAAACAACACTAGTGATAATTGTAAGTCGATTTGCTGATCGATTTTGTTAATAGTTTCATTAATTTTATCAATCATATTACGTGATTGTCAAGTCATGACAATGCTTTATGACGATATCCTGAAACTATTACGTTTAGCTAGTTATAGTGTTGATTGAGGATTAGTCAGTAGAAAAATAGGTATTGTTGCTTTAGGTGATTCGAAATTATCAGAAATTTATAACGTTAAAGAATCCGAGACGCCTAATTTAATTATAAATTTTAATTCAGAAAGATTTGTTTAGTGTTAATTCTAGTAGGCTACGGAGTCTTGATTTTAAACGTTTGTTTAGCCAACAGCCACCTAGGGATTTAGTTATTTTACTAGTGCAGTTAATAGTACCTAAATTTTTAACCTTATTATCTAAACTATGTTCGCATTTTAGGCTGCTAATATGATAAATCAATCCATAAACCCAAATACGATTAGCAACAACGACTATGATGGGTTTATTGATAAATGTTAAAGGCGACTCAGATGATTCCTAAATTAAGAAGACATGAAGATATAGTGTAACGTATGTGTGGGCCAGGTTAACAAGCAGGTTGTTGACGTATATGACAATTTAAAAATAATGAACATGACCAGAAAATAATTTTAAAGTTTAGACTGCTTGTGAAACTTCAGGCAGGAATATGATGCGTTATCAACATTCCATGAGAAGTTACTGCATTTAGCCTAGGGACACTTACAAATATATAGCAAAAGGAACCGGAAAACATATACATGTTAAGTAAAAAAATCATTAAGTAAAATAGTTGAACTCGCCTGGGTTATTTTTGAAAATTAGATTATTCAGTGGACGACATATATAACGCCATTCGTGAGGAGTAGTAATGATCCAAAAGTATCCAGAATAAAACATGCAGTATGGGTGCTTGATGCTGTTGACGTTTTTGCCACTCGCTCGGATTAGAACAACCGAATGAATTCAGATAATTGTGCGGTCACCATTGAACGAGCCATCTAAAATGACCTTATGATTGCAGAAAACTTATGGCTGAAACTCACCGTATGTTTTTAGAGAAGTGTCATCCTTGTTGTTTGGCAATGGAACTCGAAAATTTGAAATTAGGCAGGCAGTGGTCGGAAGAAAAGATATTACAGGATAGTGTATAGTTTAAAACAGGATGAGGTAATAAGATAAGGAACACTGAATATTAGATCCAGGTAACTATTTAGTCCTTGCTGCATTGTTAGTCAATGTATATTTGCGTTATTTACTGGTCATATTTGCTAGAGCTTGATGCTTAAACAAGCCTATGTCGCTGAAGCATGTAAATGCTATTAAAGCTTGTTGACGAACCATCAAAGCTAATTAGTTAATATAGACGACCAATTTTATTATCGAATGAGCTAGTAAGTTATGTGAACTAATAGATATAACATTACGATAATATATGTGACCATTAATCAAAGGACTATTAGAATAGTGGGTTTACAAAAATAAAATCCGATTGAGAAGTTTAAGGTGGAAATAAGGATTAACAATAATAGGTTGCGTTTCTTTAGTTGGGCTCACCAATGTAGAATTATGGTCTATTATGATATTAGTACTGCTCTAATAATAGACCTAATCCTAAATTTTTAGATTTGTCATGATATAACTGCCTAATCCATAAGATCTTACGTGGAAGTCACACCATCGACTACACCAACTCACTGTATCGTATCAATTACCAATACATGATGTAGAACAAGGTTAGGCTAGAGAGAGAACAATATATTTAATATGAATAGAAGATATAAGGTAACATTCAGCAGAGACCACGCCTGCATGGCCGAGCCATGCCACTCGATCAACTCCAGTCCATTCCATTCATTCTCCGCGCCTTCTCCATTGTTAGGTATTTCCCCGAGTTAAATATTGAATATCTATTTTCTGAGTAGTCTCGTGTTCACAGCTTTGGATTGTGTGGCTATTGTCCAATGCCACTACACACGTTTAGGACTAGGGACATGTTATACGATCAGATTACACCTCGCCCAAATGTATGGAAAGCTAACATATCGGCCATTCAGGAATGCGCTGCTAAGACAGATTGTTTAGTAGATACTAGCACATCAGTTGAAGAAGCATGGTCTGTATTTAAAGGTAAATCTAGACTAGTTACGTCCCCGTTCATACCATACCTGGTACCGCGAAGACCGAATAACAGTCTACCATGGATGACTAAAACAGTCAGGAAACTTCTTAGAAGAAGGGAAAAGCACTGGAATATGTTCATCTCTACTGGCTTAGAACAATACAGATCCAGTTATTGTAAGATTAGGAATGCCTGTAAAGCGTTAATAAATAAGACTAGCTGATCATATGAAAAACAATTGGTTAGGGATTCTAGATGTAGTTCGAAACAGTTATTCTCGTATTTAAAAAGGCGAACTAAGGGAAGCGATGGAATTCCATCACTTTTGACACAAGAAAATCCGTTAATATTGGCAGAAAATGATACCGAAAAAGCTGAAGCTTTATCGGAATATTTCAGTAAAGTGTTTTCTATCGGTAATGAGGAACGACCGACGATTCACTCTGATCGAGGTGGCTCGCTGATGGACCCTGTAGTCATTGAGAAAGATACTGTTTTAAGGATACTTCAGCATCTCAAACCTGATAAGTTCAGTGGTCCTGATGATATTCATCCTGGGATTACGAAAGCCATATCAGATGAAATTGCTGAACCATTAGCGATACTGTTTGACATGTCTCTGAGGCAGTCCAGACTGCCCAGAGACTGGAAAGTCGCTATAATAAGCCCGGTGTATAAGGCTGGGAGTAGTGATTTAGTTATTAACTATAGGCCCGTTAGCTTAACTAGTGCAGTTGTACAACTGATGGAAAAGGTCACCCGGATATCTGTTATAAAATATGTTGAAGGGCATAATCTTTTCTCCAGGGCACAACATGGTTTTCGGAGAGGCCTATCTTGCTTGACAAATCTTCTCATTGCACGAGATGATTGGGCTGCGGCAAAAAATCAGAATATTTCTGTAGATGTTATCTTCACAGATCTAAGTAAGGCCTTCGATAAGGTCTCCCACTCTGGTCCTAAATTCAAACTGGAACGTTTTGGAATCCATTATACAGTCGTCGATTGGATAAGTAACTTTCTCCATGACAGGGGACAAAGGGTAAGGGTTAATGGGGCTCTCTCCTCGTGGGTACCTGTAAAAGTGGAGTTCCCCAAGGTACAATCCTAGGTCCTCTTCTCTTTTTACTTTATGTAAATGAATTGTCAACTGTAGCAAAATCATCCGTTCTACTCTTCGCTGATGACATAAAGATTTGGAGACCCGTACATAGTATGTCGGATAGAATAGTATTACAGGACGATCTTAGCTGATTGGTGGCATGGTTAGACAGGTGGTCACTAGAAGTAAATCCTAATAAGAGTGTAGTGATGCAGTTAAATAACTCTGATGAATCGTGTGACTATACGCTACGTGGATTCGTGCTATCCAAAGCAAGAAACTATGAAGATTTAGGAGTCATATTAAGCAATGATCTCAAAACCACTAGTCACTGTAAGGCTGCTGCTGCGAAAGGCTATAGGGTGTTATGGTCTATTCGCAGGTCTTTCCAGTACTAAGATGACGAAATTTTCAAATTATTATACCCGATTTACGTGCGACCACATTTGGAATATGGGATTCAAGCAGCGTGTCCTTGTTTCAAGTATGAAGCTGATAAAATGGGAAGAGTCCAACGACGAGGGATTAAGATGGTTAAAGGTCTATCTGACCTATCTTATGAAGACAGAGTAAGACACCTTAACTTATTTCCGTTATCTTACCGTAGAACACGGGGTGATCTAATATTGGCTTATCGTATACTGAACGATGACCTTTGTATCAACGCCGAATCTCGTAATTGTTTTGTGATAATTTCGGTCCTTCAAGGAGTTGTTGTAATATAGATATAAAGGGTGCTTCGTATTGGTTGTATATCATGGTTGCTTCACACATGAGAATATCCACAACTATGCATTGAGAGCGTAAGGGTGAAAAACAGGAACGAAGGAGAATCGTTGATATTTTAATCTATATATATATATATATATATTATTCTGCAAGAGCAGGTACACGCCATTTTACGAATTACAACATCCATTGTGTTATAGTATACATGTTAAATAAGTATAGTCCGTAGAAGTGAATATCAGTTCATTCCTTCAGATTCACTGAGTAGTCTTCGAAGTATTCTCCAAAATGGCATCACGTCCACGTTACACAGCAGATCCAATCTCGGCATAATTGTTTTAGGATTTCGATCGTGCTAAGTATTCATGCAAAGCAACTTTCTAAGTTTATAGTTGCTATAAAGCAGATTCGTGGAGCGCTTGCTGTAAACTATGACCTCGAGGAGACGCGTACGTAAAGTTTGTTCGAGACGTCAGAAATTCCATAGCTGTGCCCTCAGAGCAAGATTCTGAAGAAAGAAAAAAGAGGAACAGAAGAGCAGCAAGGCACTTGCATATGAACGATAAACAATACTTAACATTTTGTAGTAGAACATACAGAAGTATGACAAATTATTAGATTAAATTCATACTAGCTCTTGTTGCTAGAGTGAAATGTGATCAGAGGCTCCAGAACATAGAATGTAGTAATAAAGAACAATGGGTTGTGATATTTACCAAGGTGGAGTAAGTTCAAGTGAAGGAAGGGAAGTCAGGGTTGGAATAAGGAAGGCTGTTTATTAGAACAGAAAGTGAATATAGAGAGTAAAATGTTAAGAAAACTAACAACTATATCTTTTGTTGTCTGAATTTTTTCATCCGATGCCTGCCACACAGTCTTAATGTAAAAGTTCGAGTTAGCATGTTATAGGTTGTCTTAGTGGAATATCTAATCGAGCATAAAATTGAAAATATGAGTCTGAGTGGTGAGCGTAGGAAGACAATCTATATCACAGATTGGTTGACTTATTCTCAATCATAAAGAGCCTGATACATACGAAATGTTCTGTCCCCACAAACACGGGTGGATTGAAGTTATCGCCCTCACCATCAATGCTTGCTGGTCAGTAACTCCACCCTCCCTCCTTTTGTGATGTTAGGCTCATTTAGGCTTATTTTTGTATATACGTCATACCTCGCACAATCCTCTGTTTCACATCCTGTTGGAAAGCACTATTTTTATAAGTACCATTTTACAAGCTTATCAGGCAGTTACAAGCTATGGACTGTGGGTAAAGCATCGATGCAGTGCCTCTGTTGACTATAGTATAAAGTATAGTTTGCCAATCAGAGTATAAGCGTTAAGAAGGGTATATTGTAGGATAGTTGTTTATTTAAGCAGGCGGAAAAAGTATAGAAGTATATGAGTTGTGGATAAGGGAACGAGTGGAGAATTAATATTAATTGCTAGTCAACATAGTGTACAGAAGAGTAAAAAGTTAATACAGGATAAACAGGAAGGAACTCACAGTAACTTGGTGCTGATGTTATTTTCTGTTGTCTTAACCAGTTGATTGGTAACAGGCTCCATAGATGCAAGACCACTGGTAGTAGGCAATCGATTGTGCGGCCCTCTTGACTTTCTGAGGGTGTTAGTGAGTGTCCCTTAGCGACCGAGTTTAGTTGAACAGTAATGATAGGTCCAGTGAGTTACTTGTCTACTTCAAGTGAAGAAATAGGGTGGAAAAAGTAATTAATACAACTGCAAAGTAGGAAATATAAGGCAAACTGAACTTGAAGTCCATTTTGGTCTAGACATTGAGAGAGCCTATGATGTCTGAGTGGGCGCTGATATGTTCGTACGTGCAAGATCAGTGCGAGTGAGGGCTTGATCAAGCAGTTTTACAAATGTATGCAGTTCATCCGTCATGCGAGTTTCGGAGGGAAGACTGTTCCATATTATTGCGTACTTGGTGAGGAAGAAGTTTTCCCGAGTTTTTGATCTGCATTTCTCAACTTTGACCGTAGATACTTTGTTTTGAGGTCCGTATTCATATGAATCTCGGGCAAGAATTATCTTACATGTTGAATAAGTAAGGTTTTTGAGTAGTTTAAAATAGAGAATCAAATTAGACCTAAGCCTTCTCTTTCAAAGGGGTGCTATTCCTAAGATTTGGCATCGGGTACTGTAGTCAATGACTGAGTCAGTCTTAAGTACTTTGCGGGTGAAGTCTCGTTGTACTCCTTCCACCTTCAGTATATCAGATAGGCGTAGGTTGGAAAATAAGAACGAGCAGTATTCAACGATAGATCTTACATGTACTTCAGGACCTTGTCCTAATGTAGCCGTGTAGTGACGGGTCTATTATATCTTCCTTAAGTAGGTGATCAGATGGTTGATATTGTATCACTTTTTCTATTATGCGTGATATAACTAGAGTGATATTTATGGGTCTAGTTTTCGACCAGGTTTCTCGGTCCTGATTTGTGTTTGGGAAGAACATACGTTGCCTTCCAGATTTCCGGATATGTACCTGTCCCTAAAGATAATGTGTATATTTTGAGTAATAGCGTCTGTATGTCCGGTCCTGACATTTTATGAAGAATTGAAGGGATGTCATCGGCACCAGAACTCGCATTCGGTTTAAGGGTTTTAATGGTGGTAAGTATACTCCCAATGTCAAAGTTTATGGTACTAAGATAGTTTTTGCCGATGCACTTAATTTTGATATCTGGAGCATGAGATGTATTCTCATTGTGGGAAAACCATTCACTTAATAGTTCACATATGACGGTTTAGTCAGTATACGTCACTCCATCGTTCAGTAAGGAGTGAATGTTGTGGTCTGCGTTCTTTCTCATGCGTTTCGTGAAGAGACGACAGAAGGCTTGGGCTTTAGATACAGCAGCGAGCGTAGTACGTTCCTCTACCTGTTTATGGTTGTTGTGTTGACTCTGTACGCCGTCAGGTACAGAGCATATTTGGTGCAGGGTACTGAAGTCATTTGATATAATACGTCTCTTTCAGTTTTCGCAGCTTAGACCTAGTGATTGTTTTAAAAGCAATTTTAGAGGGTATAGTAGTTTCTAGTGCAGATTTGGTGTTGGTATTGAATATTTCTAATTTTTCTGAGAGGTTATCACGGGAAGGGAAACTGCTCCAGTCCGAATGATTTATTAGAAGTCGAAAATTTTCCCAGTCAGCGTTTGCGTAGTCTCTATATTGGAAACACGTATTTAATGTCTTCAATTTGTTGCACATGGCAAGAATCGGAAGGGTGCAGAGGTCTGTTTTATGTTCGCTCTTGTGAAACTTTTCGCCAACCACCATTGATGTTGGTGTAATATTATGACAAAATATCAAGTCAAGATTGTTGTGATTTCGTGTAGGCAGGTGTACTTTTTGTTACCAACCGTGTATGTCTAAGTGCCTAAGTATGCTTTCAAAGCACAGTGGGCCAGAATGTGTCGTCCAGTTGATGGTGGGAAGGTTGAAATCACCACATATAATTTTGTAAGTGAAGTCAAGCGAGGCAGCCTGAGCAAATACTCACTTATAATAGTGTCAGTTGAACTAGAAGTGTTAGAAGCTCGACATATGCATCCGATTAGTATTTTACATTCATGGGTATGCACAGTAAACCGTATCGATTAGGGAAGTTTGCTGAGGACGTGGTCGCTATAGATTTCCCCTCTCAAATTTTTTGATACATAAACGAGACAACCATCACCCTTCTTGGTGACTCGATCACAGCGGAAGAGCTCATAGGTGTCTATTTGCAGATATGTGTCTGTGATATCGGAGGACAGCCAACTTTCCGTCATCAAAACAAGTGAGGGATTGTTTAAAAGTAATAGGGTGCGTAGGTGAGTCCTCTTACTTTGTACAGATCGGACGTTGATTAACATAAGTGTCAGGTACGGTGAAGGGTATGATGTAAACCCAGTGGATTGTCTGTTTTGCCATGAGAAAAGGAAGAATTGGGAGCGTTGACTGCATATTGATGAGCGTTTAGTTTATTACCAATAGGGTTAATGCGAGAGGGATAGTCGGGTGTTGTTTTGGTGAAAGAAGTATGTCTAAGAGTGATATGTAGAGTTGAATGGTTAGGTAGTGTGTTCGGGGAGTGCTCAGGAGGTTCAGTCAAGGAGTTTTTAAGACTGGAGACAGTTATCGAAGTTAAAAAGTATGTGCCACTCCCCATTAAATCGGAGTACATGGATGGTCTCAGAATGGTGGGATTGTCGCCCTCAACATTTGGAGACCCCATAGCAGTAATGTTGAGGGAAAGAGAGATAAAAAAGGATGAGATGGCGTATATGACGAATTAGGGGTGGCTTGACTTAGATAGTACCTAGAATCAGTAGGTGGGTTCCCAAGTAGGCCAACGTTATGGCATCCTTGTGTGCGGTGAGCAATTTTAGTCCTATTGTGGGTAGTTGGGGAGGTTGTATGATTCGGGTAAGGAATGAAGGAATGCCTGTTATTTTCGCCAGGAGAGGTGTTTCTGTTGTGTATAGTTGTGTGCTGGTTCATGGGGCTTACAAGGTTCACACAATATGACTTATGGGTATTACGTGTAGGTGTGGTTCTTGTTAAGCGTCGTTTCACATTAGGATGGTTGGGTATTGCCAGTTCACTATGTTTGTTATAGGGCATTCTATTGCTATGAAAAGATGCATGTTTTGGGTTAGGGGTGCTGGAGCAGTGGTGGGTTTTTACAAAGAGTTTGGTATTATTTCGTACAGCGGTGTCTGAGCGTCTGTAGCTGTTAGCACAATTCCTCGGAGGGTCATTTTTAGGCTTTTTATCGGGGCCGCTAGGGCAATACTTGGACGCTATTGAGGCATAAGTGGATTGGCATTTTGGGGTAGCTGAGTGTTTGGGCTGAGGGTGAGTGGTTGCGACTGCTTTATATGCGGTCTTATTCTTAGGAATAATAGCAGCATCCGACATGCCTTCGTTTTTTGGAGGGGCAGTGTATGGTGTTTTAGGATTTGTGCAATGGTAAACGCTGTAACTGCCGCTGCTACGTAGGCTGGGTTGATTAGTTTGTACTCCATTCAAGATTTGACGCTGGATAGCAGTCCTGTCATGGATGATTCTAATCTTTTTAAATGTTGGAATACGCCTCAATAATGACTGACTATTGAGGAGGTGATTAGCGTCAGTGGTATTACCAAACTGAAATAGAGTCAGACAGGAGGTTTTAGTGTGTGCTTTACGTAATCTTCTTGTTACACACAAAGATTGTGACAATTCCCATTCTTGTAGCGGAGTATTTTTTAGCAATCTTTACGTTCGCACTATCAGGTATATTATACACAATGACATTCTGCATACGCTGAAGTCTTTTCAACACTTCAGATGATATATGGTCAATTACTTTTCAGTGTTTTTATAATTTCGAATTCGGGATTTTCTGTAACATTGATTAAATATTTGTTTGGTAATAAGTCTTGGACAGTTTGGGTGAGGCTAAGTTTTGTTTGACTGCTTTTAGATCTACCAGTGGTGAGATTATTGGAATTTATATCAAAGCTTTTAAGGTCGATATGGTTACATACAGACCTGTTGCAGGTTTCTACCGGGTGGTCACCTTGTGCATAATTAGTTGGGGAGTATATGTCTGGGTGAGTAGTCAAGATCTACATCATCGAGCTGGCTATTGTAGGCAGGCTTACACGTACTCCGTGGGCCGCTACTCAGGATGGCCGATTGTGAAATTGTTGGGTGTTTGGGGTCAGTCGCACGGTCTAGATACTGCTCACAACATATGATGCTTTCGTTTGGACTGGCAAATGATGTCGACTCTCACGGTATGTGACTGCTCTTACTTATATGTACAAGAGAGATGGAAGGTAGTGGTGTGTCATACCCAAGTAAACGGTGCACCTTTAGTGTAGCTGAAAGAAGATTAGAATAGGATGCAGACTGGTCAGTATGTTTATGGAGCTTAACACTACTAGCTTTAGTGACTGATTTGGATCTTTTGCAAGTGCTATAGGAATCAAGAGAGATTATATGTTTTTTAGATGGCCTGGACATTATTGGAAGTATTGTAAATATAAAGTTTAATTAAGTGAACGGCGTCAGTTATCAATTAACTTATTAGACGTGTCTTTGCACGTCTAATGGTAGGATAAGAACCAGCATTAGTTAAAAGCAAACACATTAACGTTATTGAGTGTAAAGAGGTAGACAGCATGAAAACTGGCGAAATTATTGCATGACGTTGAGTCCCAAAATGAAGTGTCAAGTTGATAGGACCCTATCAGTGATGAATTATTTATCGCTAATAAATGTTAAACCAAAGAGAAAAACTAATAAGAAAATAAAATGATACCACGTAAAAAAATCACAACCTTCAAAACGAGTTTAGATTTTCGCAGTGTTACAAATTGCAATGATTAATATAGGTCGATAGACCTCCAATCCTTATTACTGAAGGCTGAACAAACAAGCTATTTGAACAAACTTTTATCCGTTCACACCCACTTGAACTATTCGAACAGAATATTTGATCAAAATGCTCTATGATGAAATCTAACTGCCTACATCTGAGGACTCGTTCAATATGTTCAGATGTTATTGTTTAGCTCACAATGTCGCGGCAAGTTTAGGTTGGAGGTCAAGGTCGCCGTTGTTCATGATTCTCGTGTAAGCCAGTAGATGGATTGTTTACCTGAATGTAAAAAACATTTTCTTGTAGTTAGACTCGAGTTTTCTATAACAATTGTGTTTAGCTATTTCAGATAGTTTACACTAGTTCATTGGGTTTGAACCCAATGAATAATGTGGTGATTGCACCTAATGTAGATTGTGACATTGCCACCATAAAATATGTACTCTTTCAAAGAACCAAGTATGGTGATAAGCCTTTGTGATACGCATACTAAGTAATTGTGAGAATATTAGCACTAGCAAGTATGTTAGGCTATTTGCAAATCGATTTGTAAATCGATCTTCCTGAACTTGGGAAGAAATTTAACATTACTTCAGGTGTTTTAAAGTGTACTTTTGTAGGCTTGTGACTTCCGTGATCGTTGTATAATTGCTACCCCTTGACTGATCGCCAACAACTAGAGTTACGGGGAACTGAGTAGCTGCGGCGACACTATAATTTGTGGACGAACTAATCACGTATAAGATAACATGTCTCGGATATTGGCAGAAATTCATTCATCCATTAGGGTAAATATAGTTTTGGCATTATACCTCATGCTAGTTCGTGATAAGAACCCGAAATCTAATTCCTAACCTTGATCATCAACTGTAAATTATAATTGCGATTCCGGTAAAACTATATTTTATGGGCGACCTTTGAACGAATTTTTAAGTGACCTTGAAACTATTAGTCAATCAGAAGAGAGTTAGTATAAAGTGAAAACACATGATAAAAAACTTATGAATTACAGCGGATATTCTTCTTGTTAAGGTTAGATAAAGGTTCAGATGTCCTGAAATCATAATGCATAGGGTTAGGGTTAAGGTTAGATTTAGGGTTAAGGTTTAGGGTTAGGGTGCACAAGCCCAAGTCTATGGAGGCATCTATACGGTTTCCAATCATCGGTGTATATCGTACTGCCAGGCTGCACGTACTGTAACATCTGCAAAAGCCGCAGCCAATGTTACTGGTGACTTCATAATCCAATTTGCAACAATTATCATGATTTGCCTTAGTCTGAGTCGTGATCGAGCGAAGAAAGTGCCAGTTCGAGCAGATTTTATCTTCTAACATATAGTACAACGAAATCTAATGTCATCACGGCAGTCTGCACATCGTGCTGCAGTCATTTGATTGCCGCACTCACAGATACAGGAACTTCCTAATAGTCCCATCTGTTGTAGTCGCTCAAAAATCACCTCTTCTCTAAAATCTGCCGTAAAACGACCGAATATGAGCATCTCGTATTGAACTTAGCGCCGTGACGTTGAAATTCCTCAAACGCTTCTGATTGGCTCGTCCATAAATTAGAGTCTTACCGCGATTCCTCATACAGGTTCATAACCCTCATTTTGCCCTAGTTGTTAAGTGGACACCCTCAAGGTCAGTTTAGCGGCGCTCAAGGGTCATCCACGAATTGTAGTCTCACCGCTGCCTTACTTATACACACTTACTCTGATGCTACACAATGTAAGGATTCTCTACCCTACCTGACCAGGCTGTCTTAGTTTCTAAGTGCAGTGTAAGAATCCAAAGAACTCCCAGAAGAGCTGACTTATTTAAAAATTGGGAAAAAAGAATACAAACAGCACTAATGAGTTTTCATACTTGCTGATCCCCAAATTGTATTTACACATTGTCCATGTTGGTCATTGTGTTCCTTAAGGTGATGAGCATCTCAATGTTTGATGATCTATCCTAAGTACTGGGAATGTTTTGAACATTACTGGATAGCCTCAACGGTATATTCTGACCTTACTACAAATCACTAGAATCAGCAACGAAGTGGGAGAACTATCGAGCACTGTCCTTCCTAAAGTGAGTATTAGACCAAGAGAATGTTTTTTTACTACTTATTGATTGTGCTTTACGGTCTTAGATTAAAGTAACAACGTGGGCGTAGTAATTTAGCTCAATAGTACTTAGTCGCGTTAAGTTAGTCTTCTGTATGCTTCAAAACATTTAACAAAGAAGTAGAAGGATCGGAACGTATCCGTTTTTATCTTTGATGGTTAGTTGTAAAATCTAGGTCGGTACATTATTTTTTAATAGTACTGAGGTGAATTTCGGTGACAAAATTCCTTACTTCATAATGAACCTGTAGAGCTACTGTCAGTGTCTTAATTCTGGATGAACTAGGGTATGTGAAGAAACACTTAAACACCTCTTACACGTGCCTGGAATCCAGGCAGATACCCAAAAGATTATGAAGACTTATAACTTGAGCTTATCGAGATAAAATGAGATCATAAGTAATGTTAGCTAGCCAGTTCTAAACAAACGTATTTTTGAAATTGCATTACTCAGGTGACGTCTTGTCACTAACTAGAACATTTATCGACTTCAAAAAGTACATCAAGTTGCACAATTAGACTTTATTCCCCACAGAAAAGTTTTTACCAAGCACTTTATCGATTCTTCCGTTATGAAACAAAAATGACCATTCTATTTTTTATATACCCACGAGTTTCTGGTCGAACCCAAATGAATCACTTGTCAACGACACTGATAAGAGTTCTAGCTGGACAGTGCTTTCAAGGGTTCTTATTTTTTCTCGTATCCATAGTTGTCGATAATTTTCATACAAGCGCATTAGGAGCATCAGAAATCAACTTAAATGTTGGATTGATAAACTGCGAATCGTTACAATTCAACAAATGTTCAATAGCTCAAATTTAACTCACCTAATCATTTTTAAAGAAAGCGCTCCTCTAGTGGCTTCCAAGAGTAGTTTTTTGGCCGATTGATCTGACTCCGGTTTGATCTTATGGTGACGTTAACGATGTATACATGCTGTCAATTGTCGACTTGATTCGCGCTAGAGAATAACGGAATAAAATTAAAGAGGGTCGGTTCTGAAATGTCAAGTTACAAGCCATTATCTTCCCTCTATATACCCTGAAAGGTGATGCCATCCTCAAACTACGGTCGTTCATGTGATTGAATTTTCTTGGATCTAAAAACATGGCATCAAGAAACATTACTTGTGAATCGCAAATATGTTAACTACTGCAAATCAACAAATTGATGCCATAAGAGGTGTTTCCCATAAGTGCCGTTTTAACAACACAGGGGTAATCGTATCAACAGTAGAGGTCTGTCCCCGCTTCTCAGTTTTTCACTATCTTAAGCCTTATGCTAACTGCAGAAATAGCCTGTATTGAAGTAAAATGTAGCCAGCTAATCTGAGGGCTTGTTTTGTGGCTAGAGATTTTGTCCCACTTTCCATAGCTTCATGTCGCTTCATTTAAAGCATGGAAACAACATTCTCTAACAGTTTTTTGAGCTCAGTAAAAGCATCAACCTCAGGAAGATCATGTGAATGCTGGTTTCATAAGTTTTTTTTATAAACCCGGAGAAACTAAAACAGTTCAGTATCAAAATAACCGGAATAAAACTGCAAGAACTTTTCACAAGTCATTTCTACTAATCGGTTAGTTTTCTGCTTTTTTTCCGAACATTTTCTTGCAAGCTGAAATTATTTCAGCTAAAATTCGTAGCCTTTAAATATATTTTCACTATCAGGAAAGTTAATACGTTAATCATCAGGTCTGCTCTATTGGGGTCAGACTTCTATGTCTTCGGAAATATTTACTCTTTCTACTTCTCTTATAGATACAGTTCTTGAAACCAGTTTAGCGTCTTCCGGATTGGTGTGAAAAAACAGTTGCGATGCATCTTGTTTCTTTCGCTGGTAAGTGTCGTAGGTTTTTCAAATATTTGACTTAACAGTCCGATTCCTAAGAGAAGCTACGACTGAAGTTTATCAATGTTTTTAAAATGTTCAGTGACAATATTCGATAACGAGAACCAAGGATACTAACATGGTACTGGTAAAAGATCTTGATATATATCAAGGAGACCAGCTCGAGAGATTTGGTCATAGGGAGATTGACACCAGTAATGATGTAGTCTATATGAAGCAAGTAATGCTATAATTTAGGGGACACTTACAGCTACCATCGAAATTAAATCATATGGCTTGTTTGTAACCGTGATTCAGTTAATATGTAGTATCTATAACACAGAATCGTATGTGAGAAAGATCTGTTTACTACCGATGAAGCTATAATTAATTTCATCATGACGAAGTATGAGGAAAATCTGTCTATGAAATCAACTAATGACCCCAACAGTGTTTTCATCGAGCACACGTTATTCCTAGTAAGTTTGATTTCCAAATGTCGAAAAGTTGGGTCGAACTCTAAACTCATTGTCTCTTTCAGTGAACTTTAATATATCAACTCATCAGAGATCAGAACTCAGCACATTTTAGAATGGAGTTTCTTGCAGACTAATATTTCTTTTTGGGAGTTGTCTTCACGCGGTTCAACCAATTTATTTCGTACATTTAGTTTAATAATGTATGCGTTTTCAACGTGTTGCAGTCAGGAATTATCACTATTAAATGCCTAGAATTTTTTCATAATCACTAAGTTTCTTCATCTTCACTTCTCGTGTAATCATTACTTCCCTCGTTTATTGAAAGAATCACCTCCATTTTACCAATTCTTCAAGATAATTATTGCTGACTACTTTAGACTATACGTCAACATCCGTGGTGCATCAATGTTTTGGTTGGGGTGTTGTTTACGAAATTGAGAGGATGAAAAGCGGACAGTAACCCATCATATACAAATTTAATGATTTACGTGGCGTATTTATATTCTGGCTCCCTTTGTACCAGTGTTTATGTGCTTAAATAAATAGAATAAGTCTTAGTTTTTGTGCGATAAGAAGACATCTTTTAACACATAATGAGTTCGGACGTCGTGTATATACATGAGCTTATCATTACCAGTGACCTCAAGCAGTAAAGATTGCTTTTATACGGTTTTCAGAAGAGGACCTATTAGCATTATAGACAATAAGACGAGATATTCGACTGTTGTACGTAGACTAGTTGGTATTTTCGTTGTGTTTTGGGATTACCCAAATTTAATTTGGCGTAAGCTTTAATATAGTGAATAATCTCCATAACTACGTGGTGAAGAAGTAAAATGAATGCATATTTATTTATGCATAAAGTTAACATTGCACTAAACATGTCTGTTTTCCACGGAAGAGTTGTGTAGAATACGACTTATTTTCCCCATTTCAAGCAGTATTCATATTTATTAAAAAAACGTTCGATCTGTCTGTAATCATGAAGGTTTCTCTTTTTCAGATTTATGTAGGCTAACTTGAGCATCAAGTCACTAGCTGTTACTCAAATATTAACTATTAGAAAGGACGAAATTTCATTTGTTTCTTGAGATTACCAATAGTAGTATGAAATATGTAGTTTTGTTTTCTATGAGGAGGATCTCGAAAAACAATTATTTTTCGCGAGAACCCAAATAAAATAAGAAAATAATTAAATTTAGGTATGGTGATCATGTAATATTGAAAAGATTTTGTTGCCGCAGGATGACAATCCTTCCGCTATGACGTTATCAATGGCTGGTAACCTTTATATGTAATCACAGGTTTCATTAGTTTGCCATTTAGGATGTTGCTATTGTTATGAGTATTTTCTGTTATTAGATTGGACGAAATTTCGAATGTCGAAATCAATGGATAGAGTGCTAATCGATAGGTGGACTCACTGATATAATGTGACCGAGTGATGGCTACTCACGAGACCGTATGGTTGAGTTAGGCCCCTGAACAATTACTAACCAGATAAACAGTTTTTCACTCAATAAATAATATGCTTATATAAAAAGTACGGGCACAAAATAAACGTGGTTGAATATCATAGGTGACCGGAAAAAAGTGAACTTGTATGTCACTTTTTTCCAATCAATTAAGACATGACAACTAGGTGTCGTATCACCTCCTACACGAAATAATGTAGGATCTTTCTGAGGCAATACTGACGAGTCGGTACTTTTCCTTCTCTTCCTTTAGTTTTATAGTGAATTATGTTCTCGTTTCTCTTTGATTCCAAACTCATCATTGACAAGAAATTCAAGGTACTTCATTTCGCAACCGTCTCCTCTTTAAACAGAGCACTTGTAGCACGATATGATTCGCAAAGATCCGAGTAAGTAAGTTATAACAGGAAAATCCAGTGGTTCTCATGATATTGGTGCATGGCTTGTGGCGACTGATCTAGCGTATGCGCCGTCGACTCATATGAATATCACGTAACCGAAATTGGGGGTTCTGAGCTTGGATTCGAAAGTTTTGACTGTAATTCTACAGTTGAATATGCATTGATAGTGACTTTATGACTATTCATTGACGTACAATTTATTTATTTTTTGAACGCAAACATTTGTACAAAGGGGAGCCCAAATATAAATACTCCATATAAATCATTGAATTTGTATGTGTGCTGGGTTACTGTGCGGGTATCCGAACAGGGACACGTGGTTTTCTTAGGGATTACTCCCTGAGTCTTTGATCTAGGGGTCTAATCCAAAAGGCATTGAAGAGACGTCAGAAGTTGGAGTCCCATGGTAGTCGGTGACCAACAATTGGTTCATACGCCATTTGTTCCCTCAGGATCCTGGTGCTTATGTGACTATTGGTTTGGAGCCAGAATTTATCAACTCTCATAGGTAAGTCCTCCGAGCTCACTAACTCAGTTTAAGAGTCAAATCGCTTTTCATCCTCTCAATTTTGTAAACTTCACCCCCACGCGAGAAGGCAGTGAGTAGGGCCTTCTTGGCAATGGTTATATAAGTAGAATTCAGTTAGTGTTAAGCATAACACTAAATTATTTTAAAATAGAAATCAATTGAATTATGTTGTTTAATTTTGATCAAACTATTCTGTAGTTTTAGATGCATCATTGAAATCTACTTAGATTACTAGGAGTTCCTTATTACCCTAAATCTAGCAAACTTCCGGGAGATTTTGAAGCATGAGTTCACGTATTCGTGATCATATGAGATTATTCTTGTTAACTGTACTCAATGAAGACCCCCGACTGTTGTCGTAAGTCTAATTTCTTAACAATTATATGCTTTATCTGTAGTTTATGCACGCTAAATGAATTGACGTCTGTATTTGTACAAGAAATGAATATTGAACTCAGTGAAAATTGCTACTCAAAGCTTAAACATTTTGTGTGCTCTTTTTTGTATAATTTGATGAATGATGAGGTAAAATAATTCTACTTATTTTGTATGAAACTCAGGGAGTTGTAACAAATGGTGTGGATCCCCATGCTCAGAATTATTGCTTACCAGTTAAAAACTCTGTAAGTTCATTTTTGATTTATTAATAAAGCTTAAGACTGAATAATGATAAACCTAACATTCCTGTAAAAATTTGTCGGTTTCTTTTCGATTTATCAGTTATCATTAAATACTGGTATTCAAGATTGCTCTTATAAAGTTTAGTGAAGGCTGTTTTTGCTGGTGAGAGACATGCTTGTTTGTGCAATAAGTAGGTCCTTGATATATAGGGTTGTTGTTTTGTCAGGAAATATTTATTCTTCCGGTTACTGGCCTTGTTTTTGGTATTCGTTTATTCAGATATCTGAGTATTTATCACTTCACCACGTTGCATCATTAAGTTCATCTATTTATCCATATTCCATCCCCTCATTTTGATAATCTAAACTCATTAACTATTCATAATTACCTCGAACCCATCACAGCTTTGGAGTTATATCTATAATTATTTAACCTGGAATCAAGATGTTATTTTGTAAAGAAATTGTGGTTTATATTTTAAATTTCATGTTATAACAGAGAATGTGGTAACGCGTTACATATATTATTAGATGACTGTTTAGAAGCACATGTACTGTATTATGTTGCCATAGACAGAGTTCATCGTTTGTGTTTTGTGTGGCGCATATTTATTGGCGCTCTCTTGTACCAATATTCATGTACTGTATTATGGTGTTTCCGTTATTTCAAAGTCAGTGAGACTTTCCGAATTTCCTGATAAAATTAATTTTTATGGTGGTTGTGGAATTTAGATCCAATGTTTGAAAGTTTAGTAAATACACCATTTTACTTATACATTGATCTAGTTTCTCTCTTTTCACAAGCACTTCTAATCGAAATGGAAAAATAGGTTTAAAAATATTTAAACTTTCTTCAAATCTGGTGAGTTTTAAATATATATGTAGGTTAGCAAAGTCTTACATCTATGAAATAGTGATTTTAGTATTTAATATGTATGGGATAGATCTTAAAAGATTAACATTGACTCATTAAATAAACTAAGGTTTCAAGTGTTTCCTTATTTCTATCACAAACAACTGGCAGTACAACAGAAGATGGTTTGACTTTCTGAAAGAGTGTAAGTGTGGATGAGTACATAATAGCCGATTTGGCTTTGTCAATAGAATTCTTCCTCACTCAATCATTCAGTTGGGCTCTTGCATAGGAAGATTATATATCAAAACCAAACTCGGACACCGCACGTCACAACAATAGTGTTCGAATCCACAAACAATCCAAGCTTCAGTTTTTGATATTAACAAGGATCTCATTACTTTTTTTATGAAATCTATATGAGTTCGAAGGACTGAACTAAATTCTATTAAGACAGTTTGGTGTCAAAACATTTTCGCAACGGATCTATCCTTAGTCTTAGCACCGTTGTATTCTGACAATTTCGAACATAGCCTCACTTATGTCAGTTTAGACAGACGGTTAGTATCACTAGCACTCACAGAGAAGTTTGTAGCTCAAGAATGAGTCCACCAGGTTGATTACTATATTCTATTATATCCAATATTTTCTAACAACAAAATTTAACTTCTAAGATGAATATTCTAAGTACTGTATAACAGTTGCATTATAACATTGTATAACAGAATATTTATTCTTCGACTTTGTAATATTACTGGAACACCATATAACTAGCCCTATGATTTTAAGATTAAAGATGACGAATTTCATTATTTCTTTTTTTTACTAATTAAGTCTTCTACACCCGAAACACGAAGACGTGTGGTCATGCTTTCTCGTGATGAAGTAATGGCATTGGCGGCTGCTACTGTTACTGATAAAACAAATCACGTTGTATCTATATCAAACGATGGGGAAAGTGTTAGTAAGCGTATTAAAGTAAGTTGGTGTTCATTATATATATATATATATATATATATATATATATATATATATATATATATATATAGTTATTCTTTTAAGCGTTGAAAAAGGAAATACGTCTGGTGCAAGGGTAGACGTGCTTGTAAATAAAACTTAATCCTCTTGTAAGATTTATTTTTCATACAAATATCTTATTTAAGCACTTACCGTAATGCCGTTGAACTAGGCTTCATTAAATGCAATTTTAAAAGCAAGCGCTGAAGAGTAATATGGAGTAAAGTGAATAGGTAGAAGGTTATATTTATAAAGAGTTAGCAGTGTTCATTGATGTATAGTCAACTCAAAAGTCAGACATAACTAACTTGATTGTCATTATTAATTATATTCTGCAACATAAGTGTTTACTAAGACTCACAGTTTTTCTATATCAGTTCATGTGATAAAGGAGATTTTGTTTACTTCCAGCAGTTGAGTCCTAGTTTTTTGCGCAGTTTATATCAGCACAGTTTTACACAAATATTAATATGCGGCTGAGTATTTCATGAAGCTTCACAAAACCTTATTTTAATCTGAAATGAGATAACTTTTTTGTCAATTACGACCTTTTTATTGTAGTTTAAATTAACAGCATAATTTTTGTTAACAGATAGTACGTTGTAGTAAAATCCTTCATATTCGGTCAAGGAAAGTCGGTCTGTTCTTCACTCTTCAATCAGGTTTCTAAACACTAGTCTTATTCTTTTTTGATTAAATTTATTTATTTGAATACATAAATATTGGTGCAAAGGGGCATCAAATACATATGCGCCACTTCGTGTAGCTTGGTTAGTAATAGAGTACTAGTTAAGGATGGCAAATCTATTGATCAGGTAGTAAATCTTCATTAACTTAGGTGGTTAGAACATGTGTTAAGTATGTCCAACCACCGCCTACCTTGGACGGGCGATGTTTTTTGGTGTAGGAGGTAGGCTGGATGAAAGCTAGGGGCGGCCAAACCAAAATATGGCATCAGTGCATGAAGTCATCGATAGTTGTACTGAGCCATTTTAGTAGATGCAGACTACCTGATTGAGGTTTGAGTGATCATCGTAACCAATGGTTGGAGACTTAATGGCATGGGTCGAAATTATTCAATGGCCCAGGTGCACCATTCTTTTTATCCCCTCAAATTCTAAGCTTCTGAATGTTTCATAACTTTTTTTGTGTTTCTATTTCACTAATTTATATTTTCTCAAATCATATCTTTGATGCCTAAGCTTTTCTATTCTCACTAATAGTGTTACTACCTTTAATATTCCGGGATTCGGTTTGACAATTTAATCTCTGTGCTGATAGGGTATGACAATTTGAACCGATGTACATATGTACTAGGTTCTGCGTTACGGCTGATCGACTGAATGACTCATTAATTTGTTAATCTGAAGACTTGGCTCCTTCGTTGTTTCTATCCAAGAGTTCACTTCCGTAGCTGAAATTTATTTATCAATGTATACCAATATAAGTATGTTTGGGAGTCAGTCGATGTTTATATAAAGACGAAAACAATGGCCACTTCATTCAGTATGATGTTAATGTCAGTTGTTACAGATTGTCTCTCAAATAATATTCGATTTGTCTTCTTTTTTAAATGTATCCGCTTTGCTTAGTTAAGAGATTCTACGAACTGATTAAGCTAAAATACTCTATCATACTATAATTAATTTCATCATGACGAAGTATGAGGAAAATCTGTCTATGAAATCAACTAATGACCCCAACAGTGTTTTCATCGAGCACACGTTATTCCTAGTAAGTTTGATTTCCAAATGTCGAAAAGTTGGGTCGAACTCTAAACTCATTGTCTCTTTCAGTGAACTTTAATATATCAACTCATCAGAGATCAGAACTCAGCACATTTTAGAATGGAGTTTCTTGCAGACTAATATTTCTTTTTGGGAGTTGTCTTCACGCGGTTCAACCAATTTATTTCGTACATTTAGTTTAATAATGTATGCGTTTTCAACGTGTTGCAGTCAGGAATTATCACTATTAAATGCCTAGAATTTTTTCATAATCACTAAGTTTCTTCATCTTCACTTCTCGTGTAATCATTACTTCCCTCGTTTATTGAAAGAATCACCTCCATTTTACCAATTCTCCATGATCGGAGAAGTGAGGATTTCCAGTCTTTGAACTAGTACCCCCTAGTGAGTAGCTTTCATCTGCTTGTATACTTAAAGTGTACTTATAAACCAGAAATAAGCTACAGTAGACAGGTAAATGAAATTCATCAAACTTTGACAATGATCATTTGTTTATTTTAAATGATTAAACCACGCAGTACAAATAACCACCCGTCGTCTCAATCCGTTTTATAAGCTCCAAGTCTTTGTCAACTTATAAAAGTTGTTTTCTGAGGTTTGTAGTATTTTAGAGGAATAAAAAGATTTTCCAGTTATCTGGTTAGAAATAGATTGCAATGGTGACGGTACGTTCATCAATTTTATCATTCCTTAAATATTGACTATTTATCATTTTATATAAGCCTACTTCCGTATATTTTTTCGACGTGATATCGATTTATGCTTTAGTTGTATGTGACAATGTGAATAAGTAAATTTTGGGTGAAGTTCTGTGTTTTTATCGCCTAAAATTATTCATAATAGTAGAGACCCAGTTACTGTATGTTGCACTATATATATATTATATGGTTACCTGATTATTGTAAATATTTGATTGTTATGTTTTACTGTTTGTATTCACATATTTTCGGGGCGCAGAGCAATCCATTTACGTATGGCTTTCAGTGTTAATCAGTGCGAACTGACATTATGATCACTTTGTCTTATAACCAAATAAAGTCTTATGATGATAACTAACAGATTACACTAAATAACATGAATTAATCTCAAATAGGATTACTTCTACTACCTGATATCTCACTGAGACACATTAATATCAGTATACGTTATTATTATTATTATTATTATTATTATTATTGTGATTGTGATTGTTATTGTTATTATTTAACAAAGATGAAAACGTTCATAAATATTTTTAACCAACCCAAAATTACTATTGAAAAATGCGATTGAGTAGTGTACGCGAATTGGTTCACACTACTTAATAAACTATCGAACAGTATTATCCAAATCATTTTGCTGGCATAAATCAACATCTGAAATGAAGGATTTTTTTTTCTTATCCTTCGAAACATTGTTGCCTTATTTTAAACTACTTATCAATTTGATGAATGAATCATTTGAATGTATGTTATATAATTCATATAGGATTTATATGATAGATAAGAATGTCAAAGTATCTATTTCTTATTGGTATAATATTAATAACATTGAATTTCAAATTTATTAATATATTGAAACTAATCAGTTACTGTGAAATAATATTTTATTTTAAATACTTATTATTCACAATAGTGCACGCAGTGTCGAGTCACCTAGGCTGGTGGCCACATTGCAACATGGTCGATAGCATTCGATCTACACTAATAAGGACTAGACACGCAATCAATTGTGACTTGTCATTCACATTTATTTGATACAGTTGTTTTAAGTATTAGAATAACCATGAAACAAATTGAAATTTAAATGATATGCTTGTTTCAAACTAAATCTCTTTATTTTGTATGTTTATTTCGTTGTTTTTCTCTCTCTGTAAATTCAATTCAATGTAGCAATTACGTCAAACTCCACTAATTGGAACTAGGTCAACTGTTCGAACATTTGTGAATAAACCTATAATGATTAATGAAGTTAAAAGTCCAACCTCATCTAATTTAGAGGTTACTCCTCTTAGAAATATTCAACTCATACAAACACCTAGAGTGATTGAATCATCTAATCAAAAAACGGAATCTTTTAAAAGTAACTCTACTAACAACAATAATAATTCAACTACAATGTCTATCAATAAACCAAATTTACCCGCATTTATTTCTCAGTCTTCAATGAATGATTGTAAACGTCATATATCTGTTCCGTCGTCTTCATTTAATTCTGCCACTAATACTACTACTATTAATAATAGCATCAATAATATTTCAGCTACGAAAACAGGTATAACAATAAAGCGACAATTAAGTGAAGCAGTGATATCAAGTGAGTAATCAGTAAAAAAACATTGAAATTGGAAATTCTTTTTTATTACAGTTGTCATTTTGATAATAACTATATTTTTTGTTATATCCCAACGGGTAGAAAATGATATTTCTGACGTTTCGTGACTTAATGTAAGCTATTTCTTCAGGTTAACTATTAAGTCATGAAACGTCGGAAATACAATTATTCTACTCGTTGGGATATAACAACCCAATACTCAATTTATTTGAAATTTTCAAGTCTAACCTTGGTATTGATACTTATAAACTGCTTATAAGCACTGGGTTTCTTCAGGTTCGTTACAACTCATTGGATCCCGTCGGTCTACTCCAGATGACCATGAGTTTGACCATAAACGAAGGATATTACGTAAGGAAATTGGGCAAAGCTTGCGTAAGGACCGAGAAGCCTGGTGGTCGAAGCGTGCTAATGAGCTGGAAGCAGCAGCTGCATCTGGTAACTACCGGAAGCTCTTCCAACTTATCCGAGCCACTGGCAGCAAGAAGTCTGGCGTGAGCGAAACAATCTGCGAGGATGATGGTATGCCAATCACTAACATCCATCGACGTCTTGGACGATGGGCAGAATTTTTCGAAGGGCAGTTGAACTGGCCTGTTGCTCCGGCAACATCGGTCAAACTGTCCTGCCCTCCATGGCCGGTGACGACTGATCCACCAAATGAGGCGGAAGTCCGCAAGGAACTCCAACTCTTGAAGCGTTACAAATCACCTGGCCCAGATGACTTACCTCCGGCTCTTTTTATATATGGTGGTGACTTTCTGACTAAGGAACTGACAAGGTTGTTTACAAAGTTCTGGGAGCTAGAGAGTGTACCAACGTCATGGAATGAGTAGATAGTTGTTCCTATCTTTGAAAGGGGTTCACGTCGTTTCTGTAACAACTATCGGGGGATAAGTATACTTCCGATTGCGTCCAAGCTAGCGGCTTCCGTCATTCTTCGTAGGTTGTTCAAAACCCGAGAAAGATTGACTCGCGAGGAGCAGGCTGGGTTTCGTTTTGGTCGAGGATGTATTGATCATATCTTCACCCTCCGCCAAATGTTAGAACACCGCCATACTTATCACAGGTCAACAATCGTAGTGTTTCTTGACATTAGGGCTGCCTTCGATTCGTTGGACAGGACTGTTCTCTGGGATTGTCTATTGAAGAAGGGTGCAAAAAGTTTAACATCTTAAATGCCCTATATACAAACATCTCAGGCAGAATAAGGGAATACAACCACCTCTCTCTGTTGTTTCATTCGAGCAGTGGGGTTAGGCAGGGTTGCCCAATCTCACCATTCCTCTTCAACTTTGCTATCGACGACATTCTGGAGACAGCTCTGATGGATGTAAGTAATGGCGGTGTGGATCTGTTACCTGGAGAAAGACTTCTCGACCTTGAGTATGCGGATGATATTGTCTTACTGTGCGATAATGCCCAAGGCATGCAATCCGCACTTAATCAGTTGGCAATCAGTGTCCGTAGGTACGGTATGAGCTTTGCACCTTCGAAGTGCAAAGTACTTCTACAAGACTGGCAGGATCCTAATCCTGCACTCACCCTGGGTAGTGAGCAGATAGAAGTATTCCAGAAGTTCGTGTATCTGGGTAGCTGCATAAGTGCTGGTGGGGGTGTGAGTGATGAGATCAATGCACGTATAGTGAAGGCCAGAGCGGCTTATGCCAATCTGGGCCATCTTTGGCGCCTTCGTGATGTTAGTCTGGCTGTAAAAGGTCGGATCTACAACGCGTCGGTGAGAGCAGTTTTGCTCTATGCTTGTGAAACCTGGCCTCTCCGAGTTGAGGACGTTAGACGACTCTCTGTGTTCGATCGTCGCTGTCTCCGAAGGATTGCTGACATCCAGTGGCAACGCCATGTCAGTAATGCAGAGGTTCGGCATCGTGTGTTCGGGCACAGAGACGATAATGCAATTGGTGTCACCATCTTGAAACACCGACTTCGGTGGCTTGGACATGTTCTCCGAATGTCGTTCCGGAGAATTCCACGTCGTGCATTATTTGCCGACTCTGGAAGTAGTTGGAAGAAGCGGAGAGGTGGTCAGTGCATGACATGGTGTCGTGGTATGAAAGAAATCTGCAAAGGACTGGCTTGTGTCGGTCCTTCACGACCCCTGGTTGGGGTCCGAGAGATGGTGCTACACAGTGGCTAGAGACGTTATCAGATATGGCTCAGAATAGAAGCGAGTGGCGATCCTGCTGTAACCTTCTTTTACTTCATAAAAAGTGGTTGTGTCTTCCTTACCTGAAAGATTTCTTCCGATTGTACCTTTCCGTTCCCTCATTACTACCACACTACCTTACACCAATCTCTTCGTTATTGTTCTCTTTTTTTACGCTCCTTACCTTTTTTTCTTTCTCCTCGAATTCTCATTGTTTTGTGTGGCGCATATATATTGGCGCTCTCTTGTTCCAATATTTATGTGTTCAAATAAATAAATAATATTTTGATTTGTATATTGTCTTAATCATCATCAGTAACGTTTCGTTATCCACTTTTTAAAAATCATTGTTTAAATGATTAATGGTAGTAAAAAAAATGTTGATTAAGAGATTTCAGCAGTTTAAAAATCCCCATAGAATATTTGAGCGAACAATTGTTTTCAATAACTTCATCATCAGGCTCTACAGTTATAAGTCCATAATTATAATATTTTACAAAGGTCAAAAATAAGGCATGTATTAATGAGTTTGACAATGTTATGTGTTAAAAAAAAAATGATGAGCGTTTGCATATATCGTAACAGATGCAAACGCTCACCATTTTTTTTTTAACACATAACATTGTCAAACTCATTAATACATGCCTTATTTTTGGCCTTTGTAAAATATTATAATTATGGACTTATAACTGTAGAGCCTGATGATTAAGAGATTTATTAAGTAATTTAAATTTGTAATACTTTATGAAGAATTTCCAAGTCTACATCATTGAAATAACAGATTTGTGTTTTTGAGCAGGTTCAAAAATGTCCTGGTAAACGTGAACTGTGGCTAACAGTGGAATCCATAACAAGCTTTTCGTTCTGTTTTGGACTCGTCAGCTGTCTACACCTTCATCTAGTGTTGATCTTTACACAAAAACTCGAATCATATAACTTCAAGCGCTAGCGCGTCACTTACTAAACTCCTGAGTCCATATCACAACCAACTTGTTCAACAGGTATGAAGTTTGAAGCGAAAGGTATCGGATTCAATTCTAAGTATATATATCAACACTAAGATTCAGATGCATCCAGCTGACTAGTCCCAATTAAAATGGAACGCGTGTTATTGATCCCATTGCTAGCTCCAATCCAATCTTACTAAAACTTGTAATTTAAGGATAGTATTGAGGTAATTCGCTCAGGATTCACATGTGCCAATAAGGACCGACCAACTGCAGTGCGTAACACTAACAATATGAAAACTGAAACCCTTGCATATGAATAATATTCTTCTGCAGATTTTATCTACAGTATACATCGGAGACGGATTATATATTGCTTAGGTCATAGGTATGTCTACATGTTCGACATTATCAACGACCAAATTTATTGATCATCCATATGCGTGTACCTGAGTTTGTGCTATAGTCATAGGCAGTTTTTAAAAAAAATGTAGTGCCAAGCTGGTGTCTAAGTAAAAAAATTCCTACTTAAATTCATTGTATAACTTTTTACTGATAAGTGTGAAATCCTTACAAGGATTATGACTGAATCATCGAACTGTTCACAAAGAGCTTTAAATCTAAAAATGGCATATATTTTCAAGACATTATTGAACTTAATAAAATAACCACAAAGAGTTTAAGAACATTTAAACAATAGGTGACTGGGTGTTATTTACATCGTCAACAATATAAATAAAAGAATTCGTCTTTGAACTAAGTAAATAAGAGCCAAATTATTGTCCTGTATATGAAAAACTAACCCATGGCTATTTCAAACGAGAATAATATTAACAATTGGCGGAAATAAATTAGTTATTACTATTCAGAAAACCAGGAAACAACGTGCAGTAAACGTTTTAGAAAGTAGGGTGTATAATAAAAGCTAACAATGAGATGAAGAATGAGACAAATCACGAAAATAGAAGTATAAATGAAGACTATACTTGGTTCGTTACAATCGAGAAATTGCTCTTGTTATAGTAAATAAGCCTTACAGTTGGTAAATGGGTAGCTCATTATTAGTATCATTCTCAATAAATAGTATGTTCTCAGAAAAAAGCATGGAATAATTGAAGGTTATCACGTTTAAGGGAAACTTCCAAAGGAGTTAATTCATGCACTGGTATTTTAGTTATTGTAAACAATTTATCAAATAAATAGGTCTACTTACTCAGCATTGAGTCACACTGTATACTTAAGGGGTAAGCATACTTCCCTTTTGTCCTCTCTTCATTACTCTATAGTTAAGAAACACGGTCTATGGGACTAAAAGACACTCATACGCTACAGGTTTTTGACTATAATCGTCTTTAAAACATTGCTTGCATATCATGGAACAACCATGTGAGGAATTTTGAGGTAGGGCATAGAATACCAAATGAAGATGCCAAATTGGCTGATGAGGTTATGAAGTTTTATACATTGAGGTAGTTTGGACATATATTACGTATGTCTAACCATCGCCTACCTCGATGGTGAATGCTCGCTGGTGTAGGAGTAAGTTGGAGAGAAGCCAGGGGCAGCCAAACCAAAATGTGGTGTCAGTCCACGAAATCATTAGCTGTTGACGTGAGCTATGACAGTAGGTGAAGATTATAGTCGTAGTCAATGGTTGAAGATGTTGTGTAACCCAGCTCAGAATCAATTACAATGGCACAGTTACATTAGCGTTCTCTAGGTTTTGATTTTCAGTATTCATTCATACGTACTTTTTCACTCTATTCTTTCGAACCATATCCCCGATGATTAGTCTTCTTCCGTATCATCGTCACTACATTATTTCGATCTTTGCAATTTATTTTGTTAATCTAATCTCGTGATAACGTGTTATGGAAACTAACCAATACGCATTGTTGTCAGGTTCTACGTTGATTGTAACTGATTGAATGACGAACTGTCTATAAAAGCTAGTGATTCCACCCGTGTGTTCAAGCTGAAGTACGTGGAGTCGGATTCAAATATATAGTCTACATCGGTCGATGATACATAGTCCGAACTTTTAGATCACTTGTGTTGATAGTTTTGTTTTTAAATCAGTGGATGAAGTTTCCACTAACTCAATTTTGTTTTAATCTAGTTTGTGGATTGCACTGTGTACGCATTTTTGTGTATAATTTTTTCTAATTTCAGTTCGACCTGCAACTAGTCGTTTGTTAGACAACAATTAAAATTAATGGTTTCGATACATATAACGATCTCGACGTGTATGGATATAGAGAAGATCGTATTCTCATACTTCTGTTTTGGAAGCATTCATTTCGATTCAAAGAAGATAAGACGCTTATTTTTTCGTTCTGCATTTCTTTTCATACACATCTTCATGTTATTATTAGTGTACGCATACAAAAAAGATGATTTCCAGCTTTCTGATTCTGTTAAACAACAATCAAAATGGGTGTCATAGATTTATTTCTCTAAATTTGTAAATAATCAGTATTTGCCTGTTCACTGTTATTATTTATACCACAGGTTATTTTTAAATACTGCATAAACAGAGTTAAACAATAGCTCTATAATCTTTCATTTGTTCATGAAATTCATGTAAATGGTACTGTATTCAATAGAGATTTATTATTCACTATGTATAAATATAAATACAAATATATATTTCCGTATTTACTTTTTAACATAATTACACACTATCTCGTATTAGTCGATAAAAATTAGGCTGTAAATACTGAAAATATAATGTTATCTACAAATATCATGCTTTGAATGCACAGAAGATAATCATCGTGGTTGTCAGTGAGAATTCGTTGACCTTTGTGAATCTAATAGGGCTTACGGCGAAAATGGCTCGTGATAGCTTTTTCACATTGTGTTAGAATCCTACGGAGGAAATAAATTTCCCCAAGATAACAGACACGCCTTATTAACGATTATCAACTAGTAAAGAGTGTCGATTTAAGTCTTCTTGCCGATTGAATCCAACTGCCTAACATAAAAAATAGTGCTCCGTGAAGTCAAGTCACTTAGATTAGTGGCCCCAGTGTAACTTAAGCTTAGACAAGATGATAATGTAAGTAAAGCCAGAACAAATATTGATGCAGAATAGTATGAATTCATTTTGTTCCGAGGTTTCTCGTCAGTCGCTTACAACCAAATATGTGATAGAATTTTTACATTGAGATAATGTGAAACAATTGCCATGAATGTATGTAGATAATTGGAATGAAAAACCGCCCACTTCTGGTAGAAGGTTATATTTATAAAGAGCTAGCAGTGTTCATTGATGTATAGTCAACTCAAAAGTCAGACATAACTAACTTGATTGTCATTATTAATTATATTCTGCAACATAAGTGTTTACTAAGACTCACAGTTTTTCTATATCAGTTCATGTGATAAAGGAGATTTTGTTTACTTCCAGCAGTTGAGTCCTAGTTTTTTGCGCAGTTTATATCAGCACAGTTTTACACAAATATTAATATGCGGCTGAGTATTTCATGAGACAATATCACAAAATTTCAACACGGCCTTTCTTCAGGATACTAACAAACTCAAGATAGTCCTCAGCAATAAGTTCCAGGCCTTTCATGATCTACTCAATGGAGAAGGAACTACTGTGGAAAGCAACTGGAAGGGGATCAAAAAGGCAATCACTTCAACATGTCATGGGTCACAAGAAGCACCATCACAAGGAATGGATCACTGTTGATACACTGGATAAGATTCAAGAAAGGAGGAACAAGAAGGCAGCAATCAATACCAGTCGAACAAGAGCAGAAAAAGCCAAGGCACAAGCTGAATACACAGAAGTAAACAAACAAGTGAAGAGGAGCATCAGAACCGACAAACGTAAATATGTGGAAGATCTAGCAACGACGGCGGAAAAGGCTGCAAGAGAAGGAAACATGAGACAACTGTATGACACGACAAAGAAACTCTCTGGAAATCGCCGCAAACCAGAACGACCAGTGAAAAGCAAGGAAGGTGAGGTAATCACCAACATTGAAGAGCAACAAAACAGGTGGGTAGAACCCTTCAAAGAACTCTTGAATCGACCAGCTCCACTGAACCCACCCAACATCGAAGCAGCACCCACGGACCTCCCAATCAATGTTGCCCCACCAACAATTGAAGAAATCAGCATGGCCATCAGACAAATCAAGAGTGTCAAAGCAACAGGACCAGACAACATTCCAGCAGATGCACTAAAAGCAGACGTAGCGGCAACTGCAAGGATACTCCACATTCTCTTCAATAAGATTTAGGATGAGGAACAAGTACCAAAAGACTGGAAGGAAGGACTTCTGATCAAAATACCGAAGAAAGGCGATCTCAGCAAGTGTGATAACTACAGGGGCATCACTCTTCTCTCAATACCGGGAAAAGTCTTCAACAGGGTATTGTTAAACAAGATGAAGGATTGCGTAGACGCCCAACTTCGTGACCAACAGGCAGGATTCCGTAAGGATAGATCGTGTAAAGACCAAATCGCAACTCTACGGATCATTGTGGAACAATCGATTGAATGGAATTCATCACTCTACATCAACTTCATTGACTACGAAAAGGCATTTGATAGCGTGGACAGAACAACACTACGTAAACTTCTTCGACACTACGGCGTGCCTCAGAAGATAGCCAATATCATTCAGAGTTCATATGATGGATTACACTGCAAAATTGTGCATGGAGGACAGTTGACAAAGTCGTTCGAAGTGAAGACCGGTGTTAGGCAAGGTTGCTTACTCTCACCCTTTCTCTTTCTCCTGCTGATCGACTGGATCATGAAGACGTCAACGTCTGAAGGGAAGCGCGGGATACAATGGACATCTAAGATGCAATTGGATGATCTAGACTTCGCAGATGATCTGGTCCTTCTATCTCAAAGGCAACAACAAGTGCAGGAGAAGACGAACAGTGAAGCAGCAGCCTCAGCAGCAGTGGGTCTCAATATACACAAAGGGAAAAGCAGGATTCTCCGATACAACACAGCATACACCAATCCAGTCACAGTTGACGGAAAAGATTTGGAAGATGTAAAAACCTTTACATATTTGGGCAGCATCATTGATGAACAGGGTGGATCTGATGCAGATGTGAAGGCGTGGATCGACAAAGCACGAGCAGCGTATTTACAACTGAGGAACATCTGGAACTCAAAGCAACTGTCAACCAACACCAAGGTCAGGATTTTCAATACAAATGTCAAGACAGTTCTACTGTATGGGGCAGGAACTTGGAGAACTACGAAAGCCATCATTCAGAAGATACAGGTGTTGATTAACCGTTGTCTACGCAAAATACTTCGGATCCGTTGGCCGGACACTATTGGCAACAACCTACTGTGGGAGAGAACAAACCAGATCCCAGCAGAGGAAGAAATCAGGATGAAGAAGCTCTGGAAGTGGATAGGACACACATTGAGGAAAGCACCCAACTGCGTCACAAGACAAGCCCTCACATGGAATCCTCAAGGCCAAAGGAAAAGAGGAAGACCAAAGAACACATTACTCCGGGAAATGGAAATAGACATGAGAAGCTGAAGCTGAAGCGATCGCGATAAAAAACTTAAACCGGATTTATGTATTCAAAAAGAGACAGTAATAAACTTATTACCCTGGTAATCCATTTTTATTTTATTTTTATTGTTTTTTGGTTATTTGTGTTATTTTATTCATTTATCTATTTTTTATATCATTTATTTTGTTATATTCCTCCCCCATTACCGAATTCTTAAACCCACTTTCCATTCACATATTTCCGCCCACTTACCCTCTTAAATTATGTGAACTTTTCAAACTCTATTCAGTTATTACGTAACCTATCTTATCACTGTTTAGTCCCATGATTCTTTCATTACCTCTAAAATTATCACACAATTTATCTTATCAGTCTCTGAACTCCACTCAACTATCACACTATCCATCCTTAATTGTTTCCTTAATTCTAGCACCAAATAACCTCTGACCTGTTCTTGTATGCATATGTGTATAGTTATTATTGATAACATTTGTCATTCCAATTATTTACATTCAATTATGTCAATTGTTTCACACTATTTCTTATCTCAATATTAAATTCTATTACATATTTGGTGGTAAGCAACTGACGACAAACCTCGAAATATTATGAATTCATACTATTCTGCATCAATATTTGTTCTGGCTTTATTTAAATTCATAAAAAGAACTAATTGCATGACAGATGATAATGGTTAATATTAAGTGGCTAGTTAGTACCTAGCTCGATCAGTACAGGTACATCGTTAGTGAACAGATTTGACAGGGAAAAGAGAGGATATCAAGGTATTTGGATCTACTCAATTGGTTCTAGTGAGCGACATTAGAAGTTTGCTATTAATTACGTGCTTAAAATCGACTTTGGAAAAAGATTGCCATCACTAGAACACTTACAATAATTTAGTGATTTATCTTAGACTACTTACAAGTAACCAAAATTCTACACGAAATATTTACAGCTTATATTTACCTGAATCTGAAAAACGATTTTCGGTCTCTAGAGAATCTTGAAATGAGAATGGTTAGATAATTTGGAATCAAATGTATTAACGACCTGAAAATCCTTAGTTCCGGTGAACTGTTTGACTCATTTAGGTCTCCCTAGCAATTTCATCACACCGAAACAAGTTATAAAAATCCGAAGTGAAAGATGCAAACAACCTACTACATAAACACTATTACTAGTCCATTAGTGTATTCGTTTAAATAATCTGGTTTTGTATTATCCTGAATGTGTGGAACGGTGTGTACAGAATGAACATTGTGACAATAGTTGAGTGATACCTAAATGTAGAGGAAATTCTTTTGGAATACATATTGAAATGATAGTAATCATCTGACGTAGATTAATGATGTACTTTTAGAGGTTGACATCTTTTGTTGTCATCAAAGAACCGATATTAAGAAAGTAGTTGAACTTTTTACTGCATCAGTATATCAGCGGGATTACACTGAAGGCTAGTTGTGAGTTCATTGCAGGAAATCAATAAACGTCGATAAGTGTGACAGCTCCCAGAGTTTCTTTGAACCTATTCAAGCCACTAGAGACAGGATTTCCGGAGTCTTCGTATGGAATTCATCTTATAATCTGATCTACGAAGCACCCTGGATAGGCTTTTTGAGAGAACGTTCTTTTGAGGAGATAAAGTCTTTGTATTGTAAGTTATATGTGACTGCTTTCGATAAATCTTCCTTTATGGTTACGTTATTTTGATGAACTGAATTTTGTATTCCACACTAGTTTAAACAATGTGAAGCATTTTAAATCAGGAAAAAATGTGGATAACTAAGGTGGTCAGGATTCAAATGTCTTCGTGCAATAATGGTATACATAATAGTTTTAAGTATAATAACTAAAGAATAGGTGTAGGAATTCAACTAAAATACAATTGTTTTATTGTAAACAGTTTAGATAGAGGACGGACAAGAATGTTTGTGAGGGTATGATACAATTGAAAAAAATATTGAAAAGCATCGTAATGTAGTGTTATACCAACAAGGTAGTGTCCATATAAACCAAAAAATTTTAGTACATATGTATTTGGGTTCAGACCATAAATCATCTGTGGTTCTATATTCAAATCGGTAATTCAAAAAGTGACTGTTGTTGTACACTAATCTGTGTAATTTTGCTGCTTCAAAGTGTAAATAAAATATGCAACCTAACCGAATAAAGAAGTACATTTCCCACTGATTCTTTGAGGAATGTAAAGACTTAAGGCGCTAAAAAACATTCAGCAATATGGAGGTGGATGTGATCAATAAATTTAAACTACAGTTGTTGTAATGTTACTCTCAATTTTTCCTCTTTAATTTTGGAAGTTATTTGTCTTGATACGGTTAAGTTATAGTGAATTATGCTGATTTATTTCTAGTAACTATAACCTGACACTTGAACTACTGAATTTTCTAACTTGTTTAACTTTGTTTTTCTGCCTTAGCATATATGGTATGTTTAAGACTGAGTTGTTAAAATTGTGTCATTAGTAAGACGGATGCTAGAGATTGTTTTATGGTTTTTGACTTATTTACTGGTTGAGTCATTCATTTTCGCCTTGATTAACAGATTGACGTTCAGATTCAGTAATGATCGGAAATGATGATGTACACAGTAAAGAGATTGTATGCTTTCTCCGAATAGGGTTATTAGAAAACATCTTGCGCATATCTGACTGATTAGTTATGATACATAGTAAAAGAATGGTTTATTAAAAGAACAGCGTAGACAGAACGAAGACATGTTATCAGTCTAAGTCGTGTTGTGAGTTACAAACTTGTTGGTTTTTCATCTATGTTATAACTGTTATGTAAAGGTCAAAATTAGTGATAGATGTGTTCATGTATTAAATTCTCATCATCTAAATCATATGAATTATTAATTTGTAAGTTTCATTCTCTCTTTTCATTCATTTCTTTTCTAATTATTGTTTGTGCTTAGTTTGTCATCTCTTTTAATGTACTAATTTTATCTTTATTTATAATCTTGCTATCCTCATCTATTTGAATTAATGTGTTATATAGTAATTTGGTTCTATATCCATTTGTATTAACCTTTCTTGTTTTTAATGATCGAATGAATGAAATCTGATATCAATTAATATGGACAATAATAAGTATAAATTGTAAAGCTTTGATTTTTTGATATTATGAAATTTTTTCTTAGAATTTGTCAGTTTTTTCTCACTAATTCAAACAAATCATCTGCAATGGATTTATTTATTTCATTATTTTAATTGTACATTCTTAAATATCATCATTTACTTCTTAAGTACATATTTTTGTCCAATTTTAATGGGTTAAATTTACTTACTTCTCTACTTTATGGTTACTTTTCTCTGCGTGAATTTCATTCACATACTAATGTATGGCAAGTCTATTTGGTTTTCTGTGTAAACGATCTAACAAATCTTCTCAGGTTAATTCGAAAAGGGCGATGTGGCTCTTGTTACTAAGACCACCTGTAACGTTATATATATATATATATATATATATGAATGATTAAGAGAATTTTAACATAAGAAGTTGTTAATGACGTAAAACTTCATAAAATAACAATAACTGTCAACATTGAAAAAATTTTTTTACTTGTTAAATCCATTATTGTGAAATTTTATTTATGAAACTTATAAACAAAATCATCAAAAATATATCAATGGAGTTATGTAAAAAGTTTTTTTAAAAATGATGGTTACGAGATTTAGTTTCTATCTGGTAGATTATTGTTTTTTTATGTCTCTGTTCTCTTTTTAAAAAAATCATCATTCATTTTTAAGAATACGTTTCATTTCCATTTAGAGGAAATATGAAGAGATTTTGTTTTTATTTTTTCAGATTTAATCGACATCTTAGATTCTTTTAATTTAACGGTTAAATTTATGAAAATTTTATGTTTTATTATTTTTAATAAATTAGAGAGGTTATTTTTGTTATAACTTGTGGCCCTGTGTACCCTGTTAATGTACAACGTAATGATACCGTCAAATAAAGAACAATGAATTATCGATTGGACTAATGACGCATAAACTTGTACGAGTAGTCTAGAGTCCTTATCGGTCCTTCTTCTAGTCCAGAACAGCAATCTAAGCCTCTGCGATATGAATCATGTATTTAAAAAATAATGGGTTTATATACAAACCAAACAGATCATATCGTATCATAAAATGGAAAATAACATTTGTACAAGATCTAGCCAGAAGTGGCTGTCAATGTGCGAGACTGTAATTAATAGACTGGGCAGAACTCAAGAACGGTAAATCACATAATAATAATCTATGAGTCAAAATAAAGCATTTAACAAGAGGAACATGAAAATGTATAGTTCAGCTACTTGACAATTATACAATAAAAATGTATATCGTATTGGTCTGGAAGTAGATTCCAACAGTTACCATTCATTAATCTCATCGGGATATAACAATTTAACTTCTTATTAAATATGAAGTGACTAAATAAATTTTTCTCATGTGCAGTTTCTTTTTTGTTAAATGTCATTTCATGTTATTAATATATTCATATTTGAGTCTGATACTTATCAAAATGAAGTTTTCAGTCATGTTGAGTTTTCTACGACCTCTGGCCATGTAATTGGTTAACCTTCCCCAAATAGATTAATGATACAAAACTACATAGATATCCCCATTGGTTACAGATTGACTCGAATGCCATAATTCTAGTCAAGCATTAGAACTAAACCATTCAGCTCAGAGAACTGTATCTAAGTAAAAAACACCTTTTGAGCTACATACTTTCTCCACCACTTCAAAGTTTGAGTTCTCATGACCTATGGTCAACTGGCCATGGATAACTTCCTGTAAGAAGTGATCAGGTATATAATCCGTCTATGGGATCTGTCTATGATAAATGAAATCTATGAGCAAATATGTGTTCGCTACAAGGCTATTGCCCGATACAAGTAATCTTCAGAGAGAAAATGATTTACCGTAAAATTGGTAATGCAACCTACGAATCAATACCTTCACAAATAAAATCCAAATTAATGACTTATTGACTAATTCGTAAAATTCTTTCCTTAATTCTAAGACTAATAGTGATTGGCAATAAATACCAAACATTTGAATACATTTTTTAAATACTTACATTTTTATCATTTCACTTTTAAACCATAATCCTTGGTATAACAAAGTACTCTGTATAAAAGATCTAACGAATCTGCTCAGGCTAATTCGAAAATGGGTATTTGGCTCTTGTGACTAAGAACACATGTAACGTTAGCAATTATAGTGTATATAGTTTGCTGAAATATGTAGGGACCTGACAAGAAGCAGTAAGATGATATAAAACAGAACATTGGCACGTATAAACTATTATTTATTCTCAGAGCTCTTTGTTACTGCTACCTGCTTGTAGACACTAGCTATATCAACCTGAACATAGAAGCTGACTCCATTTAGTTCTAAAATATCGTCTGGGGACGCGAGTTGATAACAATATATTTCTAGGAAATAATTCAGTTTAGTTGAAAAATCGACGCCTTATCGTTTTGAGTCACTTAATTTTTCTCTCATCAAAATGAGCGCTCCTCATGAAGAAGTAAATAAATGGAAGATGGTCAATTCTTTCAATATGTTGAATTCTTTGTCCGCTAATGATTAGGCTGCAAATAAAACCGGTCGTTTCTATGAAAAATTGGTCTTCCATTTGATTGTAAACGTACGGCCGTACGGTGAGCAGTATTATTCCTTAAAAAACTGGAGAACGTCTACCAAAATTTATCACTCATATGGAAATATGAGGACTGGGACAAGGCTGAACTGGAAACTGGGTCACTAGTAAAATCAAATGGTTGCTCAAATATATTTAACTCCATTATCCAATCGAGACCCCGCAAACCGAGTAGCTCATCGGTGAAACAATATTTGGGTTTAATTACTAGAACATCAAATCGAATAAAACACTTAATTAAGCCAATAGTTTTGACCAAATCACCAGAAGCAGTATTTACACAATCTGTCTCAGGATGTATACTTGGCTGATATAGTTCGTATTAAGTGCTATGAGGAACCAAAATAACATTAGACTCAATATCCAACGAAGAAGTGACAATGCTAGAATATACATTAATCGATACAAAATTATGTCTGGACTTGAGGTTAGTTCTGATCGCAAAATAGGATTAATTTTTTGGATACTCGGTAATTAGAAGTACGCAAATGACGATATGATGGGGCCTTGGGAAGTTCGCAGAATCCATTTTATGACTGGTTTCACCGCCGTTTGTACATTTATGGTTCTTAAACAAGCATAAATCGCGCCTCACAGTCGCAGTAGCTAGTGAGAGGTTTAGAAAAACGATGGAACACTTCATACGTTTCAAACAAAACAGGATTTTGAGCATTGGGTAAATGCTTTTAAAACTTCATCATCTTTGTATCTTGTTTAAGGTTAATAATGAGTTAACCCTCATTAGTAAACTCTCAAAGTGTTATGTATGGACCCTACTCTTCAAGATTTCGAACTCATGTATGGATATACGAGTAAGATGATAAGTGAGGCCCAGATACATAGATAAAGCACATTCATAGGTAAATGCAAATCAAAATTCTCTGAAAGTCGATTAACTAATGATGTATAAGAAATAGAATCATCCTCCGGGTTCTTAAATGTTTTAAGACAATAAAAATCTAAATTAAACGAAAGTTAGTAAGTACAAAAAGTTTAATAACGATGCTAAGTTGGAATAAACCGACAGTTTATGTATTATCACCCTAATCATTCTAAACTAGAATATTTAGCATTCCTGTTGTTGCTATTGTAAAATAAATCTGAACTGAGTTATTGACTTTATTGAATTGTTTTCTTATGTAAAATTATATTAATAACCAAGTAACCAGATTATATTACAATCCACGACATCTGACTCATTTACTCAAGCTTGCTATAGGATGAGACCAGAATCATTAAAACTAGTTTGTTAATCAGTTACTCAATAATCATAGAAACTTTGAATCGAACTATTTAAGTTTTAAGAATGAGGTAAGTTAGGATCAAATGATAAATTGAAAGATCTGTTAGGAAGTGGATGAAATAACAATCAACTAAGTAGCACTAGCATAAAATGACATTATTGACTGAAAGAGATTTAGATGAAATGTTCATTTTACTATTAAAATGGTAATTTGACACATTTTAGCTTCTTAGCATCAAGCTGTTACACTTGCGAATTGTATTACCTTACAGTTTAGTATTTATTTCCTAAACTCAAATACAGGTCTTTTCGGAACGCTCCAATTTACTATCTGATCTGAATAAATGACTACTTTTAGAGTATCTATATGTAGGTTTTTAGCATTTTATTTCACAACATTCGGTCTCAATAAATGTCATATCATTTTTTTTCAGAGTAACTATGCAATGTATGTTATATTCATCTGGCTTATGACAACAAACAAATCCATGAAAATTTCATTGAACTTATATTATTCCCTCGATACTTTAATAGGTTTACTTAAAGGTTTCATTGACGACTACGGTGTAACAATCGGTAAGTCCTATAATGTGAATTCACACAAGAACAAACTGAAGATTATGTAGTGAACTTGGAATGTCCGTGGTGAAATTTCCACTATGTATATTATTTTCTCCTATTTTTTTCTCAACAGACTTTTTCACAAACATGAAAATCTTTATTTAAAGTAAAAAGTCGAAGAAAAAAGTAAATGGTTATTAGAATTATTTGGAATTAGAATTTTGTTTCACTCAGTAAGTGATCCATGAAGTGGAGGCACTTTAATAAATTAACTGATGCTTAATAACTATTTCTCATGAAATAAAATATATAAAATACATACTGTTTAGTTTTGAAGTGATAGAGAAGATTTATAGTTTAGGTGGATGGTTTTGATGGTCTTACGTTCTGTGTACTAGATGATCTAGTTGTTGAGCTTTCATTCTCGTTCTGGACAACGTCATTGATGTTTACAACATGCAAACACGAGTCAAGCAACAACCTCGTCTAAGGTCTACAGAACAAAATACAAGAACGACTAAAGATAATGTAACTTGCAACAAAAACGAATAACAACTGATTCAAGACTCATGGAGTGACTAAGAAGCTCGCTTCTAGATGCAGTAAGTACAGTAGCTGTTTCCCATAATAAAGATGAAAGCTATCCAACTAAATCATCTAATTCAGATAGCTCAACAACACCAAAAGCTATTTAGAACTTTTCAATGAATATTTTGTTTTATCATGGGAGTTAATAATAAAAGGAAAATTGGCTTTCAATTGACGTTGATAAATATTAAGAGGAAAAGTTCATGAACCTTAATGTAGGTGAATAATTATATATGAAGAGTATTAACACTGAATAAACAATAATATGTAGAAATTATTTAATTTTACAGTTAACAGATAGACTTATAGAAACTCAACCACAACAATCACAGAGAATCATGATTGTTGTTAGTAAAGATACTTCTATCTTACAGGTCATTCACAGTTTGAAGATCCCTGTGTTATTTCCTCTGACAATGGTAGTGAGAGACGTAAGTTTGGGTTTCATTAGTTCCCTCAAGTTTGCGTATATACCTTGCTGACGAGTACCAGCAAACACTAAGTATACTTTCAGAACTTCCTTCCAGTTGACCCTAATCAATTAATATCAAATAAGGTACATCACAATATCAGGTGATTGAGACTAGAAATTAGATTACGACTTAATTGAAAAATATTGACCATTAAATAATAAAGGTTTTAATGGAAAAACCACTGATTCTTACTCAAAATTGTTTTATTTGGAAAATTATCAGAAAGAGGGTTTTGTAGAGATTGCAGTAATTTAATAACTGAACTCATGAGTCGATTAAACCTAGACCACCATGGAAAACCAGGTTTTCCATGAATTCAACTATTAAGTTATTTAGAAAAGTCAAAACAATATACTATTGTACTGATGTATTCACTAAATACATCAACTAGTTGATTATTCGGCGAGACTCTAATTTATGGACGACCTTTGGACGAATCTTAAGCGACCTTGAGAAATATTAGCCAATCAGCAAACAGTCAGTATAGAGTAAAAATATGTTATACATAAAGTGGATACACTTCTTATACATGGTTCAAAAAACTTGTCAAGGTTAGAAAGAGGTTCAGAGGTCCTAAAATCGTAATGCATGCAGTAGAGGAAATCATCCATACAGCTACAGAATAGTCGGCCTCTGGAGTCATGATAAAGTCTCAAATACTCTTGAGATGGTGGAGAAGATTTGTAGCTCAGGTCTCAGATACTCTTTCAGCCTCGACCACATAGCTTCAATATTGTTTATGTGCACTCCGGTTGTTGAGTGCACAAAATGCTACTTGTGGATAACGACACGATGCACATAACCAGGCCTATGTAGGAGTCTGTACGCTCTCCAAACATCCGTATATAATGTAGTACCTGGCTGCAGCCAGTGTTACTGGTGCTTTTATTATCCAATTTGCAATAATTGTCGTAATTTGCCTTAGTTAGGAATTATATATAGGGTTTTCATCACTGACCGACATCAGCTACAATGCCAGAAATTTATTTAGCCAAATGGATGAAAGGCTTCCGCGTTAAAATCCGAGATCTGTTATCTTATACCTGATTATAGTCCCGTCGTTTTATTTGTCATAGCCACTCAATTATCACGTTTTGTACAAAATTCCCTGTGAACCGATCGTACGTTAGCATTACGCACTGAAGTTATCGCCTTAACCTTGAAATCTCTAAAACGCCTCTTATTGACTCGTCCATAAATTATAGTATTGTCGATTATTCTATCAGTTAATTGGTTTATTCGTCCGTAACATAATCAATAAACCAATTATACTGTATAAGTGCCATTCGATACAATTAGTTGACTGAGAAACTCGACTATTTAAAACACTCTTGGTAAAGTAAACATTTCTTTATCGCGTACTTCTTTTGCACTACCACTCAATTGACAAAACGATAATATTTTTCAAAATGTCATTTTTTTTTTCATAATAAGATAGTTTACATCACGTCATATGAATTAATCAAAGAAAAAAATACTGCTTTTGTTTTTCTTAGAAAAAGAATGAAGGGCTACCATTTGTATATGTATATATATATATAAATCTAGAGGCAGTTTTCTCTCCATAGTTGTTTTCTTGTTGTTGTTTCAAAATGCTTTCTCCAGAAGTATTTTTGTCCCCTATCAGTGATGAAATTATTTCTTACTGGATATTTATATGTAATTGCTCACATATTGAAACTTTACCCAAATAATTTTGAAATTTTAATTATTTCTATAAACTGAGGAATAATTACTGTTTTGAAATTGCAAAAATAGATCATTAAATATTATCAATAATAAGTACTATAATGAACCGTACCTATTTAGTATTAAGTCATTGTGAATGAATCATTTATTCTCATTACAAATAAAGTCTGAGTGATGAATAGGTGTAGTAAAATTTTCAGTAAGTATTGAAACAGGAATCCATGAGATTGTTCCTGTATTATCTATTCGATGTTCATTATCACCGTTTTCAACATCGAGACCATCATCATCTGTGGTCGATGTTGTTGATGTTAATGTAACATCAGATAAAATTGGTTCTAACCTTAATTCATATGCAGTTTGTGTTTGATCAGTTAGTATTTTTGTAGTAGTTGAAGTAGGTGATGTTGTTATTGTGGTTGTAAAATTACCAAATGATTCCAATACCGAGCTGACAGCGTAAATTCTTGTTGGTGATGAAAAGTTACTGTGTTCATCATGATGTAAAATTAAGTGTGGACCATGAGTTGGACATCCTCTGGATAACGTGCTGACAATCTGAAATAGCAAATGATATAAGAAAAAAAATTAGTTAAAAGCTGTCGAATGTAGTGTCTTATGTAGCAAGTTTATGAACATATTATTCAAGAACAGTTGAAATAAATTGTTATTTTAACAAACGACTGTTTCCTGGTTACTTTCTAAGTTGTCTAACATTGACAATCACCACACAGTGTTTGAATATTTTCAATTGATATGCTAGAAGCTGTTAATTGTTTTCAATCCGATAACTAACCACTTTTAAGTTTATCGGTACATTTAACCTGAAATTGATCCCAATACTTCAAATGCCTACAAATTACAAAGTTTTGTCTAGGATTTCCTCACAGAAGTCTCAGATTTCTGAGCCTGTTTTATCGTATAACATTACAGTAGCATGTAAATTACTAGGGAATAGCTTACACTATATTACAAGTTATAAAAACTAATAAAATCAGGCTAGAGAAATTGTCGAGGTATCTAGTTGTACTCCAGATATCCCGATCATATAATTTTAAAGCGTATTCAAGCAGTACTAAGTTTATTATTTAGTAAGGTGATTATTACAGTATTTGGTTTATCAACTACTGGTAATTAAACAGTTTTGTTATTAGTGATTTGTCAGTCTACTGTTTTTTTATTAGGAAGTGAAATCATCAAAGTTACAAATAGTAAATACATTAAAAACTCATGAAGAAGATATTTTCAAAAATAATTCGGAAACCATCATAAGAGGTTTTACAGTTATAACTATCAGTACGGGGGTTTTGAAGGTCATTAAATGTCACTGAGTTCACGAACCGATCTATGTCAAATAACTGCTGAGAGCCTGGAAGTACTTGGTAGCTGTTTCATTTTAGTATGAAACACCTCAGTAGTGCAGTCACGAACCCATCATTGAGGATAAAACCCAGGGCCTTCTATCTTGAATTAAAATGTCAAAACTCTAGACTGATGAGCCGGATTCAGCGGTGTACAAGTCTTAATTCAACTTGAGATCCACTTGTCATAATTTCCTAGTAGAACTCCTGAAATTTTATATAGAACCTAATCACTAGTGCGCATGTGAAAAATGGAACAGCTATCGAGTATTTCTAGGTTTTCAATGATTGTCTAACTTAGTAATTTATAATTATGTTGATTAAAATAATAAAAAAAACCCAACAAAGTAGGGAAAGTGGCTTTTGAATATGTATTTGACCTGATTTTTGTTTGTTGTATAATCTATTTCAAGAGAAAATCTTGCCTATTTAGTTCCCTATACCAGTGAAAGTTATAAAAACAAAATTAAGGTCAAACAGAAAAGAAAAAAAAATAAAAGAAACATTAGTTCACTTTCCATAAAATACTTCTTTACATAGTCATTATTCACTTGATAACATTTTCATTTTAAAAATCTTTTTCTTTCTGTATACGCATGTTCATTATGCTATTTTCATTCATAATGGTTTTATTAGTATAAAGGAAATTCTAACCAACACGTATTAACCTCATTTTATTATTATGAGAGAAGTAATATCTGACATGTGAAACTGTTATTTGTCAAGAACTAAGATTATTTCACAGGATAACTGGAAACTTTTACACATATATAGATGATGCATTTTAGGGGTGAATAATACCGATTTTTACTGGAATCATATTCATGATAATTGTATTGTAACTATATTGATAAAAACTAGTACTGAGATTAATATTTTTCTATTTATGTTTTAATGGTGGGACTATAATTTATGAACGAACCAACCAGGTATAAGATAACAGATCTTGGATTTTGGCGTGAAATTCACCCATTTATTTGGATAAATAGAGTTTTGGCATTATAACTGATGTCAGTTCGTGATGAAAACCCTAAATCTAATTCCTAACCCTAACCATCAACTGTAAATCATAATTCTAATTCTTCACGCTTGTTTATAATCCTCCTTTGGTCCTAGTTATTAGGCGAACACTCTCAAGGTCAGTTTAGCGTCGCTCAAAGGTTGTCCATAAATTATAGTCTCACCGTTTTAACTTTACCATCCATAAACTATAGTCGTATTTGGAATATTACACATGGTACCATCATTTTAAGTATTGTTAGTTATTACTTTAAATATGTTTTGTTTATGTAAATGTTATTGCAAATCAAAGCCTACAATCTAAACCATGTTTTAATAAACATTTATGTTGATGTTTCAAGCATATTAATGAATACTTGGTGAGGCATAGCCTACTTGAATTAATGATACTGTTATTTCTTAATTTTCTTGTTGTCGTTGTTATTATATTTTATAAATTACTTTACACCGCTGATCAATATATATTCATGACAATGAACAGTTTCAGATAATTGGAGTTAAAGAGAATCAAAAAACTGTACGTGAAATTTTTTATGGATATCAATTCCATTTAGTGTGAAAGGTACACTTACAAGGTATAATTTAATGATAAGATATATTTTCATGTAATACACCGTTTAACGTCTTATATTATGATAAAGAATCCTGTCTAGCTACTAGACTCTAAATGATAAAAGTATAGACTCGACATTTAGCTGGGTGGTATAAAATTTACTTCAGTTTATCGGTTTTGTAATAACATGCGATTAGGTAGACAAATATTTTTCCGAAGATACATCCCAGAATAAACTGACATCAGGCAGTGAACCAATGAAGACCATTAAAAACAAGAAAGTTGTTGTATCTTGAACTTCAACTTACTAGCAATGTGAATTTTTAAGTGAACTAGAGATGAGACACAGAAATTGTGAGTTTTATTTTAAGCACAATACTATTCAACAACCGAATCGAAATCCGATAGTTGACTTTTACAACTTTCGTTAACTTAAAACATTGAAAAAACAAAACCCAATTTTACAGGTTACTTTTTCATGACTTTAATGGTTTTTTCCAATTACACCTGCAAGAAGTTCCTCTGGAAGTTATTCGGTAATGACTACATAACTACTCATAAGGTAAATAACAGCAGTGATTTTCAATCATACCCAATTTTAGGTTACAGTTTATTCATATTGTTCATTTCAGTAAATTAATTAATACGCACTTTTTAAATAGGAAGTAGTCCTGTGAAATGAGGTGTTTACTATTCTCCTGTAATAGTTATTTATTAAAATTCCAAAAAAAATTGGCGAATAGATATACAAGGGAAAATATCATTTATCCTGGATTTTTCTAGTAACCATAATCAAACATAACCTCATTTCATTTTTATTGATGTTATATCTCTAAAATTACTGACAACAATACATATGTTAAGATTATAACATAGATTACTTCCTGTGACCTATATTTGCTGTCTCAAAATGTCACAATTTAATTTTGTTAACTATTTAAAGTAAACATTCTTTTTAGAACAACATATATAAGCGAACAATATTGTTTTCGATTAGATCCTCATCAGACTTTACTCTAATATACAGTAATATTTATATGCATATACGAAATAATTAAACCAATCAAGGTAGTTTATAAGTCAATGATAACAATGGAAAAGATTACATAATAAGTAAAATGTGAAAAGTACAAATTGATGGTGTGACAACAGGTGCATTAGTTTTTGATAAGCAATAAATAATAAAGGTTCAAATCAATGTTACATAATCTGAAATAGGTCAAGGATTAGAAAAATATAGAAACTGAGATAACAATTATAAAATTATAAAATTATAAGATGACGTAATTAGAAATGTTCAGATAATTGGACCATGAAACGTATAGTTGAGAGAAAATAAAGTGGTAGGAGGGTGTGAAGAAAAATAATAATAAACGAAGAGAAAGTTAGAAAAGGAATAAATAAATAAATAAATTCATTTATTACTTAAGGCCAAGGGAGAGATAAGGGAGTTACAAATTTCTTCTGAACACAAAGACTTGGCTTGTTGGCTCGGATTCCTATAGCTTCTGCTATGTGTAAGAGACGAGATCGAACACCATAAGGAAAACTAGTGGGAATCCGGTAAATAACTTTGAACGACTTGTTTCTGTCCACTACATGACCGCTATCGATCAAGTGTGATAGAACCGAGCTGCGTATTGTTTTGACGTAACCTTTTCCTAACCACGAAGGGAGGTGTTCACTAACTCGGTTTAGTTGCCTGGTAGTGCGCCCAATATAGCTTTCTCCACAGGAGCAGCTGAATTCGTAGATACACATAGAAGTGGCATAAACAGGTAACTTATCCTTCAATTGCGGAATCACCATCGATCGGGTCGAATACGTTAGGCAGAGGTTGGCAGCATTAAACGTTCTCTTTACTGCTCTAGTCAATCTATCCCGTAATACATCGCTAGCCAAATCACCATTGAATTGCAGTTTCAAGAAAAGCGGTTTCTTATTAGCCGTCAGGGTCACTATTTTCCTGTTTTTTACGCGCAAGTGTTTCTTCAGGAAACCCAGTGGATATCCCAATTCAATAAAAATATTATGAATGTGTTGTAATTCTCTATCAATAGTGTCGACTGAGCATATCTTAAGAGCTCTATTTGCAAGACATTTGACTAAGTTTCTCTTATAATGAAGAGGCACAAAGCTTAAAAAATGTGTGTATTGGCTTGTTATCATTGACTTATAAACTACCTTGATTGGTTTAATTATTTCGTATATGCATATAAATATTACTGTATATTAGAGTAAAGCCTGATGAGGATCTAATCGAAAACAATATTGTTCGCTTATATATGTTGTTCTAAATTTACAATATGGGAATATTTCGAACATTCTTTTTGACAAAAGTTTATATCTGACGTAAAATTATTCAGTAGTTTACAACCATTGATGTTATCCATAATCATAGGAGCATTTATTGAAAGGTATAAATGAAATTATATAAATATGTAAGCATATGAATGTAGTGAGTACAAAAAAAAGAATGTATATATTTTGATATGTATGGGAGTTTGATAAAAATTAGGTGATAGAAACAAACTAAAGTTTATTGAGTTAATCAGATCAATTATACCGTTTTCAAAATTTATTTGTTTGATAGTAATTGAGTGAATAAATACCTGAATCAAAATAGTAGAATTGACAGAAGTTTGATTAACCATTGGACCACTGAGCCGGCAGCCAACGGTGTTAATGTCTAACTTCAACCAATCCACGAAGTTGCGCCACCGTATACCATTGTCTTCAGTGAGCTGATATCTCACAACAGACCTGGTTGAACTCGACTGGTAACGGCTTCCCACTAGAACTCCAGGGGTATCTCTTGAAGTCAGTCAGTAGTGAGCAGATGATTATTATCAGAAAGGGTTTGTGGAGGTTTTAGAAATTTCACAAATTGAAATCATGAATCAATTGAAGCTAGACCACCATGAAAGACCTGGAAGCACTGGACGACCGTTTCGTCCTAGTATGGGACTCCTCAGCAGTGCGCATCCACGATCCCGCACCCCGCGGGATTCGAACCCAGGACCTACTGGTTTCGTGCGCGAGCATTTAACCATTAGACTCATGACTTTAATCTGTGAAATTTCTAAAATCGCCACAAACCCCTTCTGAAAATAATTTTCTCTTGATTAAAGTAATGACACAAGTTTAAATGACGTTTACATTAATGTCAACGATAGTCGTGAAGTAATGAATGAGAAGGACGCATTTATTTAATTAATTATTCTGTTCATATCAGTTAAAGTCACTAGCCGTTAAATTTGAGCATTAACATATTACTATTGTTAACATTTTATGAATATGGTAGAAATTCAGTTGAAACATGTCTGTCAACATATTAAACTATCTCCTTATTAGCATAATGATAAAAAGGATGAACATTTATCTTATATACATTATGTTTATAGTAGATTTTAAGTCAGTTATTGAAAAAAAACACATTAGATACATTTATATAAACATTAAACTAATGACAATCCTATCATTCAGTAATGTATTTGTCCAAAGATAAGAATATATAGTTGATTTGTTAAAAAAAAATTACTTAGTCAAAAGAATATTGATAGAAAGTAAAAAAATATACTATTACTGATACTTTTTAAAGATAGGAATGAACAACTTATTTAGTAGTGTCAAAATTTCAATATCCCTTCAGCTTTTACGAAAATCTGTAGTACATATCCTTTTTTAAATATTTTTGTGTATATCTACAAATTATGATCATAACAAAGCGGTCATACTGTAGATGATTCGGAAGCATTTCGAGTGATCTGTCGTATAGCTCCATCATTTCCCAACGGAGTTCGTTCCCGCCTCCTACATATAGCTGAAGCCATAGGAATTCGTACATATAACCCCAATTTATGTGTACTGAAGAGATTCGTAACCCCCCTATCCCTTCCATGGCCAGTTATAACTTAACAAACGATTTTTTTTAATTTTTATCATTATTTATTTATTTAATTCTATTTTTGTTATCATTAACCTTATTTTCACATCCATTATTTGTTTGTAATTTTCTGCCTCTTTCCGTTTCTATTCTTTACTATCTAATTATTTACACACTTCTTATTACGTAATGATTTTAATGTTTCGTGATGACTATCCCATGTTTATTTACCCACTTTTGACCTTCTATTTCCAACGTTTAACCATTGATAAGACTTTTGTTATCGTTACTACTATCAGTACACCTGTCTTCCTACTATCAACTTGTATTTTTGCCTATTATGTGTGGTGACCTATTCTATACCCAAATTGCCTTGATTGATTTGACATTTTCATATAAATATTCATGTATATTAGAGTAAAGCCTGATGACGATCTAATTGAAAACAATTGTTCGCTTATATGTGTTGTCATAACAAATCACTCAATCAGCTTATTATAAGAAACATAAAGAGGAAGAATGTATTTGTAAAATCTCAGCGAAAGAATTTGAAGTAAAACCAACGTTTCGACTGGCAATCTGGTTCAAGCTTCTTCAAAGAAATGTAATCACACATCAAAGGTTATATCAAGACTATATTTCCTTAAAAAAGCTTGGACCAGATTGGATTTACTTCAAATTCTTTCGCTGAGATTTTACAAATACGTTCTTCCTCTTTAATGTCTCACATCAACTCGGCGCCCATATACTGTGAAACTATTCGGTCAAATATAGACGAAAGTTTTTATTTGACTGTTGATTTAGTTTGTCATTAGTCTTTTCAATGTATTAAGACTAAATAACTATCCACTGCTTCTTTGATTTTCAGTAGTTGTCTTACTACAGTCAGTCCGTCATACAGACTACGAATCTTTTACAACCCATTAAAAAGAGGAATTTAACGAAATGATGAGCAAACATTATTAAATAATAATACCAAATGAAAGTGATTGTAAAGCATGCATTTGAGGAGAAACCCGAGGAAATCAATGAAAGAAAAGCATAAAGTGCAAGGGACTGATCAATTTCAGTCCTAAATAACAATTGGAAGATACAAGTTAATAACACTAAGTGAATGTAACTTCACCCCATTACACAAAAAAGTGGCTATCAGGACTCAGTAGCTAAGTGGATAACGCGGTGGAGTTTGAAGCGAACGGCAGTGGGTTCGAGTCCCAAAACGCACATCAACTCCGAGATGTAAGTACATCCAGCTAACAAGTCCCAAATAGGACGAAACCCGCGTTCTGGATTCCACTACTAGCCACTATCCATCTTTGCTTATGAAGTAGTACTCTGTTTATGAATTTAAAGGAAGATCTAAATCAAATCTGATATTTAATCATCTAAGATCAACCACGGATATAAATTACTCTGAAGATCACAATGCAGTAGTCTACTTTATTATTATCACTAATATTATTATTTTCGAGATACATTTATTAAACATACTAAAGCAATAACAGTTTAGTAAACATTGTAAAATTCCCTCTTTGTTTTATTTTACTTATTTCTGTTAATAAACTTGTAAGCAAAACTCTTACATAAGTTGTTCTTTATTGTTTCATTGGTAAAATTTTTATTAAAATTATTTGGAAGAATGGTAATTTGTTTTAATGATATAATTAATTGACCTAAATGTTAAGTAAATCATTTATAAATGCGTTAGAAATTCGCAATATGAATGATTAGTTAGTATGGGGAATAGATGAATATCTTTATAGATTATCATTATTACTACCATTCTAAATCCAATAATACAATAATTACCATAAAGTTGAAGTGTAAGTGATGAGAAAGTAAAAAAAAAAGAAGTGAATTATTCAAATGAAATGAATCATTTCTTTATGATGTATAATTACATGAATATATTTACTTACTATTTGGGTAATGTAAAGTAACCTTTCACTTAAAATGTATACCACTGGTATTATGATTGCTGCATCAGTTTATAAATAAAGCACTATACATTATATATAATTATTCTTGAATTATAATAAATTAAATTAGTGATGATTGTATACTGAAAGAAGAAACACAATATAGTCATATATTATGTATAGTTTTGTATGTATTTGTACATATATCTGTGTGTATTTTCTGCTTTCTTTTTTTACCTACCATAGACAAGTGTATTCTAGGCTGCTTTTGTAATTTGAATATTCTGGTATTTCTCTTATTTTCTTTAATTCAATCATATTTGTAAATACCATCATCAAGTATTTTATATTTATATGCATGCATACAATCCACTTTTGATTGACTTTATGACATACCGAGTGGATAGACGATTCTTTTCGCCTTGTACGCATTCCATTGTATTGTAATGCATAAACATATCTGACTGTTATAGGATAATATCGTATTCGAGAAAAAATTATATATATACAATGATTACCTTTATATTTCTTCTTTTAGTAAATATGAATTGATGATAGAATGTGAAATATGAAAGAAATTATCCAAGTAATTGTAATAAAATAAGAAGATAGGTTAGGTTAATAGATTTTCTCTTTCAGTTTTGATTTCCTTGAGAAAAATCGAAATCATATTGTGGTAGTTATTTGTATACTGAATATTTAGGAATTATATTTAATATAAGTCAATATCACCAAGATATATAGTTGTATATCAATTTCTGAAGGCTTAATTAATGTAGAAGAAACTTGTTTAGATTTGGTTATTAAATGTTGATACAGAATTATAAAATAAGAGATTATTTGTTAATGTAACATACCTAAAATTTATTCTCAGTACAACGATTGGATACAATCTATACTGTTTTTTTAGCCATTAAAATCATATTATTAGACTACATAATTCTTGTTTCAGTTGGTTTGCTTTCAAATGATGTGAAAATTTACGATAAGCTGGTCTACTAATGAAAAGAATAACCTACTACTTTGTAATTTATTCTTAGTTCGGAATTCCATACTAAGGGATATCCTTGTCTGCAGTACTAACCGTTTTCCATTGATATGATAACGAACATCACTTCGTGGTGAGGGGCATTATGGATAAATAAAATAGTTTCTACTTCCAAGATAAAAATTCAGAATTTGTATTCTATTTCTCTTTTTTCACGTTTTTCGTATATTTGTCTATGACTATCTTTACTTATTTACTTGCCCAGTCTGAGTTATCATATTGTAACTTAGCATAAAATGTTCATTAGTATATAAAAAACTAAACTTAGTTCATATGTAATCAAATACTTGTTTTTATCATTCTCAATTGATTGAACACATCATAGCGCTGTTATTACGAATAATCACAGAAAATACTACTTATATGGAACAAGGTAGTCTAAAGTAGTTAGGCAGTTTTAAGTTCAAATCTTGTTGTTACTATATGGTAAAACTTATTGCATTCACTTATTATTGAACTTTGGTAGAAATTTGGGGCATCGTTACGGTATCTTAAATATATCGTTCGAAGATGAAATTTTTTTCAACTGGCACAGTTTCACACGATACTCTACGTATAACCATAAATAATCCTAATCAAATCGTACAGTGAGTTTTCGAAAGGTTTTTTTCAATGGTGAACTATGAACGGTTGAATTAATCATACTTCCCACTTTCATTTCTGAATATCGACTAAAAATGTTATTACCACCGATAGAGATTCTGATAATAATGTTACTTCAACCCTTCTCATGAAAACATTAAAAATTTATTAAAATACCAAATTATTTAGAGAAAAAATTGTAAGACAATTTTCTATCCACAAGTTTAAACGGATATTAAACTTTATTATCAGGTTATTTAGATAGAACTATAAGTTTCACATTCGTCCCAGTATCCTCATCACTGAGTTGTCTTTGGTGAGAAAACGAACTAAGATTGGAAAACTGATAAAGGCAAGTGATATTCCATGACTTCCAAAATCACCGTTATGAAATTAATACGTACTATTACTAATACTACTACTTAACTGCTACTGTTCCTGCATTTTTAAAAATTAATACTACTATCCCTTATAGTACGTCTATTTTAATAGTATTACAAAGTGTAATGCTACTGTGATATTGTTCGTTTTAGAACTAGCTATGTAGAACTTCTATCTGATTGTGATAAATCTTTATCTATGCATATTTCCTTTTGTAAACGTGATCGAGAAATTCTAACATCTTTATTGTCATTTCTATTATTTAGAACATAACTCCGGATGCGGAAATCTGTTTATAATTTTATGTATATTTATATTTAAAAAATAAAACAAAATATTACGTCAGTAATATTTACGGTAGTTTTGCATGACCAATGAACATTGACTGAGCAAATACAACAAATTAAAATGTAGTTGATAACTAAGTATTATAAATATTGGATTTATGATTTTCAATTTTCTTGATGAGTACAATATCAGTTAACCAGTTGTTTGAAAATTAGTTGTGCTTAATCTATATTGTAATCATCCTCTGATGCTAGTGGACATAAATGGGAAGGATTGTCCAGAACAGAGTTGGATGGAAAATGCTAGTGAGTGGCATATGCTCTTCCACGGGCGGGGTAACAGAATTAAGTGAGTAGGTAATTTTGTTAATGATTGTACTTCATTCTCAAATATATAAATGATAGTTGTTTTCATCATCATTGATATTAACAGTGTGATAAGTTTTCGATAGGCAGAATACAACAGGTGATTCCCACTTAGATTGTAAAATTAACATACTGTAGATTAACAAGTGTTTTTTTTGTAATATAACTGTTCAGGAAGTCAGATGACATACCATGCGTTTGACATTTTAACTAGAATGGCAATAGATATGTTTACTGATTACGTATACACTTGCGTAACTGATAATTTTTTAATGCATAACATAAAAAAGGTTAAAGATGAACATAGTTTTTATTGCTGTGGCTCAGTACTATGAAGATAACATCAATTTGATAACAATCTCGAGCAGGTAAGCGATTCAAAAGACTTACATGTGAATTTCTTATGGGTTTTATTGATTTCCAAAGTGTTCTTACTATTTTAATGTGTACACTTAGTAAAGAGTCATTATCAAAAAACCGGCTCATTACGCGAAGTATTGTCCGTAAAGACGAAATTCTGACGGTAATAAAAGTTTATAACAATGATTTGCATAGTTAATCGTGCCAGAAAAATAACCTACTTGATGATTCTAATAGATCTGAGTCTCATTATTTCCATTTCGACGATAACAATGATAACTTAAAATTAAGGATATGTCATGGAGGCGGTTTAATTAGTGAGTTTCTAGTTTTTTTAACGTACTATTAATATGTATGTTAATTCTTGTTAAGCAAAACAACATTTTATATGTTATCGAGCTGATTAGTTCAATGAAATTTTGTTTTATAGGGAATCTCATGACCCTGAATTCAATATAATGTAAAATCAGATGCACAATAATCTACTTTTAAACACGTTTGTGACCGGTGGTAGTTCATTATGAAAACATAAATTAAACTGAATTATCAACTATAAATCTACCTAATATTACCAAACAATATGCATTCAGGAAAGTAAAATTTCAACAAATTTGTGATTTGCAATGTCCACAGTGAGTAACTTATTAAGACTATGTTTCAATGACCAACTTGCGTCATTTATGGCGTAGGCGAGATATCCGTCTATCAACCAAAGGACGGGTTTACTGTGCAACAGTTCGTTCCCTCCTACTTTATAGCAGTGAAACATGGCCGGTAAGAGTAGAGGATATTCGTAGGTTACTAGTATTTGATCATAAGTGTCTTCGAAATATTGCTCGTATATCATGGGACCATCGAGTAAGTAATGCAGTTGTCAGGAAACGGGTACTAGGTAAGGATGGCAAATCAATTGATGACGTAGTGAAACTTCATCAGTTGAGATGGTTTGGACATGTGTTACGTATGCCCAACGACCGACTGCCTCGTTGTGCGATGTTCAGTGGTATAGGAGTAGGTTGGAAGAAAGCTAGGGGCGGCCAGATCAAAACATTGCACCAGTCCATGAAGTCACTGACAAGTGGACTGAGTCATGTTGGTAGGTGTAGACTACCTGGTTGGGGACCGCGAGATGATAGCAACCGATGGTTAGAGACCCTGAATGACATGGCTCAAAATCGTTTGCAATGGCGCAGGTGCATCCACTCTTTGTGTTCTCCCAAATTTTGATCTCCTTATTCCTCCTTGTCTCTTTTTTTCTCTTCCCAAATTTATTTCACTGTATTATTCTCTCTAACTAACATCTCCAAACACTAATTTTCCCGATTACTGCTTATACTCTTGCTACCTCTACCACTACGGGATTTGAATCGACCACTGTATCCCTGTGCTAATGTGGTGTGGCAACTCGAACTGATGTACGTACGTACGACGTTCTACGTTGTTACTGACTGACTGACTGACTGACTGACCAAATACTTCATTTCTCAATCTAATCGTGTGCACTAAAAAGAGACATTTCATATATATATATATATATATATATATATATATATATATAATGCATAGTAAATAAAATATACGTTCAAGTATACAGTAGTTTTGCACGAGAATTATTGTTTGATTATTTATTATGTCAACCTTTGTCAACAAACAGTGTATAATATGTGTATATTAAAAAAATATTTGCATATTTAATTACTTTCTAATGTAATTTTAATTGTTCAAATAAAAGTTAATTAAATGTATTAATTATACTTAAGTAATGAAATTACAATTCTATCCTTAGGAATACTATAATATACACAAAAATTATTTTTTGTTGTTGTTGTTTTTTATTAAGTAAAACAATTAATTCCATGTATTTTCTTCTTTTTTTATTTTTAAAATTAATCGAATCGTATAACTAAGTTGATTAGTTTCAATGGTTAAATCATCTGAACTAACCTTACCTATGCATTACTTATGTATTAATGAAAAAGAAAATAATGTTGACTAGAAATTCTTCTATCAAATAATATTAGCTTTTAAAATTGAATTCATATACTCACTAGTGACTGGCTTCACGAGGTATATCCTGGAGTTCTAGTGAGAGTTCAACCAGGTCTTCTGTGAGATAGTAACTTACTGAAGACAATCGTGAATGTGTCGCTCAATTTCGTAGATTAGTTGAAGTTAGACATTAACACCGTTGGATACCGGCCAGCTTAGTGGTCTAGTGGTTAAGTGCTCGCGCGCGAAACCAGTAGGTCTTGGGGTCGAATCTCTCGAGGGCGTGGATGAGCACTGCTGAGTAGTCCTACAATAGGACGAAACGGCCGTCCAGTGCTTCCAGGTTTTCCATGGTGGTCTAGCTTCAATTGACTCATGATCTTAACCATTGAAATTGCTAAAAGTATTCAATTGGTATTGTTTTTGCTTGTATCTTTCCAAGTGAATTTAAATTCACCCCATCGCACAAGCAAGTAGCTATCAGGACTCAGTAGTTAAGTGGATGACGCGATGGCGTTTGAAGCGAATGGTACTGGGTTCGAGTCCCAGAGTGAACATCAACTCAGATGCAGGTACATCCAGCTGATGAGTCCCAAACAGGACGAAACATGCGTTCTGGATTCCACTTCTAGCCACTATCCATCTTTGTTCACTAAAGGTATGTTGTAGTAATTAGAAGGTAATATTCAGTTGCTAATTCACTTTTCCATTGGATCATTTTTGATTTCTATCCAGTAGAAAAAGGTCCATTCCAAATTTTATTTATAATCATCGTTATTTAATTTGAACTACAGGAACAGTCAATAATTATAATCCATTTTACAATTTGCTGTTAGTTTTTCATTTCGGATTTTAGAGTCCATAGAGTCTGACTTAATACAACAAAAGACTCGACAATTTAATGTGATATATATTGAAAAAGTCAGGTTAGAAGAAAAACCCAACTAGTGAATCAATCTCTGAGTGTGCGAAATAATAAAAATACCTATTAAGCTACTTTATTTTTAAGTATGGTTCAAGATCTTTTCTGTTGTTCAGTAAAAGCCTAAGCAGATTCCCATTACTACATAAATTAAAATAATTTCTTGAGCAGCGGTGAGATCAACATAAGATAACACTTTTGATTGTCCGTTTCCTCTTTGAATTTATTTTTCAAATTCATATATCACTATTGTTTTGTTCATGTCTATATATAACAGCAGTGTATTTAATAACCTGAAATTCTAACATTAACTAACAACAAACTTTGGAGTGTTGGATCATTTGTTAAGGCATTAAACTTCTTGCCACTAATTTTCTGGTTCGAACTCCACTCCATCTAATGTGGTTTGACCAACCAAGTAGTAGTATCGTCAGCTTTCATAATTAAAATGTGATTCATACTCAAGTACCTGGAAAATGTTTTTAAAATTTCAAATCTTAACAATGAAATATTTAACGTCCTCGCCTTAACTTCTTTCATTCCATTTCATACATTTTTCACTTTCTTTTTAATTATAATTTATCATATGTTATTTCTGACTTTTTTTAAATAAATGCAAATATTACTAAAATAAAATTAGCTTGATTTATCAAGAAATTAAATAATAATGGTCATTTCATTTATGTTCATCAATTACTTTTACATTAATACTCTGATCATTGATGATATTTGATGAATGATTTGATATGGTACATGTATGTTTAAGTTGAATAAGTTTGGAAGACGCGTATCTTTATGAAACTGACTACGTGTTCATTGTACTGACATTCAAATTAGTCTATCATTATCAATTTCATCACTATCGGTATTATACTTCTGAGGACCATATTGCACACGTTTAATATTTGTAAGAACTTTGAACAAATAGTTTCGCAGTAGTTGGGTCCCGAATTAATGTAAGATATTCGTAAAAATCCCAACTTTTAGTAAATCTAACGTTTCGCTTGGTAATCTGATCCAAGCTTTTTCAAGGAAATATAATCAAACATTTAAATTGTCGAATATAAATAAGTATACGGTTCTCTGGTTAATTGCATACTAACAGTGAAGTCTTACACATACATTCAAATCCAAACTATCTTAATAAGAGAGATGAGACACAATTAGATGTACCATGATAACTAATGTTTAAGAAGTAAAACTGAACTCCTAATTACATTTTACTCCATTTAATCTATCGCTTATTATCTGAACAACAACAATTACTTTCACTTGTTCTAAGCAATTGGTTCATCTGAATATGTGATGAACAATCAACTTAACCAACACAATAACACAAACTTTTATTGATTTTTAATGTGATGAGAACTTTTCACCGGTTTATTTATCTTTATTTTATTTATGTTGTAACATTTTTGACTTATGTATTAAATTATCTGATTTCATCAAAGATTCTTATCACAGTCTATATATAGTCAATGAGATCTTTCACACCTCTGATCCAGTTACACGTGCATGCAAATGTTATCTTAACACTCTTCTTCACTTTTTATACCAAATGTTTCATACACACTACAGCAAATTCTTATTAAATGACCTACTTAGTATACATTTAACTTAGGAATCATGTATTTATTTATATCCAGTAATTTTAATGTTTGATTATATTTCCTTGAAAAAGTTTTGAACCAGATTGTTGAATGGAAAAGTTGAATTAACTTAAAGTTCAATCATTGGGATTTTTACAAATTTAATTATTCAATTTAATGTTGTTTAATAATTATCTTTTTTTTAGTTTAAATTATTTTAATTAAATACAATTTCAATAGTTGAGATCATGAGTCAATTAAAACTGGACCATCATGAAAACCTGGAGTCACTGGACGGCCGTTTCGTCCTATTGTGGGAATCCTCAGCAGTGAGATAGTAACTTATTGAAGACAATGGTGGATATGTCGCTCAATTTCGTAGATTAGTTGAAGTTAGACATTAACATGTCGACTCAGTGGTTTATAGGTTAGGCGCTCGCGCGCGAGATTCACAGGTCCTGGGTTTGAATCTCTCGAGGGCGTGGATGCGCACTGCTGAGAAGTCCCACAATAGGATGAAACGGCCGTCCAGTGCTTCCAGGTCTTTCATGGTGGTCTAGCTTCAATTGAGTCATGATCTCATCTATTGAACTTACTATAGTATCCACAAAAACCGCTTCTGATATTAAACACAATTTGTTTGAATTATTACTTTCTTCATTCAAACAGACAAAAAAGAACTGAGTAAAAATGTATTAAATTAATTATGGATAAGAACAATGATTATTACTTGGTTAAATTTTTTTTCTTAATTGATATTTCATTAACTGATAAAGTTATGTGTTCGATCGATGAAAAGATAAGAATAAAATGAAAAAAAGGAAAATTCAAGAATTATTTCTACTTTGCCTAGATTTAAACTGACTTAAAATTTCATTTTTATTGCTACCAAAAGTATTAGAATCATAAAAATTTACAATCTAAGATTAAACTACACTGTGATGAACGAGAACACAAGTAGGGATTGTCGAATGTATTTCAATATAAAATTATAGAATCTCTTAGTAAAATCTAAGATCCATTCAGTAAATACTTCATTTGAAAAACGTCAATCAATTGTCTCAGACTTGATTGTTCTTTCGTTTCCATACCACTCATTCTTTGTTCCTGTTTTTTTTTCTTTTATCTTCTTAACCTTCTACCTCCAGGCATTTCACTTTTGATTGATAATACATACTATTTACATTTGTCGATATCAGTAGCATACACCACAACGTTTTCAAATTAATGAATGTTGAGAAAATTTCGATTCATATGTACTGGTTGTTTTGGTCTTCTCATTGATGTTGAGGTCTACAATAGATCAGTCTCTTTTGTCACTTTACTTAAGAACTCTTTGACAGGGATATTTTTCAACAAGGAAGCACGTTACACTAATTAAAATTTGGTTAACTTTTGTTGGTTTATAGATTATTGCTTATCATGACCGATAAACACTAAGTCTTATTAATCAGAAAAATAAAACATAACAAGTACTTGTACGGGCTTATCGTAGATATGGTTACAGAAATTGGGCGTAGTATCCAGGTCTTATTCTCACTGACTATTGAGTAATCTTCAAAGCTTCTCTTCCACATCATGTTTGTATCTAAAGTGATTTTTAATTTCATGGATGGTTTAGTCGCCCGTCAATTTCATTTGGATTAGCTTTGAAAACCAGAGAACAGTAGATATTTAGCCTGTTCTTGCATGAAATACCTCAAGAGTGAGCATCTATTCCATCAAAGACTGAACTCAAGATGCACCGGTCTCGAGGCACTTAAATAACGATTAGAATCTCTTGGTTTGAATACGATTGTAAACATTTAAAAATTTAATCATCATCGATATAATACGACTACCATACGATTGCACTAAGCTTATCTTAAATAATAAATTCCAAAGTACCAAAAACAGTTATCGTTTAAAATTAAGGATATAGTTAATTGAACAACATAAAATTATGATTTCACAATGCTGGACTGACTTTTATTAAAATTTAACGATAAATATCATTGGATTAGAGTAAAAAGCAACGTTATTGAATGACAGTCTTTGTTCATTTTTCTTATACTTTACTGTACCAATGCTTTTTGTTATACTGTATTTAGCGGTAAATCTTTGCTAGTTTTGTTTGAAGTAACCTTGAAACTAATAGTACTTATAAGTAGATAACGTGAATCGGACTAATAGTTATAGAAATCTATTGACATTTTTATACAAGAGTGATTATCTAGTAGGTGGTCACTATAGATCAATCAGTATAAAATAACTATTTATCTCGTGAAATAAAATCATTAATAAATGTAAAAAGTACTTCATTAAGGAGTAGTAGTAATTCATATGGAAGTAGGAATACAGAGTGTTTATAGTAGCGAATCATAAAATTTAACACAATGATGCAAACAATCGTTTTATGCAATTAACGAAAACTAATTATTTTCGGAGGGTGTGTGTGTGTGTGGATATTTTAATAATTTAATAGTTGGATTCATGAGTCAATTAAAGCTAGACCACCATGGAAAACCTGGAAGCACTGGACGGCCGTTTCTTCACAGTATGTGACTGGCTTCAGGAAATATTTCCTAGATTTTTAGTGAGAAGCAGTGACCAGTGGAGTTCAACCAGTTTTGTTATAAGATATTAATTCACTAAAGACAATGGTGGACGGGGGTGAAATTTCGTGGATTAGTTGAAGTTAGACACTAACATCGTTGAATGCCGGCTCAGTGGTCTAGTTAGTTAAGCGCCTGGCGCGAGACTGATAGCTCTTGAGTTCGAATCCCTCGAGGTGGGGTCGTAGGTGTGCACTGCTGAGGAGCCTCGCAATAGAACGAGGCGGCCGTTCAGTGCTTCTAGGTTTTCCATGGTGGTCTAGCCTCAATTGACTGATGAATTCAGCTAATAAATAATTATTTCATAAATTTTTCAAATTTAGAATAACTAATTATTGTAAAAAACAAAAGGTAAAATGAACAGTTGAGAAACAAAAGCAACTAACATATTTTTGGAATTATATGCCTTTTAAATCAAGTGATTAGTTTATTGGAAGATTTTAACTTCATCGTCTTATATTTTAGTCCTTTCCTCAATTGTTAAACCAATTCTAGCGATAAATAACAATAAGTAATTGTCTAGTTATTAGTTGTATAATATTTCTTGGGTGTTTATTTACTTACAACAGAAATTAACTTGATTATTTATTTAACAGTTTATAAGTGAAGATAAACACACTATAGAAATGGCAATAAGACTGAGTTTTTAAGTTGTTCATTATAATATAAATGATAGATTTAGTTCACGTTAAATGAAAATAGTGGTGTGTATATCACTGATTAAATAACTGGTTGTCTAGATTGATAAGGCATTTTTCTTCTCCTTCATAATTCTAGACAGCTTTAAAGCACAAGTTTAGTAATGATTTCAAAAAATCAATAATTTAAAAGTTGATCTATCAAGGGTCAGTTTGTAATGAGCATAATGTTTCGGTTGAATGAAAAATCAATGTTTTGTTCTGATAGGTAAATTAAACATAAATCGGCTCATATATCATCTAAATATTAATATTTAAATTCATTTATGATTAACATACATTATAAATGAACATTGAAAATATTTTCTATCTTAGTTTTGTCAATAAGACAAAGACTAATATGATATAATATAAAATGATCAAGGTGATATTGTTAGGTGTTTAATCACTAACGTATTTTTTTTTAATTGGTCAATGATTTGATCCGAACATCAGTATCCTATGTATATTGATAATATTCCATACATTTTAATTCTTCATTTCAGTTTCTTTTCTGTTAAGATATGAAAATCTGAGATAAAAAATCATTTCTGTCAAAACGTATTGCAATTTGAGAAGCTATTTTATCATTATAAACAAAAGTGAAATTCTTGTCTCAATATTTAAGTGTAAACATGTATAAGTTAGCTTTCATCATCTTTTATTATCGGCTGTATATACCGTTTGATTGTTGTATTTCTCAATCTACTTGATTAGTTCATTGTCACAATAACAATCAGGTAATTTTAAGAAAGTTGTGTAACTATACAAGAAAATCGTTTATCTTATCAGTAATGCTAGTAGAGAATTATTGTAGACATCAAAATAACTTCCTTTCATATGATGAAACTGAATTTTTTTTATTTAACTTCAATTAGTTTTACACATGAAATTTAAGCAATGATCAAATCCACAGTCTTTTTTCAAATTGAAACTATTGAATTTATAATGATTCTTAATAAATTATTCATAATGTTAAGGGCGTCTGTCGGTACAAACCTTTATGAACTTTACTTATCTAAAATATACAGTTATGAATATCTTTTATAGTTTTATTTTTGAAGGCAAAATCGAGACAATCCACATAGGATGCATATATGCCAATAAGAGAACAATCAATTCACGGTTCTAATCATCAATGACAACATTCAAACAAACAATAAAAAAGAAGAATTTTAACAACATCACTGTGTTGAAACACTTGATTATTCAAAGGCATATTTGTATGTTATTCACATAAATAAAATAGAAATATTCTATAATCTGTATAGGATTTATTAACAAATGTTTTTATTTCAACACATTTCATAACAGAATACATCCAAATGTGATCGTATCCAGTAGAGTTCTTGTTTTATCAATAATTAATTATAAAACTTTCAATAGAAATCTGATTTACTGTTGTTACCTGAATAATATTAATTTGTAATATAACCAGTGTTAGATAATAAAAAAAGACATTTATAGTTTCCTTATTCTTTTATCATTAGCTAAGTATAACAATATTGTATCCATGAAATAAATGAATCAATGATTGGATAAGAAAGAATAGTCTTTTATTTAAAAAAAACCCAGTAAAATATCATTATAGCCGGTTAATTACGATCAATTTTATGCTATTGTTTGGATAAACATAATGAAATTATATTGCTCATAATTGGTAGCTTGTTCGGCTGTAATGAATGATATACTCAATATATTTATCACTGCATTTCTAAATTATGAAAACAATACATTACATATACCATTTGTGAATCTTCTTTGAATCCTCTTACAAGCTTTGTTGTTCTTCCATTCCTGTTGCTACTCGGACTGCTTTTGGTTTTCTGTTTCTTTTCCTCATGTTTCTGTTCTATCAGTAAGAATCTTACTTCCAACTCAAAACACATACTACTTATATTTCTTCGTATAAGTAGCACACTACAATATGTCCACGATGTTAAGTTGTTGAGGGTAGTCTACAATAAATCTTGGTCGTAGATCTCTTCCTAGTGAGTACTCATACGCACTTGTAGTAAATTATGCTTTCTGTAGGATTCGAACCTTTGATATCCATACTACTAATCCAGAAAGTTAACAATCTGTTCGGGATACGATAAGTCTTCTACAGAATAAAGACATTTTCGGTGATTAAGCAATGAGTGGTGACCAATGTCTATTGACCAACAGTTTACGCGACTTGACGCTCCAAAATTGATTGACAAAATCAATCTAGCGCTATAGACTAGATAAATATGAAACAGGGCAAGCAGCGTTTCCATATTCGCTGTTGAATGGCATTTTACTGATGGTTTACCGTGAAACCAAACTTTAGTTAACATCTATAACTCGTTATAATCACCGAATGAAATAATGATTTTTTTGTAATTGTATTTATTAAATAATTAATTAAGCGAAATAGTATGATATACAGATGAAAGTAGTCAATCTTATATTCTCTTTTTGAATGGCAATTGAACATAATATTTACTAGTTGGCATACAACCAAAATGTAAATAATAAATAGAAATATTAAATACTTGATCTTTTAGAAGATAGATATATATGTATTACAGTTACTTAGGTAGGGAAAAAATATCCGCACTTTTGTTATATTCCGATGAGAATAATGAATGGTAACTTTTGGGACCCATTTATGGACCAGTACTATGCGTATATTTTTATCGTATAATTGTTAAATGACTAAACTATTCATATTCGTGTTTCTCTTATTATAAGCTTTATTTTGACCTATGAACTGTTATTGTACGATTTATCATCCTCGAGTTATGCCCTGTCTATCAATTACTATCTCCCTTATTCACAGCCACATTTGGCTAATTCTTGTACAGATGTTGTTTCCTATTTTATGGAACGATGTAGTCTGTTTGGTTTGTATATAAACCCAGTAGTTTTGAAATAAATGATTCACATCGCGGGGACTGAGATTGGTGTTTTGGACTTAACAGGTTGTGATAGGCGGGAAGCAGGACCGATAAGGACTTTAGGCTGCTCGTACTTGTCTTATGCGTCGTTGATCCGATGGATGAGTCACTGTTCTCTAATTGGCGGTATCATTACGTTATACATTAACACGGCACACAAGTCACAAGTTATAACAACTTTACTCAAACGTCTTAACATAATGTATTGTATAATATAATCTTTAAGTCGATAATGAAGGTAAATTAAAAAAATTCAAGAAAAAAATTGTTTAAAATGTCAAAACACAAGTATTTGCAGTTAATTATTATAATACAATTGAATAGTTTGAACCGAATTATTAGGCATAAAATCCTTTTTTAGAAAACGCCACTTTCCATTTAATAACGTGATAGGAAGCCTTAAAAAAAGTTAGTTAACCAAAGGTGATTGTTAAGTTAACTGATTGGAAAAGATGTTTCTATGTACGTATTAACCATGTTTTCTTGTACGTATACACATTTGCATAATTTTATATTAAATGATGAATTTTGGGAAGTATTTCATATATCCATATACATATTCGTTAAAATGTGTAGTAACAGTTTAGCAGAATTCGCACGTTGAATATATATATTTCATGTTTCGCCTATCGTTTAAACTATTCTATTGTAGCTCGATTCAAAATGTTTCAAATATCTTTATCAATAAAATACTTTATTTTTATTTATTATTATTAGCTTTATTCAATATTTTTGATAGAATGTAGAATTCTCAGCACAAAGTATTTCAACAAGTTTTCGTTTCATACTTGGCCTATTGTGACGACAAATATTGAATGGTTACCAGCTAAAAGTTAGTAGTTCAGAAATCGACATCTGAATAATGTACATTCTTTTTGCTGCATATTGCCAGCAATCACGATGTCTCTGATTGGACTTTTTTGTAACTTGTACAACAAAAAATTGTAAACTTTTCATAAACGCACCTTAATAGGTTGTTTGATTAATGAATATAATGATGTGTTAAAACAAGCAAAAAAACAGATAATTTGTTGAATTATCTAGAGGGTAGAAATAAGTAGCCTAGATGTTCAAGTAGGTCGTCAGTAGATGATGTACTAACTTTGAATAATGTAAATTAAATGTATTTAGAATAATAAAATATCATTGGATGATAATATTCACTGGATTAAATAAGATATTTACATTATGAATTCAGTAAAGAAAGAAAGTAAGTAAGAAACACGTAATACCATTTCTAATTTTATTTTATGATGATATCAAGGCTTTTTTCTCTCTCATTCTCAGTACAATATAAACACTGTGTTGTTGGAAAAGAAAAAAACAACAATAAATGATATTACATAAATCCAATGGGAACTATTACATATCAAAGACAATGTCTTTTTAACTAATAAACAAATGAATAAACGATTAAGAAATTCTATAAACATATTTTAGGCTGATTTAGACTAATGATGATAACTTAACACTTGACAGTTAGTTCATTGTTGATATGGAAAGAAAAAAAGATCACTATCATGTATAGTAAAATCTATCATTGTTCGTAAAACAGCAACTATTGAATATACTAATCATTAACGAATTAAATAGATAATCGATAATACAGTTAAAAATGATAGTGGAATTAAATGTTGTAGTTTAACCTTTCTTACAGAAATGTACTTAATAGTGATTTCATTTGACATTAATACTTGTCTAATATATGATTATCTTTATGATTTTTTTAAAAATAATTCAATGGATTACGTTATCTTAAGAGTTTCTGAAATCAATTTATGGATTATTTTAAGATGAATTTTCATTGATCACATAGTGTTTGTTTCCATTTTAGAGAGTAAAATTATAATTTACTAGAATCTTAATAATCAATAATTTAACAATCTAACTAGCATACTTATAATGACTACAATTGTAAGAGTCATTTTATCTGATATAATTTAAGGGTAGGGGTTCTTTTTGATGGAATTCTGTTCTCTGAGCTGGATGGTTTGGTCGTGGAGCTTTCATCGTTCTTCTCGACTAAACCATCCAGCACAGAGAACAAAACTCCATCAAAATCATCCACCTGAGCTACAAATCTTCTCCACCACCTCAAAAGTTCTTTTCGTTGTGTTTGTTGTTGTTGTTTTGTTTACTGAACTATATACCAAATGATTCATAAACAATAACAAGTTGTTTATTTTTTAAACATTAAACTCCCTTAACAATAACGATAAACAATAATAACAAGTGAATGAACTTTGAATTAAATCAGACATCATTTCATAATTTAATAAAACAAACTAAACTAATCTTTAATGTATAAAACATCATGTTCAATTAACCATAAAACATTGAAAGTTAAAAGAAAATAGAATTAATTTACAAGTGAATATGCTTTCTTTTGGAACCATTGTATAAATATGTCAAATTTATTGAGTATTTATGCTTTATTAAACTCGATTGATGGAATTAGTTTACCAAATACCATTAAACTCATTGATTAATTCATCTATTTAGGTCATTCTAATTCCTTGAAGCACATAGATACACATAAAAAGATAGAAAAAGAATGACAGTTGTATTAAATAAATAAAATCAGGTATAAAATGGGAATTTTTGTAATTTTTTTTTAAAAAGATGCAATTCTATCTCTTTAGTATAATTGAAGTCTATTAACTCTTCGACTTCTTTTGAATTTTTGTGATTCATATTTATCTAGTCAACTTAGTGATTAGTTCATAGCAATTTTCATGACCAAACTTTTCAATAAGAAGTAAGCTATGTAACATTAAAAAGTGGAAAAGAATTGGAATCAATAATTTATATATATATATATATATATAGGTAGAACAATACTAAATCCATTTGTTACAAAATTCATACTTTCTGTCTTGATTCATTTTACTCTCTTGGATTGGCATGAAACAAGCATTAAGAATAATCTTGAGTTGATTCATCATCATTATTATCATTCTATTGTTGTTTTATCTTCTAAAGACTATCCTTTTATTGTGCAATTGTGTGTATGTTTTTATATATGCAAATACATTCTAATGGGCGCGCACACACACACACACACACGAACACATCGATATCAAATGGGTTAAGAAATTTTGTCGACAGCAGTATTGACCATTTTGAATCTGTATAATTTTCGGTGATGATGTATTTATTTATTTATATATACTACAAAGAGAATACGTTTTTATTGTCTATAGTTTTGTTCCTTGTATTGTATTGATTTCTTTACTTTCTTTAAAAGTGATTGAGTAATTATACTTTAAGTCATTGATAAATAGATGGGTTTTATTCATTGTGTTTAATTTTTGAGTGATTTTATTCATATATGTGTATGTTTCATTTTAATATGTCAAAATCATTATTTTAAGAATACTTAATTACTACTTTTCGGAACAAAAAAATACGTAACAGCTTTCTGATTTTACATATTTTGTTGTGGTTGAATTAATGAGTCGATTTAAACTAGACTGCTTTGGAAAACCTAGAAGCACTGAATGAAGGAGTCCCATACTAGAACGAACTGGTAGTCCAGTACTTCCAGGTTTTCCAGGGTAGTCTAGTTTACATCTACTCATGAATTTAACCAATAAATTATTGCAATTTCCACAAACCCTCATTCTGACAATATTTTGTTGTGTATCCAATTTAGCAGTCGAAATTAACATTTTCCATTAGACAGTGTTTATTTTAACTGCTTATGACGACTTTGGAAGATGATCGCATTATATAACAAGTTGAATCATATTATTTGAACTGAACTATTCACAACACTCCAGTGTTTCGTATTTAGTATTTTATGTGTGGAGTATTGGAAGTATGTACTGAGATGACAAGTCGTTCAATCCCGGTTTCGGTTTTTTCAATGGTTATCCATTAGATATCAGTGATTAGTGAGAAATGTATCAAAAACAGCATACGTATGTTATTGAGTCTTTTACACTAGTGACGTCATTAAAATATAATCGATAGAATTTAATCACATAAACATTATACTAATTACTTCTTAGTAATCATTTATCTTGTTTTCTAAATGACATTAAGAGACACTGAGTTGAGAATTTCTTTTTAAAACTCAAATAGTGGAAAATCATTGCTTTTACAGAACATAGAAGACAAGTAACTTTTATATTGATTAAATTGGTGGAAATAATCAGATTGTAAACTACTTATACATTTTATTTATTTATTATAACACATAAACATTGGCACAAGGAGGAACCAAGTAGATATCGGCCACACAAATCACTCGATTTGTGTGAGGGCTGGGATACTGCCCAGGTACCCAAACCAAGGCGGGTGGTTTTCTTAGAAGGTCACGCTCCGAGCCTTTGACCTAAAGGTCTAATCCACAAGGCAGTGGAGCAACGTCAGGAGATGCAGTAGCCGGTGATCAACGATTGGTTCATACGTCATTTGTTTCCTTAGCATCCTGGAAACCATGTACACCACTGGTTTGGAATCGACGTTTTCCAACTCCCCTCAGAGGGACTCTCCTTTTCCACCAACCTGGTTGAAGCACCGAACAGTCGCTTTTTGTCCTTTCGATTTCATAAAAAACACCCCGCCGCCAGAAGGTAGTGAGTAGGACTTCTCTGGCAGTGGTTGTATTGATTTATACATTACATAGATATTTTACTTTTACCATGGTGATTGTTCGTTTAATCAAATAATTGCTTATCAGTTTTTTAATAATACAATTTTTTAAAATTTGAATGTGATGATCAGTTTGATGTTATATTTTCCAGTGATTTGAATATTCTCTGATGTAAATCATTGAACATAAGCTTTCAGATGTATTGAATTAAGTTATTCGGTTGTACTTTGCTAAATCTCCTATCATCTTCTAATGTTTCCTTTCATAATGTTGTTAGGAATTGAATATTATGTGATTCATTCAGGTAAATTTAGATGAATGAATATTGAGTGGTAAAAATGTCTAAATTTTATAGATGATCACATTTAACTTTATTCTTTATGATAACAACTGATTAAACTAATATTTGAGTTAAAATAAATAATTGATTACAATATTTTGATAAATTATTTGACTTAGACTACTTAATCTATTCCGAAATGGCATCCAATGTCAGAGTTCATTTGTAATCATACTTAAATCTGATAGATGTCATACAGGTTTCCATGTTGTAAGCTATGAAAATAATCAATAAGTTATTTACTCATCTATGTATTGAAACCATTCACACTAATATTTACTAGAAATTACAAATATTCAAGTATTTTAATGCTAACAAATGTCAGTTAACACAAACTCTTAGTTTATGGATTCTAGTAAATTGTCTCCAGCCATTAAAAATTATAGTTTACCTTTGTTCAGAATAAGAGTGAAGTATGAATAATAAGTTACATCTGAGTTTGAATCCCATTAGTTGTTATTTTTCTGTATTATTAAGAAATCGAATATAATCCTTTAATACTTAACAGATAGGTTATAGTCAAGTTTTACAGAAATATCGTACGCAACAAAACAATGTAATCCAGGGCCTAGTTTTCAACTGTTAACTTCTAAGCTATTATGTCAAAAACGTATAATTTATATATTTCATTTTTATAGTATTCTATGAAAGGTGAAGCTCTCCTTCAGTGTTAATATCCTGCTTCGTCTCTTAAATAACTTTTGACAAGAAGTTTGAGAAAAGTTTAATACTTAAGAGAACCAGTAAAACTAAAAACTTTAAGATAAACTGTATTTCTTACTATATATCTAGTTCGTTCGGACATTGTAAACAATAAGTTTGACATACTTAGTTTTTGACTATCAGTTTGCAACGACAAGACATACTGCGACCTACTCAGAAATCTTCAGTTGAATGTCTCTGGATCATTATAGTTCGTGTTGCCACTAAGATTTGAATTAAGTACTTCTAGCTTGGAATTCAAACGGCTTATCCACTGAGGTACTGAATTCAAATAACACCAAAAGTTGTCAGTAGACATTGATCAATTTCATATCTTATCAACTACCGAAAAATTTAAATCCTCAAGTATATCATCCATTTGAAAACTAGAGTAAAATCTCAGTTTATTTTTTTTAAAGATGAGGTCATGCATGGTCTTGACCACCAGAATTTATACTTATATTTCAGATTTAAAGCATCTGAAAAAAACCCATTGTCTTTTGTTGTGTAACAGTGACCATAACTCGAAAATTAGGATCCGACTGATGGAATTTGTCTAACAAACTTGACTAAACGAATATGCTATTGATCATTGCTCAGTATTCATGCAGTATGAAATTCCTCGTTACAAAGTCTTGGAATGAATGTAGATTACAGTAAAGCATAAATGGCTGATAGAGTAGGCTTCGGGTCCTATAAAAATGATATATTTTTATGAAATCAATAAATACAAAAGTTATATCATTCGAAACTATTTGAAACATATTTAACTAGTCTTAAGTTTTCTGTCTAGCTTATATATTAAGCAACCACTTTGTAATCTAAATTACTTAACGTTTATTCAGGAAAGAATATGATCTGTTATCCAAATAATTGCGTTAAGAAGGTTGGTGTTTGTGAACAACAATATGAAAAAAAATTATGTCATAACTGAACTTAATCTGTCGGTTATATTTTAATTTACAAAGTGCTTTATGATTATATCAGTTAAAGTTCAGTTTGATTAAGGTTGAAAATTTTGGTCACTGAAAGAATATCTGCGTAAGTATTCATTTTAAGATTCATTGTACTGGATTCTTTTACTAAGATGTGACGAAATAATTAAAAGTGTCCTGGCATAAAATACTGCTATTATATAATACTTCATCACGAACTGGCATATATAATAGGTGCTAATACATAACTGAAAAATAACCAGAAACTTTGTAACGTATATGATAAACAGAATAGTTTAACCGAATTGTTGTTAAGTGATTTTTACATGAGTATAAAGATTAGTTTAGTCAATCTAACACTGATACGTATGTAACTGTGTAAATTTTGCACTATTTCTTCAAGCAGAACATTTGTAACTTGCATAAGAATATATACAGCATAAATTTAAGAAATTAAGCTATAAAAACATTGTATTGGTTCATTTTACTTCTGGTGCACAAGAGACTTAAAACATTAACTAACTAAAAAGAACAACACATCCATAAATATATACATTCAATGATCCAAGTAAAAAAATGATACATCTTCAAACTTATTATGACCATAAAAGGATGAATGGATAGGCTAGTTATGCATACACACGTTCTCTTTCTTCAAATTAAAGAATTAGCATATTTTTAGATGAATACACTGATTAGGAAAGAAAGCGAGACATGAATAAGTGGGTTTGGTATAAATGGAAAACGGTCAGATATGGTATATATATATATATATTTAGAGAGAGAGAGAGAGAGAGAGTGAGTGAGTTAAAAAGAGGGAGTTGAGTGTCACTGTCACTTGGGAATTATAAACATTCCTTTTTTTTACTATATGTAGAATTTAAATATAAAATAAGAGAGGTATTAGTACTCTTGTTTTTCTCCTAATATATTCATTTTGTTATAAACATTATAATGAATTATGTAAACATTCATACATGATATAATGGCTCATTGTTAATGGATATGTGTATTTTACAAAAACGAATGTTTTAAATTATAAATATTTATCTATTGTGATAGTAAATTTATCCACATATATGTGTATAGTGTTTGTTTCATTTTTATACAAAGTCAATGTCATTGTTTTGTGTTGTTTATCATCATGTGTATGTTTGACATTTACTACCAACTAACTAATAAAAAATATATAAACCTGTCGTTATTTATTAGTATTTTTATTTTTCTATATTGTTGATATTCAAGATGGAAATGACTAGGTTTTAGTATTAAAATCATTGAACAAATGATTGTTATCTTGACTCAATAACTTAGTTGATATGTAAGTGGTGTTTAAGTCAATAAGTTTTGAGTTCCATTTTTTATGTAGACACTGTAAATAGAATAATTTAATTACAAGTTATGAATTAAAAAAAAGCACTCATTGGTAAACTTACTAATTTAATTTAAAAGTTGTCATTATCAAGTAAAGAGTAAACTTATTTGTACAGCTGCTTCATAGAACTAAACGGTAGCAAGTCATTTCTATGTTATCGGCCTAATTTTTTAATAATAGACAAGCAACCGATTCCCTTCATACATTAATTTACACGGTTGATGACTAGTTATTATTTATTCATTTAACAATGTTGTTGAAGTTTGTTGTCCTTCCCCGCATTTTATAATTTACTGTTATTTCATATCGAAAAAAATCAGTACAATTGAATAATTCATGTTGATTGATAATTTTCTCATGTCTCTGGAGTTCTATCTTCAATAGCCATTCATTATAAACAAATGTGTTTCAATTTCTGATGAACAACTGACATTGAATGTTGTGACGTTGATTAAGCTTCTTTATTCCTATATATATATATATATATATATATATATATATATATATATATATATACCCCTTGTGGGCCAAAGCAATTCTACATTGGTTTTCAGGAGAACCGGACACCATCCAGACTTTCACATGACAATCCAAACAGTACAGCTCAATCCCGTTTAACAGGAGAGTCAGACACCGCTCATATATATTATATAGAAATATAATATAATTTTAGTGAACTAAGAACTATTATAAGTGAGCGAGTATGATTACAAAAGTTTGATTTGATAATTCCTAAAAAGTTGAGCATTAGACAGATTTTTCAGGATAATCAGCAATTTGCATCATGCTATTACCGATTCTTATAACTTCAAGTTAAAGATATCGAAACTAAGTTTTTAAAAACGAAACAAGGACAAACTATGACGTTTTATCTTCATACAGCATTATTCCAATTAATAGATGCCTAGACTTTATTAATGGCTTACTAGCAAGGGATCAAAATCTATCTGGCTGATATCCTCTGAACATCAATTAAGTTACGGAATCTCTAAAAGTATGCTTGAATGCAACCGTATTTTCCTTTAAAGCAACGTTATACAAACAAAAGATGGAGTGGCAATTGGATCCCCCAAATCTCTACTGTAGCTAGCCTTTCATATTTCATACACAACGGTACATTTTATTGGTGTCATCAAACAACAGATCAAGATCAGATATGTAGATGAAAATTACAAGGGATTTGGATCCGGAGAATTTTGCTAAAGGAAAAAATTTTGTCTGTAAATCTATTCAGAAGTCCTACCAAGATCATGACTTCAAAAGAAGTAAACAAAACAAAAGAACGTAATAAGCACCTAGGAACCTGATAAGTTTTGTAAGAACATCATTAAAAACGTACTAAAACGAAATGATCTGTTATTAAATAACGGCTCGAATGAAATATCATGGATTGGTACAGTATTTTTACTTTATCACCATGGTACGTGTCCTAAAACTACACAGAATCAAAGCATACTATGAAACAACTAACATCCTTCAAGATGCTTTAGTTAATAACAATAGAAAATAAGATTCTATATGTGCCAACACAGAATCGTATTTACAGATTAGATTTTGTCTGTCGTCATGTCTTCTATATTGAAGAGTCAACTTGTAAAATTTCAACTTGTACCAAAGGATATCTAAACTACATAGAAAACCTGATAGTTTCAGATTAATTTAGTAATAGCAGTACATGCCATTCTCAGTGACCATCAAATATGTATTAAAAATATCAAAACTTTTTTTCCAGATATGAAAAAAGTGAATGACTGAAGCTTTCCATATATTGCTAAATCATCCTCTTCTAAGTAAAAAAGAAAGCCTTACTATCCATCCAACTTGGATCATTTATCTGATGCATCATAATGCTATTTATATCTTACATCATTAACACATAAATATTCGGCTTTGCTCTTTCACACAACAAATATCAAATTTTTCATACCCATCAACTAACGGACAACGATGTGTCTCATACAAAATCATTTTGACCGAAATGATATGACATTGACATGTCCAGACCTATTTTGATTGTACCAAAATGGTTTATTTTATTCATCCATACTTTTTTAAACTAGTATCCATTTGATTCGGTTATATATTTATTTTCTAAAGGAGTGATATACATTGAGTCGTTAAATATCAGAAATTGTAATTTTCTACTCATTCGGATAATATAAATATATTGGTTTTTTTAATATCATATGATTAGTAGGCTAATAATGAAACATCAGTGTTTCATATTTAAAATGTCTAGCAAAATGATAGAATACTGAATTATTATATTTTGATTATTTCTATCAAACTGGAATGAAATATTTCAAATGTTTGTTAAGAAAAGTACGAAACATTTTTCTGATAAGAAAAATAATTTCAATGGTTAAGATCATGAGTTATTTGAAGCTAGACCACCATGGAAGACCTGGAAGCACTGGACGGCCGTTTCATCATATTGTGAGACTCCTCAGCAGTGCGCATCCACAACCTCGCCCCCTGCGAGATAATAAAATAAATGAAATGCTTTTTTGGAATGGAAAGATCTTTTTACACTCTGCACTAGTGATTATGTTTTATTGATCAAATAATCAATTACGACTATAACCATTTAACTATCTAGTCTGTGGTTAATCATATCAAAGTTTCTAAAAGCAAACAGCTAAACCTTTGATTGTTTTCATGCTGATTTTACTAGTATTTTTCTTAAAGTATTGATATAAATGAGAGGAATCTCTACCTTTGGTTGCTGTGATTGCATTTGAAAACCAAAAATTCGACAGACAGAATGCATTTTGTTGTTGTTAAGTCATAGCATATACTGAATTTAATATGAAAACGAGCTTATCTTTACATCTTGGAGAAAATAGATATATTTTCAGGTTACTGATCCAACTAGATAGAGACAATTAGGAACTCTAAGAATTATTCCACTGATTTGTGATGTGATGTATCAGGCAAATTCAGGTTAATGAAAATAATAACGATTATTCGTAAAAAATAAAATTCTAAATTGTATACATACAAAATTTATAGAAACAGGACAACAACATTTATCAAAAAGTTGTTTATGCATTTTCTACAACAGAAGATATGTGTTTGTACAGAATAACTGTTGTTTATAGTCATACTGGCAATAATCTCCAGCCCCTAACTAAAGATTTTAAAATGTTTTCACCTCGTAGATTAATGAAGAATCTCAGTGTAATGAATGTGAGATTTCTTTTGATATAAACCTATCTCTCAAGATTGTAATCTTATTAGACTAAAATAGACATTTTTCAAGCTTCTTGAATTGTATTTCAAAAGTCTTTCTTTTATTAGTCGAAATGTACTTCTGTGTTAAAAAAACTAAATAATGAAATGTTCGAGTTATTTTTAAACATTAACTTAATTTTCTCTTCAATTTCAATTACAGCTGAAGAATCCGTAGAGATATCATAATTTGTGAAGTTTAACAACATTGTGAATGGGGCTGTTGTTGTGTGCTAATAAAACTGAAAAGTCTTCAAGCTATTGTGAAAATTAAGTGAATATGAAAATATGAACCAATGAATTCCAACTTGGGGAGGTGAAAATACTAGCTTAACTCAATATTTAAAGCCCCTGATTTCGGCTGCTGAGGAGCATATTTGTACTTGCTGAGGCAAAGTTTAGAACTGAGACGGAATAGCAGTCGAATGATCCTTGCTTTTTAGTAGCTCCTGGCATTCAGGAAATTAATTCATTTATTGATACTTTTAACACTAAAGATGGATTTCTTATGTTAATAAATGATATTAACCCTGACGTTTTACGAAAATTATTAAAATAGACAGAAACGTCTAGGTGAAAATCCCCATTAAGTAAATTAAAATAAATCTAACAAATTAGTTCCGGTTAATTTTAATAAATAAAAATGCAAATGTATTCAAACAGGAAGACATCCATATAATTTGTTACCATGTCTGTTTAATGATGGTAAAGACGCATTCATTCTATGGTATTTATATGTAGAAGTTTTGATTTCTTACGGGGATTCTTCTTACAAAAAAGAAATAACAGTAATTATTTTAAAAAAGAACATCATAGAAAGTACGAATCTTATTTTTCCATAAAGAAGGTTGTAACAGTTATCTATGGTAAAACACGGTAGGATTTTTTCACTTAAGTCATAGATAAATAGATCCATAAACCATATAAATTCCCTCATGATTGAAATCACAAACTAACCAGAGTTCGACAAATATTGAAAACTTGAAAGCTTTTTAAGATTGTTTCAACTCAGTATAGAACTTCGCAATAGTGAACATCATGTACTCACTAGCGGCCAGCTTAGACAGGAAACTTCCGAAGTTCCAATGCGAAGCCGTGACCAGTGGAGTTTAATTGTATTTAGTGTGAGGAAGTTACTCACCAAAGACAATGGAAAAAGATACCACAATATTGTGGATTGGTTTAAGTTAGACCGGTACACCACTGGATCGTGGGCAGGTGATTCAGCGGCTAAGCGTTCTCAAGGAAGACTGAAGTTCTTGAGTTAAACTCACAAGTGCGGTATGGTGGACGCGTACTACTAGGGCGGAGCGGTCGTTCAGTGCTTCCAAGTTTTTAATGCTGGTCTAACTTAGATCGATTTCAGTGAAATTTAAAATTCTTACAACCCCATACTAAATCGTCCTTTGCTAATAACTGGTATAATTTATTCGATTATTGATAAATCATGGGAAACGTTAAAGTGTTAAAGAATGGTATTTAAAATAAATATAACTATTTCTGAGAGAAATAAGAAGTATTAAATTTTTACAATAATTACAGTATTTTTATCCAAATTAACACACCAGATATGAAGCAAGGTTTTATTTTCTAATTTCTACTAAGAGTTTACATGTAAATTCCCTTAGTTTACAATTCTGCTATTTGCAACATCAAGGAAATCGCTGATTTTTAGGTGATGTAAACCCGTATTACTTATTAGTAAAGTCAATGACTTAAAAAACATTTCTTCTAAATCTTATTTAATAAATTGTCTGGTAGTGAAAATGAGTTTTGACCGAGAAACTTCTTTGTATTAGAATTGATACAGGGAGATTAATCATCTAATAATAACTGAATCCTGTCAACTAAATTCCTAAATGCTTTGAGATAACGGAATGTTGTAATCACAACAATCAGTAATATAAACGATGTCTAATAGATTTATTTTTAAACAACCGAACAACGAAAAAACACGATCACAATTTAAAAAAACTTATCTTACAAATAGTGTTTTTTCCTCTACTAAATTATTAAAGGGGGTTACCTATCAATCTAAACATTTTATCAAGCCACTGATAAAAATAACATTTTAAGTTTGATTGATCATAGCATATTTCTTTCTTATAACATACCTTAACGTTTCTACTATTTACTTTCTTACTCGTTCACATTTCGTGGTTGAAAACTGTGCTTGAAAAATGCAAATACTTTATTGAATGTGAAAAAGTATTTTATTCAGTAAGTGAAATATATTAGTTGAATAAGTGATATTTCACCATTATGTCTAATGTTTAACAGGGATTGATGGCTCTTTAAAAAAAATTAGATTTAAAATCTAATCCAGTTTTCTTTCTGTTTCTCATTTCGATTCAACCGTTGTATCTTTATAGTTATCTGTGGAAGATTTTGATTGAAAATTATCAGTACCAACTAACATCAAATTATGTATGCACAATAATAATCGTTTCTGAACTTTGTACTAGTTGATGATATTATTGCCTTTCTCTTAATTGTCATCATTGTACACGAACTTAATCTGGAGCATACACACACATAAACAGGCTCATACATGCATATATAGATATATATTTATAAAGAGTTAATGTCTACAGACAGACAAGCCAAGTTGTCATATCCATTTAATCCTATTAGAAAATCCTTTAATACATTCAAAAAAAAGGAAAAATAAAACAACAACAGCAACAAGAAATAAGGAAAGAAATTAGTCAACTTTGAAAATTTCCCAAATATCTCTTTTTTGTGTATAAATTATCTTTTTCTCACTTCACATATCTATTTTATTACATTTATCAATTATAGTTTTGTGTACTGGAGAAAAAAAGAGTTATTTGTTTGTGTTTTGAAGATTTGATGATGTATGGCACCAACTTTTGTTTGTTTTTTTCAAATATATATGTACAATCAAAATTTAAAATGCCAACTACTTTTAGCTTAGGATTTGTTTATTTTCGTCAATATTCTATTGTACTGTTTGAAGATTTATGACCCTGTTGTTGTAATGTTTGTAGATTATATATATATCATTGTGGAGAAAGTATGAAATGGGTATACATTGTTGATGATGTAGATTAAATACAAGTACGTGCGTATGCAAACGTGTGTGCATGTGTTTTTATAAGGCTAGTAAATGTGAAATGTTTTATGATTATAATGAAAAACTCAAATAAACAATAATGAAATAAAATAGATTTTGAGATGATAAGTAGAGATCCACATAATATGTACCATGATATATATATTCCTTATGTAAAGGGTGATTAAAGGCATAAAATGCGGAGTGAATAAAAAATTTATGTCATTCTAAAGTCAACCACTTCCTGTGCCTTACATAAATTATGATGTACATAATTTTAACTGTATAACACATTTGTCTAAATCATATTTATTGTGTTTTCTATTTTAAAATATTGAGTAGTATCTTTGAAATGCGATACAATATTCTATTAAAAAAGAACTTGTCCACTGTAAAATAAATATATCAAAGAATAAATTATATTGATTAGATATATATTACTTTTCATCTATGTATACACATATCGGAAAAGGATAACACGTGAGTAATCATCCCATATTAATTACTTGTAGTGTCTGATCATGTGTCGAGCCCACATAGCTTTTTATAGCTTCTGGACAGTCCAGTTTATCCATTATTCCTCATTCACGTTTTGATTATGTTACTTATTCGTTTACTAACCTTGACTAAGTTTATGTAAACGCATGCATGTAAACTTCTTATCCTACTCATCAAATGTCTGTAGCTTATTTTTGTGTGACTTTAAATAATGATTAATGCTTGACTAAATTGAATTGGCTCACGTGCCTTCTCCACTGCGCGTCGTTTTGCTCTCTCTTCTTCACTTCCTTCGCTATGTCTCTCTGGTTATCTGTTCCGATCAACGCTTGTACATAATATATGTATTCAAAAATCCATTCTTGTATTTGACTTATTTAATTTCGTTATTCACTAATGCGATCCAAGTCGATAATTTTATACGAGGATTAACGATATGTATATCTCAGTAGTAATCAGAAATGATCTTACTGGAGTCAGATCCCGGGCCACTAAAGTGGTGAGCCCGTGAACAATATCGTTTGATCTAAATGATGACAAAACAAAGGGTCCCACTAAATACTTATCAGCTTATCAATTAAATTTAATACAATATTATGTTTTTATTCGAATAAAAGAATGGCACATGGAAACTGTTGAAATTAATTGGTGCAAATTTTTGTGAAATACTTTATTATAGATTAATAAATCATGACGAGTTTAATGATAGAAATGGTTTACAAGTATTACTCATTCTATATCTTTTTTTACTTCAGAGATTATTTTATTTTGATCAGTAAGTTAGAACAATAACGATCGTTTGTTTCATTAAACGACATTCAGATATAAAAATGTGTTCTAATCTGTGTAGTACAGATTTATAAAGAAGAATTCATGCAAAATGTTACTAAATAGCTGAAAAATTCAAACACTTTTTAGACGTTATCAAGAAATGTACTTACAATAATTCATCTATCTAAAAGTAAGTATTATGAATATACATATTTAAGTCAATTTTAAAGAGTTTAGGTTGACCAATAGTAATTGGATAATCCGTTAGTTGTCGTGACATACCTGTGTTTTAAGAAATAAGATAGTAACTAAAAGTGTGCTTTCATTCATAACTTGGAACTCAGTAAAATATTTGGCTACTTATCATTTATCATCTCATCTGAGGCTTTACGAGAAAGCAATAGACACTTGGGTTGTAATAATAGATATCAAAATAGAAATTTAGACACATTCAAAAAAGTTTCAGATACTATGAAGCACGCTTTCTGGAAATCGGTATCAGCTATTAATCATAAGCAACCAGTTTATGCTGTCTGCATCAAAAGATTGATTCAAATACTTAATAAACAGACAGGGACTGATTAAATTCAGTCATGATTATAAACAACAGAAGAATATTGGGTTTAACAAATGATTTTGTAGTTGAATTCACAAGTCGATTAAAAGTAGGCCACCGTGGAAAAGCTGGAAGAACTGGACGCCCGCTTCGTTCAGGTATGAGACTTCTCAGCAGTGCGTATCCACTATACTGCACGATGGATTCGAGCTTGCTCGAAAACTTAAATTGTAGACTACTGAGCCGGCATCGAACGGTGTCAATGTTCAACTTCATTCAATCTATGATGTTGCGCTACTGTTCATCATTGCATTCAGTGAGTAACTGCCTTATAACAGACAGAGTTGGGCACTGATGAAATGTTCCATGCTAGGACGAGACTTCCGTTCAGTACCTCCAGGTTTTCCATGGTGGTCTCCACAAAATCCTCCAATATAAAAATAATTTTTTTACTGATAACTTGGTCATTTTACTATTTTAGTCTTAAGTAAATTCTTTCTGTTTGTTTATTCAATGTTCTTGTCTTAAAATGTTACAAATTTATTCGGCCTATAAACGATAGTTTACGACTTATTGTAGCAGTTGTTTTGGGAAATTTCAAAGTCATTATTCATATTTAACCAGTTTGTTGTGTCTAACACTTATTAAACGGAATAGTTTCTAACAAGCAATTAAGGTACACCTGTGTGACTTCAAAGATAGTTAAAACTACAGAGATATATGTGAAATTATTAAGATAGCTTTTACCATAGTTAAATAACCACTGGGTGACCATTGAATGGGAGTGATTCATAACCAGTTTGTTTAACCGTGATTTGTTGTTTTCCGTTTTGGATAACATTATAAACACAAAATCTAGGCATTTATGTGAGCTATTTGAATATTTCTTCACATGACTGGTAGTTTGTACTGTCTATCTTGATCATGATTTATTTATCTTGACCTTTATCTTATTATTGTTTTCTTCCAGCTCAGGGAACGGTGCCTCACCAAAACCACTGACCAATTAAACGCTCTAAAATGTTGTAATATCCTTGTTTAGAGATTAGATCTATAATACAACGACAAGCGCAAAATCCTTAGACTTCATATTTGGATTCTAGTATGATCGTAATGTTGATAATAAAATAGAGTATACTTTAAATTAGAATATTACTAGACCACAGGGTAACTCTAATATCACTTTAATTAACTGAAACAATAACCTTTTTCTTTATGCAACCGATTAGTTTCTTCATTCAAAGTTTAAAGAATCATAAAAACTGAATAGAACTAAACGAGAGTAATTCAGTTTCTTCTTATCATTTTTAGATTTATACTTTATTCTTAGTCCATACTTATTGTAAAACGATTGTTAATAACAACTGAATAACCAGATTTTGAAATATAGCACTAAGTTTCCTTGAAAAAGCTTGGACCAGATTACCAGGCAAAACGTTGGGTTTACTTCAAATTCTTTCGCTGAGATTTTACAAATACATTCTTCCTCTTTAATAGAAATAAGTTGCTTGGAATTTATAATCTAGTGCCTAGACGGATAGGCTTTATAGACGTTTTGATGTTTATTTTTTAACATTTAAGATTATATAGTAATCAACATGTTCATTAGCATAAACTTAACAGAATATTCTATTAAATGCAAAATACTGTGGAAAGCATTCAAAACTACGTCAAAGTCACATTTACAACCACTATAATTCATTATATCTTACAGTCAAGTGAAAATGAGTAATTTTGAATGATATATACAAAATAAAGCGTAATCACTTGTTTTAGCAAAACATCTGGTCTCAAAAATCCTCAAATAATAACAGTTATTATCAATTTGACAATCTCAGAACCGTTTATGCCAGTGATACATATTCAAAAGAACGTGGTATTAATGGAATAAGCAAGGTAATGATTATCTATTACTGTTAAATGCTAAGCTGAACTGTAACCACTATATTTTTTCTTTGATTTTTTTCCACGATTTAATGTGATTTATCAGAGAAAATGAAGTCATTCATGCTGGATGATAATCTTTTGCTAAACGTACATTGAATATCTTAATGACTCAGTTAACCATATCATTAATTTTAAATCATTGAAGAAGATTGTTCACTAAAAGAATATCATTTAAAAATATATTTTTGGTGGTTATCCTCTTCACTGATATTATTTGATGAATATTTTTCTGTTTTCGTCTTTAAAAACTTGAAGCATCTTTTCTTTCTCCTTGAGAAATGACCATTTTTAAGACACTAAGTTAAAATGCATTACTACTTAAATCATAATTCAGTATTATTATTTGAAAAAATAATATTAAGGTTTTCATAAATCTTAGCTCATTTAAGATCAATGGGATAACAAAAAGGTATAATTTATTATGTCATTTTACTAAATTGTATTTCATAATTTCCCTCAATTAATTCTATATCATAATGTGCTTTCAAATAATTTAAAACTGTTTTATTTTAATGTTCATATCCGTATGCATCAAAGTTATCAACGGATCTATTTTATCTATTTGTATATAGTATTCATTTTTGGTTAGTTATTAAAGCTCAATTTATCTATAAATGCGTAATTCTTTCAATGATAACCAAGTTTTATTTGAATAACAAAAAAATTTGTGAACAACAGTTTAGAATGAAGATTGTCTAAGAAATAATAAATGAATACATAATGCATTAAAATGAGTATACTTTTGGTGGCCGAGTAATATATATATATATATATTGAGATGGTGAGGATTTGTAGCTCAGGTGGATGACTTCGATCAAGCTGTGTTCTCGGAGCTGTATGGTTTGATCGTGGAGATTTCATTGTTCTTCTGAACAACATCATCAGCACAAAAGTCAGATCGAAGTAAAGTGTTTGAATTTCTTCCTAACCCTAAACACATGTGTAGAAAGTCGAACGCTTCAATTTTACCTGAGGTTTGTGCTGACAATGTCGTTCAGAAGAACAATGGAACCTTTCCGATCAAACCATCCAGCTCAGTGAACTAAACTACTCCAATATATATATACTTTGAGTTATATGCCTCAAAAATAGTAAGGGCCTTTACAACAGGAACATTATATTGGATATGTAAAAGCAGCATTTATTTTTTAAAAAATGTAGCTTTCAGCAAGCATGTGATTTGAATCATAAGTGACTTATATGTATTTAATAATTTATAAGTATTGCCAGTGTTTTAAAAAATAATCTACATTGCAAACAGTATTCACAGCATGTTTGAATTAAATATTTGCTTTAATAAAGTTTGATGTACAAGAAATGTTTAAGAAATGATATGTAACAAAAAAACTAATTTTTCCTTTTCGCGAGTGCTTGGTATATCAACCTTACAAGATAATGAATACACAAATTTTGTTTGATTAATTCTTGCGTCTGAACTCAACTATGGAACCATGTCAGTAGCAAGTCATATATGGATTATTTATTTTCACATCATTATCTTTATATTTTATCGATTGGTTTAGTAGTTAAAAATGATTGAGATCATGAAGCAATCAATGTTAGACCACTATTGAAAAGTTACTCAGAAAAGTGCATCCACGATCCCGCACGCGGGACTCGAACCTAGAACCTTCAATCTCGCGCTCAAAAGCTTAACCTCTAGACCACTGAGTCGGAATTGAGTGGTGTAGATGTTTAAATTCATCTAATCCACGATATTGTACGACCATTGTTCGTTGTCTTTGGTGGGTTACTGCCGTTATGGCCATCCAGTGCTTCCAGGTTTTCAATGGTGGTCTAAAATAGTCTGTTCATAATCTCAAAGAAAACTGAACAATCTCCATAACTACATACTGATAGTTAAAAATGAAATTTTGAAGCTCAGTTCATTTTCCTTGGTAGATTATCATGTTAATAATTTAATTGATAAAAATTTTAAAAACATCTGATTCTGCTGGATATTTCATATACTATGACTTATTAATTAGGAATCATTAATTACGACATTTGTAGTAAAACATATGATTGTATAGAAAACTGAAGTATTGATTTTAACTATATCACAATGAATACTTTTAAATAAATAATAGATTGTTTCGCGTCTACAGCGTTTATGCCGTAATGATCATTTGTCGTATAGGGAAACAGATCACATTTTGACTGTTTATTTTTTCTACTAAATATAATCAAAGCTGAAAGTCAGTGTTTCCTATCAGCAGAGTAGATAATATGAAGTTATATTAAATCACAATTATCATTAATTCATCAGTCGATTTTTAATCCTAATTTTCTTTTTGACAAAATACAATATACCAGAGGTTCATGAGTCGTCAAACATATCATTTCTAAAATATCAAGGATTACTATTGTAGTGTGTGCTACTTATGTCGACATAAGTGGTATATAACACTAGCAGGAATAGAAAGTCTGGCAGCAGAAGGTTGAGATCGAAGAGGAAAGAATGGGAACAGAATGAAATTGGTATGGAAATGTAGGAATAATGAAGTCTGAAACTATTGATTAACATTTTGCAAATGAATAATTTAACATATGGTTCTCCGATTTTAGTAAAATGTTATGTAATTTTGTGTTCAAATACATTCGACTGTTTATACTTGTGTTCTTCTTCACTACATTACTAACTCTATATCTGACGTCCAAATCTGAGAGTATTTAGTGCTTTCCATATTGCGATATTCGAAATATACATATACAGGTAAGTGTACTTGATTCTTATAATTTATGTTGTTTTCCAACACTATCTTGTATATTTATATGAAATCAAATTGCACTGCATCAGACAAAGTTGACAAAAGTCTTTTTTGAGATATTAGGCGTTTGAAAGTAGTCGATAGAAAATATTGATCACTATTCAGTGATCAATTAAGCATGATGTTTTTTTAGTCACCTATTATATAATGTATCCTGATTGTACAAAATGAAGAAAGTATTGCTTACGTTTTCAGGTCGTTTGCATAATCCGCTGAATTTTAAATTACAAGTAGATGTTAACTCAAAAAAATGCTGTTGCACTATAATACAGAACATTTTATAAACCATTAAAAATAATTAATCTTGTGTTTTTAGCCTAGAAGAATTTAAATGTCTCATAGATTTGCTACTAATAAGGTTTATTTCAGTAAAACCTAAAAAAACATTTTTAAGAATAAACATTTTCGACATCATCTGAGGGATTTACTCAAGCATGAAATCATTGATAATTCTGATGTATCTTTCAAATGTTCCTTCCACGTCTTCCTTCTTCTTCTTCTTCTTCCTCTTCTTCTTTAAACCAGTATTCTGTTGCTGTGTTTTTTCTTTCAGAAAATTAATAGTTATTTAATTAACAACTAACCATACATATTAATATCTTGTTTTCCTAGAAGTAAGTTATTTAGATAGAATTATATTTATTTGTTTGGCGGTTAACTAGTTGAAATTTATTCATGCGATAATTTAAAAAAGAGTCACTTATACATCTAAATGTAGAATTAAAATTTATATCTTTATGTCCTTAGTCATTAAAAGGGAACTTATTTCTACCATCTTTTTCTTGTTATATTAATTAATTATGGACTGGAATTTTAATTTTAATTAGGTTTAATTGATTAGTATCTTGATTTTTTTTAGTTAATTTAAACTTTTGTATTTTGATGAGGGTATTGATAGTTTGCCGAGGGTGATATTCAGTTACTTATATGATAAAATATTTTTATGCTATTATACTTTACATTCTTTTTCTGTGAAAAAAAGTAAATATACATGTCAGGAGAGGATTTTTATCGGTGTAAAAATGTTCAGTTTTGTTTTTTGTAGAATTTGATTTCGGTATTTGTTTTTCCGTAGTGTTTTGAATAATGAGTGAGTCCTGAAAATGGCGGGATATTTTTAGTTGGTTTAACAAGAATAGACTTGGTGTGGTAAATTAGTTTGTTCAATGATAGTCGCTTTGAATTGTATATAAATCATTGTAAGAAATGTGGACTATTGGGTGGGAACTCAATCGTGTAAAGGTATGTTGCTAATCATACGTCATGTATGTTATGGGTGAGACAATTAAACTAGGCTTTTAATGATTCTATAACCGAAGTTAGCTATCGGTGGATAGAAGTTCCAGCATAGTTATATATATATTATTTACTCTTATAGGAATTCTGGAATAACTTATAGTTTATGAACATTATTCCTAAATTAGATCTACAAGTTGATACAGAGGATAATACATTTAGACACCGTTTGGAACAACAATAAAGTGTCATCGACAAGAAATATTTTCCAGTAATGATGTATTTCAATATATTCATCTCATCTGAATTATGATTCTTATTGTTTAAAGTCTTTATTTCAATTAATAAATTAAATTAGGTTTCCTTAGTGCTTTTTATTTACTCTTTGATGTAATTTATTTAAGGAAATGGCTCATCATATCTGGTGATATTTCCATTACATTTTATGATACATAGGAGTAAGATTCTAACCCTTATAACTTCATGCGTCAAAAGTGTTTGTGTTAAGGTGTTGTCCCTAAATTATTGGATACCGTATATTGAAATAGGTGGAAAAAAGGCTACTGTTTTACCACTGAAAAAACAACGGTGATCTGGCCATCATTATACTTCGTCAAACGCCAGTCAGCAAAGAACGTTTTTCAAAAGCTGTGGACAACTAGTTTTCAACACGTGCCATCAGTTACCGTTTGCAGTAAACTTCAATCATTTTGATACAAACTTTGTAGTTCATCTAGAAACAAATGTACACGACTAAAAACTGGTTACACTTCTATTACTTTAGATAATACAAATAGGTAGAATCGGAGTTATCTATTTATGTGGTGATATCACTCAAACATGAGTTTCTAACTCTTCAAAAGAATTAGTGTCTAAAATTGTAAATATACTTTGGTTATGAGTCACAAGCTTCTCAAAACACAAATAGAGAAGTTTATTCGGTTTTCTATTTTGTTACTTTATATTAAAAATGATCACGAGAAAAACGTCGAAGCAATACATGAATACGTTTTTTTGAAGATTTTATTTAACAGTCTAGGGAATCATAATGTTCGAAAAACAATTTAAAAAATCCTATTTTCACAAGTATTTTAGACAGTATCATACCCGAACTCTTAACCTGTAGACCAATAAACTGTCATCAAGCGGTGTTGATGTTTAATTTCAACCAATCCAGGATATTGCGTGACTAATCATTATTGTCTTCAGTGAGTAACTGCCTCACAACAAACACGGTTGGACTTCACTGGTCACGGCTTCTCACTAGGACTCCAGGAAATACGTCTTTCAGACAATCACTAGTGACCACATGTAATTGACATACGGTGCTTCTAGGTATTCCATAGTAGTCTAGCTTTAATCAACGCATGAATTTAACAATTAAATTAATAATTATACTCAATCATACAATTCTTTACTTTAGACATACTAAATTATTATTCTAAGCTAATGGATTATTTTCCTATAATCATGATTTAATTTAATTAGATAATAAAAATTCTCCTCACATTATTTTTTATATTCTATTCTAACCTGTGAAATTATTCTGTTATAAGAGATTAATCCAAATATTTGAACAGCATGTGAATTGTCTGGATTCATGTATAATTTTTATACATATTTACGTATGTTAATGTAAATGTCGATCCAAGTACATATTAAGTAGTATATCTACAACTAAGTTTTGTATATCGATGTGTCTGTGCGTGAATGTTTATAGACATGTGCCAAATAACTGAAATCGCCTCTCAGGCAATTAAAGGTTTATGATTAGTTGAATTATGAACACAACTATTAGTTGTAAATGTAATGAAGCAACTTTACACTAAAAAAATGCATTTCACTATTTCTTTGCGTTTCGTTTTTTTTACCATCCCATATTGTAGCCTAATTCCGCGATTCTGTATAAAAATGTATAACCTAAATGGGTATAACAGAAAGCTATAACAATTAGTAATATATATATATATATATATATATATATATATATATATATATATATTTCTATTATTAAATAATAATGTTTGATGTGCTTAGAATACGATATTGTACTTATGTTGCTTAAAAATATTGATGTTATTCATAATCATAATCCTTTCATTACAGGATGAAGTCTGTTATGCAGTCATAAACTGATTAATTAAGTTGAGCCACTGAAACACATATTTGCTCACACTTTGATATTTTATATATTTAAGTGAAGCCTGTGTAATCTTATTGAAACTTAATTAGTTACACACAAACAATTGTATTCATACAAATACTTTATATGAGTGACTAAGATTGTAGTATATCTGTGTAAACCTTGAATTGTGTTAGCTTTTATTCGGATGGTTTTTGTTATTTGCAAACTGTTTTCTTGTTAAACACTAACACTGTCCAAAGGACTGTTATAAAAACGAGAGGGAGCTGTTATGTTTGTTATATAATATCCAGAATTCAATACACAAGATTCAACACAGGGTCAAACTAAGGGCTTTATGATTTCATTGTGCGTGGTACTGATCTTTAACAAAGTATTTTTTGACAGTCACCTTACTTATTCCATCTGTAGGAACCACAGTAATGTGAATAAAAAGTGGAAATAATTGAATTTTTTCTTTTGTCCTTCACATTATTTTCAGTTTTTCGCGGCGAATCAGCAGATATGTTTTACTGTTATTATAAATGAATATTTCTGAATACATTAGAATGAAAGTGATAAGTTCACTAAAAGTTTGACAGAATGAAAGTGTATACACGCTCGTATATGTGAATTATAAACAGTATTATTCAATAAAATACATTAGCACAAATAATTTGATCACTCCCCGTGTTTCGTAATAGTTATTTGGTTTAGTATAATCTGTTTTTCAGTTTATTCTGTCACCATTTCTACACTGCTACAATATCTTATAGTGGACGAATTTAGTTTACGAATATTACAAAATAGTTACTTCTAAATTGAATTGAATGTTTGTAAGATTTTCTTAAAACTTTAAAATTAAACTACCTGATAGTAGTTTTATTATTATTATTATTGGTTTTATTCAATATTATATTTTGGTACAATATAGAATTCTCAGCACAGGTTATTTCAACAAGTTACTTACGCAACAACAAAAAAACAGTAACGAATACAGAAAAAAATGAAAAAGGTTTTTAAAAAGAAAAAGAAAAGCGAAAAACTGTACAACTTTTAAAAGTAGAGACATGTTAAGAATGCAGGTTATTGACCAGGTTAACTCTAAAAACCTGTTCGTCACAGAGTATATTTGCTAGGTAAGGTATTATAGAACTTTTATACTTTTCCTTGCGTGCATGGATTTTAATGTAATTTACGTCTCGTTCTACCAGAAGATATACAAGGAGAAAGATAAGAGTGAAGGGGATGGCTAGTATCTGATAAAATAACACCTGACAGGAGTTTGCATGATTTTAAATGTCTATCTACAACAATACTAATTATGACCTCGAAAGATTCACCACACATCTTGCTAACTGCCTTCAGCACTCTCCGCAATACAGCAAAGTCTTTTCTCAAAAGCCCGGGAAAGAATATTGGAGAACAGTAAAGAATAATAGGTAATATGCAAGAATTGACAAATTGTAAGAGTGAATGACGAGTAATCCCAAGAGCATGCAATCTCTTTATGTAGTAAGTCAGACGGAAAACCTTCTTCGATAAAAATACAACGTGGGAAGACAAAGAGAGATAAGAGGAAAAGGTAACACCAAGATAATTGACCTTCGACACTGTGCTTATCGAAGAGTCTTCAATGGCGCAAGCGTTATGGGATTTCAAAATGGTGTTTAGATGCCGTTCACGTATCATGCTAAAGTTAACAGCTTGACATTTAGACGGATTAAGTATAAGACCATTACCAACAGACCAACAATCAATACGAGACAAAAACTCATTCATTTCTATGGGATGTAAGGGAGAAGAGATAGGCATACATACAGTGAGATCATCCTCATATTTCACAAAAGTGTTTTCTTCGAAAGATGGCAGGCCATGCAGAGAAAAAGAGAAAAGAAGAGGTGAAAGAACAGCTCCTTGTGGTACACCTTCATGAGGCAGTAGAGACTCTGAACACTTTCTTCCAAACACAGTGTACTGTTCCCTTCCAGAGAGGTAGGAACATAGCCATTTGGTTATCCAGCTGTCAGTGTTGACGCTGATTAACTTGGTAAGTAAAAGTTGTCCTGGTATAGAATCAAAAGCTGAAGTATAATCCAGAAAAGCACATCGAACATACTTCTTACCCTTTTCTAAGTTGAACAATATGTTGTGATGCAGAACAGCAACAGCATCTAAAGTGCTTCTTTTGTGTCTGTGAGCAAACTGATACGGATCAATATACTCTTTTATCGCAGGCTGAAGTGGAAGTATTAGTAATTTTTCCATTGTTTTGAGGAAGGGTGAAGCTATTGCAATGGGTCTAAATTTCACATTCTTATCACCAGATACTTTCTTGGGTACAGGAATTATCTTCATCTTTCTCCACATTTTCGGTATGAGATTAGATAAGAAGGATCTGTTAAAGATGGTTGTGAACGGATAAAATAGGACGTCAGCACACTTTTTAAAAAGGAAGTTTGGGATACCATCAGGTCCCAAACATCGAGATGAATTAAGTGACTGGAGACATTATCGTACATCAGTTTCAGTGAAAGTAGGAACGTAGCTATTATTTAAACCCGTGGATAGAGGGAGCATCACGTCAGATGACTGACGTACAAAGATTTATTTAAGTCACAAACATTCAGCTGGTTATCGCCCCTAATCTGTCCGTCACCTGCAAGTTCTTTAAAGAGTTCCACATACTTGGAGAGTTTTTGCAAGACAAGAGTTTTTGAGTAAACATAAAGTTGAGACGTCTAATCTCTAGGCTTATCAAACCATTCAGCTTACGAACTTCATTAGAGTTTTTCTCCTTGTACACTCTTTCTTTCACTCTCCGTAGTCGTTTTAGTTGTGAAGATGTAGGTCGATCAAAACTTACAAAAATGGTTTCAGTGGGACAACAAATATGAAAACAGAATTTAAGGTAACAAGTGATAACATCAGTAGTGATTTCCAGGGAGTCATCTGTAAATAATTCCCAGTTAGTCGTATGAAACATGTTTTTCAGATTTCGGATATTTTCTTCTGAGTAATCCCTATATTTGATTTTCTTGGTTTGATGTAAGAGTGTACTCTTCCCATGCTTCCCATATACTTTAGGTAGAACACGAATTATACAATGATCCGAACTAGACAATGGAGCACGTTTACGAGTCACATATATACCCATATCAATAATGAAAACGAAGTCTAAATGAGCATCCAAACGAGTAGGAAAATCTACTACATTTTGGTGACCTAGTGACGTAAGGAAGCGACAGTCACATGAATTGAAATCACCACATACAACTGAAAGTGAATCACTGAAAGCAGTAACAGCCAATTCAGTGAATTCATCAGCGAAAACAGATAGCTCAGATGATGTGCAGTCTGGAGTCACGTAGATATTGGTGACATAAACATAGTTGTATTTATTCAGATGTTTTGGACGACATCTTAGAGTTAGATAGTCGATAAAGTCATTTGAAAACTTAAAACACGCAAACGAAGATCGACACCAGTTCACGTTCACAAACGTAGCTACACCGCCGCCACACCTCTTTTAATTGTTTGATCGATCCTGACGATAAATTTTGAAATCACGTAGTGATACTAGGCAGTCGTCCTGTAAATCATTTAACCAAGATTCTTGAATTGTGATGACATCACAATTACGATACATATTTGACTTAGTAGGAATTGAAGATAGTCTACTTTGTTGATTAGTGATCGGCAGTTAGAATTTAGCAGCTCGGGAATCGACATACGATTAATATTCATTCTCTTTAACGCATATTGCCAACCACCACGATGTCTTTTGTAGTACTTTTTCGTAACTTGTGCTGCGAATGGTCGTAGGCTTTTCATAAAAGCGCCTGAATAGGTTATGCGATTAATGGACATAATTATAAGTTAAAACAAAATGAAAAAACAGATAACTTGTTGAAATAATCAGATGGCAGAAACAGGTAGCCCAGATATTCAAGCAGGCCGCTAGTTTCAATTAACTCATAATCTATGCAATTACGCAATCGTTTAATCGAAAGTAAACAAATTGATACATGCATCGATAAATCATTTAATATCCATATGAAAAAGATGTATTATTCCAATAAGAATTCAAAGTTACGATAGTATACATATGTTGTTAAACTAAGCTGAATTTTAAATTGCTGAATGGTGGTGTTTTCATCTACTTAAGGAGAGTACATAAGAAAGTACAAATTAAAAATCTAGTTTTTCAAAATACATTTGAAATGAGAGAGTAATCGCATTAGTAACACTAAAAAATGTATTGTGGATATTATATTAATTTTAATGGTTGAGATCATGAGTCAATTGAAGCTAGACCACCTTGAAAAACGGCCGTCTACTGTTTCCAGGTTTTCTATATTTATTTTAAATCAAACACCGCTGTGTATTAAACCAACTAACTGATTTTTCTAACAACTTTAATCATGTCCGTAATCTGTTATAATAAAAATGGAGTTGAATAACATTTATACAAAAAAAGATTACTTTAACAGGTTGCCAATAAACAATAAACGTGCTATCGGGTTTTCCAATTTTCAATGTTACTCTGATAACTTTACAATTGTTTATTTTAATGTAAACCTACAATCAATTACAGTATTTGAATGCTTTTCAATTTATTATCAGTAGTCAGATACAATGTGATGAAAGAAAACTCTGTTTACTTTTTATATGTTTATTGTTGAAACTTCATAAAAACTACTTTATATGATATGTTAATGTTGGACATTATGTTTTGAACCCAGTGTGTTTATCCTTATCTAAAGATTTTAGCATTAATATAAAGTTATCTAGATGAGATACCTAATTCAATTTCGCAATGTAGTCAAGTAAGTATTGTTGACAATATAAAGACTATGAATATACATATATATATATATATATATATATATATATATATATATATATGTAGTGCTATAGTTTAAAACATAAATTCTTAAAAATATCGAAAAGAAAATTAACCATTACCAAGTAGACATTTTTGTTAATTTTTTAAATATTTTACTCACTATGATTTAAATTGTATTGATTAGTGATTTCTTTGAGAGAATAAGGGAAGCTCTACAGCAACGATTCAAATAGTATTTGAATAAAATCTATCTTTCGTGTCATACAAACATAACAGCTGAATATTATATATATACATATATAAATATCATAATGCAAAACGTTTTATCATCTCAATGATGTTGTTGTTGAATGTATACCAGTTTACTAAGAAAACAAGTCACAAAAACGAAAGAGAACCATATTATTATTGTTATCTTATTTTAAATAATCTTTTGTACATATATAGACAGTTTTATTTTTATTCCTTAAAATTATAGTAAACAATATAAAGATAAAAAACGATAGAAACTAGTGAGTACAAATGGAATAAATTTTTCCCCTTTATTCCTTGACTAAAAAGAAAAAAAAATGGCAACAAATTAAAATACACCAATGGAAAATAATAAAGTTTTTAAAAAAAAATAAAATGAAATAAAGTGACTTTTTTCATCAGTTCATTCAATTTTCTCACCTTTTTTTGTTTTATCTATTTTTGAATTACAATTCAATTTTGACAGTGAATATTAAAATAAAATTTAAATAACGATACTAATTATTGTGTATAGTATGTCACGTTTTATTATTAAAAAAAAAAAGAGAACAGTAGTAAATAATAGAATGACTAAAATAGCAATTCGTTAATGAACATAATCGATAAGCATTATTAACACTATTGTTACTACTATTACTAGTAGTAGTAGTAGTAGTAGTAGTACAGATGAGTTAGATTTAATCTGACAGTAGGATCGAAAAATGACATTTGCTTTTGTAATTTCCATCACTTATTGATATAATTTATATTGTATTGTATTATTGTGTGATTACTTTGAAAGCATTCTATTACCTACCTATTCCAAAAATAACATTTTTTTAATTGGTCGTTCTTTTAAATAGTTTGATAACATAGCAACAGGTTGAAAAGGACCCTATAACAGAGTATCAAGTCTTTTTGTTGTTTTCTTTCTCAACACAGAGCTACTCCAAATATATATATATATATATATATATATATATATAGTGATTAATTCAGTGAAATATATATTCATTTAACTGATCTTAAAAATACAGAATAGGAGTCAGCATGATACTCATTCTTTTTTAAGTAGATTCAAGTACGTGTAGATAATGATATGTATTTCTTATTCTTACTTTGACAGTCTTAAAAGATTTATTAGAAATTCTTAGAATAAATATTAAATATGCTGATTAAATTATGGACGATTTATGTTGATACATTTTGAATAAATTTTTAAAAAGAAAGAATTTTCTTATTGGTTTTTAATTTTGTTTTATGTTTTGTAAATACGATAAGTAAAAGTGTACTCAATGAATCTACAGTTCTAAGATAAATTTCACTCTTCTGGTGGTTTCAGCTAAAGAAACATTGAGAACACTAAAGCAATGGGCAGGTATTTCGTCTTGATTTGGTACGTTTTACCAACCCGCACATGTGACGCCATAAGAAATATGAACGTACAAGCAATACAGATTAAGCAATCACTTAAAATTCCGTGAGATATATTAACCGCCTTCACTAACTTCGTGACTTGGCATTTACTAATTTTCAACCTAAACGACTTCACTAATCACAACGTTGTACCAGAACTTTCAAAAGCTACATAAAATAATCATCAGACTATAGCTACAAAGCGGTTATATCAATTCTCAACTGATTTTACAAAGTCAATAATAAATTTTAGATTGCGGTTGATTTACATTTATCTAGAACTTCCGTTTCTGTCTTAAAAATAATTAATCAATATAATTTACTAGTTCAATTCCGTATAACTTTCTTTTAATCAATTCATATCTTAAAGGAATATCTTTGTTAATTACTGTTGAGATGACGTATATATATATATGTATATGCAAGTCTACTTATTCTTAATCTGTGTAGTGAACTAATTGAAGTAATAAAATAATAACAGAATGATAACAGTCTAAACCATTTCTGTCAGATAGATAATTCACTTAATGTGATTGATAGTAACATAGATTATTTATTTTAGTAAAGAAACTTATCAATTCTTAATTTTTATTGCCTCATTTGATAATTTATCTAATAAAGTGTTTATATCTTTGAAAAACTTCCTAAAAAATCATTGTTCCATCTTATTTTTTTTCTTCGGTTTATACCTCCCTATTCGCGTTTGGATGTACACAAATATTAAATTTTATTTGAGGATATATATATATATATATATAACCTGACAAAGATGAATAAACTGTTTATTACTTTAAAATAGAAAAAGGAGATTTTTCTCCTGCTTTGTTTGTGTTTTTGTGCACGCTTGACATGAATGCTTAACCATTCATTAAAGTTAAGCCAATAAAAAATAAGTTGAAAACAATCAAAATAATAAATAAATAAATGTATCACTTTTTGTTTTTGAAAATAATACAAATTCGTTCAATTTTCAATTGATAAGTTTGTTTTATTTAGATAGATTTACTTGGAATTTAATTGTTTGTTAATTTTGTTCAACGTTGATTACTTTTATTACGCCTGTTACTCTTCGTGGAGGAGCATAAGACGCCAAACCAAAACGTGGCATCAGTGCTTGAAGTCACTAACTTCTAGTCTGAACCATGTTGGTAGATGCAGACTACTTGGTTGGGGTCCGCGTGACAATCGTAACCAGGGGTTGGAGACTCTTGGTGACATGGCTCAGAATCGATCACAATGGCGTCGGTGTGTACACTCCCTGTCTTCCCTTAAACTAAGAGATTAAAATCACTTCATATCTTTCTTTCAACGAACTAATTCTTTCTTTCTGTACTATATCCTCATTGCAATCTTCCTCTTATATATTACCACCACTGAATTAACTACCTCTATGAAACCGGTGTTCATCTTGTTGTGCTAATGAGGTATGGCAACTTGGACCGATGCATATATATGCCTGGTCCTACGTTGTAGCTGACTGACTGATTATATGATAGGACGCTCAACAGCACTTTCTATCCAACCCTGTCCTGGGCAATCATTTCCATTTGTTTCCACTTGCTATTCATCCATTCCATATCTCCTTATATTTTTCGATGTAATGTGTTCTTTGGCCTTCCGCGTTTCTGCTTCTCTTCAAGATTCCAAAGTAGCACTTGACTCGTGATGCAGTTTGATGATTTCCTCAATGTTTGTCCTATCCATTTTAAATGTATTTTCCTAATTTCCTTTTCATATGGAAGCTGGTTTGTCTTCTCCCACAGTAGGTTGTTGCAGATGGCATCCGTTCAACGGACATTGAATATCTTGAATAGACAACTATTTATAAATACTTACAGCTTCTTAATGATGGTTGTAGTAGATCTCCACTTTTCAGCTCCGTACAGCAGGACTACCTTGACGATCGTATTAAAGATTCTCATTTTGATATTGGTTGACAATCGCTTTGAGTTCCATGTAATCTTCAATTGTAGGAATGCTGCCCTTGCATTTCCAATCCTCCCCTTTGCATCTGCATACGATCCTCCTTGTTCATCAGTGATGAACGTTGATATAAAAAGTTAATTAGCATTGTAGAGTGTCACAAAGTAATACGATATTGTCATATATAAAACATACAGAATAACACTTTATAATAGATAGAAAAGTGTTTTAATTTGTAATGAATGAATTAGCATTTAAATTACATTTTTCATCTTACTCGAGAAATAAAGCAAATAAATGTTTACCCTTTTCTATAATTTTATATTTTGAGATATTTGTGTAATTCCCCGTTGTTTAATTTCGATAGTCTTTCATGAAAACAGTGTATAATTTGCACTGTGTTTTTTCTTCAACAGTAGTAAGATTTTAAATCAGGGACAGTTATTTTTCCGGAAGTTTAGAAATACTCAGCAATATCCGTACACGACATCACTTTACATTGAACTTTCGAAAGGTATTCGATATATTTAAATTATTATGAATATAACTCCGTACAACTTCTCTCTATCTAAATGACAAAAAATGTTCTTTCAATAGTTTAAATCATGAGTCAGTTAAAGTTAGACCATCATGGAAAACCTGAAGGCACTAGACGGCCGCTTCGTCCTATTGTGGGACTCCTCAGCGATGCGCATCCACGACCCCGCCTCGTGGGATTCGAACTCGGGACCTACTGGTCTCGCGCGCGAGCGCTTAACCACTAGACCACTGAGCCGACATACAACGATGTTCATGTCTAACTTCAACTAATCTACGAAATTGAGTGACACATCCACTATTGTCATCAGTGAGTTATTATCTCAAAACAGACCTGGTTGAACTCCACTGGTCACAGCTTTTCTTTATCATTTTAATTGATTTAATAAAAGTACATTTACATAAAATTACGATCATGATTGATCACATCGACTGACGTAGCATAATTTTTTTGTTAAATATTCAACTGATAAGGTTTTTTCAATAGAACAATGAGAGGATGAAGTTGATCTGAAAAAATTGATGTATTTGCGCTATACATTTCGAACAATCTGTCAGGGCAATTTATATGAAAATTAATAAAAGTCAATTAAATGATAGTTTAAGTAAAGAAAGGTAACAAAGGGGGAGGGAAACAATTGTCGCGTTATCCTAAACCATAGAACGACTTAAGGATTACCAGGTTAAATTCAAGATTACAACAAAATTGCTTTTGTACACATAAGATTTTTGTAAATAAGCATTTTTAACTATTCTGTGTTCTTGTTGTTTTTCTCTTTTTTTCTTTTAAATATTAAACAAAATTGATTTATACTATAAATAAATATTCACTAATAGAGTGATACAAAATAGAATGCCGACAAAGAAAAAAACCCGACTGCTTTTATGCTTATGAAAAAAATTGATTTAAATTGTTATATCCCCATAAGAATAATGAATGGTAATTTTTGGGATCCATTTATGGACCAATAGTATGCGTATATTTTTATCGTGTAATTGTTATGCGACTAAACTATTCATATTCGTGTCTTTCTTATTATAAGCTTTATTTTGACCCATAGACTATTATTATATGTTTTACGATTCTTGAGTTATGGCCTGTCTATCAATTACTATCTCCCTTATTCACAGCCACCTTTGGCCAAATAGTGTACAAATGTTGTTGCATATTTTATGGTACGTTGTGGTCTGTCTGATTGATATATAAACCGAGTATGTTTCAAATAAATGATTCATATTGCAGAGGCTGAGGTTGGTGTTCTGGACTCAACTGGCTGGGCTAGTCGGGAAGCAGGACCAATGAGGACTCAAGGCTGTTCGCGCCTATTTTATGCGTCACTGGTTCGATTGATAATTCGCTTCTCTCTGATTGGCGGTATCGTTGCGTTATACAATAAACAGGGCACAGAGGTTCACAAGTTATAACATGAATATTTTCATGACAAAAAATATATCAGAAGGGGTTTTGTGGAGATTTTAGAAATTTCATTGATTGAAATCATGAGTCCATTGAAGCTAGACCACCATGGAAAATCTGGATTGGTTGAAGTTAGACATTAATACCGTTGGATGCCGGCTCAGTGGTCTAGTGGTTAAGCACCTGGCGCGAGACTAACGGGTCCTGGGTCCGAATCTCGCGGGGTGCAGTGTCGTGGATGTGCACTGCTGAGGAGTCCCATACTAGGACGAAACGGCCGTCCAGTGCTTCCAGGTTTTCCATGGTGGTCTAGCTTCAACTGACTCATGATTTCAATCAGTGAAAAAAATAGACTAAAGTAAATAAACGAAAAAATAAAAAAACCGTATTTGTTTAATAAGATTACTTTTCTTTTTTTTACCATTTTATTATTTAAATAAACCAGGCCTTATTTTAATGACTATGTCATATCTAATTACTGAATGAATATCATAGAATGAAACTAGTCTTACACAGAATAAATATAGAGGGCAGGAACTTTAAAATGTATTTTTAGTTAAGTATACCAAAAAAGTGATGTGTTATATTTTTGTAGTGTGAATAGCATCCATTTGATTTATTCTAGTTATTTTTTGCGTTCAAAGTATGTAAGCCATTTATAAATACTAAAATTCCTTTTTAAAATCATTTTATTTCACTTATATGTTATTGAATTGTCCAGTTATATATTTTTGTCTAGCATAACTGGTCTAATTGTAATCGATAATAAGTGTGAATGTCAACAACAGATTAGAATCTGAGGTGAGATTATAATTTATGGACATTCTTTGAGCGATGCTAAATTGACCTCGAGAGTGTCCATCTAATAACCAGTACCAAATGAGGGTTATAAACCTATGTGAGGAATTAGAATTACAATTTACAGTTGATGATTAAGGTTAGAAATTAGATTAATGCTTTTCATTACGAACTGACATCAGCTATATTAGCAAAACTCTATTTATCGAAATGGATGAATGAATTTCACGCCAAAAACCGTGACATGCTAACTTTTATGTGATTGGTTAGTCCATAAATTACAGTGTCGCCGAATCTGATTATATTTACTCTTGTTTCAGTAAGATGACTTTAAATTTATAAAGGTGTACATACAATATAGTGGAATACTTCAAATAATGTAACTATCAATATTCAGTTAATAATATGAACGGATAAAATGTGTTTATTTCCAGTTAGATTGTTCTTATCAGCTTCTGCTGTGATCTTTTGTATTGTTTTTGCATTCATCTTACACTTTATAAAAGAGAACATTTAATAAATAAGCAACAAGGTGACCCCCATATGACCTAAAAATAAAAGTTATGTTTCCTGTTTTATACTTAATAGTTTGCAAAATAAAACAATGTAATAGATAAGTTAATAAATGACATAATTTAAGTATGGACAGTCGAAGTTTATATTCTTTGTTTGACTGTATAATTAGAATTTTCTGCCTCGTAATAGCACTAGTTAATGGATACACATATCTGTAACGTAAGAGACTTTCATTCTGATGTTATGCTTTACGCTAAAGTTATTTATTGTCAACCGAAATTGTCCTATTTTTTAGATAATTATCAAACTATTTAACCCTATTAACAAAAATGTAGTATAGACAAGACAAAAATATGCGAGTAACATTTTATTTCCTCTAGTGGGCTGCACTCATCAATAAAAAATGTTTATAATCTATAGAAATCAGTAATTAATGGGTTACCCTTGATGTAGTAATGATAGACATTAACACTTCACAAGTTCACTGTAACTATGAAATAAAAACTTATTTTTTGAACGACACATTTTTGAGTTCATCAGGGAATGCCAGTTTCCTCAAGCCTACAGGAACGACTTGCTGACAAGTACCAAGTAGCACGAAACCTAGGTTAAGGGTTTTCAGTAGACTACCTGTAACCACCTAACATTCCAAATATTGTACATGATGTTCAATCATCTAGACTGGTGCTCGTATTGAAATTTGGTCAATAGATTATAATTAGCAGGAAAGGGTTTGATAAATATCACATTAGTCACTGCTCACTGATAAATCAATTGTTTAGTTTATAACTCTGAAACTAGTAGGTTTTATTTAGTTTTAATAGTAAATAAAATATCAGTATTTGCTGGTTGAATAAAAATGTTTCGAAGATATTTTTACCACACACTCGGTGATATTCTCAGTCTAACTGTGAAATAAAACAACAACAGTGTAATTCTATAACGAAGCTGAATGCAACCATCATATCCCTGATTTTTAATGTAACATGATACCAAGCTTATCAATATGAATTATTTTACATGAACATAAATTTCAAAATGGTATTTCTTGCTTATATTCAAATTTATTTCGATAATATTTTATTCGCTCTGTTCATTGTTGTCTTCAATTATCTAAATTCTAATTGATTTTCACTTTAAATTCACATGGTATTGTTTGTTTGAATCTTCCCATTGATGTTAAGGACTGCAATTGATCAATCTCTTATTGGCATATGTGGATCCGGTGCATATTGTTTCGATATTGTTTTAATTCACAAGCATTAAAAGCAAAGATGAATAGTCTCTATCAGTAGAATCCAGGATGCACGTTTCGTCCTACTTGGGACTCATCAGCTAGCGTTGGAAGCGAACGATATTGGGTTCCAGTCCCAGAGTGAACATCAACTCTGAGATACAAGTACATCCATCTGACGAGTCCCAAATAGGAGGAAACGCGCGTCCGGAATTCCACTTCTAGTCATCATCCATTCTTGCTTATAACGATTTTCATTTTGTTTTCTAAATATTCTACTCTCAGAAAAGAATGAAATTTTTAACTAAAAGATTTCTCAGAATTTATCTATGACTCATGAACTTAAATCCTTTTTTTTTCTTTCTTCATAACAATAATAAAAAAGAAAATGATAATTTTATTGTCAACTAATGTGTGTGAACCGAAATTCTTTGAAAAAAAGAATGAAATAAATTGTGGTTTATTAAATCGTATTTTGTGAACTGGGTCATTTAAGGTTATTAAAAAGATTCTTGTTTTTTTAAAATATAAATATGTAATTATTTAATTTCTAATCAACAATGGCGTGTGTGGCTAAAATCTGAAAAATAAAAGTTTCCTTATCTATTTAATATTAAAGGTGTCATAACAATAAGGATTTATGAGAATGAAATGAAACAATAAAATAGTTTAATATAATCATTAACGAATAGAATTAAGAAAAAAAGGGTATGAGATAGTGAGATGATTGAATATAATAATTACAATCGATGAATTATCTTTTCTACGGTTAAATAAATTAAGAATAATACTTTATAAGAACTTTCGTCTAAATTTAATTGAATAGTTTTACAGTATTACGATGATGAGTTGATATGAGACATTTAAGAGAAAGAATGTATTTGTAAAATCTTAGCGAATGAATTTGAAGGAAATTCAACGTTTCGCTAAGATTTTACAATTACATTCATTCTCTTTCATGTTTAAGAATATTACTGTTTTAATGAAAATTGGAGACCAAATGTTTCAATGTATAAAACTGTCTTGATATAGTTTAGCTATGAGATACATTACAGACAATTGTGAAATGACACATACATGCCATTCAGTAGTACTAATGTAAAAAAAAGAGATAAAAACCTGCATTCCACTTTTTAAACTGGTTCCAAGGTAATGATTGATTTTAAACATAGTTAATGCAAAGTAATTGCCAAATGTAGGGTTTGATTCTCAGTAAGATCATGTGAGTGTTGTTAGGGTGTCTTATTCGAAAAAGTACTTGGATATCAGTAAGTCTGTAGTCAAAACTTAGCATCAAGTGGGGCAATGTGGCTTTGTTATATGTATAAATCTTGTTTTCAATTAATCATCGTGTAAATGATACTCATTATCTTATCAAAAGTGTTTAACTGTCTTTCATGAACGAATGTTGAAAAACAAATATTTGATCAATTAATCATAATAATCAACATATAACCAGCTTTAGGTACACATTCAACTATTGATTTTTGTATTCGCTTTTATAGTAGATCAGTTTGTTAAGCTAGTATTACTTATATATCTCTGTTTCTTGTCAAGAGAGTTGAAAAAATAGGACTTATATAACATTGCTTTTATGGATTCCCCCTGGTTATACACTGCTTTATTGGTTTAGATATATTACGCTCACTTTTGAAATCTGCAGATGTTTAGTTCTTATTGAGATCATGAACTGATCAACGTTTGACCATCATTGAAAACATTGGTCCTCTAATGATTTCATTAAAACTTCGCAACCTCATATTGGTAATTATTATTTTCTCACTAGTGAGTAGCTTCGAGAGGAAATTCCCTGAGTGGAGTTCAACAGTGTCAGGTGTGAAGTAATTACACATCAAAAACGATTGAAGAAGGACGCTTAAAAACGTGGGTTGACTGAAGTTAGACATTAACGCCATTGGATCCCGACTAAGTGATCTAGAGATTAAGCGTTCGTGACTAAGACCGAAGATCCTGGGTTCCATTCTCACGTGTTGGGCGGTGAATGGGCAGTCCTGAAGAATCTTATACTAAAACGAATCAGCCGCCCAGTACTTCTACGTTTCCAATAGTGGTCTAACACTGATATGTTCTTGATTTCAATAAAACTCAAAACCCTTCACAACCCTATACTTTCAGTATTCAGTTGTCTCCAATATGACGTTTCCGTTAAGTAATTGGTTAAGAATTCAAATAAGTTAGAACAAAACATCTATCTGATGTATTCTAATTGTAGTAACAGTGAGGTAAGATAAATAAAAGCATAAAAATGTTATTTTTTATCGAGGATGATATATATTCATTATGAAGGTAGACATAGAATTATGATTGGAAAGGGATTACTTAACATGATAAGATAAAATGTTGAAATTGAAGTGAACTGTTATAAGGAAGACCATATAAACTGAAACAAAATAATTCAGGAGAAAAAGTTTTTATAGAAGATAGAACAGAAGCAGATGGCCGTGAAGAAAAGGAATGAAATTCCGGAAGATTAAGACCATGGTAGAAGAGGCTATTTTATGATTAATATCAGTTCGTGACAAAAAGTATCTGGAAGATAATAAGTTCATTTTTCATGAAACTTTAAAGAATTCTAAATATATCTAAATAACTAAACATTTGATAATTGCGTTTAGAATAAGTAACTTTAAGAATAATTAACGTTTTTGTTAATATGCTGTATATTATGTTTAAGCCATTAAAGAATCTTAATAAATGTATACTTGTGAGTATACTGAATACAATAGTCATAGCTATATATATATGCTCAGTATTACTTCATTATTATTATTATTATCATCGATAAAAACAGTCATTTCACAAAAACATACTTCCGGTTTATTTCTAAATTTTAGTTTATTGTTGTACACGGAAACATTACATTATATTTCATAATTAATTTATTGAATTATTTATTCAATTAACTTAATGATAATTAATAATCCTTAGATTAAGTGTTATCAAGCTGAATTTCAACCAGAAATTTTTCTAAGATCATGCATTATAAACGGTTTATTTATAAGTTTTCGATGGTAATTGACAATAATTATTAGGATAGTTTTCAATTTAACGAGATGTATTCACAGTTTAAATAACGAAACACGAGTCCAGTGCTTCTAGGCTTTCATCAGTGATCTAATTAAGATCAGTTGATGACTCCGCAATTTCCACAAATCTTCTTGTACTTAAAATTTATTTTAATTTTGTGAAAATAGTTTAGTTGAGTAGTAGTTTATCAAATAAATAACCTAAACAATTTAATATTTCAGGTTTTCTCGATGACATTTATTTTTTAAAAAAACAGTACTTCAAATTTATACGAGTATTCGTCAAAATTAGAACAAATAGTTTGATAAAAAATGGGCACCAAGTATAGAAAGGTCATTATATGTGAAAATTATATTTGAAATAATCTCAGTGATTGAAATTTAGTATAGTTCCAATGTTTCGTCCAGATAACTTGTCTGGACTTCTTCAGGGTAATAATCAAAATCATATACAGTATGACATTGAATTTATCATGGTATACAAAATTATTTACTTACGGGAATTGTTGAACAACATGTCATCATACTTTCTGAAAGTAGATTAGTTGGATAATTTAATTTCTTTTCATTTATTGAATTTATAGTATTGATTGATCTAAGTTCAATATTATCAGGATCTATTGTTACAAAATGTGTTGCACATGGCAATGAATATAATTGATCATGTTGTTGACTTGATAGTGTTTCTTGTCCATAATGAAACTGATGAAAAATATCATTTTCTGAATATTTCAATTGTGGACTTGTTGATTGTACAGTAATTAATGAACAACAAGTTGGTGGTGTCTCGCTGGTATCACTAGTATAAAAACTATTTTTATTATTATTATTATTATTATTTTCAATATTATTATGATTATGATTATTATTATCATCACTATCAGTGAAATTATGTTTAGGACATATTGAAATAAGATCACAGGGTAAAAGATATGAATTGTCAGAATCAATATGAGTATTATTTTCTCCAACTTGTTTATGTTCTTGTGGTAAATGTTGAGGCTTTTCAGAATATGCTGAAGTATAATGAATTTTATTTAATGCTACATAATTATTATCACTATTTATATTTGTTAGTTTATTTCTATGAAATAAACCTGTAGAAAATCGTTTTTTAGATGTATTTTTTTCAAATTCATTTTTATGTCTCACTGATGCATATAATATTGGAGATTTTATACAAGATACAACAGTTTGACTACTAGTTTTATTAGTGTCATAATTATGACTACTAATAACATTATTATTAGTAGTAGTATTTACAGTTTCAGTATTAGTTGTTAATTGTTTGCATAGATTGTCAACTTTCACGTTACAAGATGTATCATTACTATTATAATTGCTGGATATACTACTACAACTACCATAATAATTATTTTTATTATGAATTTGGTTAATTGTGCTACCAGTGTCAGTATGATGATATAGTTTTTTATGCTTGAATCTTGAACTTATTTGAGAGAGTTTTATAGTTTTATTGTTTTCTTGTTTATTATTTTTGTTTGATAATTTGGATTTAGTAGTGTTATTTGTATTTTGATTATTATCATTACTAACAGTGTTATTTGTACAGTTAGATTTTACAATTTTCCCATGTGCTCTTTTAAATCGTCGTTTAGTACGTGCCCATAAGATTGCAGCTGTCAATGTACAAATAATAGTAATGGCAAAAATGGCCAACAACAAAGAAATTACAATATTACTGATATTCATATCAATAGGTAGACGTACTGCATCCGATTTTGATGTATCAAAATAATCTGTAGACCATAGAGAATTTGTTGTATTATAAAAATTTGAAAATAATGAATCCATATCATTTGCTGAATCAGCTGGCCATATATTGTGTACACTAGGTGGCATGATTGGATCAATAACTTTAACATAAAACCAAGTAGTTGTTTGTAATGATGGCTTACCATTATCAGTCAGCTGTACACATAGATGATAAATTCCACGTCTAGCATCTGATTCAATTAATTCAGGAGTTGATAATTTCTGATAATCAATAAAGCGTGCACGAAATTCTCCAGAAAATTCATCTAAATGGAAATATTTTGAACCATTACAACTAGTATTCTGTTGATATGTAATACGTCCATTTTCACCAGCATCTAAATCATTCGCTTGTAATTGAAATGCCACTCTACTATAAATATACTTTCTTGACATTTTATTATTAATATTTTGTTTTAAATATGTATTATTCAGTAGTTTATAATTTAAAATTTTATCATGTTTATTTGTTAACTGATAAAATGATAAACTATCCCAATCGATTAACTTTATTGGTTGATAAATTAATGTTTCACCTAATTTTGGTTTTCCAATTATTGGAATGTTATCATTGATATCAAGTATATGTATTGTTAATGTTGTAGTGCTTGTTATTGGATTTGGTAGACCACGATCAATTGCATAAATAGGTAAATATATTATCGAACATTCTTCACGATCAATCGATTGTATCGATAATAAATGGCCATTATCAGTTAATTTAAAATAATGAATACCTTCATTGAAAATATTACATTTATTCTGTATTGAATGTTTCTCATCTGTTTTAGTTAGTGAGAATGAATTAATCAAAGTGATATGTGCTATTTGACCACCAGGTCCTGTATCAGGATCAGTAAATTTTAATAAACCTAAATCTGTACCAACTGGTGAATGTTCAGTTATACTTAAAGTGTCTGAACTAATTAGTTTTGGTCCATTATCATTAACATCTAATATTTGTACGATAACTGTAGCCACAGAACTCAAACGTATACCATCTGCTGGTCTAGGATTATCTTCTGCTAATACTTTAAAACGTAATAAGTCATTTTGTTCATAGTCTAACTGTTTATTTAGAAATATACTACCAGTTTGACTGTCAATTTTAAAGTACTGTAAAGCATTAACAGTAGGTACTTCTGTATTATGATCTATTTCCATTAGACTATAAGTTACTCGTCCATTTTCTCCACTATCTAAATCCTCAGCTGTTACAATTAGTAATAATTGATTAACTGGCTCAGCTTCACTTAATAAAATTTTATAATGACCTATTTTTGGAGCGAATGTAGATGATTTGAATTTTGGTGGGTTATCATTTAGATCACCTATCGAAATTGTAAGATTAAACTGTCTCATTTGTTTTGGACTAGCTTCATCTAAACATGTTATTGTATAATATAATCTCGGCGTTAATTCATAATCAATCGTTGCATTTGTAATGACTGTTATCATTGTTTTATCATCAGATATAGACATTTTTAATGGAACGTGCAGATTTGAATGATCCGAATGACATGTGACCATGTCACGTGATACTTCATCTTTATCACGGATCATAAGACGTAGAGCAAGTTGACCAGGTTCACTGTTCTCCGTAATTGTATTATTCAACTGTATAATTAATTGTGGTGGATTATCATTGATATCCTGTAAATAAATTGTTAACTGGGCTGTTGATGAAAGTGATGGATCACCGGTATCACAAGCAATGAATAATAAGTCTATTTGTCTTTCTTGAAATGTCTCATAATCTAAAACATTACGTAAATATAATTCACCAGTGGTGGAATGAAATGTAAATTTTTCCATAACAGATGAAAGAGTATTTGGGTTTGTCAATGATAAGGTGTACTTTATAAGACCATTATCATCTGAATCTATATCAGTAGCCTGTACCGTGTAAATTGGTTCATCAAACATAGTGTTTTCTAGTAAAGTTATAGAATCTCTAGATTTTTTAAATACAGGTATATTATCATTTACATCTGTAATATGTACAAGTACAAGCATTCGACCAGTTCTAGCTGGATGACCACCATCAACTGCTTCAATGGTTAGTTTGAATATTCGTTGATTTACATTATCATAATCAAGAAAAACACCTGGTTTAATTAAAAGACCTAATTTCTCAATACTTAAATTACTATAAACTTGGAATGTTGATATGACAGGTAAACTACCATGTATACGATATTGTACAACACCATTTGGTGCAGAATCAATATCTGTAGCTAATGGTAATCCATATATTATTTTATGCATGTTTTGAATATCTAAATCAGTATATTTAAGTCGATTATCCTCTGGTATCCATAATGAAAATGTCTGTTGTGTAAAATGAGGTGAATTGTCATTAGCATCATGTATTTGCAAATTTACATGCACTGTAATTGATTCAGTGATTGGATGAAAAAATAAAACATCTACTGTTAAATTACAAATAATTAAATGACAACAATTTAATGGCCCACATAAATGATCCTGACTATCACGATCAATTAAAGTTTGTGTATAAAAATCACCATTATCTGTTACACGAAATAATTGTAATAAAAATCCACTGGAATCAACTAATGTAGTACTAACTGAGGAATTGAGTATATTATAAAATGGAAAATTCGGAATATTTTTTGGAATGTTACCAATAAAATGACCTTGAGATAATTCGTCTGGAAGCATAAAATCTACAGTATATACATTTAATTTTGACCTGTCCGTACGTAACAATGATATTGATGATAGTGACGAAGATGATGATGATGATGATGATGACGAACCAAAACATTCGGCATGTAATAAATGTATTCCATAATTAATAAAATTCGTTTTAAGGCATAACATAAATGAGAATAATATAAACAATTTTGTCTGTAGTGTGAGTATTATAATACAACAATGTAAAGACAGCATGACATATTCAATAAAGCCATTAGAATTGAAGATCTTCTATATCCATAATGTACAATCCAAAATGTGAATAATTTTAGTTCATGAAGTATTGGATAGTACAATAAAAAATTGTTTAAATCACTCTGTGAAATAGAAACGAAAAAACAAAGTTACCAAAAATAACTTTTATTTATTTCATAGTTAATTGTCAAAAAAATATAATTTACTGAAAAAGGATTATGAATTACATACTGGTTAGTTGTTTGAGATGGACATATTTGAGATGAAGAATTGTATGCTATTTAACTGTATATATAAATTGACTCTCATGAATACCTTAAATATCTTTATATTACAGTATGAAGTGACAGTTGACTCTACATTGTTGATTGATCCAAAAGTCTACATACACGATGGTCAAATTGTATTTTTCAGGACTTTGTATGAGATAAGTTTGTTTCTAGGTTTCATTGGACATCTAAAATCGTGTATCTAAATATATTGGGTGACCTCTTGAACTGATTACTGTGTGGCAGGGAATATCATGTTATTTATTTCATATTACTGACCTCATAGTGTAAACGGAGTTATACCTCAAACATTAAACTAAGTGACTATATATCACGGTGCATTTTGTTATCTGCTTGAATATTTGGAGCCAACTGAAACCTATTTCATCTAGAATTTAACTCAGAGACAAAACAAGAGGAAGTGGATACATTGTGAGAGACGTTTATCCATGGATATGTTCGGATTTTCTACACTATTCATTAAATCATCTCTACACATTATTTTTTTTGTTGGCTTTAATAAATTTCTGTAATCTTCTGACATCATTTCAATAGCAAAACACAAGTGATTAGATTAGTTTTCATATTTACAGTCATTCCAGTTTAATGCTAATCAATAAAGTTAAAGTATAATAGATCAAACAATGTTAATTTTATTTTATACAGCGAAACATATTTGTAGTACATTACATATAAATAAGTGTATAGAGCTATTTTATTGTAACATTATATTGTTATATACATGACATTTAGGTATTAAAGAAAAAGGTATATTTTGCATTAGAATAGTTTAATGTTAGTAATTCGGATTAGTTATTTATTTAATATTACCGTAAAACATGTTCAAAACGATTAATTATGAAGAATATCATTTTCAGAATACATTAATATAATAATACAAACAGTCAAAATAACGCTATATCATGTATAACACAGAGCATCGGTTGCTGTATGTATATTTCCATGTGACTATTCGTAAAGTTCTGTATACCTGTAGGATTAGTTATCTGTGAATCAATAACGTTTGAGATCTATTCAGTTGAGTTAAGCAGAAGTTATGAAACACTGTATCTAGGGTCCACTATACAGAGACCGAAATATATATATATATATATATATATATATATATATATATATAGGTAATGATTTCGATGGAGTTTTGTCCTCTGGACTGGATGGTTTGGTCGTGGAGCTTTCATCGTTCTTCTGAACAACATCATCAGCACAGACTTCAGGTAGAAGTGAAGTGTTCTACTTCATCTCAGGTGATGATTTCTTTTTAAAAATTTGACGGTCATTTAAATCTCATGAATAACTAAGTAAATTGATTTGTTTGGCGGTAAATAAGTGTATAAGATTACAAGTAATATCAAATATCACTGCGTAGCATTTCAATAGGGCGTGTTTTGTTAGCAAATTCTGGATTACCATCAAGCTGTTTGGTTAACATTGTGGAAATCAATTCTTTGAAAAGTAATATTAATGGTAATAAGTTTTCTTCTTATATAAAGAGTATATCCACTTTATGTTTATAATTGCCCGGTTATATTAAAATATCTAGTCACTGAATTTGCATTCAATAAGAAATTATTATTTTACCATTATCAACATTTCAGTAATCAATGAAAAGTGTAAACAACTAATGTTTAGTTCTTTTTTTGGATTCTTTTAAAACTATAATAGATTGTTAACATTAGTAAAATAATCATCATCATGAATGAACTGTTCAATGAAATAAAACATTAGAATCAGTATTCAATAGCTGAAATTCTATTTAGTCTATATTTCAGCTTTTGATGTATTAACTTTATTGAATCTATCTTTTAAAATATTTAGGTTAAAGTTTTTGTTTAGTACATATAATTGAATTCATGAATCAATTAAAGCTAGACCATCATGAAAAACATGGGATCATTGGACAACCGTTTTGTCCTAGTATACTTATACACTATATCTACACATCCAAACATAAACAACTATCAATCATTTACTTAATAAGAAAAAATATATATTATTGGATATTTTGTCAACTATCATTGTAACGGATGATGGATTAAGTGGGACTAACCAATTTAAAGAACCATACATGAAGTACTTTATTTGCAAATCTTCCAATAATTGTCTCGTGAAAACGTCATTGGCCCTTCATTCCTGTTGTTATTACAGTTGATTTATGTTTACATTTCTGGTTTCTTCAATTAGATCTTCTCAACTTTCTGCTACCAGGCATTCCACTTTTGATTGATGTTACATACTGCTTATGTCTGTCAACATGAGTAGCATACATCACAGAATATATTAATTAGACAATATGAAAATATTGCAGTTTAGATACAGACTTACATATAGAAAAATAATCATTAAAGTTGATGATCAGAGACAGTAATCGGTAAATAAAATGAACATTAAACCTGTCTACCATCTGAATTTCATAACTTTAACTGATACATCGATTATCTAAATGTTATTGACTTAAAATATGTAAAGTTTTATTCTATCTGTAACTAACATCTCTGCATAAATATTACTATAGATATATGTATAAGTATGTGGTGGTCGGTATTCCATATAATCCTTAAACTTCGTATACAGTTCGTCTTGATAACCATCACTAGATAACGCCCGAACGGTATATTAATCAGAAGGCGAATACGAAGTGTCGATTATGTTTATTATGGGACCACACACAGATATCCACAATTACAGGTGCGTTAAACAACCATGAAAGAGTTGTGCCGAAAGGCAAGCAAGTAAGCGAGCGAGTGAGTGAGTGAGTCAGCGAATATGAGTACGAGTAAGCGAGTACAATTAAGCGAGAGAGAGAGAGCAATGAATATGAATAACATGGACATATATATACATAGTGAAATGAATGAACCATCGAATCAATTAAGCGGTTAGTAGTAAGGCTAGCAGCGTGAATAAATGCGTAGGCAGTAAACAATGCTCAAGCATACATGTTTATACATTCGCAACAATAATAATGATAAAATGATATAGATAGGTTGTTGTTGTTGTTGTACGGATGACTCAATTCGTTAATAAGTTAACAAAATGACTTAATCGAATTAAATGTGAACCAAATCGATTGCTCGTGAGTTGCTATACGTATATATATATGAATTACAATTAACACTTGTTTACTGCATATTTACATTATGTAATAACTAGTTTATTTACTTTAATTTTTGTAATGATTCTATTTGTTCATTTTTATGATAAAACTAAGTTGCACTTTTTTTAAATTTTTAAAAAAGAACAACATTTATTTATTCATGGTTCAACAAGTCGTACCCACTATTGATTGACTCTTATTTTTTATCACCAAAGGAATTTCTAGTTTGTTTCCTTTATGATTTTACGACATTTTATTAGTTTTTTTTTAAAATTTATTTTAAAACCTATTTGGGATAGAACGTTTTCTTCTTTTTTTCTTTTTTTTTTCTGGAGAATATTTAGTTTAACCAATGTCCTTTAAATAAAATTAAACAATTAACTAATAGGGTATTTAATTCTATGTATTGATTATACATAGATTAGCATATGTAGATAAGCATGTAATAGGAATTGTGTATGTTGTATATACATACGAATAATTCTATTGAGTTTCATGCAGAAATTCGCATTCTGTATCTACTTTTAGTTACTCAATAATCTACTATTGAATCGAAAGAAAAAAAAGATTTTTCTTAAAGTGTTAAATGAATTTATTATTCATGAAGATAATAAAAATTGGAAGTCAGTAAAAGAAAAATCTTGAATAGAAAATCTTTAAAAAACAGAATGTAAACTGGAGAATTATTTCATACAATAAGATATTATCTAATTATAAGAAGTCTTTCTTCTTAAAGACTAAATTCAGTAAAGATATATCTAGTATTGTTCGATGTAATCGACCGTTTAAGGTTGTAAAAAAGGCCAATTAAGTCAATAGATATTGCTGAAACGTAGAATAAGTAACATGTATTTCTTATATCAATGTTTATTTACAAGTTCAGTTGTTGCTTTTGAAATAGGTATATTAGGCTTAGTTTTAGGGTAAGCAGTTAACAACTAAGCGAGCATCTTGAATCGTGTAAAAAACAAGTAGATACTTTTCTCTGTTTTACTACATTTGATCAATGAACTCAAAATGACAGAAAAAACTAAAAATCATAGGATGATTTATTTTATACCTTCACACTTTCATGACGGAGTTCTGATTTGTTCCATGTATGAAAAAGAGATGAGCATTGTGTTTGACACACGTTTGCAGTATCTATCCTTTCATGGAGAACAGAAAAAATTAAAATATCCGACAAATTCTTCCATCTCCTTTGTATATATTTTCTCTACCTATTTGTTTCTCTTCCTCATTCATATGTATTACGTAAATTTTATTGCCATTAATTTAGTGAGTCCTTTTTTCAAAGTAATGACTTTCATCTTAAGTTGAAATACTCGTTCATCTTTCCGTACTATTTTTCTTGTTCCTATCATTACTACTACTCCACCTATCGTTAACTGTTACTTCATAGGAACGATGATAGTTGTGTAATTCAGATCATGTTATCATTGGCTCACTCATTGCATTAATCTACAGGGTTTATTTCATATATTTCTGTTTAACTATAAATTGGAGTAAAAGTTGATGAGGATTCAACTGAAAACAGTACTGTGGGCTTATATGTTTTGTTCTACATAAGCTGCTGTTTACGATTCATCATTGTTTCTTTTAAACAAACCAACGTCTAGAATAATTGATTCTCTATAGAATAAACTTATTCAATATTAAACGTACAATATATTATATGAGTAAACACAATTGGAGTTAACATATCATTTACTTTTAATCATTAAGAAAAGTAATGAAAATTTCTCATTCAAAAGTAGTATAGATGTTTTATTTTTACATTACTCTATCATGTCTATTTAGTATCGTTTTATATAATCTACCATTGAGCACAGCAGGTATTTTTAATGTTTCACCAAATGTTTTCAATGAAATAATGGCTTAAATTATTTTAAATCATATTTCTATAGTATCGCTGTTTTTTTTGGTAAATGTTAACTTGGAAGAATGTACAAAAATTGCAATTAAATATTACTGTCTCGTTTCAAGATTGACAATAAGAGGATATGAGAGAATAATGTTTACTATCCTCTACATTTTAATGGAAGACTAAGACATTCATCTGATCTTTGAAAGAATAAGATGAAATTGGGTAAAAAAAATTGAAAAAAATTTTTTCCAAAGAAAAATTGATTATGATAGACAAAATGTAAAATACCAAAACAAAAAAAACAAAAAAGTATTCGATGTAATTCACAAATCTTGTTAGTTGAAAAGAAAAAAAAAGCAAAATATTTAATTTGATCCCAATCTAACTGTGTACATTAATAAAATTTATTTATGATTATGAATGTGATAGATTTGTGGTTATATTCATTAGATGTCAAGATTGCGTCATGGATTTCTGTAAAGTAAATTGAGTGAAATGATTAGTAACTGTAAAAAAACTGTATTAGAATTGTTTCTTAGTCATAAACAAATATGATACGTTTGTTACTTTTCTTTTTTGATGGTTAACTTTAAACCTGATGAAAGAATAGCTATATGTACAATGAAGTATATTGAATAGTGAATGAATAATGACCTATTTCAAGTTATCTAATCCATAATAACTCTTAAAGTCTTTGTATAAACCTTACAATTTATTTACTAAGAGTATTACTTCCTTATGTTGTATCTGATGATTGCTAGCTGAACGTAATAAACATAAAATATGTTGTACATTCTTGGACATCACTTGTGTTCTAACTTCAGCACAGCTTATATTCCACAATTATGGATCCGTTGGTGTGACACTACCAGCAACAACCTACTGTGGGAGAGAACAAACCAGATTCCAGCGGAGGAAGAAATCAGGAAGAAGCGCTGGGAGTGAATAGGACACATATTGAGGGAAGAATCCAGCTGAGTCACAAGGCAAGTCCTCACTTGGAGTCCTCAAGATCAAAGGAGGAGAGTAAGATCAAAGAGCACATTATGCCCAGAAAAGGAGACAGACATGAAAAAATGAACAACAATTAGATGGAACTAGAAACGAAGCCCCAAGATAGAGTGGGTTGGAGAATGTTGGTCAGTGACCTACGCTCAATTGGGGTTAACCGTCGTAAGCATGTAAGTGAGTAAGTCTAGGCTAATGGTTATATTGAGAAGTTGTAAAATCTTAGTTGCATGCAACGAGCTAGTTTGAACGTGAAAAACATCATAAAACTACATCTATGATATGATCGAGTTGATTCCGCATGATAGACAAATGTAAGCAAATTTTAACTGACCTTAGTGTGCCACGAAATAAATAACCCTGATCTGTGAATACCAAAAAATATAATTTAAGGGAAAATATATATCACTCTGATAAACTGATTTCCTTTGGAGTGATTATAAATCGAATTCAGATAATTATGACAATGATCTTTCTCAAGAAATGATTCACAGAATACACTGAATTATCCTATTGAAATAACGAAACAAAGGACTAAAACCTCTAGAATAAAATCAAATGTTAGACTGAATGATTATCATACTTGATTAATCTATAATCTCACTTTTGATTGCTTCTTATCTGATTATCAGATAAAAACATTTGAGATACATTACAAACAACTATATTAATTGGACGAAAATCTAATAATTTAATAATTGAATTCATGAGTCAACTTAAGCTAGAGCATCATGGAAAACCTGCGAGCACTGGATGGCTGTTTCGTCCTAATATCGGACACTTCAGCAGTGCTCATCCACAATCCCGCTTCGTGAGATTTGAGTCCAGGACCTATCAGTCCCGCGCGCGAGCGCTTAACTTTTAGACCGCTGACCCGGTCTAACTTCAACCAATCTACGAAGTTGCGTCACCATCCACCATTGTCATCAGTGAGTTACTATCTCACAGCAGAACCAGGTTTTCCATGGTACTCTAGCTTCAGTTGATTCATGCGTTCAACTATTAAATTATTATAATATCTACAAAACCCCTCTCTGATTAAAATTTAATAGACTGAAATCTGTGAATAACTACATTTTAATACTATTATTTGATAAAGATTGTTCAATAGCTGATATTATTATACAAATATAATTCATACTATGTGACTAGAATTATCTTCCGAGATATGTTCAGAGGAAATGAAACGATTAGGTGGATTTATAGAAGGAGAGGGATTTTAAAAAGAGATTTCAGTTTATTACACGTCCAAAAATAGAACAATAAACTAAACAACAACCATATATCTACTGAAATAAGTAGACTTTTGTGAAAAAAGGACTATATTCTAAACATGGACGCCAAAGAAATTTAAAGGAACTGTTATCAAACAATGATACATGAACCAAGAATATTCATTTTAATTAATTCTCATCAGGTTCTACAGTTATGAATTCAAATCGATGTTCCAAAGGAGATAGCCAAATGTAAGACAAATACATCATTTAAAATGACACTTTAGGAAATTGTGGCATGTCGGCCTTATAAAATAATATAGTGTTAACTTGAATTAATTTGTAGGTTTATTTAAGTTGTGAGATTATTGATCAGTTAACATGGAATATATAAAATAATAATAATTAAATATCATTAAACGTATTTGATCGAGGATAAAATAATTTGGTTAGAAACTATAAACGTCATAATAATAATAACGATGTTATTAAGATATGTAAATATGGTAAATTTAAGCTATGAAAACACAAAGAGAAATGCTGTGTGTTAGTTAAATTATGTCTTCATATTGTCGAAATGATTGTTGACTAATTAGGCCAGAATTAAGTCAATTTAAAAAGAGCGGTTGGTAATATATCCTTTGGACTCATAGCTCAGGCCTTTTGATTTGAATTGCCATTGCTTCAGTGATTCTTACAGTTATGGATTTAAGCAGATTACTGTTAACATCACATATTACTATTAATAACTGACTTGTGTTGTCTGCATGATTCATTTGAACCAAATGAAGTTAAGTTGAACTAGTAAGAATTATAACTATACCTTTTCCTGACCCTATTGGGAGATGCTCTAGAGTACAAACATCATAATTCCTATAACACCTCCCAATATAACTTCTTCTATAGGGGTACTTGAATTATTAGAGGTGCCCGGTCTACGTTATTAATTATGTGATTTCAGAGTAACCATTGGACGCGTAGAAAACATTGATTGTAGTTTCGCTGTATTAAAAGTCCACATAATTGCTCTATGCAACATTGAGTACTTTCCACCCATTTGTGACTACTATCTGTTGAATTTTTAAAATCATTCCAAATCATACAAAATTCATCAATAATACGATCTGTTGCTAATCGTCAAGCATGACATAAGTCAGTTAGTCAGCTACAACGTAGGACCAGGCACATACATGCATCAGTCCAAGTTGCCACACTTCATTAGCACAGCAAGACGAACACCGGATTCATAGAAGCCGTTAACTCAGTGGTGTAATATATAAAAGAAAGATTTTACGTAAGGATATAATATCGCTCTTCAATCGACCTGTCTGGCATGATAGGACCTTGAGGAACGACTGTTCCCACCAGTATAGCTCGGTTGCTTCATCACGATAAGCAAGCCCGACCACCATGTCAAGGTAGCAACAACAGCCGGGAAGCATGACATAAAGGCTTAAACGGATATAAATAAATATATTTCCAGTGTTATACTCCTATTTCATCAACTTAAATACAATTTAAACATGTAAACACATCGTTTGAATACGTTTTTCCAATAAAAAACCAACCTAACTCGATTATACAATCATGCAGAAATGTGAAAATAAAATACTTCACTATTATATAGAATTCTTACAATTTCCATAAAATAAAACGTTCAATTAAGGATTTTACCTAGTAAACTTAATATTCCATGTTTTTCCGTATTAGTGTATTATTATGATATGGGTCGGATTGTTTATATCCTCAAGCCTCTAGAATATTCTAATTTACTACAAGGAAATGTTTAATAAGATTAATTGACCTTTAAATGTTAACCACTGATCTAAGTAATATGAAACCTAGGTCTAAGTTTTCCTATTGAATCCATCCAATCACGAACTAATAATGTTCCTTATAAATGAAACTCTTCAAAGTATGTCTAATGAATATATAGATTTAAATGAATTTTAATAAATTTTTTTTTAGTTTTTAATAGAATAACTTATTATTAGTCTTTTCAGTAGACAATACAGAAGACGCTATTTTTCAGAAATAAAAAACAAACAAACTTCAATTACACGTTTTAATTGATCTTCTTTACTTTACATTTAATGTGACATCAGCTAATTATTAGTTATGTAATCTTTTTATTAATTACACTTCTTGTATAAATTCAACTAAAACGCGAAAAAAGAACGATTTCATTGAAATATAGATTGATTCACAGGGTAAAAAGCAAATTTATAATTTTACTTCTACTACACCTTTTTCTTCTCCTTCGTCATTGTCGTCGTCGTTCTCTTCTCATTCTTTTCTCTTATTCACTATCATTCTTTTTATAGCATACTCATCATCAAACTATAAAATATGATGTTCATTAGGCACAGGATGTTGAACAATCATTATGATTAGAATCTTAACAAATTTAAAGCTTTTAATTAATTATTTATTAGTTTAAATAGTTATTGCTTAACATTGAAAACAATCCAATTACAGGTTTTAACTGTCTTTTTAATAATTTTCTTTTATCATTAATAGACAAGTTATATTTTTGTTGTTGTTGTTGTCTTCTAATGATTTTCTATAGAAAGTTAGACAGTTTTCAAACGGTCATTAAACTTGATCAAACTTGAAATGTTATATATGTAGAATAACATTAAAATTATTTTCTCTTTTTCATCATAAACACAAGTGATTTACTTTTCAATTTTTCTTTTCTACTCAAAACTAATGCATCATTAGTTCATTTATTGAATTTTCTGTTCTTATTGTGGTCATTTTCCTTTAAAGATTATTAAACCTTATACAGTGTTATTAAAGAGGAAGAATGTATTTGTAAAATTTCAGCGAAAGAATTTGAAATAAATCCAACGTTTCGCCTGGCAATCTGGTCCAATCTTTTTCAAGGAAAATATAATCAAACAACAAAATTATCGATTTACTTCAAATTATTTCGCTGAGATTTTACAAATACATTATTCTTCTTTAATAACTCGGCGCCCAAATATTGTGAAACTATACGTTCAAATTTAGACGAAAGTCCTTATTTCTTATACAGTGTTAGTTCCAATTTCTGTTATGCAATATGAAAATGATTTATTTCGAATAGCTGGTCATTTCTGATGATAAAAGACAACCCAATGTTATTTCACAGTAGTTACTTTTTTGATGAAAGGATTAAATAGAACGAATATATAAGATTATTTCATATAATGTGATTATCTACGTTACTTGTTATGTTAAGATGAATTGGTTTCATCAACAAAACTAACCAATCCATATCATCTGATCACTTGTAGTTAGACGAACATTGAAATAGGTGGTAGTAAGGGCATAAGTTTAGATATGTAGTGCCGGTTATTACGTTAAGCCCATATACCTTATTCTTGCTTTCGGACAGCTCATTCTACTTGAGTCACATTCCGACCTTGTTATTTATCCGCTTATCAATCTTGACTGCTTTTATATGAGCGCGTAGGTGTGTGTGCATTTCTTATTCCATTACTCATCACATATCTGTAACTTACTTTTGTGTAATCATAAATAGTGATTAACGCTTGGTTAAATGAGAGTTGGCTTACCCGCCATCTCCACTCCGCGTTGTTTCTCTTCTCTCTATTCCATTCGCTTCATATACGAAATATATGTATTCAAAAGTTCATTAATCGTTATTTGACTTATTTAATTCCGTTCTTGACTAACGCAATTTAAGTTGATGATTATGTACGAGGATAGGCGATAACCAGCATTCATACGATCTAACTGGAATCAGAACCACAGGCCACTAAAGATACACAACAGGCCTCAGATTATTGTGTATAAAAGAAAAACTATATTTGTCAATGCAGCTGAATTTTTTAATTCATGACCGTGTTGCCATGTTATTGTCATTCTAAAAACAGTGTGATATGTATTTGATGTGAATTATTTTAACAAGCATTATTCTTTTTCAAGTGAACATGACTAGTTTTAATTAACGGCAATAAAAATGATAATTATAACATTTTCTTTAATTAATCACTAAAACCATTTACCAGAACAAATTTGTTGAAGAGTAAGACAAACTAAGATAAGAATAGCACATTTTGATATCTCCATAGTAACAACGACGTCATTTATATATTTAGTCAATCAACTGTCAAAAATGCAGCTTTATTTTCTCAGGCGATTATTTCATGACATGATTAAATAATATAGTGGTCATTTCAATTCAATGCATCGGATGATAATTTTTACTCATACACGAAAATGTCTCAAACGCTTACTAGAAATTTGTCAACAAAATGTTATATAATATTGTATGTTTATTCATAAAGTAAAAAAAATTGTTTTAGTACGAAACGTCTTTCACTCCATCAGTCGTATACAACATAAGTCCTATCATAATTATGTCATACCACATTGATGAAAACACTAATTAAAATGATAGTTAATTGGTTGCGTGAAGCAAAACAGCTAAGGTATCAGTTTTGGTATTTTTAGAAAAATGTAGATTAGATCTGAACCCATTTAACATAAGGCCTACATTGCAATAAACATAAAAGACAAAGTTTCAGTGCTGCCAAATTTGGACAACTTGCACACGCTTTTTGATTGAAATTTAAACTAATAAAGTGGATACGGTACTTGGTTAGATGTTTGTGTTAGTAGTCGTGAAGCAGTATCATTTCATATTCAAATATCAGACAGCTATATTGTAATTTTAATAAATAACAGTTAAGTATATTTCTTAATCGTATTATATATTGCACTGATCCCATTTGTTTAACAGATAGTAAAGCACTCTTTCATGAAAAATTTAAAAGGAGAAAGAAATCATCTAGTAAATACACTCAGTTTAAAAAACAATTAAATTGTACAGCTACTTTTCGTATAATTCAATTTGTAATCAAATTTACATAATCCATTATTTCTTTATGTATGTAGGGGTAGAGTGCAGTACCTCTATTTAAAAATATACCAATGAACACAAACTTTGTACTGGGATGAATACCAGTCAGATATTATGAACATCGTAATTAGATCATATAATCAGTTAGTCCAAAAAATATGAATTTATTAAAATCTCATTAGTTCTGACTGAATTTGAGCGATTAGACTCTGTATTTCAGTAAATAACTGCATACAATGATACAGCTTTCAGATGTATTAAATATTCATTATTAATAATGTTTGTAATGGAAATAATTATATCATATTATCCAAATAACAAAATATGATATACATTAGTGTTTGATATCTATTTAAACAAAACAAAGTACTTACCCATTAAAATTTTTGTATTATTCCATTATATACAACAAGCTACAATTCCATATCACTATCGGTTTATTTAAACAGTGGAACAATATTGATAAAATTTTATAATCAGATTGTTAAATTCTTTTTCTAATCAAGAATAAATTCAAAATTACCATTTTACCTGGATAGTTTTTTATTGGTTGATATGCACCAATCAGGATAAAGTCACTTTAATTTCAGCATATTGTTTCCTTTTTTGATTGATAATTGTACAAACGTATTATTTAATTCCATTTATACCAAAATCTCGTTTATGTGGAGAATTTCAATTTTTTTTCACTATATAGTTGTGGAGATTGTTGAGCTTTGATTGAGATCATGAATTGAAAAATGGTTAACCACCAATAAAGACCTGGAAGCACTGGATAGGAGTTCCGTACTAGTATGGGGCTTCTCAGCTATTCAAATCTTCTATCCGGCACACAGGATTCGAAACCTGGGGTATAATGAGAAACCGTCACCAGTGGAGTTCTTTTATGTTTGGTGTGAGGCAGTTGTTCACTGTAGACAATAGATGATGGTCGTGCAACATTGTGGGTTGATTGAAATTAGGGATTATCAACATTGAAAGCCAGCTCAGTGGTCTGGAGGTTAAGTGTTCGAGTGAGAGACCGAAGTTCCCTTGTTAGAGTACCGAGTGTGGGATCGTGGACACACACTGCTGAAGAGACCTACACTAGTATGAAGTGGCCATCCTGTGCTTCCAGATTTTCATTTTGTTGATCATTTTGCAAATAACAACTGACGGACGTCTAATTTAATTGGTGTCTACATCATAATATATTTTGTTTTCAGAAATCTACTGAAATAATTACGAATCAGGTAATTTCGTTTAGCCTAATAAACAAATTAGTTTCACTGGTTACTGAAGAAATAATAGCGTGAATTTGTTTCATAAATCCAATCCTTTTACAAATGTTTATTATAAAACAATAATAAATGTTTTGTACAGTCACAGGTACTGAATCTTATTCATGGAATATTTATGTAAATATATATTTTCTTTATAAAAAAAAGTCTTTTTATTAAATACAATTGAGCTATTTTGACATTATCATGTTTGTTTTGCCGAAACAATATTAACGGTGCACAAAAACGTTTTCACTTGACTTTTCTTCGTTTAACTACATTCTATCCAAAATTAAGGTCAGCGAGAAATAAAAACATTTAAAAAGATTTATTATATTTATAACATTAAACATCTCTAACGTTTATACAATACTATTGTAATATTGTTTTTCAAATTGTATACTAACAATTATTTGCAGAGAAGGGGGGAAAGAAAGAAAGAAAGAGATATATAGTAATCATATAATAAACTGCAAACAACTTCATCATATGTATAGTTTCTACATTATGACAAATTGTAATCTAAATAGCTTAAATCAAGATAAGTATTCGGCTGAATGGATCACGATTGAATTGAATAACACAAGTGAATAGTAAATGTTTTAAGATGTTCACTTAAACTGAAAATGTATCTTAGTAGTTTTAAAGTTTATTTTTTAAAAAAGTGCAGTTTGATATTAACCTGTACATATAACTGGTTTTCGATAATATTTTGCCTTATCTATTTTTCAATAAAATGGATATGTATATAATGATAAAATGTGACAATAATGATCTAATATACCAGCTTCTAAAGATATTAAACTATCGGCCTGTATAAATTCACTTGATATTGTTTACTTGAATCTTCCTATTGACGTTTAGGACTGCGATTGATCAGTCTCTTATCGGCATATATGCACACCATGAGTATTGCCTCGATATTGCCTTAATTCACGAGTATTGTAAGCAAGGGTTGATAGTGGCTAGTAGTGGAATCCAAGACGCGCGTTTCGTCCTAGCTAAGTTAATAACGCAATGGCGCTTGAAGCGAACGGTACTCGGTTTGAGTCATAGCGTGAACATCAACTCTGAGATGCAGGCACATCCAGCTGACGAGTCTCAAATAGGACGAAACACGCGTCCAGAATCCCATTGCTAGCCACTCTCTATTCTCCCTTACATCGACCTATTTGTTGTTGTACAGTTCATGTTTTTCTTTATTTTCCAATAATATTGCAAAAATATTTAGTTATATTTTTATACTGTTGAACAGATTACAAATAAGATTTTGGTTATATCATAATTTCTTTCCGTTATTTTATTGATTCTTCATGTTGTTTTCAATAAAACACTCAATTTGAGTTCATCTTCAAACCCTCACATTTGATTTATTTATTTATTGTTAAGTTGTAAACAAGAAAACATTCTTAATTAAATTAAGTCGATACTCTTATGAGATGAAAAATATGATGTGAATAAACAATTGAGTGACATGAACGACTTAAAGTTACAATTACGAGGACTAAGTCATATGGTTTTAATAAAACAAACGATTTTTTATATTTGTGACATTCAAAAGGATGGTAAAGGTAAAAATCTATGGAATATTTTTCCTAGGAATTTTTTTCTCATAATGAATTTTGCACATATGCTACATATGCAAATCCTACATTGACATTCATAAGCAGTAATAGAATGGAAGCTATTTGAACTAAATAGCTTAGTCAATATTATGTTAATATTTGAAGCTATCAGTATCATGTTTGAGTATCAGTGTCAACAATAATACTGAAGTACAGTACAACCAGCTGAGTTAGGTGAATCACGAGGATTAAATTATACTGCCTGTGACTATAAAAATGATGCTGAAGTAGCTTTTGATATTAATTTTAAACATATTTATCTTATTTATTGGTTCCTATTCTTATTTAAGTTACACCGCTTGTTACCAAGATCGAATTGTTATTTCATAGAATGTTTTAACAATTTTAGATTACCATTGATTTTAGCTTTTATCTAGTGAAATTTAAGACTAACTGTGGTCAGACTCAGTTTTCTAGAAAAATCCTCCAATTTTTTATTACTCCATTAGTGTGATAAATTATCATGTTATTACAAAAAAGCCGAAATATTTAGTTTGTAACTTTTGTGAAATTCACTAGCTTCAGTATACAATACAATCATTGATTGTTAACCTGTGTCTTCCATTATTCAGAATTTTTATAACAAAATTGGGACGTTTTATTAAACTACAACATAGTGACTTTATAAAATGGAAACTAAAATCTTAGCGACTGACAAAGATCGTTGATTTTGTAGTTTTAAAAATCTCTCCAGTTGTAAGCGTTAAGCCTAAAACCTTCAAGATCTTCAAGCTTTTCATTTAAAAAAATAATGAGAAGCTGAAATTATTGGTAACATGGTATCAATTAACGGTCAAGTATAGTAAAATAGATTAGATAACAAAACATAAGATTCATAGTGCTATTAGTTTTACCTCGTCATAAATGTTTTGTTTCGTTCAGTGGTATCTGTTACAAAAGGAAATTTAACTCTAAATTTCAATTTTCATACCTCACAGAAATGTTTAATCTTATTTGATAATATAAATGTCGATGTTACCTGTTAATTTTTGAGTATTTCATGTACTGTTATTCACACTCAGTTACACTATCCACTTTCATTTATAATTTAAGCTTACTCGCTGCGTTGAAAAATCAATAATCTGTTAAATAATTCTGTTTTAAATAGCTGATATATTAAGATATCATACACCCATGAAGCATGTAAAAACACAAAGTTTAATAAATTATTCACAATAATCTTATATCAATTGGTAAATAATAAATAAAATAAAATTGTTATCCGGTATAGAATTATAGTTTAATTCAAGTATTGTTAATGCTGTAATTCTTTGAAGCGAAAACGTGTACAACTGTGATAAAATATGGAATAGATGGAATATGACTAGTAGTAGAATCTAGGACAGACCTTTTGTTCCACACCGAGATCATCAGCTAGATGTACATGAATCACGGATTTGATGTCCACCCCGGGACCGGAACCCAGTACCATTCACATGTCAACGTGTTATCGATTTAGCTACTGATTTCAACTATGAAAATTCTACAGTCCCCTTCAAACCCTGCTACACTGATAATAGGTTTATGTTGTCATAAATACAAAAATTAGTTGCTCAACAATCTAATAATTATGATAGAAGCTGTTGTTTTTATCTCATGAAATAAATGAACAATATTAGAAGAAAGAGTACGATTTACTTGCTATTAGCTTTAATGAAGCCTATTTTGCAATAGAAAAGGCATCTGATCTTTATGAATTACTTATTTTTCTAGACTTTGATTACAACTTGTTAAATCGATGAAAAGTTTCCAAAAAATAGTTTATTTTTGGTGTGTTCCATTTTACTGACGGTAAATTATTAGAAGAATTAAATGAACAGATTTTATATTATTTTGTAGGTATCAATACTAAAGTTGAACTTGATAGTTTCAAATCAGTTGGATATTGGGTATATAGTTAACAATAAATATTTTTTTGTTAAGTCCCAACGAGTAGAATATAATATTTCTGACATTTCGTGACTTAATATAAACCATTTCTCCAGAGAAGTCACGAAACGTCAGAAATACAACTTTCCACTCATTGAGATATAACAAAACAATATATATCTTATTCATATTATTTGTTTAAAATTTTGTCTGTGGATCCAATGTAAGTGAATAACGAATGTTCTAGGACATATTCCTACAGGTTTCATCATCTATATGTAGTGATCACATGAATTTCAATTTGTCTATATTCATATATAACTGTAGTAATGAATATATTAACATATAGTATGATAAACATATTTTCAGAGCATCTAATTGCAATCTAAGTGTTGTTTAACTTATAGTAAAGAAGTGAAGTAGAAAATTCACTGAAATGTCACTAAATGGTTATTAGCACATAATGTACTGAAAAAATTAATGAAATGTTCTTTAATTAGCTTATTATTTTCATCAAAGTCCAGTGGTTTGTCAGTTAACTTTCATAATCTAAACAAATATCTTGACGGTATTTTGTATAATCTGTAACAGTCCTAGATGTAATTTCAGTCAATTGGTTGTACTGACAGCTCAGTAGATTTTACCATGCTGAGATTTAAACCTAACATTAAAGTACTTTTTCTTTATACTTGTAACGTAACAAATTGATGAATAGTCATATATTTTTTCTAATTACTCAATACAACGGTAACTCACAAATAGAAACATATAGACGATAATGATGAGCTCATTTATATTTATAATGAATTACAATTCTAAATCAAGATAAAACTATAAAAAAATTATTTAAATATCTTAACTATTATCAAAATGAATGGCATTGCAAAATTAAAAGTGGTATTATATTTATCAATGAATTAAAAGTTTCCATTCGGTCATATAAACTAACAAAATTAAAATAGGAAAAAAGAAACAATTAAGATCATAGTACTTGGATCTATTTATAAGTTCAGATCATATTGTTACAATGATTTGCCCTCGCAGGTCATTTTGTGTATGATTTACAAAAAATGATTAACTATATAAGAAGTAAGAAGTATAAATGAGATTCTCATTCTTTTATGTGTAGATAGATAATGCGTATGTATACTGTATATTGGTTTCTTTTATTGTTATTCGGGCCATATCACCCAGCTAAAATAACAATATGAATAGAATAATCGGTTGATTTTTATATCTTTTAATAAGGCAATAGCATACAATTTAAATCGTCCGAAGTTAGTTTTTCGACTTTTATTTCGTTGGTCAAGCTATAAAAAGGTCAATCTTGAAAAAAACATATCTATTGTTTCCTTCTCTCGTGTTTACCTATCAGTTAATATCTTCCAAGCAAGTAAATGAAGAAAAAAACACGGGTAGAGTTTGCCTGAAAATGTGTTTGAATGAAAGGGCATCTTCTATCTAGATTTTTTCTTTGAGTAGTGTCTTTAAAAAAATCATAGAAGTATTTGAGATAGTATTCAACATTTAAAAAAAATAATTGTGTAATGTTTATTTATTCAGACTAGTAAACAAATTGAAACTTGACCTAAATCATTCATTTAGCATTATGAACGCCTAACTAAAGCTCGTGAAGAGCAGACTAGAGAAAACCAGGCTGGTTTTCGACCTGGACGTGGTTGTATAGACCACATATTCACACTACGTCAGGTTCTAGAACACAGACACACATTTAGACGCCCCACGATGGTAGTATTTCTCGACCTTAAAGCAGTATTCGACTCTGTTGATCGTAAGGTTCTATGGCAGTGTTTGTCACTGAAAGGAGTACCAAAGAAGTACATTAACCTTGTAAAGGCTCTCTACTCGAACACAACTGGTAGAGTGAGAGCTTATAGCGAATTGTCATCAGAATTGATTACCTCAAGTGGTGTTCGTCAAGGCTGTCCACTCTCCCCATTCCTGTTCAACTCTGTCGTCGACGTACTTTTAGAGATAACACTTTCCTCATCTGACTTTACAGGGGTTGAACTTCTACCGGGAGGTTCACTTGTTGACTTAGAATATGCTGATGACATAGTTTTATTTAGTGAAGACACTGACAAAATGCAGAGTCTTCTGACCACTCTAAACAACAATGCAGACATGTTCGGGATGCGATTATCCTCCTCGAAATGCAAAATGTTGCTTCAGGATTGGGTTTCATTGACACCCGAACTAATGATAGGGAGTGAAGTAAATGGGCGTGTCGATCACTTCACTTATCTTGGAAGTCTCATCAGCCATTGTGGTCTGGTGTGTGACGAAATCTCAGCACGGATACAGAAGGCTAGACTAGCTTTTGCCAACTTGCGTCATTCATGGCGTAGGCGAGATATCCGTCTACCAACCAAAGAATGGGTTTACTGCTCAGCAGTTCGTCCCGTCCTACTTTATGGCAGTGAAACATGGCCGGTAAGAGTAGAGGATATTCGTAGGTTACTAGTATTTGATCATAAGTGTCTTCGAAATATTGCTCGTATATCATGGGACCATCGAGTAAGTAAAGCAGTTGTCAGGAAACGGGTACTAGGTAAGGATGGCAAATCCATTGATGAAGTAGTGAAACTTCATCAGTTGAGATGGTTTGGACATGTGTTACGTATGCCCAACGACCGACTGCCTCGTTGTGCGATGTTCAGTGGTATAGGAGTAGGTTGGAAGAAAGCTAGGGGCGGCCAGATCAAAACATTGCACCAGTCCATAAAGTCACTGACAAGTGGACTGAGTCATGTTGGTAGGTGTAGACTACCTGGTTGGGATCCGCGAGATGATAGCAACCGATGGTTAGAGACCCTGAATGACATGGCTCAAAATCGTTTGCAATGGCGCAGGTGCATCCACTCTTTGTGTTCTCCCAAATTTTGATCTCCTTATTCCTCCTTGTCTCTTTTTTTCTCTTCCCAAATTTATTTCACTGTATTATTCTCTTTAAATAACATCTCCAAACACTAATCTTCCCGATTACTGCTTGTACTCTTATTACCTCTACCACTACGGGATTTTAATCGACAAGTGCATCTCTGTGCTAATGTGGTGTGGCAACTCGAACTGATGTACGTACGTACGAAGTTCTACGTTGTTACTGACTGACTGATATCAACGTTCAGTACAGTATGATGTAGATGCCAAAAAACTAAGGCTTAATAAAGTCATCGTAAACACTTTTCATATATCCAGTATGCATTTTATTTCATTCTGTCTTATGATGTACTGTATCGTCCATCAACTTTATTCTTTTCAAGTAAATGGAATATACCCATTGAAACATAAAACGAAAGATCGTTTTACCGAAAAGTCCTCTTCTTGGCGAATTCATTTTTTAAAGCTGTACAATCGCAAATATATTATTTGTCAAATTTATAAGAATCACAATAATAATGATCATTAAATTATGTTGAATACGGCAACAGTGAAGTAGATTAAATAAAGATAGTAAAGCATTATCTTTACCAGGGAAACTAATAATAGTTACATTTTATTGTTATTGAGTATTCATCATCCAGATAGATAGGGAAATTATAATTGTGTCAGTATAATTAGATAAAATGTTGAAATTGAAGCAATTAGACAGGGTTCTTTACAGATTTATTGACTGTACAGTATTCTGATTAATAACTCCTGATCTTGATATGATCTACGATCACAGATTGACACTAAACATTAATGAGTTGAAGATAATTTTGTTGTCAGTTATATACTTCATTTCCTCACTTATTTAGAAATTTGTCTGTAACTAACATACTTATTACTTTGATCTAAAGAATGATTTGATAATTTTTCGAATCGAATTTTCTAAATGGTAAAAATTCACAAATTAAAATTACATTACATTTCAATACATCATGAAACTTGATATTATATGTACATCATTATCAGCTCCTTGATTTCTATTGAGAAATCACCAAAACTCAAAACAAACGCTGAAAAGTTGATTATTATTATTATTAGACATGGATTATTTACAAATGAACCGTAAATCAATAGTTCAAGTTTGCGAGTCGATATTGAAGAGAGAAATTACTCTCTCACTGAACACATTTATGTCAGATTATCTATACTAATAATATCTATGACTTAATTTAATGTAATGATTCTTACATTTTACACTATTAATATGAAATCAAAGGTAGTTTTAGTTATTACAATAAAAGTATCATATCCATCGAAATGTATTGATAAATTGTTATTAATGTTTCATTAATTCTCAATGACTTTTTTCACATATCCACCTGTGTATATTCAGTGATTTCTTACAAACAAACAATAAAGCAGATCATTAAATTACAGCAAATGACAGACTAAATTTATTTACACAAAGTTTCCATTTGTGATACTATTCGTTATATTCATCAAGGGAAACATAAGAATCTGCTTTCTTTTGTTTTTCTGGAAAACTTAAAAGATAACTAATCATACACTTACAAGATGAATTAACAGTTGTAATAAAATTTTGTTCACCTGTTACTCCAGGTACGTATAATGATACAGCATAGTATAATGAAATATCTAGAAGTGATTAAGTATGTTCGATCTTAACAAATCTTACATTGTTCCTATAATTAAATAATATTGTAAGTTGAAAATTCTGATAATCGTTATTAGGAATATATTTAAGTCAAATGAGTACATTTTATGTATATTACACTAAAACGATCATCATACGTTGATTTATGTAGCATAGTAGTATGATTAGTTTACATATAAAGACAGATCGCTCATGTTAATCCATAAAATCTAAGATAGATACATACTTAATTATTTTTGGGAAATTATTGATCTTATCTCTGGGATTTTTACAAATCTTATTTTTTTCTTTACTTATTATACCGGCGCATAACTATTGTGAAACTATTCGTTCAAATTTGAACGAAGAAGACTCTCTATTCTTTTTCATTAATGATAAATAAGATACTAAATCCATAGTATTAGTGTGTTGTTTTTTGTCTTGTTCTAAAGAAAACACTATTACTTTCAAGTTTATTGATTTTTGTAGTCACCAAAGAATAATAGAGTTGTGAAAAAACAGCATTTCATTTAATATATTGCTTATTCATAAGCTTGTCTCAGTGTGACCACGGTTATTCTTAAGAAAATCGGTACCCAGATATTATTGGATTTATTACGTAGAAGAGTCAATTAGATGGAAGTATTATTTGATAATTCGTTTAGCATTGAAAACCAATTTTTACAGTCTATAATAGAGGAAATGACAAATCGTTTCTAACAGTTTAGTCATCTCATATATCATGTATCAACTAGACCTTATATTCAACTATATTTGTGAACAAACTTTTTTGTTTAGTACAAATACCTTTTGATATTTCAAGAATAGTATTAGTACGTAACTTACAAAACAGTAAAAAAAATAAAAACTTTAATGGCTAAATGTAACTCCTACTACTCCAGAGCCTAAAATAACTATTATATCGAATATTAGAACTATATCTCCTCGCGTTATTATTCACCTTACTTATATGATTGAAACAGTGATTTCTTTATTCATTCATAACTCTTTGAAATAAAGAAATTATTTATACTTTTAAATTGTGTTAAATATCCAAAAGTTACTTAAATGAATAAGGGCGAATGACGGATTTTTAACATAAATTTTACAAATTATTATTTTGAAGAATGTAGTAGCAATTTAGTAGATGAATTCACAAGTCGTTTGAAGCTAAACCACAATGGAAAACCTGGTATCACTGGAAGTTCATTTCGTCCTAGTGTGGAACTTATCTGCAGCGTGCATCCACGACCCCTCATCGCGAGATTCCAACTCGGGACCTATCGGTCACACGCGCGAGCGCTTAACCTCTAGACTACTGAGCCTGCATCAAACGGTGTTAATGCATAACTCCAACCAGTCCATGAAATTTCGCCACCTTCCATCATTGTCATCAGTGAGTTACTATCTCACAAAAGTGAGAGTTTATTTTTTCCTAATAACAAACAAATTACATACAACTATCAGTTATTTGTTTAGACAATCAAAAACAACAAAATACTTCATATTTCACAAAACTTTTTGTTGTTGAATGTATGCATTTAACACTTGAAATTTGTTTATAAAACTCAATGTCATATAAGAAGGTTATTGTTCTCTGTACTATGTGAATCAGAGATATATTTAGTAATATCCTTATTATGGGATGTGGAAATTTCCAATATGGATTATTAATATTGTATCTTAGGGAAGATATTTCAAATTAATAATAAGTAATTAAACAAATTTGCTTCTCAGGATTTTTACTTATCAGGGGTCCAAAATTATTTCTTAGAAAGCAAAAGAATCTCAGTTCTAATTCACAAATTTCACAGTACATATGTATGATGTGAATTGCTTAAGAATTTTTTTAGTTCATTACGAATTCTATGTTTAATAATGTTTGGTAAAGTGGTCTTGGAAACTATCTACTGATTAAAATCACTTGGTATTGTTTACTTTAATCTTCCCATTGAACTTTAGGACTGAGATTGATCAGTCTCTTATTAGCATATGTGTATACTAAGAGTATTGCCTCGATATTGCCTTAATTCAAAAGCTTCATAAGCAAAGATGGATAGTGGCTAGCAGTGGAATTCAGAACGCGCGTTTCGTCCTATTTGGGACTAGTCAGCTGGATATACCTGCATCTCAGGGTTGATGTTCACCCTGGGACTCGAGCCAAGTACCGTTCACTTCAAACTCCATCGTGTTATCCATTTAGCTACTGAGTCCTGATATCCACTTGTTTGTGTTGCGGGGTGATTATTCTTCAGAATAAATAATTTTCACTACAAAGAATTCAGTCTATAGAAACCCACTGTGACGGAACTATTCATGTTGCATCTAGATTTTTATTTGTAAATGAAATTTCAGTAACAATAAATTATATATTTTTTGTAAGAATAAACCTGAACAGATTCAGAGAAATACATTCCCATTTCTTTAAAACAAAATAAGTGACTACTTGTAGGTTATTAGGTTAGCATGTCTATTTCAGGTATCAATAATAAATGAGACTGAGGCAATCCTAGTGTCACAAGGAGATTTATATGGACGTATACTTATGTTTTTATTACTATTGCTAAGATCTAACAACATAAAAACTTCATTGTTACTCCAATTGTAATTTTTCTGTTTTTAAATACACAGTTACTAATAACTCATAAATCGGATAATACATCATCCGTTGGAAAGCTGAATCTGAAAGAATAAACCAAGTTTTATTTTGTATTGTTTTTGATGAGCTAATTAAAACTTTAGATAAATACAACAAATATATTGACTTGGTGTTGTTTGCTTCTATTTTCCCATTGTTTTTAGGCTTACAATTAATCAGTCTCTTGTCGACATATGTGCATCCTGTGCGTATTGCCACAATATTGCCTTAAGTCACAAGCTTTACAAGGAAAGATAGATAGTGAGAAGATACAAGTAAACAACACCAAGTGGATTCAAAAGTCACCCCAATGCACATGCAGGTGGGCTATCAAGACTCAGTAGCTAAGTGGATAACGTGATGATAATTGAAGCAAACAGTACTTGGTTCGTGTCTCGGAATAAACATCAACTCTGTGATGCAGGCATATCTAGCTGACGAGTCCCAAATAGAAAGAAATACGCGTTCTGAATTCCATTGCTAGCCACTATCCACCTTTGCTTATACAACAAATATATGTTTCGCGTGAATATTTTACTAATATACCAATCAATCTATTAAGAATAGTGATGTTTTTTTGATTAATATTGTATAGATGTCTTTGTAACCGAAAATCGAGAAAAATGTGCAAAGTTTTAATATATTGACAATATAGTTATCTGTATATGATTATGACACATTCTACTTCTATTATTATATATTCTGAATACTGTAAACAATCCAAACTACACAGCAAACAGCATGGCACGTTGAATTGATTGGAGAGACAGTCTGATGACCATTGGATAATAAAATTCCACTTTTTCTGTGAACTGAACAGTCTTGGTTTTTTTTAAACTGGAATGAAACCGATCGTAAAAACAATAGAGTAGTAAAATGTATCCCAAAGAAATCGTCATGAAATTCCTTGCAAATTTTTTTAAAGTAACATCGCAAGCTAACTTCAGTCAGACGAACTTTGAGTATGAGGAATAACTGAATAATTGTTTCGTCTCTCTATGAGACTACTTAAAAATACACATTCACGATACTTACAAGGATCAAGTTCTAAACCATCAGATCTCCAACGTACTCTTAAACTTAAATCTATTGTGTCGATATCAAATAGTTTCCATCATTAACTTCAGTTTGCAATTAAATCTCACCATTATCTATATTTAAATTAACTAATCATCCATTTTCTACTGCGCAATATTTAATTGTCATTACCTTTATAGTAAGTCTATATTTTCAAGCTTTAATATAATTCTAATGTCAAACTATTTATTCATTTCTTGATTTGATCTTCAATCTGACTTTTTTCCACTTAATACATATCATGATTCATTGTAAAATATATTAAATTATTGTAATTGATCAACAACAGATTGTTTTTGTCTTACATTTTTCATATATGTAAATAAAGTGTGATAAAGGTTGAATTGGAAGGAGTCATTGTTCATTTATGTATTTTCACTGTTGATTCCAAGTGAGTAGTATAAGGTTGTCCTTTTTTTTTATTATTTTCTTCAGTAAGCTTAAATTCTTTTTTTTTAAGTGAGGTTTTTGTAGTAAATATTTTATAGACATTTGATTGTTATGAAGGAAAATCAATGTCATCATTTCTATGTAGCTATTGATTCATACTGAATACACGTAAACATCTTCTATAATCATACTGAAATATTAATTTTGTTTATATTAATGTTAATAATAATGGTAGATACTGTTCTCTATTTTGTTTTAATAACAAGTTGTGTATACATTAAAAGTGTTGTTAACTTATTCAGCATGTCAGTAAACAATTCACCATTCATCCATGAGGTTGTGTTACATTTTCTTGTTATTACCAAAAGTAACAGATTAAATATCGAATAAATCTAATAATGAACTTAGTTACATGAATTTGTACTAAATGATGATGTGAATAATATTGCTAGGGCACTTTGTGTACTTTTAAATTAAATATAAATACAGTTATACATTTCACTACTTTTTAAAACATATTATACACCAATATATCAACGCTTAGTATTTTTCGATTGACTATTTTGTCTATCTAGATTAAAGAATAAAATAATGATGTACTAACTAGTAATTAAAATCCAATGGTATAATGCTTTTATAAAAAGTATTATGTAACAAGTAAACTGTACTACTTTATGGAAGTAAAAACTATAAATAACTAAGTATTTTTTTCAAAGATAACTTAATACATTTACCCAGTAAACATTTGTTGGGCCCTTTATTTAATCGTCATTTAGATCAAACTATGTTGTCGAAAGAGCTCTCCACTTTAGTGGCCCGGGGTCTGACACTAAGGTGATCGTATGAATGTATGTTATCACCTATCCTCGTATATAATTATAGCGACTCACGTGCAAATGGGTTTGTTCTCATTTAACTCAGTTAAGCCATTTTGCTAACTTATTTAGCGGACAAAGCCATCCGCACTATAACAATTTATTGTACCCTTATTATTATTTTGTGCTTGTATTAAATACGCATGCTTGAATATTGCTTATGGCCTACGCATTTATCCACTCTGCTAGTCTCACTACTAACCGCTTATTTGATTCGATTACTCATTAATTTCACATGCTATATATATGTCCACGTTATTCATATGGTTGACACTGCCTTCTCGCTCGCTTGATTGTACTCGATTACTTACATTCGCTCAGTCGCTCGCTTGCCTGTTTGCCGTTCGACACAACTCTTAATGCTCGTTTAATGCATCTGTAATTTTTGGACATCTGTGTGTGTGGTCTCGAAATAAACGTAATCAACGCTTCGTATTCGCCTTCTGAATAATATACCGTTGGGGTTAAATAGGACGGTTATCAAGACGAATTGTATACGAAGTTTAAGGGATATATCGAATACCGACCACCACATAATCATCGACTTAAATTGCGTTAGTCAAGAACGGAATTAAATAAGTCAAATAACGAGAATGGACTTGTGAATACATATAATTTTGTCTAGAAAGCAAATGGAATAGAGAGAAGAGAAACAACGCAGAGTGGAGATAGCAGGTACGCTAACTCTCATTTAAACAAAAGTAATTTACAGATACGTGATCAGTAATGGGATAAGAAATGTGCACACATCTACGCGCTCATATAAAAGCAGTCAAGATTGATAAGCGAATAAATAACAAGGTCAGCATGTGACTCAAGTAGTATGAATAGAATGGGCTGTCCGAAAGCTAGAATAAGGCATATGGGGTTAACATAATAACCGACTTCGCACATTGCAACTTACAAACTACTAAATTTATGGTTCAAAAGGCTAAAAAAGATGAGATGAAATCGTTTTAATTTGTAATATTTTAGTAATTCTTGAGAACTAGAAAAAGACAAAAAATGCATATTCACTCAGTGCACAACAGAAATGGTGGTTACTTAGATTTTATACAATAGGTTCAAAGAACTCATTATTCTGTCAAAATAGACTATTAGTGTGATCAGTGTGACTTATGATCGCAACTACTAAAATTACTAAAATATCCACAAAAAACTCCTTCTGATATTAATCAACATATGCTTACTAGTGACTGGCTTCAAGAGGTATTTCCTGTAGTTCTTGTTAGAAGCAGTGACCGGTAGAGTTCAACCGAGTTTTTTGTGAGATAGTAACTCACTGATGACAATAGTGAATGTGTTGCTCAATTTCGTGGATTAGTTGAAGTCAGACATTAACAGCATTGGATGACGACCTGCTCAGTAGTCTAGAGGTTAAGCGTTCACGCGCGTGACCGATAGGTCTTGAGTTCGGATCTCGCGAGGCACGATCGTGGAAGAGCACTGTAGAGGAGTTCCATAATAGGGCGAACAAAGGCCGTCCAGTGCTTCCAAATTTTCCATGGTGGTCTAGCTTCAATCGGCTTATGATCTCAATTATTAAAACTACCATAATAAACACAAAATCCATCTCTGATACTAGTGTTTTGTCAAAACATTTATACCGAAGCGTACACATATGATTTTTAGTCATTAAACAAGTGGAGATTCATTTTCGCTACTGAAATTACATCTGTTGAAAATGCGTATTCTCCGATGTTGTTTTGTACTAGAAAAAGTAATCGGGTTTACAAAATTCTGCATATCCTTAGTGGTTTCGTGATTGCATAAAGATATCTCCAATAACATTTGTCTTAAAATACTTGTATACACTTTCATTCTAAATCTCAAATCTTATCAACACTTTTCACAGTTAAAAGTAAGGAACATTTCTTTTACACAGTGGTCAATAACCATTAATTTATTATGTGACTTATTAACAATGAATTATTTTTCATTAAATGACTAGGAATTAATTAGTTTCCTGTTGATACTTAGCAACATTATATCATAAATCTTAAGAAAGATATTGTATTTTAATTGTGATTTTGCGCTCTCTGATAATCTAACTCGAGAAAGTGAATATTATAAGGTTCAGATTATCGTTTAGGAAGTGTAATACAATAAAGTGATACTGGTTTATTAAAATGTTTATAACATTTGGATTTTAAATGTAAAAGTTTGTATATTTCTGATACTGATGTTAATGAATGCAATTGTGTAGTCTGTGATGTGCTCTTTGCTATAACTCCTACATTGAGTTATTCTAGTTTCTGTACAAATGAGTCAATGTGATCTTATTGGTTATACTCTACACTTGGTTATTTTGATTATTCATCTGTAATCTTGAGTGTTTTACATACAAATTTGCATGATATTACTCATTTGTCTATCTAATTTCTTGTATATTTTTACATCGCGGTTTTATTGCCAATCTCCAATGCTTTATATATTCGATGGATCTATTATAGTGTTTTCCACCATTTATTGTAAGCATTCATGAAAGATGAGTATCCCAAAACACTTTTATATTTCATGTTTTACTTTCACATCACATTAACGTAGTTAGTTAACCGAAGACATGAGAAATAAGTAAGGTTCAAAATTTGATCATCCATCATCCTACAATAATGCAGTCCATGCAATGCCTCAAGCCATTGTAAACATATGAGTGTCCTAAGAAGATTTAGCTGATACTGCTGTTTAATCCTAAACATTGGTGAAGGTGAACTGTGTCATCACGACCTGGATGTACCTGATTCCGATTTTTAATGCTCAAACTGAGACTCCACTTATTCTCAGCGAACGAGTTAGTTGACAAGCATTCACAATACACTGTAGACTAATGTTCGTTTTTGATGTTATAAAAATCAGCTGATGTTAATTATAGTGTTCTGCCACATGATTTAAACAAACTTTGTTTAATACAACAGCACATGAAATCCTTTTGAACATTACAATTAAAAATGTTATTGTTTTGATTATAGCGTTAAATGCTGTAAACAAATATTAATAATTTATAGAATAGCGAATAAATGAGGGTCATGAATTCTTCAACAGATGTCTTAAAAATAAGTTGTCTATATCAAAGTCGTTCTATCAGAAACGTCTCAAAAACGTAAGTATACGTATATTTCATGCACTCATTGATTTGAACAAGCAATCAGAGGAACGAAGCAAAACGACGCGCAGTGAAGAAAGCATTTGAGATAACTCCATTTAATCAAGCGTTAATCAATATTTATAGCCAGATAAAAATAGGTTACAGACATGTGATGATTAAGATAAGAAGTGTACACACATACGCTAATATAAAAAAGTCAAGTTTGATAAGCGAATAACTAACATGGTCAAAATGAAGCTTGATAAGAATGGATAAACTGGCTTGCCTGGAAGTTATAAGCTATGTGGGCTCGATATAGGACCAGCCATTGCACTCCACATAAAATACTAATTGTATACAATTGTGAGATTACTGTCAGGGTGATTTTCACGCTAATTTTGTTGCGGTTATGTTGAAAAAAATTATGGTCATAAGTGTTTGTATTATTATATTGTCTAGAATGGTGTGCTGCTAACATGACTGCATGCACATCATAGTCATTCTTTGTATTTTTATCCAATCCCACCTTTAAACTGACATTAATGTTAGTGTTACTGAAATTTACTTCAGAATTTCTTTAAATTCTAAACTCGTGATCTGATAATAAGAAAACCAAATGAAATCACTACACGATGATGAAGAGTAAAAACGGAGAAATTATACAAAGTGTCTTTGTTAACCAATTACATTAATGAGTCACATGGTTAGCTGGAACTAATTTTGACCAATGGACAACAATAGTCACCGAAGTACTGACTTTATTTCTGGTGAATTCGCAGTCGAAGTCAACTAATGACATAATAACAAATGTAAATAAATTCGATTACTTAAAATTAAAAAGTAAACGATGTGTAAATTACTCAGTCATCTGTGCTTTTTTTTTTCGAAGCATATTCTTTCTACGCTTTTATAGAACATGTAACTTTATAGAGTTATAAGTTGAAAAGAAATAGTAATAAAATGATAGCTCAAGAAACTAAAGTAACCTACTTTTAAAATACAAAAACGAGTGATTTAAGCAGAACCATACTTTGTAGTCACCCATCCTATCCAATTATATAGATACAACTCAGAAATGTTTAATGTGCTGAAAAATTTATGTTATCGGGTTAAACTGAATGAGTTACATAAGAATATGAACGCGAGTACAGCACTAAACAGTTATCAGTTTATGTTGCTTGTTTTTTGAAAATATCACACAAATATCACACTAGTTGATATTCATAAGAAGTGAAGTTAGTATTGATATTCTGTAAATTGAGTGTTATAAGTTTCTAATAATTATCTCATCATGACATCATTAAAGTCAACTGTTTCATTGGTTATATTCTGTGGCACAACCAGAAAGGTCTAAAGAAATCATGTAAAATGAGATTAATTCAAAACATTATTTTAAATCCCACCACATTTTTAATTGAGTTTAATCAGTCAGTATAATATTCATTTCACTCAAACATATTGCCATGTGAACAATCTAAAATTTTATCTTAACGCATAAATTATTCGCTTGATATACTTATACTTTTAAAAGCATACGCTACATTTTAATGTAGAAGAAAACTCTGTCTGTCCAAGCATAAAAGTATTCTGTAAGTTGTCACGTGGAGAACATTTAATCTGTCAGTTAAAAATATAAATTTACTTTCATAAATACCAATTCAATACGTTGATAAATAATCATAGCAACCAATCATTATGTTTTTACAGATACATATAGTTCTTATTATTCAATAAAATAAGCATCCAATCAATAATTTAAAACTAACAGGAAGTTTATTGAAGAGAACTTACCTACTTTCTTCATGATCGCTATATCATGATATGCAAAAGTAGGTAAGTGAAAGCCTCTTTTTATCCATGATTAGTTGATAGCATTGTTTAACACTATTTCCAGTCTTGTTGAGAATTTTGTAAACTCTACATAAAAAGAACTTTGTCAACTGTTTCACTCTGAAAAGATCTTTGTTTTCAAATAATGTAATTTAGTCAGGTTTCTATAGAAGGTCCTAGGTTTGATTCCTGCGTTCAGGGTCGTTGATGAGCAATTCTGAGTAGTTTCATATCAAAACGAAACGGCAGTCCAACATTTCCAGGTTCCCAATGGTAGTCTAACATTAATCAGCTCAAGGTTTTAATGAAATTCAAAATAACTATACTCATAATAATTGAATCACCTAACAAGTCAGATTTTGTTGCTTAGATAAAAAAAAATTTGATTTTATACCATTACTATGTTAGTATTTTAGATGATACATTTTGGCATAAATAATGATAGTGATAGATAAAGATATTATATTAAAAACTGACATAATCATAAAGTAAAGGCCACTAGGAACATAGACGTTTGAAAAATACACAAATTATTGGTCTTATATATGCCAATGATTGTTACCTGACTCTCAGAAGTTGTTCTTACCACTCATTCTATCTACCATTTTCAATATTGTGTGATTATTTTCTAACATCCGTTACAAGACGATTTTCACTAGTTTTTTTATTTGTAACTCAATTGTTGTGCAACTGATTTTTTCTGTTTCTTCTGAAGAGTACGATTTAATTATTAACAAGACATTCATAATAATGTTCAATCACTTATAACTTGTTGGATAGCATGACTTCATACTTTCATTTGCTTAATCTTTTATGTACCAAACACAGTTCACATGATTTTAAGTGTAACAATTTAGAGAACTAAATTGTTTTGTTGTGTCATAACTGTACATTTTAGTAGTAATGTCGACAATGTTTAATGCATGAGTTATTAGGTATCTAAAATCCATTGATTGTAAACTTAATGGACTTCCAAGCAATTCTAAAAAAACACCTTCACTCGGTTTATTCTATTAAAAGTTTCTAATATAGTCAACTAATTGAATTTTAAAGTTCATAACAACTATTGTAAATGAAGTATAAGTGCATTTAAGAATATGTGTTGCCAGTAACTTTGAAAACTTGACATTCATATCATATTGCCATACCTTTCTGAATTCATTCATCA